>NC_138346.1:201867992-202467992 GCF_046562875.1 Panthera onca | reverse complement strand
TCCAGCGGGGAGCGGGCGTGTGTATCCCTTTGTGCATATATGTGGGTCCCTGCTTGTCTCTAGGGGGCAGCAGTAGGGAATGTCTTTGATTTTGGCTCACTCGCTGTCCGGGCCCCCTGCTTGCCTGACATTTCCACAGAGCTCAGCTCTAGTTTTTATAGTGAATCAAAACAGATGACCCGTGGGACCCGGCAGAGCTGGCATGTGCTTCTTGGGGACTTGGGTCGAGGGTCTGCCCCCTGGGGGTCTCAGCTGAAGTAGGGAGCACTCCCAGCCACGTGCTGTAAACCCAGAGACCTCCTCCTCCCCCCGGTGACCAAGTTGGATGAGGGCTCCCTCCACCCAGTCAGGAAGACTGATGTTTGATCCCTGCCAACCTTAAGCAATAGCCAGATTCCTAAACCCGAGGGCCTTCAGGAAAAGCCACGTACGCCTTCAGTACTAACTGTGGAAAGGACACAGAGCTAGGACTCAGAAGGACCTGAGATCAGATCCCATTTCTGCCACCTCCTACCTCATAACGTTGGTCGGATGACTGCTGCGTCCCCATCTGTGGAGTGGGGACCCACCTCAGGGTGTTATTGTGGGGTCTAAGTGAGCACTCCCTGTGTGCTAAGGGCTCTTCGTGAAGCCGCTGCATTTACTCCTCACAATAACCCTCTAAAATGGCTGCTGTCCCCATTTCACAGAAGAGGAAACCGAGGCCTGGGGAGGTGCAGTTACTGACCCCATCACTCTGCTGGGAATGGGCAGAGTCTGGGTTTGGGCCAGGTAGTCCGGCTGTAAAAGCAGCAGCGTGAGACGGGAGAGGAGAAAGCAGGGTGCCTGACTCCTGGTCAGCGTTTGGTCAGTGGTGGTGGTTATTATTGAGGCCGAATCCTATTCAGGATCAAGCTCCTGACCCCAAAGGGTAGCTCGGGGCTCTCTTTTCTCATTTTAAATTTAAAGAAGGTAGTGGAAAAGCACCAGGCGCAGGGGACAGAAGTTCAAACCCGGGCTCTGAGAGTCCTTCGCTGTGTGACCTTGTGAGCCTCCACGTGTTCTCATCTTACATGAGGACACTCACACCGGCCTGCCTGTAAGGATCAAATGTGTACAAAAGGGCTTCGCTTCCTGTCATGAGTCAACTTGTGCCCTCCCAAAAAGATACATGGAAATTCCAACCCCCGGTACTTCAGAATGTGGCCTTAGTTGATGGCTGTTTGTTGGGAGAGAGAGCAAGAGAGAGAGAGAGAGAGCAAGAGAGAGAAACCAGGGGAGAGGCAGAGAGTGAGGGGGAACCGAGGATCCAAAGCAGGCTCCACGCAGAGCGCCTGACATGGGGCTCGATCTCACGAACTGTGAGATCGTGACCTGAGCCGAAGTCAGATGCTCAACCGACTGAGCCACCCAGACGCCCCAGAATGTGGCCTTATTTGGAAATAGGGTCTTTACAGCAGTCACTGAGTTTAAACAAGGTCATTTGGGTGGACCCTCATCCAATGTGACTGATACCCTTACAAAGGGGGAATTTGGACGGGACGGACACACGCAGAGGAAAGACGGAGGAGACACAGGGAGAGCGCCATGTGAAGGCTGGAGCCACGCTGCCGTGAGCCGGGGAACTCTAGGGCAGTCAGAGGCTGGCAGAGGCAAGGCGTGGTCCTTCCCCTGCAGGTGACAGACAGAGCACCGTCTTCTGGCCTCCACAACTGCGAGACGATACGTTTCTGTCGTTCTAAGCAACCCCGTTTGTGGTGCTTTGCCACAGCAGCCCCAGGAAGCTAATACACAGGCTGTGCCAGAACATCCAGAATGCCCTCCGTTTTTTCTGGGGATACAAACACCCCACCCTGCCCACGAACCCTGTGAAGAGACCCAGGCTCACAGAGGCGCCGTCGGTGGCCGCGTCACACATCAAGCGGGTGCAGTGCCAGGACTCGAACCCGGGTCTGCCTGACTCCAAAGTCCGTGTGGCTCTGCCTGGCAGCAGAGGCCGAGGCTGGAGGCCAGACGGCCGGGGGAGCCCGGAGCAGCCCAGGAACCGGGGCGCCGCTCTTCAGCTTTGCTCCGCGGCCTCTCCCCGTCCTCCTCCGCACCCCTGCCTGCCTCCGCGGTCGTTGGGTCTCACGGCCTGGGCCACAGGGCACTTGGAGGGGGAGATGGCGGTTAGTGGCTCACTGGTGTCAGAGCCAGAGCTCCTGGGTTCCAGTCCTGACTCCTGCTGCCCAGTTGTGTGACTTGAGCAAGTCACTGCCCCCTTTCTGAGCCTTGTCTTTGTGAAAAGGGACCAGGAATGGATCTCTGCCTCGCGTGCAGGGAGGTTGTGAGGTCAGGCACAGGAACGAGTTCACAGGATGCTGTAACTGGGGCCGCTGCCCAGGCGGGATATAAAGTCGTGCCTGAGGCCACAAGGGTGCTGTGTCCCACACTAGCTGATTGGTCTGGTCTCACCCGGGGTGGGAAGGCAGGTGGGTCAGATTTAGAAGATTCGGAAAGCTCTGAGATGGATTGGGATATTTCGTGGTCATAATTTATCAAGTGCTTTGTGCCTCATTTTTGTTTTCATGCAGTTTTCACAAGAGCTCTGCAGAGGAGGTGATGTTGGTCCCATTTTATAGATGCGGAAACTGAGGCTCAGAGAGATGAAGTTTGCCTCAGGTCACAGAGGCGGGAAGGGCCAGGACCAGGGTATGAGGCCGGGCCTAACTCAACACACCCGTGCTCTTTCTGCTTCACAGAAGCTCCTTCATGCCAATACCAGCCTGATGGTTGGCGGACACTGGGCTGGGACCCAGAGAAGGGAAGGAACTTGTCAGAGGCCACACTGAAGGGCCGGGGCCAGACTCAGGTCCAGGCTTTTCTTCTTCAGAGAGCAGGGCCGAAGGGCAGCTGCCCATGCACTTAGCAAACCTCGATCGGTCTAGAGCCTTCGGCTGCCCGTCCTGGTATGGAGGAGGCAATGTGGGGCCATCGGGCAGAGGCATCGAGGCTGGCCTGAGACATAGACCAGAAGAGGGCCAGAAGGTGAGGTCCAGGCAGATCTCTGCCTACAACGTTGTGCCCCAAGGTGGCTCTGTTAGGGGAGGCCTCAGCTGGGCTGGGGGTGCCAGGCCAGTGTTTCTGGCCCATGATGATGATGTCCCTGGAGCGTGGTGTCTGTCCCAGCCCCGCTGGGTCTCCTGGGGCAGTAAAGGCCCCATGCCTCTTCACTTGCACTGCCGCAAAGAGAGAGCAGGAGAGAGAATGTCTTGAATGCTGCTTTATTGCAGTAAGTTTGTCGATTCAGCTCATTACATTTCATTAGAATTATTTAATTAGAATCTTAATAAAAGAGTAAAGCAGGAAGGAGGCTGAGGAGCGGAGGTGGGGAAATCCGTGCTGAGCGTGTGAAGTAGACCCAGCTGGGGAAGTGGGGCGGCAGGAGAGGGGACTGGTCCCGCTGAGGACACCGGCCATGTGGAGAGGGGTCGGACCCATTTCCCGCCCTCACGGGAAACAGACAAGACGCCAGACAGTTACAAGGCCCAGCGCTGGGGACTCCAGTGGGGGAAGCAGAGATCACTGTGCCAGCCATAGAGGGGGTGTCTAGCCTGGCGTGGGGTTAGGAAGGCTTCCTACAACGGGTGACACCTGAATGTTGAGTTGGAGGTTGGAGTTTTACGAGGAGGGGAGGGGCTTGAAGCAGGTTTGGAGAGAAGGCAGTGACTTTGAGGCTCCTGGCGGGGTGGGGGGGGGGGCGGGCAGGGCAGAGTGGAGTTCTGGAGCCAGGACCTGGAGCTGGGTAGCTGGGCTGGTTCCCCATCCCAGTGCCACCACTGGGGACTCTGGCAAGTTATGCCACCCCTCTGAGTCTCATTTTCGTCATCTGTGGAGGGGGCAACAGTGGCACCCACCTCGTAAGGGCTGTTCTGTGATTAGATGAGCTGATAGGTGGCCAACGCTGTGTGCATTAGCTGTTAGCGTTATCCTTCTTCTCCCTCCTCCTCCTCCTTCTTTAAATGTTTATTTATTTATCTTTGAGACAGAGAAAGAGAGAGAGAGGGAGCGATGAACAGAGGGAGGGAGAGCGAGAATCCCAAGCAGGCACTGCACTGTCAGCACAGCGGGGCTGGGAGCCCATGAACGCAGAGATCATGACCTGAGCCGACATCAAGAGTCGGATGGTTAACGGACAGAGCCACCCAAGTGCCCCAGGATTATCTTTCTTATTATCCAAGTGGAGATTTCCAGGGCTGGTCAGGTACGCACGTCTGGGCGGGAACTTGTTTCTGGTAGTGAAGCCACGGGTTGTGGGTGGGCACCCTAAGACGGGGTGGCAGGTACAGGTGCCACCCATCATCTCCACTCCCTCTTTCCTCATTCCCTGAAGGCCCCATGTTGTTCAGAGACCCGCCCTCCACACAGCCCGTGCTCTTCAGGGCAGCTGACCTGACTCCAGCTCCAGAGCGGGATCTGGTGAGACTCCGCCAGTCGGGTCATGGCACTCCCCCAGGTTCCGGTGCTCAGCGAGGCTGAAAAGCTGACCTGGTTCCGTGGTCGGGGGAGCGAGATTCTCCCCCTGTCCGTCTTCAGGACACACACCAAGAAGCACGTGCCCCACTGCCACCCCTTAGGGAACCAGGCCTAGCAGGAAGCCGGTCTGTGCTGGTATCCCGCCTTTCCAACTGAAAAAAAAAAAAGGGAGAAAGGCGCCGATTTGTAGCGTTTGCTGATTTCCACGGTGTAAATATCCCCTTCAGGGCCAATTGCAAGCTGCCAACAGGATGTCCCTGAACGCACGGCCGGCCATAGAGCACCTGCAAGCCCGCATAAGCCAGCTCCAGCACCGCTGGATGAAGCTGACCCCAAGGCAGGCAGAACTGAGAGAGAAAAGCAGTGGTGCCCCGAGGGCTCTGGGAGCTGCTGGCGACTGTGCCCTGCCCAGGACCCACCCCCCCTCCCCCCCGACCCTGAGCTTCCTCTTTCCCAGAGTGTTCAGTCACCTGCAGCCAAATGCATCCCGTGTGCTGCAGGGTGCGGATCGAGAAGCAACCGGGGGACCAGCCTTGACCCGTGGGCGTTAATGCGGCAGAGGAAGAGGAGGCTGTGAACCTAGCTGCCACTGTAGTTTGGCAATGCCAAAGGTCACGTTTGCATTCAGGTTTCCTCACACTTAAACTTGCTGCAGTAAAAGATAAGAGAATTTCCTAGCTCAGCTGTAAAAAAAAAAAAAAAAAAAAAAAAGTTCCTAGGCTCCGGTCCACACCCAGAGCCAAGAATTTAGGGATGGAAGCTGTTATTCTTTTAATTGTCCAGTCTCATGGAAGCGGCCGCCCCATCTTTAAGATCTCTGTGCTGTTCATGTGTTCCATGGCAGGAGCAATTCAGGCCCTCCAAGCTATGCCTTCAATGGCACTTTTTTCCAGATGGCCACAGGCCATAATGTAATTCATTAATTTAATTTAATTAGCTGTTTCACCACGACATACCACAGCCTGCTAGATTCTCGTCCCTGGATACTAACTGGATTTTTGCTACCTTCAGCCCCAGCTAGACCAGATAATTATCTTCCCCATTTCCCTGAGGGTGTGTTGTCTGAAACCCACCCCCTCGGACCAATTTCTAAACCAGTCAAGTTTTTTTAGGTGGAAACAACAGAAACTGACGCTCACTGATTTAAGCAGAGCAGGAATTTGCTGGAAGGGCACCAGCCGGGCTCAGGAAAGGGCAGGCGGCGGAGGAGGCTGGCAGCTTAGGACGCGTCAAGGGGCCCCTGGAGATGTCTGGTTCTGATGCTGCTGCTGGGGCCCCCATCGCTGGGTGTCACGGCCTGGGCGCAGCAGCTGTCCCCCACGAATGATCTCCGCTGTCCTCTGCAGCACCGTGGTCATCCCCGAATCCAGGGCGGGCTCCTGACTGACAAGTCAGGTCACATGCCTGCTCCTGGCGGATGGGGCTAGAGGGTCAACCTCGGCATTGGGACGACAGCCGCCTCCCTATAGGGTTCACCCCATGAGGTAGTCCCCCGAACAAGCAAAGGGTTTGGATGCCGAACAGGGAAGAAAGAACCCATAAAACAGCAAATGCTCCCCTGGGCGAGGCACCGTGCTAACATTTTGCCTGCCTTACCTTTACTCTTTCTCAATTCTCTTTTGAAGGGTGTTACTTTTACCAACCTCATCTGACAGCTGGGGAGACAAGCTCTGGGTTTCTTCGGCATTAATAAACCTGGATTTTCAGGGGTGCTGTGAGGGCCAGCCTGGACCATGGATGCTAGACGGCTCAGAGCCAGGTTTCTAGAGCGGTTGTCCGAAATTTAGGCCAGCCTTGGGCTCTGGGCCTTGCACAGGTGGAAAGAGCCTATCCAGTCTGGGCACTTCCTTTTTTTTCTTTTTTTTTTTTTTTTTTTTTGATATTTATTTATTTTTGAGAGAGAGCAAGTGGGGGAGGAGCAGAGAGAGGAGGGGACAGAGGATCCAAGGCGGGCTCTGTGCTGAGGGGCTGACAGCGGTGGCCTCCTGCGGGTGGCCCAGGTCTCCCCCAGCAGACTAGGAGTTCCTGAATCTGAGATGCTCTCCCTCTTAGACCGGGGGGAACCTTCCAGTGACGTGACACCTCTTCCAACAGGTCAGGAGGTTGTGTGCGCCGGGCTGTGTCTCCCCCCTTGGATTGGGGCATCTCAGGGTGGGATGTCTCTTCCCTCAAACCAGGCAGGGCTGAGTGTTCTCAGAGGTCAGTGTCCGCTGAGCCATGCAGATTGGGACTCACGGAACTGGATGGAGCTTGAGTACCTTGAAGGGGAAGTTGAGACCCCGGGAGGGGCAGGGACCTGCTGAGTTCATCCCCCCCTGGGAGCAGCAGACTACTCATCATCTCCAGGAGGATCCCAGGACTCCTGCCTCCCAGCCAGGAGGAATTCGGGTGACAGGGTGAGGTGTGGCCTCCGGAATGAAGCTCCGGGAGCCAGGCAGGAGGAGGCAGCCCTGTGGGGCCCCGGGCTTGGCCCTAAGCTGCCAACCCCGCCCATTGGAAGTGCCTCCTGTTGTTCTGTCCTGTACGTCTGAGTCCTTGGCCGGGCTCCTGGGTGATTGCCTCATCCCACTGAGGCCAACAGATGTGCACAGCTGGAGGAGGGGCTGTGCGTGGAATCCAGCCCTGCCCGTCATGGGCCTGGGCCGCAGGAGATGGAAATCTGGGTTCTGGTCCTGGCCGCCATCTTTCCCTGGTTGTGTGGCCCCGGGCAGGGCCATGGCCTCCCTGGGCTTCAGTTTCTTTTCTGTCTAATGAAGGAGGCTCTTCGTCCGTACGTCAGATGTTGACTGAGGACCCACGATGTGTCGGCTCTGTGCTGGGCCTTGGGCTCGAGCCAGACCCAGTAGTCCCTGCCTTCAAGGAGTCTATGCTCCAGGGGGAGCTGACATTGAGCATCTGTAGTCAGTTTAATGAGCAACCTGATTACAGGGGTTAATATTAACAGCAAACAGTTCCATTTTTCTCCAGTCACTGGCCCCAACTGTTCAGTGGCAGATCCCAGGGTGTTGTGGTCACATTCAGTTATTACACGGCCATCTGTTTGAGATCCTAATCCCAGGGCAATTCAAAGCTTTCCCTTCCTTTGTTTTCAGATAACAGACTTATGGGATATGGAGTGTGTGTGTGTGTGTGTGTGTGTGAGTGTGCACGTGTGTGTGTGCAGCATGGGTGGGGGGGGGCAATGGGTTCTCCAGTACCTTAGAGGATTTGGGAGTACACAGTCTCGTTCTGGGATACTTCCCTCCCCTTCCATTTTTTTTTTTCAAATTTAAAATTAAATTTTTATTTTTAAAAATTGAGGTAAAATATATGTAACATAAAACCTATCATTTTAGCCATCGTTAAGGGGACAGCTCAGTGACATTACGTACATTCACAGTGTTGAGCAGCCATCGCCCCCGTCGATCTCCAGAACTTTTTTGATCACCCCCCCAATAAACCCACCTCCGTTTTGAAATAACAGCCGTATCGAGATACAATCCACACAGCATGCAATCCACCCGTTTAAAGCGTACACGTTAGTGGGTCCATGGTATGGTCACAGCGTTGTGCAGTCAGCATTACAAACCGTTTTCGAGCATTTTCATCGCCCCCCACAAGAAATCCCCTCTCCATCAGAAGCCCCCCACCCATCCGCCACTACGGGTTCCTCACCTTACCCAACAGCCAGTCTACATTCTGCCTACGGTTTGCCTGTTCTGGGCATTTCATAGCTATGGAATCATACGCTATGTGGCCATTTCTGCCCAGCGTGGTGCTTCCAGTGTCTGTCCGTGTTGTAGCACGTGTTGGCATTTCATTCCTCCCTCCCTGTGTTTAAGGCTTAGATGCAGGGACTGAGGGCATCAGGGCTCAAGAGGCAGGATCTCCATGTAATCTGCCATGACTGGGCTCCGCTCTGTGAACCCCTCTGCTGGCTCCCAGTGCCCTCAGTGTGGCAGGTGTCTGAATGCTGGCTCTCCGCTGGGCGTGCACGTGTGCTCTTGGGTCCTAGGGAGTCCCGGCCTCCACAGTCCCCTGATGTGGGTGTCTGGCTCCAGACCTCTCCCCAGCTGCCCCCTGCAGGGATCTGCCCCCGTGGATCCTGTCACGGGGCCCTTGTGTGGTGGGGTGCCTTCTTGGGTTGGTACCGAAGACAGCACAAGCCCGGCTCTCCTCTGTGATGCCTCAGCACATGGCAGGTGTGCAGGCTGCCCCATTTCCGGTCCTTTCCAGCCTGCCATTCCTCTCTGCTTCTCTCCTGCCCCACTCAGGTGGGCCCAGGTCAAGTCTGCCCCACCAGCAAATATTCCCAGGAGGGAGCTGCCACCCTGGCCTCCTAGCAGGGAGTTTCTTTTCTTATTTCCATAATAACGCGTGATGTTCTCGGTGCCTCGCCCACAGGCTTCTTTGGGAGGAGTCCCTGGGTGAAAAGGGGCACCCGGGCAGGGTGTCTGTCCTGTCCCCTGCCCATTCCCTCTCTGGTACTGCCTTTCCCTAGGAACCTGCAGGGGCTGGGACACGAGCAGGGTATTGGTCAGTCTCAGAGACAAAAGAGGCCAGAGAAGGGTTTTGGTGCTGTAGCAAGCCTGGGTCCTGGTCCCCACACTGCCTCACTGGGCTATGTGACCCAGGATCAGTCCCTTCCCTCTTTGATTGTCAGTCTCCTTATTTATCAAATCCTCACCCTTCTTGATTTAATTGATTCCCGGGGCGCTTGGGTGGCTCAGTCGGTTAAGCATCCGACTTCAACTCAGGTCATGATCACGAATTTGGTGAGTCCGAGCTCCGCAGCCCTGCCTCAGATTCTATGTCTCCCCCTCTCTCTCTGCCCCTCCCCTGCTCATGCTCTGTCTCTACTGAGAGCCCAGTATCCAGTCCAGGGCTCTTTATTCTACACCTGGTGATCCTCCTCCCAGGGGTCTAGGCAGGGCCTGTCCTAGGGGACTCCCGGTGGGCAGTTGGCGCAGGGGCCCAGATTTCTGTAGGCTGGTGGCACTGGGCTCTCATGAGAGTCAAGCCGTGGGGAGTGCAGCCAGAGCCCCCTCCTGCTCGCTGCAGCCACCTTTGTGCCTTCCTGGGAGCTAAGTTTGATTTCCCTGGGGCCCCATCTGATCTGTGCAGACCATTCCCTGCAGACAGCAGACCTTAGCAGTGCCACAGCATTCCCAAGGGTCTCATACCTGGATCCGTCCTTCCCACATGTGTGTGTGTGTGTGTGTGTGTGTGTGTGTGTAGCACAACACTGCTGCAGTGCAGGGAGCCTCAGCTGGGCTGACGGCAGGGTGTGTCTGTCCTCACAGAGTATTTCCTGCCTACTCCCACCCTGGGCAGGGCTCAGGCTCCAGACCTGAGGGGCTGGGAAGCCAGAGGCCTGACAGTCTTCAATCCAGTCTCAGACGCAGATTCACATCCCCGAGCCCCAGGCCCAAGGCTTAACCCTGGCTCTGTTTCCAGGCTGAGACCCAAACCTGCCCCTAGACTGAGCCTTGCCCCCACTTCCGTGCTAAGCCCTGATCATAGTCCCAGACTGAGCCCTGCTCCTGGTTCCAGACTGGGCCCCTGGCCTCATTCTAAAACTGAGCCCTGACCTTTTTTCCAGCCTGTTCTTTAACCCCAGTTCCGGGCTGAGCTCTGACCCAATTCCAGACCATTCCCTGACTCTGGTTCCAGGCTGAGTCCTTACTATAAATTAAGCTCTAAACCTGGCCCCCAACTAAATCTTGGGTCTGGCCAGAAATTCAATCATTATTCAGCCCTAATTTCAGTCCTGCCCTCTGCCCTTGGCCAAACCGTGACCGTGGCCACAGACTGATCTCAAATGTCCAAACAACAAATCAACCCTTGACCTAAAACCTAACCCAAGCGGGAGCCAGGATCCCTTCAAATGGCAGAGTCTGCTGGAGCTAGAGGGGACGTCAGTGTCTCGCTGGGCAGAGCTGCAGGGACCAGGCACAAAGGCACAGAGGAGAGAACAGAGAGAGAATGACAGCGGCCATCTCAAAGAAGAGAAGAGTGACAAGGACTGGCATCCACATTGAGAGTGGGGTACAGGAGGGCTCTGGATTCGGAATGCACAGCTCTGGTTCTAATCCAGGCTCTATCGTTTGTTGTAACCTTATTTGGGGTGAGTCCACTGGCCTCAGTGAGGTTGTTTCTTCATCTTCAAAGGGACCCAGCTGCCTTCCTCCTGGGTTATGCAGCTCCTGAGAGCACCGTTTTCCATCTTGCCCTTAGGTTTTTACATACCGCCCCCTCTGCCTGAACCACTGTGCTTTCCTTGCTCATCCCTACATCCCCAAGGCGAAATGCCTGTTCCTCCAGGAAGTCTTCCTGAAGCTCCTTGTGGTGGACATAAGATGCACCCTGCAGATCCCCCTTCAGCCCAAGACTCAGTGCCCTGGGTCTGGAGTGCTGCCCGCAGACAGCCTGCACCCTTCAGCCTGCACTCATTCCGGGCTTCCTGCATCCGGTGACTGAGCGATGACCGAAGGCAGGGAGGAGAATCCGAGAACTCCTTCCAGCCATCCCAGCCAACTCAGGACAACTCTGAAGGGCTCTTCTCACTCCAGTGCTCCCCTTGGGTCAACTGAGGTTCTTGGGCCAGTACTGGGGGTCTCCCCATTCCCCCCACCCGGTTTCCTGCCCCTCCCTTCCACAGGTGTTGATCTCAGAACCCTCCCCGATAAGTACCTACATGCTGACCTCCGGCTGAGCCTCTGCCTCCAGAGAACCCAGCCTGGGACACCCCTAGTCCAAGTCCTAAGTTACTCCCATGGTGCATGGTCATCTCCTTTGTAACACTCATAATAATTTAGGGTACTTGTTTCCTCTCTGCTTCCACTAAAGTTGCCATGCAGGGGGGGCGTGGACACAAAGCCTTAGCACCGCTGGGTGCAGGTAGAGATTTCCTGGGAGGAACAGAGAGGAAGAGAAATGGTGGAGTGTCCACAGCCCCCTGAACTCTGAACTTCCTTGGCATGGGTCCTCAACATGGTCAGTGTTCCAGCAGAGAGAGGCCAGCCGCAGCCAGGGGGGCTGGATGTGCGACCAACTCCAGGAGAAAGGACCAACCCCACGCTGTTGGGCTAAGAGGAAGGAGGGGACACGCAATTTCTCTAAGAAATAAGAAATAACATCAAAGGATGTCTGGACGTGAGCCGCACCCCAAGGACTCTGGGAGAGCCTCGAAGGTCTCGGCACCCAGGAACACTGCTATCTGCTAAAGCTGACGTTCGCTGCTCCTGGTGGGCTTGCCTGGCATCTACCGGGTCCAGCCAAGCCGGCTCTCTGCCAAGATATACGCCTCATGAGGGTAGGAGCTGAGTCTGTCTTGTTCCCTGTTCGATAAATTGTATGCATGCCATATGGATAAATAAATGAGCAGATCAATAAGTAAGGGATGGAAAAGCAATTTACAGACCTGAAAAATTATGCAAGGCAGAGGATCACGGGGGGGAAGAGTGCTTCTTCCAGGAGTTATTCCTTAGGAAGGGGGAAAAAAAAAGTCTATTAATAGACCCGATTAATAAACATTCAGCCAAGGTAAATGTTAACAGGAAGTACCTCTGCAAATGTTGGCGGTCTCCCCAGCAGGGCTCAGGGTAGGCTGGCGGGCAGGCGAAGAAGGCATCCTCCCCTTCTGTTTGCCCAGGGCGGTATCCTTCCTAGGGGAGCCTCCTCCCCGAGTCCCAGAGTGTGGGCCGCAGCCCAGGCTTGCAGCTTCCTGGAAACTTACACGGCTCCAGCTACCCCGGCCCCTTAGATGTTCCCTTGAACACGCCACGCTTGTTTGTACCTCATGGTCTTCCCCCTTGCCACTGTCCCTCTTCCCCTCACTCCCTTCAGGTTTCTGTAGAAATGTCACCTCCTCAGAGAGGAATTTCTTGACCCCAGTCGAAAATAGCAGCCACTGTCCCCATCGCTGTTCCTCTCTCTCTCTCTCTCTCTCTCTCTTTGAAACATTTTTAAAAAGTTTTTATTTATTTTGAGAGAGAGCCAGCCCGAGCCGGGGAGGGGCAGAGAGAGAGAGAGAATCAGAAGCAGGCTCTGCACAGTCAGCGTGGACCCTCTGTGGGGTTCGATCTCACAAACTGCAAGATCACGACCTGAGCTGAAAATCAAGAGTCCGCTCCTTAACCAACTGAGCCGCTAAGGTGCCCCCCTCTTTCTTTTTTAAACGTTTGCTTATTTTGAGAGAGGCAGAGACAGAGACAGAGACAGAGACAGACAGACATTGAGACTCCCAAGCAGGCAGAACCCAACACGGGGCTCGATCCCACCAACCGTGAGATCAAACCAAGAGTCAGACACTTAACCAACTGAGCCACCCAGGTGCCCCCCGGCTCTTTTATCAAAATTCCCTAATTCTGTTTTAATTTATTGCAGGGACTTATGACAACCTGAAGTTGTATACATGATTGATACGGTTTTTAAAAATAATTATTTATATTCGTCCAACTCCCCTCTCTAGAATGAGGGTTAGGGTTAGGGTTAGGGTTTTTCTGTCCCGTTCACTGCTGTATTTGCTTGAGCAGTGCCTGGCCCTTGGGTAAGCGCTCGGTAAAACAAAGGAACAAATAAGTGAGTGGTGACCCGGAGAGTCCCTGTCCTCGGCCAGCTCCCCTTCCAGTAGGCAGCGAGCCAGGCAGTTTCTCCGCTGCAGGCTAGGTGACGTGACGGTTACAGTGGGGACAGCATACAACCCTGCTGGGAGGTTTCCCGCACGAGGCCACATCTGACCAAGACCCGAGAATTCTCCAGGCGAGGGTGAGGAGGAGTGAGTTCCGGGCAGAGGGAAGTAAGGACAGGTTCAAAAGCCTGAAGGCGAGAGAACACCCGGCAAGTTGGGAGAAAGTAAAGAAATTTTGTGGGACTGGACCAGAGTGGGGAAGGGGAAGGGATACCGTAGAGACTGGGGGCTGGGGGGTGGGCCAGGCAGGGGTCCCCTCATGAAGGATCTGGAGCAAACACTAAGCCTGGAACGACATGACCAGCTCATACTTCTGCACACCGCTCACAATTTTCAGGAATTGTGCCACCTCCGGCATCTCTCGTCCCAGGGATCAATACTGTTCGCGTGATATTTTCACTTTGCTCATATACATTCACTTAAAAGGGAAGCCCTTTGTAACACCAACCTAATTTGTACCAAATATACAAAGTGACAGGAAAGTGAAACCTAAGGAAAATGAAATACCGTTCCGTTGCGTCGCCTGCCTGAGGCTCTGATTCCAAAGTCTACCTTCTCTTGTTAAAAAGGGAGATCAAAGTATCAGCAAGGTCCCGAAGACACAGTAGCAACAGGTGGGCCTTTCTCCTTGACGTGATCATCGGAAAGAGGCTGCAAAGGGAATATTTCTCTTGCTTCGTGATTCAGTGTTACTTCAAGCTGTGTCTGGATTTCTTCTGAGATTATTGTATAGCTACATAAAATAATTTTATGCACGACCACTTGTACAATTTCCACACATTGAGAAACTCACCGTAAACCTTTCAGGTGTCTTTGACTCAATGGGAGTAGAGTATGGAAGACGAAATGGGGTAAATGGCCAAGAAAACGGAACAAACCGATCAAATTTTATCCCCCAACTCTTTTTACATTAGAAAACCCACGGGGGCGCCTGGGTGGCTCAGTCGGTTGGGCGTCCGACTTCGGCTCAGGTCGTGATCTCGCGGCTCGTGAGTTCGAGCCCCGCGTCGGGCTCTGTGCTGACGGCTCGGAGCCTGGAGCCTGCTTCGGATTCTGTGTCTCCCTCTCTCTCTGCCCCAACCCACTCACATTCTGTCTCTGTCTCTCTCAAAAATAAATAAACATTAAAAAAAAAAAAAGAAAAGAAAACCCACCCACCCATCCAACTACCCGGGGGTCCACATGCCCGCGCCTATGCCCACCCGCCTTTTTGCATGTCTGCTAGCCCGCTCACAGATCCCATCTCCTCACCTGCCTTCTACCTACCTGAATATATGCACCTGTCTCATCTGCCAAATGTATGCACGCACACCCTCCACCCAAATATTCTCCTGAACATTCCCCACCCATTCCTTTGTCTACCTATCTGTCTACTATCCATCCATCCAACCATCCATCCACCCTCTACCCACCCACCCACCCACCCGCCCAACCTTCCATCTATCTATCATCCCACAAATTACATTTCACACACACTGTCTTAACTCCTGGTTCTGTTCTTCCTGAAATAGAAACTGTGGCCACACCACTTTTACTGAGTTCTGACTCAGGACTCATTACCTCTTACAAACTTCAGTTCTCCCTGAGCTGCCCCTTGGGTTGTCCCTAAATGGAATCCCTGAAAATCACCTTATTTTTGCTGTCCCTGACCTCTTCCCCTTATACACTCCTCCCCACTGTGTGTCTTATTTTCCCATAAGCTTACCAGGTGGTGTTCTGGGTTGTCAAAACTGAAAGGGACTGCAGCGACCACTGAACCCAAAACTTTCAGCTTCTAGATGGGAAGGCCAAGGTCCAGAGTGGGCAAAGTCACAGGGTAAGCCAGTCACAGTATTAGGAAATTTTTCTTTCACAAGATAAATCCTTTGTCCCCACAAACTTCACATGGATTTCCAAAATGGCAGGGCTTGAAGCGTCCTAAGACATCCTAAGAGTGGAAGGCCACTCGAGGACATGGGCTTCACAGAAGTGGGGGTTGTAAGTGGTCTCGTCTCTGAGTCCCTACATCCCTATTCAACCAGAGGACAAGACGATGTAAGATTTTGTTTTTAAAACAAAGGATTTTCCTGCTAAGAAACAAAGTTTAAATCCTTTGTTCTTATCCAATGCCCTCATTTTATGGACAAAGAAATAGGTTCAGAGAGGAGAAGGTTCTTGCCCAAAGTCATAGAGCAGGTAAGAGGCGGAACAGGTTTGCTAACCAAGGTTTCCTGGTCTTGTCTTTTTCCTTCGCTGAGTATCTGCTGACTTTAGAGAGACTTGAGTTGTGGTGGCCTGGGGAAGAGGGAATGGCCATTCTTTTACCCCAAGAATTCCCACACCTAGGGAAGGCAAGCCAGCCCATTTTCTGCTTATGGGCTGAGGACGTATTACATTTAAAAAAAAAAAAAAAAAATCAAGCGTGGTCCTCTGGACTCCTGGGCTCCCTTCACTGGTCCCTGGTAGCCAAGGGGAGGCAGGCAGGGGCACCAATGATACCCTAAGCCCTTCATTTATGATGGTTCTCTCTCCTTAACAGCTGTCTCTTTGCTCTACAAAATTCTCCCTGTTAAAGTTATGAGAACTGAACATACTTTGTTCACTGTGATTGTGGGTTTTGCCACCGAAATTGATAATCCCTCTTGGGAGAGACATGAGATGCTTTCCTCCCTCGATACACACTATGAATTGCTCTGTGCTCTCTGGGTAGCAATGTCAGGGGCCTGTGGACTCCTCTAGCTCAGCTGTATTTGAAACTCAGCCTACTGATGTTCTCTGGGAGCTGGGGCCAAGCTCCACGGCATTCGACCTTGTCCTGAGACCTCCCACCTGCGCTGCCTGTCACTCGCAGTTTTCTGGGCTTGTCAACATTTGCTGAAGCGTCATCCTTGTTTGTCTGTAGCTGGGGGCGGAGGCGGGGGGCGGGCTTTATGCCTTGCCCCTGGCCTTTTAACACAGGTTCACTGGTCTTTGCCTGACATCCTGCAGCTGTTAAGATCAGACTCTGGAGTCAGGCTGCCTGGGCTCAGGCTCCAGCTGCCCTGTTCACGGGCTGTGTATCTTTGGGCAAATTACTTAGCCTCGTTGGGCCTCAGTTTCCTCATCCATAAAACGGAGATCTGGAATAATAGGAAAGTCAGAGAAGATCTGACTGAGATCTGAAGGAAGAGGAGAAGAAGAGGAGAGGAAAGAGAATTGTGGGCAGGAGAGAAGAGCATGTACGAAGACGCTGTGGCAAGAGGAGGCAGAGCGATTACTAGGGACTGAGAGACTCAGGGTGGTAGAGATATTGTAGCTTGGCTTGCTCAGCATCGTTTGTGGTACAGCCTTCCCGTCCTAGAGAGACCAAGGAGCCGGGCTTCTGAAGCCAAGCCCCCCGATGTGATTTAGGTTCTATCACTCAGACATACCGTGGACATTAACGCTGTAAGGCAGGGGCCTGTCTCTGAATCGCAGGCAAGGAGACTTAGGAGGGATTTGTTTTTCTGCGGCAGCCGTTGCAGAGAACTCAGCGTCTAGACCCTCATTTGCGATCGTAGAAGAGCTTAGGGCACCCATTTTCTTGGGGAGGGGATCAGGGCAGAGTTCAGCCCCCGGGGTCAGCAGTGCTGGTGCCAGCCTCCTGATTCCCCAGCTGGTTGATCAGAGCAGAGGCTGCGGTGTCCATCTGGGGATCATTTCTGGAAGCTCAGCCTAGAGCCGGCCTCTCCAGCCCTCCCGACAGCGTTGTCGGCCCCTGCCCCCTGTGTTAAGCTCCTCTTGGCTTAAATGAACCGGAGCGGTTTCTCTGGTCAGAAGCTGAGACTGGCTGTGGTGGATGTGAATGTTTCTGCTTTTTACCTTCTGGAATGCTCACTTTTATTTTATTTATTATTTACTTATTTATGTATTAATTTATTAAATGTTTTTATTTTTATTTTTGAGAGAGAGAGAGACAGAGAGACAGAGTGTGAGCAGGGGAGGAGCAGAAAGAGAGGGAGACACAGAATTGGAAGCAGGCTCCAGGCTCTGAGCTGTCAGCACAGAGCTGGATGCGGGGCTCGAACTCATGAACGGTGAGATCGTGACCTGAGGCGGAGTTGGACGCTTGAACAACCGAGCCACCCGGGTGCCCCTGGAAGGCTCACTTTTGAGACACTCCAGCTGGCATGCTGGGTGAATCCCAGGCCATATGGAGAGGCCACATGTGGCCTCTGGTCCACAGTGCCAGTTGAACTCCCAGGCAACAGCCAGCATCAGTCACCAGATGTGAGCAAGCATCTCAGAGGCCCAGCCCAGTCACACCTCTAGATGATGTCAGTCCCGGAAGAACCACACGGCTGAGCCCAGCCAAGCCCAAGAATCATGAGAGATAATAAACCGTGGTGGTTTTAAGGCCCCACATCTTGGAGCGATTGGTGATGCGGCAACAGATAGGCAAATGCTGACTGATGCAGGCAAAGGGAGTAATAGGAAGTTAGGCAGAAAGGTGACATATTCGCATGTACCTTTCATGTGGATCCCCCTGCCTGCTGTGGGGAGAACAGACCGGAGAGGAGAGCCAGCCTGACCCACCTGTTGTTGGGCTGGGGGAGAGGGGTAGTAATTAAAGGGGAGCAAAGGGGGTGGCTCAGAGATGCTTAGGAGATAACATTGTAATGCTGGGTGATGGCTAGGGGACAGCTGGTCATCTGCGTGGGCTTTACCTGACCAGTTCCTGCTACCTATTCTTGGGGCCCCCTTCCTCATGCCTCGTACCCCTCCAGAGGCATAAAGGGGAAGGAACAAGGGCTTGGGTGTCAGATACATTGGGTGTTCATCCCAGATTCACTGCCTACCTTCTGTGTTACCTTGGGCAAATCAACTAACTGCTCTAGCCTTCACTTTCCCTCTTCAATCAAATGGGAGCAAGAAAAAGATAATCGTAGAATTACATTGGTTTATTGAGCAGTGCCTGGTGCACAGGAGGGGTATGCAAGAAATATTTGTTGAACGAATAATGAATGCAATGGGCTGGAACCAATGGGGTACAAGGAAGAAATGGCCTTAGTTTTCTTCTCCACCTGTAAACTTCCTTTGTCAAAGGCAGTTTGTCCTTCCTTGACTCCTGATGATAGGTAGATCCATGACTTCCTGGTTCCTTTTGGTTAAAATAACAGTTGCATTTGGGGTGCATGGGTGGCTCAGTCGGTTGAGCATCCGACTTCGGCTCACGTCATGACCTCACAGCTTGTGAGTTCGAGCCCCGCGTCAGGCTCCGTGCTGATGGCTCGGAGCCTGGAGCCTGCTTCGGATTCTGTGTCTCCCTCTCTCTCTGCCACTAACCCACTCACATCCTCTCTCTGCCTCTCTCAAAACTAAATAAACATTAAAAAAAAATTTTTTTTTTTAAATAACAGTTGCATTTGGTAACTAAAGCTCACTTCCAGTAATTAGAAAGTCCACTCTGAGTCAGTGAGATATGACATTGTGATTTCCCATCCGTCTCAAAGCTCAAGCAAACCCCTTCTTTACTGAGGACCTACTATGTGCCGGACCCTGTGCTGGGGGCAGGTAGAGTTGCCAGAAAAAATATAGGAAGCCCCATTACATTTGAATTCCACACAAATTAGTGAAGAATCTGTTAGTATATATTGCATGGGCATACTTAGGGTAGAAATTATTTGTTACGGGTGTCTGGCTGGCTCAGCTGGAGGAGTGTGTGGCTCTTGATCTCAGGGGTCATGAGTTCGAGCCCCACGTTGGGTGTAGAGATTACTCAAATAAATAAACTTTGAAAAAAGGCAAGTTATTTGTTGCTTATCTGAAATTCAAATGTCAGGGCGCCTGGGTGGCTGAGTTGGTTAAACACCAACTTCAGCTCAGGTCATGGTCTCCCGGTTCGTGGGTTCGAGCCCCGCATCGGGCTCTGTGCCGCCAGCTCAGAGCCTGGAGCCTGCTGCAGATTCTGTGTCTCCCGCTCTCTCTGCCTTTCTCCTGCTCGTGCTCTGTCTCTCTCTGTGTCTCAAAAATAAATAAACGTTAAACAAAAATTCAAAAGAAAACCCCAAATGTAACTGGCCTTCCTGTGTTTTTATTTGCTGTATCGTAGCCCCCATACGCCTTGCCGCGTCTCGTGGGAGTGGGAGCCTTCTCTGCCTCGGCCAGAGGCATTTGGCTCTAGGTGAGCAGGCAGACAGGTGGGGGAATACCTTTCCCTCTGTATTCCCCATAGCCCATTTGATCATTTGACGTGAGCATGAGCATCTACAGTACAGTTTGACCACTGCTCCTTTGTCTACCCTATCGCCCCCATTGCCTAGGTTTCCACCATTAGAGCTGCAATCCTTTGATCTTTGGGAAGCGTGTTTCTTTTCAGGCGGTTAGAAAGTGCATCTGCCTCTGGGAGGGTTGGAGCCTTATCAGCTAGTGCTTTCTGTGACCTCCGATTGGGAGTAGGAGTTTCTGAGAAAAGCATTCAGTGGTGATTTCCTGGAAGGGGTGGGGGCAGTGCTGCCAGGAGGGTGGGGAGTGACCTGATGGATGGGTGAGAGGGACCCAAATTGGGGATCCTGGGCCCAGCTACTGGCCGGCCGGGATACTTCCTGCACTGATCTGAGCGGCAGGCTGAAGAGAAAGCATCTGGAAAGGGCCTGGAGGAGGCTGCTGTCTGCCCCAGTGAAGGGGAAGCACAGAGAGAGCTGGGGCTGGGGACAGGGACAGGCTTAAGAGTATAGGTTTGGGGCAAAGTCCTTCCTCCTGGGCCTCGGAGCCCCCGCCTTAACGTGGGCAGTTGGGGCAGCCCGCTAGGCCCCCTGTCCCAGTCCTCTTTGCTCTTTATCTCTGACTCACCAGGGAAGGCTGGCCTGTCTGCTTGGTCCCGCAGAGTCTCTCTCCCAGGAGAGAATTTTCTTCATCCTCCTCCGCCACGGGCACCCAGGGCCTGGCACAGAGTGGGCTGCGCGTGCCCATGGGAGCGACAGCCTTTCCCCCCATCTGTCCTTAGGCCCTGAGCCCGGTTTTCTATCCAGAAGCAGTAACTGGTGCAGGGGAAGGCGAGCAAGAGAAGGGACCGCTCTGCTGTCTTTAGCTCCTCCTTACCTTGGCCTCTGTAGGGAACCACTGAGCCTTCTGGGGGGTTCTACAGCATAAGTAGGGCTTCTTCCAGCTTTCCCCATTGGCAGTTTAGGGCGGAGGGTTCTTGGTGCCTCTAGGTTACAACCCACCGATCTGCTTTTCCGCCTTCCAAATTTTGTTAATGTTATCTCTTCTGTGCTAATTATCCTCGTGGTTTTATGCCTTTAAAAAAAAAATCCC
Source organism: Panthera onca (assembly GCF_046562875.1). Taxonomy (NCBI): domain Eukaryota; kingdom Metazoa; phylum Chordata; class Mammalia; order Carnivora; family Felidae; genus Panthera; species Panthera onca. Next base: position 202,447,573 of record NC_138346.1, on the reverse strand, counting down.
TTTGCCTTCATGTTAGTGGAGCATCAGGAGGGAGCAGAGGTGTGTGTGTGTGTGTGTGTGCACGCGCGCGTGTGCTCAATCTGTCTTATTTAACCAGAATTCATAGTCAGCCTAATGTAATCTTGACAACAGTACCAAGAGGCCAGTTATTACCCTGGCTTTCCCAATGAGGGAACTGAGGCTCAGCGATGACGTCCACAGAGCTAGTAAGTGGCAGGACGTGGTACCTCCCACAACCCTCTGTCTCCAACGTTCTTTTCATCTTACACAGCTCTCCCAGCAGTGCCCCGAGAAGGCCCTCCCCACCACCCACAGAAGTCGGCCTGTTCTGTGGTAAAACCCCAGTTTGCCAGAAGGACACCTTGGGGTGACCATGCCTTCCTCTGTCTGCACGTGTCCTCTGCGCCTTCTGCAGGAGCCGAGCCACTATGAGAGCACTAAGCTATTGTCAAATGCAATTAACAATCGGAAATGACCTTAATGTCCAGCGATGGCAGATTGGGTAAATAAATTACAGCATACCCATTTAAAAAATACTATCCGGCTGTCAGAATGATGAGGTAGAAGAATATTTCATTTCACGGAAAAATGCTTTTGACATATTGGTAAATTGAAAAAGCATATTTTCCAGCAACCATAGCACATGCATATAATAACAAATTAATAAAAAGGCAATTAACACCGACCTGCAACCCTTGATCCTGGCGTACAAGTTCCAAGCCAACATCCAAAGTCAAAAGGAAGTCTCCCTACCCCAGGATATGAGATCAAGTTCTGTTGCCTTAGTCCACCCATCTCCCGCCTCTGTCTCCCCTCCCTCACGATCCTGAAGCCTACGGTTCACATACCCTGGAGAAGAAAGTGCCTTGACTGTTCCCCCACCCCCACCTGGGGCTTAGTGAATCTCTACTCCTGGAATACTGTGGGTACTGAGAACATTGTAAATAGTCAAGTTTTCACTTTACCGTCAAGCTGGGCACTTGAAAACAACCCCCCCCCCCTCCTTCTCTCTTTCTTTTTTTCTTCAAGGGAGAGTACAGGCGAGTGAATTAGCTAGAGGGAGGGAAATGGAAGGGAGTCATAATGATGCAGGGAGAACAGCCCCAGTGCACACTAAATGAGGAAAAATGTACCAGAGATCTAGCCACAGCCTATCTTATGAAACACCGAACTTCCTTTTCAAAAGATCCTCTGGACTAGAATCAAGGTTTGTTTATTCAGGATGCCTTAGAATAGCATGCTTCAAAGTGAGGGTCACCAGCCATTAGAGCTGTGCTGTCCGCTCTAGGAGCCACTAGGCACAAGGGGCTTAGGGCACACTGGAAATGTGCTGTAATGTAACACACACCAGCCCATGAAGACTTGCTATATAAAAAAGAATGTAACTTACCACCTAACTTATTAATAACATAAATGATAATATTTTAGATATATTGGATTAAGTGAAATATATTGTTACGGTTAATTTCACCTTAAAACTCTTTTAAAGTTGAAAACCTTTTTTAAAGCCCTGTGGTCTCAGTGGCTCGACAGAACACATATTAATTTGTCATCTAAGTTCCATGCCAGAGCCGCCAGTGCAGATACACAGAAGGTTCTGCTCACCAGAATCTTGCAGGGACTCTGGCTGATGGTGCAGCTGCCATCTCGAGCCTTGTAAGTCACCTTGCTACGGGAAAGCTGTAGCTCTGGAGGATACGGCTCTGGCCATTAAATGCTCTGGCCTGGAAGTGACACCTCCCATTTCTGCTGACAGCTCATTGGCCAGAATTAGTCACGTGGCTCCATTCCACCCAAAGGGGGTGGGACAATCCTACCATGTGCCCCAAAGGCACAGATCGGAAACATTTGGCAAATAGAACACATAACTAACTTGGTTTCTGTCAGCTTTTTAATTTTTTTTTTTTTTTAATACAGATGATAGAATAACAGAAAAAGTAGAACGGAACAGAATAAGAAATAGAGGGAATCGCAAAGCCTTTAAATTATGGTTGAGGTTCAATAAATATTTGTGGAATGATGCAAACTCTTTCTGAAAAGGGACCGTAACCACAAGAAACATGTCTCTTGCTTTCTTACTAACAGAGTGCTTGGCAACTGGTTATCTCACATAGGGTATTATGGGTCCCGTTTATGGGTGAAGAAATTGGTTCAGAGAGGTGAGTAATCTGCTCAGGTCACCTACTCAAAATGGCAGAGCAAGGACTTGGGACAAGTAAGATAACTGGTGGGATTCTGTCTTCAAACCCCAGCCTTCCCTTTCTATCAACCGCGAATCCTAAACTTGCTATTTCCTGTTTCTTTTAATAATACAAACGTTTAACTGGGACTGGGTTTGGCAGTAACATCATAGCTATGTTGCAGCCAAGGATATTGAGGCTGAGCTAGATGAGGTGGCCTGCCCAAGTTACACAGTCATCAAGAGGCAGGACTGGGATTCGAGGAGATTCAAGGCTGTAACCACAATTCTTTTGCCACTCTGGCTTATTGACCTGGTTCTAGAAAAATACTTTGAGATCCTGCCTAGAATCTGGAGCCTCAATAACCCATGGACACTAGGAGACAAACAAACAGACAAACAAACCAACCAACAAAAACTCCCTAATATTGGCAAGTGGAACCAGATGACTACATTATGCCAGGGTTACATTTTAAGGATAATATTTCATTTCTAGCTCTATGGGGCTTGATGTAAGCTTTTGGAAATGTACTTTTATGTGATTCAAAGTTATTTATTTTACATGCTCTTTAAAAAGTGCCAGTACCATAAATAATAACTAACATTTGGTTCCTGCTATATGCCCGGCACACTGCTAAGGCATTAATGTGGATTATTTCATTGAATCCCCACAATGATAATAAGGTAAGTATAACCCTGGATTGCAGGAGTGAGGAGAACCCTGATCACTTACTATGCCTGCCTCAGCTGGTATCTGCCTCCAACTACAAGTTACTTACATGCTCTGATCCTTAGATTCCACATCTGCAACATTCTACCACTGATCTGCTGGATCTAGAGACTCCTAGAGGGGAGGGGCTTCCTGAGTCATGCTCAGCACAACAGAACTTTCATCTTCTGAAATGAAAATCCGTGTCTAATTCAATCTTCACTTGACAAACCAGAATTCTCATAGGGATCAGGGACACAGTGCTGGAAGTTGCTACAGTCCTTGGAAACATTGTTACAAAGTTTCAGTTTGGGTTGCTAGCTGGCTTCGCATCAGGAAATGAGGCATCATGATTCTTTTTGTCTTTTACAGCATGGGTTCACACTGATCAAGTGCTCACTGTGTGCCAGACTCTGTGCTCAGACATTTACAAAGATTAGCTCCTGTAGTCCTCATATCCACCATATGTGGTGGGTACTGTGATCATGTCCATTTCACAGATGAGGAAACCGGGGCTTCAAGAGGTGGGCAATCTGCCCAAGGTCTCAATGCTGGTAGGAGACTGAGTCCAGACTCAACACTGGTACTCTCTGATTCCAGGGTTCTTGTTCTCACCACTCTGCTTTCCCTTCTCCAGCATACTGAGGACTTAGGTTTGGGAGGTAAATCAAGAATAAGTTCAGCTCAGCTCCTGCTCCTTTGGAAGATGAACCCAGCATTTGCTTCTTTATAGTCACCTATCTCATTTAATTCTCACATCATCTTCCTGAGGTATGTATTACTATTGATTGCTCCCCTGCCACCCCTTTGACAGATGGAGAAAGCGAGCCTCAGAGAGATCAGATGGGCTGCCCAAGCTCAAGCGGTCAATGTGTAGCAAAGCCAGGTCTCTCTGACTTCAAAGCCTTGGCATTACAGGGTTTCTCACCCTTGACACTGTTGACATTTGTGGCTGGACAATTCTTTGTGGTAAGGGGCTGCCCTGTGCATTGTAAGATGTTTACTAGCATCCTTGACCTCTACCACTAGATGCCAGTAGCCCTCCTCCCCCAACTGTGACAGCCAAAATTATCTCCAGACTTTGCCAAATATTCCCTGGGAGCAAAATTGCTCCCAGTTGAGAATTCTTGCTCCTGGCTGACCTCTGATGCAGGGCTGGGGGACTCAGGTAAGAAGAGGTGAAAGGAAACCTCCGTGACTTTCTTTTAAGATCCATGAGGGCAGGTGTTCAGGGCTCTGTGACTCTGAAATCAGCCACCACTACACAGCGAAGTATTGACTAAGTCCCATAGCCGGCTGGAGTGAGCCCAGCTGTAGGGCCTTTTATCTCGAGACTGATGGGGTGTGCTCTCACTGGGCAGGCCCCCAGTCATCAGTGTCTCTCCTGCCCAGGGTTCAATTTATCTGGAGGCCATTAAGGAACCTGCCTGATGATTATCTCTTGGCTGCAACGTGGTTTTATCTCTAGGCTTCGATTCTAAATGGGACTAATGACCACTTGAGATTCAGATTCTGCACCACCCGCCCAGCACCTTCTTGATGAACAGAAGGGAAATCCCTCAGAGCTTGGTTCACTGCTCCCATCTCAGCAAGTGCCCCCCCGCCCCCCAACTCCGGGGCAAGTTAGAGACCTGGGAATCAGTGCCGATGTCTCCCTCTGGATCAACGTCCTATTTCAAGTATTCACTGAGTCCTATCAATTTTGGATCCGAAATGTAATTGGGACCCTGCAGTCCTGGTGACTCCCACTTCCCCAGGCTAAGGCACATAGACTATTGCAATATCCTCTGAAAGCTCCCATTTTGTTCGCTCCTGCCTTCCATTCTGTTGCCCACACTGCAGCTAGAGTAGCCTTTTTAAAATGTTAATCTGAATCCACCCACCCACCTACGCCTACACATATTCCCACTCCTGCCCTGAATCATTCAGCGACACTTCCTGTCTTTCCCCATCACTCTCTCTACTTCAGACTTTTTCTGTTCTCAAAAGAACAGACTTTTTCTGTTCCCTCCACCCCAGGGCCTTTGCACATGTCGTCCCCGCAGCCTTGTGTTCTCACTATCCCTTTTGGCTTCGGTAGCGCCATTCGGCCTTGGGGGAAGTCTTCCCTGACCACTTCTCATCCAACCTCAGTCTAGGTCTACATTATTCCACGTTCATACAGCAGCATTTCTCTCTTTTCTCTCTCCCCTCTCAGCCCACATCCGGATTTGGGGATTGCTTGTTTGTTGAAACCCTTCTTCCCTGTGAGACTATAAGCACTACGGGTGGAAACAACGTGTCTATTTTGGCTCACCATTACATCCCTAAAGCTTTGTATATTGCCTGGAACATAGTAGGCACTTTATATGCACATGTTGAATGACTGAGTGAGCTCATACAATCTTCCCAACAAGCCTGTCCTCTGCCCTGACCCCTTACAGCACCTGATCTCATGGCGTTATAAGATAGAAAGCAGTAGACTTTGCAAGACATAAAGGGCTGTGGAGCCTGACTGATTGGACCAAATCCCCCCTTCTGCCACTTGCCAGATGTGGAACATTGGGCACATTCCTTAACATCCGGGTGCTTTCGTTTCCTCTTCTGTAAAATGTCTCATGGGGTGGGTGTAAGGATCAAATAAGTGAGCTTCTATAACATGCTTTTATAAGAGCTTGGCACATAGTGAATGCCCCATTGATCTTAGTTATTATTAATATTATTAACACAAGGAGCATAGATTCTGGGAGCACATGAATCTGGTTTTCTCTTATATTTGCAAATCACTCCCTGTGTGACTCTGGACAAGTTGTGTCGTGAGCCTGAGCCTTGGTTTCTCTATCTGCTAAGCTGGGATCTCAAGGCCTACTTCAGAGAGAGTCATCAAGAGGGCCTGATAGAATGAGATATGAAGCACATAGACCAGTTCCCCGTGGCTCCCTTCCTGACGGGCTGGATTGGTCCCTGTTGCCTTTTAGACAAGAAGCTTCCTGAAGATAGGCTTCACACCTACCTTATTCACGGCTATTTTCTCCAGCCCCTCCGTCCCTGGTAATTGTAGGTGTTCAAGAAATAGTTCTTTACGGAATGACAGGAACCATGCTTTGTTCATCTTCGTGTCCAACCCGAGACTAGTGAAATGCCTAGCATCTAATTTCAATAAATGTTTGTTGTCAGAATGGATTCTTTAAAGGGCTATTTAGCTCTGTTACCAGCCCCATTTGAGTTTCTACATTAAACTGAGAAAGATACTTGTTAACCTATCCAAACTCTCTCTAGCCTTAGTCTTCTTATCTATAAAATGAGGCCAGCAATAAAATGCACCACCTAAGCGTGTTCTGAAAAGCAAGTGAAGTAATATGCATTGAGAACACAGAGAATGTTAGTTCATTATTATTCCCTTCCCCGAGGCTCAGTTTCGTCCTCTGTGGAATGGGCATCCACTCACTCATTTATCCATTGGTTACTCAACAAACACAGCACACACATGCAAGGCATTGTAATTAAGACCTAGGGCAGTTAGAGAGGTGAACAAGCCATGGCCCCTGTCGTGAGGAAGTATCTGCTGTGTGACAGCATATCAATAGCAGAGCCGAGTGACGAAATGACGCAAGAGCCATGATGTGTGTGAGGTCCACGGAGGCTGGGATGGGGACCTGCAGGGTTTCAGTGAGCTCTCTAGGGAGAGTGTAAAAGGTCACCAACTCAGTGTAACCACCAACACGACATCAATCTGAGATGGAGTGGTCCTCTCTGTGCTCTGGGTTTTGTACCCTGGATCTGTGGAATGTGCCGGTTTTGTTGCAGCCCCACTTTCTACCCTGGCCCACCAACATGTGAGAGGCGGAACCAGGTATCGCAATCCCACTGTGTATCCGGTTCAAACAGACATACCCTGCTTCCCCTGACCCCCCGCCCCCCCCCCCCTGCCTTCCCCTGGATTCTACCTCCTCAGGGGACTGAACAGTGATTCCCCTTACACTCTCAACGCTGGGCTCCTGGTTCTCCAAAGACAAGCCCGCTTCTTCCTGAGATGGGACCCAGTGAGGGGATGCTTGGGGCACTGGAAATGGGAACAGGCCAGGCCAGATGTCTGGGCTCCTGCATCTAAGTGGATCACATGTTTGTCTCTGATGTTCACAGCTGGTTCCAGGGAGCTGACTCCTGCCAGTCAAACTCATGAGGGATTGAAACATCCGAATCAGAATTTTACATTTAATCTAGGTATAACTTGTGGGATTTGGGTTGGGGGGACTATTCATCTCCAGTGACCAACATGTATGCACCTGTTACCCAGAGCAGTCTTTTACTTTCAATGGAAAGCAATTTACATGCCGAGGGTATTTAAATATCAGGGGAGGGTCTGCTGTCAGTGGCCTGCCCGAGGTAGAAGGATGTCTGAGCCTCAGTGGCCCATCCTAGCAGGCCTCAGGGAAGAAGCAAGATTTACGAGGTGAGAGCCCGCCTGGGCCGCTTCTTCCATCAGTAAAGGCCTCCCTGCAGTATTTTCTGTCTCGTCAACGCTGCATTTCATTTTAAATTGCAGCTGAAAGCAGATATTTTCCCTCTTGCCTATTACACCTCTTAATTTGTCTCTCCCTCTGCTGTTATTTGTCTCTATAAAGTGTTTTGCATGAAAGACCCACACAGCACAATGTTGCTTTGCCCTGGGTTGGGTTTAACAGGAAGGAAAGCACAGAGAGACTCAAGTCCAAGGAGGAAGGTGTGAGGGCCCTCGGGTCGAGACACACGTGTCTGGGAATATATGCCTGGCAGCGTGTACAAGTGCATGGTTTGGGGCCTGTCTGCTGTGAGTCAGTGGATATGTGTGTGCACACGTCAATATTAGTACTAATATGTATGGATGTCTACCTTTGCTCTGGTATAATCACTTGGTATTCATACCCAAATTAAATGTGTGCTTCTGTGAAAATACTCACAGGCAATCCCTGAGTGCATATGTATTTATGCGTAGGAGCACACATGTGCACATAAACACACGCAGGCATCTAGGTTCGCATGTCACATGATATGTGTGGTCTCTACGCACGACCAGGGTTCTCCTCTGCTCTCCCATCGCATGTCTCCCTCCCCCAGCTAGGGGCCCCGGCTCTTGGGGCTCTGGGAAAAGGAAGGCAGAGCAGTGGTCTGCGGGGGGCCAGTGGAACCGCTGCCTTAGGCTGGCCCCACCGCGGCCACAGCTCCCCGGCTTGGCCCCGGCCACCCCTTCCTCAGAGCCTGCCACAGCAGCACCACCAGGGCTCCTGCGGGAGCTCTGAGGACCCCTGGGCAGGCCCTCAGCTCCCTGTCAATCCTGGACTGGCACCGAGGGGCGAAAGCTGCTACCGAATAACGGCCAGAGCCCTTCAGACTGGCCGGGTCTCCGGCCCCCACCCGCAGACCAACAACAGGAGCGGCGCGGGCGGGGGCGGCAAGGGGGGGGGTCTCGGTCGCCCCCAGTCCAGCGAACGCTGGCCACTAACCAATGGGCGGCTGCAGCCCAGCGGGGATCCCTCCGAGGCAGCCAATGACCTCGCTCCGCTCTCCACCCCCGCCCGCGCCAACTCCGCGCAGCTGGACCATTGGTGCTGGTGGGATGGGGGGAGTGTGCGCGGCGCTGGCCACTTGAGGGAGGGGGCGTGGCCTGGAGTCCCTTCGCCTCTCCCCACCCGCGCTCAGGCCCCGCGCTCCCTACCCCCAGACGCGAGGCCATTGGCCTGGCTGCGGCGCCGCGGCGGAGGTGGACCGCGGGGCGCGCGCAGTGGGCGTGGCCCGAGGGCGTGGCCCGGAGGGAGGCGGGGCCGCGGGCGCTGTCTCAGTGAAAGCCCGAGCTGCGGCGGCGGCGGAGGCGTCCGGGCGGGTGTGCGCGCGTGTGGGGCGCAGGCTCGGCGGCGGCGGCGGCGGCGGCACAGCCTGCGGAGGCAGCGGCCCGTCTGGAGCGGCCGCTGCGAGGACGCCAGCTGCAGCAGGAGAGGTGCAACCGGGACTGCGCGCTCCGCGGGGCTGGCGGGGGCCGGGAACAGGTGATCCCAGCGGGTCGCCGAGCCCCAGCGAGTTGGCGGGGCGGGAGTCCGCACTCCCGGGCGCAGCTGCAGCCGCCCCGCCGCGGCTGGTCGCGGACGGCGGACTGCGCCCGGCGCCGGACCGCGCGGCTCGGGCGTCCCTCTGCTCCCGGGGGCCCAGGAAGCCCCCTGCCCTGGGGGCGCAGAAGTGCCCGCTCCCGCTGCCCGGCGTCCGCTCCGCGGCGGAGCAAAGTTGTGGACGTGTCCCGATAGCCGAGCCGGGAGCTGTCACGACCCGGCCGGGTCGGCGCGCTCTCTCAGCGGCGCTGACACGCCAGCCCCGCCACCGCCTCGCCCCCTGAGCCGGCCCCTTCTGGAAACTGCTTCTGAGGCTGAAACTTTGGGCCGAGGGGCTGCGGGCGGCGCGGCGCGGGGACGAGGCCTGCGGGCGCCCCTCCGTGCGGACAGCCTGGGCGCCGAGGACGGCATGTGACGGCCCCGGCGGCGGCCGCAGCGCGGGAAGGAGCGGGCCCCGCGGGCTCCGGCCGCTGCGAGGAGGGGCTCCGCGGCGGCCGGAGCGAAGGCTGTGGCGCGCGGCCGACCCCTGCGGGCCCGGGCCCCGAGCCGTGCCGCCCGGCGCGCCCGGGCCCCGCCGAGGCCCTTGCGCCCCCGCCTCGGCGCGGGGGGACGCGCCCCCAAACTCCTTGAACTTCAGGGGCGGCCCCCGAAGCGGCGAAACTCTCAGGGACCCCCACCCCGGGCGGCGCCCCTCGACGACCTCCCCGCGCCAAACCCCCTGCCGGCCAGTGCCTGCCCTCCGAGGGCCTCGGGGTGGGGGGGCCCGGCCGGAGCTGACCGGCCCCAGCCCCGCGCCAGGCCACGATGCTCATGAGGAAAGTCCCCGTCTTCGTCCCGGCCTCCCCGTGGGGGCTGCGGCTGCCGCAGAAGTTCCTCTTCCTTCTCTTCCTCTCGGGCCTCGTCACCCTGTGCTTCGGGGCGCTCTTCCTGCTGCCCAACTCCTCTCGCCTCAAGCGCCTCTTCCTGGCCCCCCGGACCCAGCAGCCCGGCCTGGAGGTGGTGGCCGAAGTCGCCGGCCACCCTCTGGCCCGCGAGCAGGAGTCGCCTCCCAACCCGGCCCCCGCCGTGCCAGCCCCGGGTGAGGACGACGCCAGCAGCCAAGCCAATGCCCGGCGCCGGAAAGGGTGGCTGCGGCGCACCCACCCCACCGGGACGCGCGAAATGGCCACGGCGGCCCGGAGCAGCGGCAGCGCGGCCCTCAGACCCCAGGAGCCGAGCATTCCGTTTAGCTTTGACTTCCACGCGTTCCAGAGCCGCCTCCGCCACCCGGTCCTGGGGACTAGGGCGGATGAGAGTAAGGAGCCCCAGAGCCTAGTTCGAGCCCAGCGGGAGAAAATCAAGGAGGTAAGGACTCCCCTTCTTCGGAAAAGGAAGACTCTCTGTGCTTCCATCCGTTTCCCCTGGCCCCAGTCACTTCTGGTCCCTGGACCACTCACTACTTTAGGCCCTCCTGGCACACTGCACCGTCCTCTCTCCTCCCAAACTTTCCACTTTCTCCTTAGTGGGCACTTTCCCACTGCTGGGTTCAGTTCATCATCCCCATCCCTGACAGTAGCTGAACCGCTGGACCGACTCTGCCCTACTCCCGGACTCTGGTCCTTCCGGTCAAGTCCCCAGCCCAGGTGGGCTCTGTCCCTTTGTGGAGTTGCTAGTTAGCTGCTTGCACAGGGCCAAGAGCCACCTTCTTTCTCACTGTGTGTCGGTAAGTCCTGACTTTCCCTAAACCCCTGTAGGATCTGCTACCTGGAAATCCAGGATTTGGGGGTGTATTTGGTGTCCTGAAAGTATTTTGTAATCAAGCCGGAAAGTGTTGTGGATTCTTGCTAACTATTTCTGTTGAGCTTGGGAACAGTTGTACATAATAGCATGTGATGCAGGAAGGAATGATCAATAGGGTGCTGGTAATGTTACAGAAGCTCTGAGGTGATTGGCCTAATGAAGCGGGTCTTGGACTTGTTCCCTGTAGGGATTGTGGGAGGGAGGGGTTTAGAAGGATCACTTTGAGTGTGAGTCTTGGTCTCAGCTTAAGAAACCAAAAGCAAACGGCAGCCTCGCTGTGGCCTGAAGATTGTTGCCAAGCCGCCACTGGTAACTAAATACTCAGCTGTACCACTGTTACAGCTGCCTGCCTGAGGTTTTTGCCCAGCAATGCAGAGGGGGCTGCAGTGACACCCCCAGGCCACGAGGGGGCTATGGGCAAGCAGTGGGCCAGGGTCTCCTCCCTAGAAATGAGAGGATGCTTCCCCCACACCCCCGCCTTGGCCCTCCCCATGCCATGGATGGACCCAGAAGGAAAGGACTGTTTCTGTCTGGACTTTTTGTTTGCTGCAAAGGAGTCAGCAGGTCTGATTTCCAGGGGGAGCCGGCAGCAAGGGTCAGGACCTGCCCTGCCGGGATCTGCTCAGAGCCAGTGGAGAGCTTAGCTGTCCCTTTCTCCGTGTCTGGACTGTCCTCCATCCCAGTGTCCACCTCTCCCACACTTCTTACCTCTGTTGGTACTCAGCCCTTCCAAGATAAGCCCCGTTTGGAGACTATCTTAACTAGCAGTCACAGGACATTTTATGACGTCAAGATAGAAAGCCACAAAGATGAGTCCTTGGTGTATGTGTGTGTGTGTGTGTGTGTGTGTGTGTGTGTGCGCGCGCGCGTGCGCGCGCGTGCGTGCGCGCTCTCAGTTTTCAAATTCTTGTTGAAATCTCAAACGTTAATTGAAGGCTGGAACTTGCAGGAGCTAAGGAAGGGACATCATTTCCCCCTTTTTGGTTAAGAACTGTGCCATTGACTACTTATGTGAACCACCCGCAGCTCCCTTTCTTGAAGCCAGCTCTGAGCACATTAGCCCTTTCTGCCTTTTTACACCTCCCTGGAGAGCAGTAACTCCCAGTGACATTACATATAAACTACACGCGTGCAGTTTTTCGTGGGGGTGTCCCGTGCTGCCATCAGATTTTCAGAAGCCTCCCCCAAAGAATGAAGAACTAACTGCTGTCCTCATCAGAAGAGGTGCATTTGCATCTAGATATGTGACCTATTTCTGAAAGCCTGGGGCCGGGAGCCATGGTAGGAAGGGGGTGCTGGCTAGTGGGGACTTGGTTCTGCCCCTCTACATACAGAGACAGCTTCCCTTGCCGGCAGAGGCTGCAGGCTGCAGCAGCTGGGGGGTGGTGGGAGGTGTGGAGACTCTGCTCTGCAGGTGGGTGTAAAATAACATGACGGGTGAAGGTTTGTGTTGGTTGCCAGATGTCTGGATCGTTCAGACTGGCATCTCTGAGCACCCCTGGTGGCAGCTGGAGGCCCGCTTGCATTACCTGCAGTTGGTGTTCAGTGAGCCCTCTCTTACTCTCCTGAAGACCTTAAGCTCCTCAGAACAGAGGAGGCTGAACCAGATATACTAGAATATGTTGAAGCCTGCTGTCTCTTCAGGCTTCTTGAGTTTGGACCCCCGCCCCTCCCAACAACCTGGAAAATGTGGGGCCGAGTCTTTGGGTTAGCTGTTAACACAGAGCTACCTTCCCCGGTGTCCTGCCTGATAGGGAATGCATAGGACTATGGCTGGAGGTTGTCTTTATTTCCTTCTCATTTAAATTTCTATCTGTGCCGTGCCCAGGGGTAGATCATTTTAGAAAGGTGCCTGTTTTCGTAAGAGGGACTGGTGCTTCCCTCTCTGGCTTGTTTATTTCCAGACATGGATTGATTAGACCCCAGGAGCAGAGGGGGAGCTAGTATCAGATAAAAAGGGCTCTGTTCTTATAAGACGAGGTTTTTAAAGTGAAAGTAAACGTCAAGAGAGACACAGAGAGGGTGATAAATGAGAGTGAATGAAGACTGGACACCCAGGCTCTAGATCAATGAAGTATATTTATAAACTACTGCTTTGAGAGATGAACATGGCCATGGGGTCTGTGCTGATAAGATGGGTTGAAGCCACATGTTCTGGGTGTGTACGTACATCAGGAAACAATCTGTCCATAGAACCAACTATTTTTCTTCACTCTGCAGCCATGGAACCTTGCAGGAGGCAATGTGGTGGAAAGGGGAGACCCAGAGAATGTGAATGACAGTTCAACTGTCAACATCTGACTTTGGGCAAGCTACCTGCTCTCATTCCTGGACCTTATTTTTCCTTCTGTAAAATGGAGTGAGGGAGTGTCGCATACACCCTTGCTTCCAGACGCAGTCCCTAAGTAGACTGCCAGTCTGGTCAGGGACTCCTTAGCAGTTGGGCTTCTCCCAGCTCTGTTTGCAATGTGCTAGTTAGTTCCATGAGGTGACAATGGCGTGCCGTTGTTGACGATTGTGGTGGTATTCACTGTTGCATCCCTGGCACTTAGTCAAGAATAGATAAAGCAAGCTCCATCGCTGGGCTCGATCTCACGACCTATCAGATCGTGACAGCCCAAATCAAGAGTTGGACACCCCAGCGCCCCCAGATGGGACTTTAGAGATGGGATTGAACAGTGACAACTCCTCAGCCTGGGATCATGAAGAGTAAAGGAGTTGGCGAGAAGGTAAAACAGCTTGCTAGCAGCCTTCTCTTCCAGATCTGAAGATGATATAGGAAATTATTGTCATAATCATTAATTATAGGGGAGCTTTGCCATTGGTGGATTCCTTACAGATTCGAGTTCAACAGATTTTCTCACTCATAACAAGCGCTGGGGGGATGTGTAGCTTGTCAGGGTTACATCTCAGTGAAAGGGTTCACACTCTCCTGGGTCCTGCTGCTGATGGTTGGTTGCCAATCTGGGGAACCTCAGTTGTCCCTTCCAGTTTAGGGGGCTTTTGTTAAAGGGAACTGGGAAGTCTGAGACAGTGAGAATGTAGTATTGGAATGGAGCTTCCCCTGGTCCATAGGCAGAACATGGGTTGAATTTCATCCCCATCCCCTCTGTCCAATCCCCTTATGCACCACCGAATGTGGCGGTCCTGCTAAGAATCCAGCCTGGGTTCAAGACCTAGTCATGCCATCAACTCTGACCTCAAAGAAAAACTCATGTCTATCACTGGACCTGTTTTCCTGGTAAAACAAAGGGACTGGCATTTAAGGGACCCTTGTCTTTCCCTCACTCCCGCCTGTTTACTGTTTTGTTTATGGATCTGCCCAAGCACCTAGAATAGGGTCTGACACCTAGTTGGAACTCAGTTACTTAAATGAGTGGCTACAGCAGAGATCTATAAACTAACAGTTAAAGTTGCTGGTGGCAAAAGTTGGGTCTTCTTCCTGAGGGTACCTGCAATTCTAAGAGTGTCAGCGTAGGGGCCATGGCAAGGCTGGGGACTTAGCAGCTCCGTGACCCAAGAGGCCTTTTAGAAGTTGCAGTAATTTTCCAAGTGCATGTAGTCTACCTTGAAGAGAGTGGGGAGGTGGCAGCCACGAATAAAGTCTTTTCATGCCTGGATAGCAGGCATCTGGAGGATGCCCGAGTTGCCCTGGAGTGCCTGAAACTTGGCAGGGAGGGCCCCAGCTCTTGCTTTCTATGCCTGCTGCGTTAAGCCTCCAGGATATCGCTGGTTATGATATGTGACTATGTCTGAATAAGTCATCTTGGCAAATGATCTTTGCTTGCCGTTAATGGGCTGGTTCGTTAGTCATGTGTGGTTTCCCTGTATATCTGATTTATCACCACTAGGGCCGTGGAGGGGTAGGAAAATTAAAGGGCTTTGTGTTCTTTGTAGCATGTGAATCTGAGCCTGTGAGATGTTCAGGGTAATTAATATTGGGAACACTCTTTCCTTGAAGAGCTCTGTTTAAGTTGCAGATTCATTGAAGATCTTTTCTTCTCCCTGTCCTTCAGTTTCACTCTTGTCCTGCTCTATGATACATTTCATGTAGATAGGAAGTCTGGCCCATAGTAACTGGACAGGTCCTTTGGGAGACCCTTACATCCTAAGCCCAGCCGCACCTCATCCTTCTTCCTTGGAATGGAGTACTGTGTGTAAAGCTTAGACCTTGTCCCCACCAGGTGGACAACTTCACACCCACAGGTCGGCTGGATCTCTTATTTTGCATTGCACTATCATTTGGGGGAATGAGGTGCAGACATTTCAGGAGCGGTTGTTTGTTGGGACTCACATCCTTACCTCTGTCGTTAGTGTTAGGTCTAGAAACAATGACTTTTAAAAGTCAGCTGTGTAGTTCACACTGTAGTTAGCAGAGGGGTAAGAATATAGATTCCCCTGCGGTTTTTGGAGTGACTGATTTACATCCAAGCTCAAGAAATGCCTTTTCTCTAGCTTTCCCTGAAGACTGATCCATTACTCTACCAAAAATAAATATTGTGATATATATCAGGCATACTTTGCTCAGAGGGACTTACATCTTTTCTCTTACTGAAGAAAATAAATCAGGCTCACAAATTGGAAAGGAATTCCATTCAGGGAAGCGGTTTCATAATCTCAGTGGGCAACCAGTCTTGTGGGTACCGCCTCTGGCCTTCCTGTATCCGGGGTTGAGTCTGTGTTACACAAAGGGAGGTGGTGGGAGAGCTTTAGGGAATTCTCTCCCTGCCTTGTTTTCATTGGCCAGGTCAGGAAAGCCTTAGCAAGGGAATGATGGACATGATTCAGGAGAGTAGCTGCCTCAGGTGAATTCATGGGTATTTATTACATTACTTTAAAAGAGGAACCGTGCATGGAGCAGGGACGAGTGTCTTTGATCCAAGATGATGATGATGATGATGATGATTCCAGTTCTCTACACCTGTGGTCCAGAAAGACCAGGCTCATTCAGACAGTAAGCCCTGGTTCTTGACTTCCAACTACCCCAGGGCCAGGGCCTCACAGGCAAGTGTTTGCATGATTTGGGGAAACAAAACAAGACTTTCTTAGCTCTGCATCGTCATGGCAGATGATGACAAGACATCAAATTGAAGACTCCTCAAAAGAATTCTGAGGACCCTAGGGCCTAAGTCCCTCTTCTTTACCCCCACTTGGCTCTGGAGGCTAGTGAATAGCCAAAACAGCATAGTTTTGGTTCTCTTATTTATTACACTTTTAAAAAAATATTTATTTATTTTTGAGAGAGAGAGAGAGAGAGAGCATGAGTGGGGAGGAGCAGAGAGAGAGGGAGACACGGAATCTGAAGAAGGAATCTGAAGCTCTGAGCTGTCAGCACAGAGCCCGATGCGGGGCTTGAACTTGTGAACATGAGATCATGACCTGAGCCGAAATTGGAAGCTTAACTGACTGAGCCACCCAAGCACCCCTATTTTTAATTTTTTAAAGTAGGCTCCACACAGAGTGTGGGGCTTGAACTCAGGACTCTGAGATCAAGAATAACATACTCTACCAACTGAGCCAGCCAGGTGCCCCAATTTGGGTTCTTTTATTTAAAAAGAAAATTTTTTTTACATTTATTTATTTTTGATAGGCAGAGAGAGACAGAGCACAAGTGGGGGAGGGGCAGGGAGAGAAGGAGACACAGAATCCGAAGCAGGTTCCAGCTCCGAGCTGTCAGCACAGAGTCCGATGTGGGACCCGAGCTCACAAACTGCGAGATCATGACCTGAGCCGAAGTCGAACGCTCAACCGACCGAGCCACCCAGGCACCCCCAATTTTGGTTCTTTTAAATGCAGAGTCGATGTGGCTGAGATCACTACAAGTCAGACCTCCACCGCCAAAGAGAGCAGAAACCATGGAGACCACAGCTATAGGCTTCAGGCTCAGTATGTGTGGTGGCCCAGGCGTAGGTGTTTTCTTCCCTGAAAAGGCTGTTTTCTAAGATTTGGGTTGAGAGCTCCCCAAACTTGGCAGGCAGGCAGGCAGGCAGAACAGCTCTTACTCACAAGGAGGCCTGAGTATGTCTCTTAACTCCGCCTTTTCATTAATTAAAGGCCAAGACCAGGGCAGTTGTCCATCTGTATTAGTGCAGAACCGCTAGTGGTAACTTTACAGAAGGAACTTTGGCAGACTGATTAGCGTTCTTTTTAATCGATGAGCAATAATTGTGCTTTTATCTGGCATGCTCGGGGTATCGCCTGCTCCACAGGTGAAACTTACAGGCAAACAGTGTTCACTAAATAACAACCATTTTCAGTGGTTGAATAATAGATTTCTCCCCGCTCCTCCACCTCTGTCATGACTTGGTGGTCCAGAAAATCGACTGTGCAATACAGCATGTTCTGTAGGGCCTGCTGAGTTGTATAGGTGTCTTTTGGCCTCTCAGTGCCTCTCCCTGTGTTTTTGTCCCTTTTTTTTTTTAACAACAACCCTGTGATGCAGGTACTACCTATTTATTTAAGTGTAGTTTACATGTAGCAAAATGCACAGATCTTAAATATACAGTTTGCTGAATTTTGACAAATGCAGAAAACTGCATAAAGCACCCATGAAGGTGTGGAACATTCCCATCGCCTCAGAAAGGTCCCTCTGTTCCTTCCCAGGCAATCCCCCATCACCCACCTCCCATCTCCTATTTCAGCGTGTCACAAGAGATTTGCCTGTCCTGGAACTTGAAATAAATGGAGTAATATAACATATGCCCTTTTGTGCAGGGCTTCCTTCACCAAGGATGTTTCTGAAATTCATCCCTGAACATATTCCATACTTCACTCCTTTTTATTGTTGAGATATGTTTTCTCGCATGAATATACTGCAGTTTGTTTATCCATCACCCGTTGTTGGACTTTTTGGTTGTTTCCAGTGTTTGGCTATTATGAATAAAGCTGCTGTGAATATTATATGTACAGACTTTGTATAGGCATCGTTCCATTCCTTTTGTGTCAATACTTGGGAGTAGAATTGCTGGTTCATAGAGTAGACATATGTTTAACTTTATAGGAAAACTGGAGATATTCTCCCTAAGTAGTTAAGGCCATTTTATACTTCTGTCAGCAGTGTGTGAGAATTCTGCATCTTTGTCAACACTTGCTATTGTTCACCTTTTTAAGTTTAGCCATTCTATGTGATGTGTAGTAATATTTCATTGTAGTTTTAATTCTTGATTCCTTGTTAACTATCGGTATTGAACATCTTTTCATGTGTTTACTACTTACGTATCATCCTATAAGTGTCTATTCAAATCTTATGCCCTTTTTTAAATTAAAAAATTGGACTGTTTGTCATCTTATTGGATATAGAAATACTTTATATATTCTGGATATAAGTCCTTTGTCAGATATACATACTGTAAATATTCACTCCCGGTCTATTATAAATATTAGCTCCCAAGGGTGCCTGCATGGCTCAGTCGGTTTAGCATCCGACTTCAGCTCAGGTCATGATGTCATGGCTCGTGGGTTCGAGCCCTGCATCAGGCTCTGTGCTGACAGCTCAGAGCCTGGAGTCTGCTTCAGATTCTGTGTGTGTGTGTGTGTGTCTCTCTCTGCACCTCCCCAGCTCACGCTCTCTCACTCTCAAAAATAACTAAACATACATACATACATATTAGCTCCCAGAATATTTCATTTTCTTAGTGATCAAAGAGAAGTTTTTTTTAATGTTTATTCATTATTTGACACACACACACACTTGCGTGCGCGTGCACACACACACACACACACACACACGCACAGTGCAAGTGGTGGAGGGGCAGAGAGAGAGGGAGACACAGAATCTGAGGCAGGCTCCAGGCTCCGAGCTGTCAGCACAGAGCCCGACGTGGGGCTTGAACTCACAGACCATGAGATCATGACCTGAGCCGAAGTTGGAAGCTCAACTGACTGAGCCACCCAGGTGCTCCAAAGAACAGAAGTTTTAAATTTTGATGAAGTCAGTGTATCAATATTTTCTTTTATGGTTAGTGCTTTCTGTGTCTACTTAGAAAAAAAAACAAAACAAAACCAAAAAGCCTTTCCCTTCCCCATGGTCATGAAAATAGTCTCCTTTTAATTCCAGAAGCGTGATCATTTTAGTTTTTACTTTTAGGTCTCCTGTCTACTTCTAACTAATTTTTGTATGTGTTATGAGGTAGGAGTTGAGAGTCATTATTTTACTTTTAGATGTCCAGTTGTTTACCACTTTTTGTTGAAAAGTCTCTCCTTTCCTCATTGAATTGCTTTGAATCCATGGTAGATAAATCGACCATATATACATGGTTCTGTTTCTGGACTCTTCTGTTCTACTGATTTATGTTTATGCTAATTCATACTATCTTGATGCTGTAGCTTTATAATAAGTCTTAAAAGCAGGCCCTCTATCTTTGAGCTTCCTTTTCAAAATTGCTTTGGTTATTGTAGATCCTTTGCATTTCTGCAAACATTTGAGAATGAGCTTGTCAGTTTCTGTGAAAAGTCCTGCTGGCAGTGTGATTGGGTTTGCTTTGAATCTGTGAGTCAAATTGGGGAGAACCGATATCTTAACAATATTGGGTCTTTGATCCATGAATGTGGTATCTCTCTCTGTTTATTTAGATTTTCTTTCTCTCAACGATGGTTTGTACTTTTTGATGTAGAGGACGTGAACGTCTTTTAGTACAACAGCATTTGCTACTGTAAATAGTAATCTTTAAATTTTTAATTTTAAATTTTTATTGCTAGTACACAGAAATACAATAGATTTTTGTATATTGATTTTGTGTCATGTGACCTTATTGAGTTCATTTATTAAATCTGTTCTTTGTAGATTCTTTAGGATCTGTTAGGTATACAATTATGTTGTCTATGAGTCAAGACGGTTTTACTTCTTCCTTTCCAATGTTTTATGCCTTTTATTTCTTTTTCTTCCTTCATTGCACTGGCTAGGACTTCTGGTTCAATGTGAGATAGAAGTGGTGAGAACTGACCTCTTTGCTTTGCTCTTGATCTCAAGGGAGAAGCATTCAGTCTTTTACATTAAGTATGATGTTAGGTATAGGTGTTGGTAGATGCCTTTTATCAGGTTGAAGTTACCATAACGTTCCTAGTTTGCTGAGAGTTTTTATCAGAAATGGAATTGAATTTTGTCAAATACTTTTTCTGAGTCTCTGGAGATGGTCATATTTTCTCTTTAATTCTGTTAATATGGTAAGTCATATTGATTTTATCCTTTTTAAAAAAAAATTTTTTTTGAGAGAGAGAGTGTGCAAATGGGGGAAGAGCAGGGTGGGGGGGGGGGTGGGCGGGAACAGAGGACCTAAAGTAGGCTTTGCAGGGCTCTGACAGGCAGACAGGCTGACAGCAGCTAGTCTGATGTGGGGCTCAAACTCATGAACTGAGAGATCATGACCTGAGCCGAAGTCTGATGGTCAACCAACTGAGCCACCCAGGTGCCCCCAAATCATATTGATTTTAAAAGAATGGTAAATTTGCATTTGCTTTTCAAGTATTTTGTTAAGAATTTTTGCATCTGTGTTCATGAGGCATATTGCTCTATAGTTTTCCTGTAAGGGCTTTGTCTGGTTTTTGGTACAGCATTATGTTACTTCATAAAATGAGCTGAAAAATGTTATCATATTTTCTGCACAAGTTTGTGGGACACTAATATTAGGTCTTCCTTAAATGTTTGATAGAATTTACCATTTACCACCACCAAAGCCATCCAGGCCTACAGGGGTGTGTGTGTGTGTGTGTGTGTGTGTGTGTGTGTGTGAGAGAGAGAGAGAGAGAGAGAGAGAGAGGTTTTAAATGATCATTTCAATTACTTTAACAGATATAAGGCTATTCAGAATTTGTCTCATCAGTTTTGTCAGTTTTGCTTTCAACAAATTTGTCTATTTCATCCAAATTATAGAATTTATTAGAATAAAGTTGTTCCCAAGATTCTCATTTTCCTTTTAATATTTGTAGGACCTGTAGTGGTGCTCCCTCTTTCATTTTCCATACTGGTAATTGCTTTCTTTGTTGCATTCTTTAAAAATAGTGTAGCTAGGGGGCGCCTGGGTGGCTCAGTCGGTTGAGCGTCTGACTTCAGCTCAGGTCATGATCTCGCAGTCTGTGAGTTCGAGCCCCTCATCAGGCTCTGTGCTGACAGCTCGGAGCCTGGAGCCTGCTTCGGATCTGTGTCTCCCTCTCTCTCTGCCCCTCCCCCGCTCATGTTCTGTCTCTCTCTCTCTCTCTCTCTCAAAAATAAAATAAAAACACTAAAAAAAAATTTGAAAAAATAGTGTAGCTAGTAGTTCATCAATTTTACTGATCTTTGGAACCAACTTTTGATCTTTTTAAAAACATTTTTTTAATGTTTATTTATTTTTAAGAGAGACAGAGCATGAAGGGGGTGCGCAGAGAAAGGGAGAAGCAGAACTTGAAGCAGGCTCCAGGCTCCGAGCACAGAGCCTGACATGGGGCTCAAACTCACAAACCATGAGATCATGACTTGAGCTGAAGTTGGACGCTTAACGGACTGAGCCACCCAGGCGCCCCTGATCTTTTTTTTTTTTAATGTTTATTTATTTTTGAAGGAGAGAGAGACAGAGTGTGAGCAGGTGAGGATCAGAAGAGAGGGAGACACAGAATCTGATGCAGGCTCTAGGCTGTCAGCACAGAGCCTGATGCAGGGCTCGAACTCACGAACTGTGAGATCATGACCTGAGCTGAAGTCAGACGCTTAACTGACTAAGCCACCCAGGTGCCCCAACCCCTGATCTTTTTTTAAAAATATCTATTTTTTTAAAAAAAAATTTAATACTTACATTTGCCTCTGTTTCCTTCCTTCTGCTTATTTTGGGCTTCATTCACTATCTTCTTATCACTTCTTTATCTAGTCTGACAATCTGCTTGTGTTACCCTCTTTTCAGTTTTCATTCTCATGTCATATATTTTGCTTCTACATATATAGTTCATAACACATTAGTAATTTTTTTTGCTTCAAACAGTTTTCTTGAATAAATGAATAAATTGGAGTCTTTTTATTCATCCACATACTTACCATTTATAGTGTCCTTCATTCCTTCTTGCATGTCAGTTCTGGTACCACTTTCCCATCAGCCTGAAAAACAACTCTTAATATTTCTTGTAGTATAGGTTTGCTGGTCACAAATCCTTGTAGCTTATGTTTACCTGAAAATGTCTCTATTTTGCCTTCATTTTAAAAGGCTATTTTTGATGGGTATAAAATTTTATTTTTCTTTAACGAAAGACCCATTGTCTTGTAGCTTTCATTGTTTCTGATGAAAGGTTAGAGTATATTTCCCTGTATATATTTCCCCTCTCTTGGTATGCTACTTTTGCCTTTCATTTTCAGCAATTCAACTGTGATATGCCTAGATGCGGATGTCATTGGTTATTTTCTTGGGGTTTATTAAGTTTCTTATATCTGCAGATTGGTATTTTTTCATCAAGTTTGGAAAAATTTTGGCTAATATTTCTTCAATATTTTTTTTCTGCCCCATTCCATCTCCTATTACTTTTCTTCTTCCTTCCTCCTCCTCCTCCTTTTTTAAAGTTTATTTATTTTGAGAGAGTGTGTGTGCCCAGGGGAGGGGGCGGGAGAGAGAGAGAATCCAAAGGAGGCTCCGCACTGTCAACATGGAGCCTGATGCAGGGCTTGAACCCACGAACTGTGAGCCAAAGTTGAGAATTGGAGGCTTAACTGACTGAGCCATCCAGGCACCCCCATTTAGAACTCCAGTTACATAGAAGTTAGATTGCTTGATACTTTTTTACAGATAACTGAATCTCTTCATTTTCTTTTCAGCCTTTTTGTGTTTTGATGTAGATAATTTATATTAACATATCTTCAAGTTCACTGAACTTTTCCATTGGTTGTTAAGCCCACCCAGCGATTTTTTTATTTCAAGGATTTTTAAATTTTATTTTTTTTACTTCTAGAATTTCCATCTGGACCTTTTCCATGGTTTCTGTTTCTCTGATATTTCCCATCTGTTCATTTATTATTTCCATAGTTTTCTTTAAATTCCAAGGGGTATTTACAATAGTTTTTCAAATGGTGTTTTTTGCTGTTTCCAAAATCTTTGTCATCATTGAGTCTGTACTTACTGACTGTTTTAATCTCCTGGTTATGGGTCACTTTTTTGTACATTTTCATATGTCTACTCATTTTTTAAAAGATTCTGTGCTAAACATTGTGAATCCTACCTTTTAAAGATCCTAGCTTTGGGGCGCCTGGGTGGTTCAGTCGGTTGAGCGCCTGACTTTCACTCAGGTCATGATCTCGCGGTTCATGGGTTCGGGCCCCACGTCGGGCTTTGCGCTGACAGCTCGGAGCCCGGAGCCTGCTTTGAATTGATTCTGTGTCTCCCTTTCTCTCTGTCCCTCCCCTGCTCATTCTCTCTCTCTCTCTCTCTCTCTCTCTCTCTCTCTCGCTCACAAAAATAAACATTTAAAAAAAAAAAAGATCCTAGCTTCATCTGCTTTTATGTGGTTTTTCTCCCCTCTTTCTGTTAAGCTGTCAGCTGTCACTTCTTGTAGTTGTCAGGATACCTGATCTGGCTGCTTTATTTTCTACTTTCCCAATTTTGTGATTTTCTAATCTGTACTTGGCCAAGAAACCATTCAATCTAGATTTGATAATTTAGCATCATATGTAAGTGCAAATGAACACTTTGAGTAGGTTTCTAAACGCTCCTGAATCAATGACATGAACTTTATCAAGTATGTATTTTAGTGTAATTTAGATATTTAAAGATTCTTATTTATTTTTAGAAAATGGTACTGGGTACGTGAAATATAATTTTGTACTGAACCTACATCAAAGGGCTCCTAATTTTTGGTTGATGTGATTTTAAATTATTTGTGTTTTTTTTTTTTTTTTTTTTTTTTTTTGCTCATCTGTTTTTAGATGTTAGAAGAAATATTTGTTGGTATCTGTGATGTTCCAGCAGCCTCCGTTAGTGTCACTTTCTTCCCAGGATTTTTTAACCTGTCAAATAATTTTTCTGGCCTCCTTACCTTAAGTCTATTTACTACTTTTTAAACTTTGGTTTGTAAATTCTTTCATTAAAAAAAAAAAAAAAGATGCTTATGTAGGCCAAATTGCTGAATTACTGATCAGAAGAAAGCTAAATACATGTGGCTCAGAATTTCCAAGGTGCGTTCTGTGAGATCTGATTATTTCCCCTTATTCAAGAAAGCTCAGTGTGGGGCGAAGATAGTATCTTATGGCAAAGGCTCTCTTTAACTTCATTTGTGTCCTTTGGAATGGGTGGGGTGTTGAATAAAAGGTATAAGTCACTTATTTAAGATCCTTCTCCCCCATTTTCACTCCTGGAATGAGCTTTTCAGAGATTAAGGCTAAACTTTGCCAAGTAGATGCTGATCTCCTGGGAAGACATTACAGAACCATTTTTGTTTTTTCTGTGCTTGTGTTCTTGACCTAAATCAGCAAATCTTCCTCCTTTCCAACTCTCCCAGAAGCCGTTCCCCAGGTCTACCGCTTACCTTACAGAACTCTGGAGTAGTCTTGGTTTTTAATTATAAGAATCAATGGGGAAGGAAGACTTTAGTTTCTTGCTTTCAGGACTGGCCTAGAGAGCAGCCTCTAAAGTATGACCAATGTTGTTACTTTAGGGTATAAGGAAACCCTTTACAGAGAAGCCTTAATGCTTAGACAGAAAAATAGCAGCTCAGTCTAGAGACTTCTCTAGCTGTTTCAGATATAGGTCCTTTTGGATGTATAATTATGTAAGGGGCAGAGACTTCACACGGATGTACTTTCAGAGGTAGTATTGTGGAATAGCCTTCTTATAATCATGCTAGGAGGTCCATCTGGTTATTGATCCTTGAGTAGCTAAGAATGGTACCAGAGTAGTGTCAGTCCAGATGGGGCTGAGGGAGACAATGTTAGACATTTCCTGTGATTAGACACTGAATTAGATTAAAGCATAATAAGATTCTCTGTACTCTGAGTAAAGTGCTCTTAAACTTGGCACCAGAATTCCAGATTGTCAGCCCTGGTATTTGAAGTCGTCTTGTATGTTATAAAAAGGGTTTCTGGGGGCGCCTGGGTGGCTCAGTTGGTTAAGCGGCCGACTTCGGCTCAGGTCACGATCTCACAGTTCGCGAGTTCGAGCCCCGCGTCGGGCTCTGTGCTGACGGCTCAGAGCCTGGAGCCTGTTTCAGATTCTGTGTCTTCCTCTCTCTGACCCTCCCCCGTTCATGCTCTGCCTCTCTCTGTCTCAAAAGTAAATAAATGTTAAAAAAAATTAAAAAAAAAAGGGGGGGTTTCTGACTCTCTGGCCTCTGTACCACCCACTGGCATTTAAATCCCCAGGGTGAATCTGCAGGGCATCTGATTTGGAGGGGAGTGGGGGTTGGGCTGGGACAATGCCCACCTCCTCCTGGGGAGCTGAGATAAACACTCCTTGTGTGTGTGGTATTTTTAGTAGAGCCCTAGCATCCCATTAAGAGTTTAGCTGATCCCCACAACAGCCTGTGGCATACATGGATGGCATGGACTATAATCCCACTTTATAGCTGAGAGAATGAAGACACTGAAACGGCAGTGACCACCTCCAGGCCCTGCCAGATTAAACTGTGATACACTGATGTAAACCCACTCTTCTGACGCTTTGGTTGACATTCATTCTATTACCTCATTTAAGGCTCATGGGTAGTAATTTAGAGGAAGAGCTTTCACTTTGGGATGGATTAGCGTAGAAATTGTCAGTCTTGGTAGGTATCAAAAGAACTGGTCTGTTGAATCTTCAGAACAGGGATTCTAGGGGTGCCTGGTTGGCTCAGTTGGTTAAGTGTCCAGCTTCAACTCAGGTCATGATCTCGCGGTTCATGAGCTCAAGCCCCGCGTCGGGCTCTGTGCTGACAGCTCGGAGCCTGGGGCCTGCTTCAGATTCTGTGTCTCCTTCTCCCTCTGCTCCTCCCCTGCTCACACTCTGTCTCTCTCTCCCTCTCTCTCAAGAATAAACATTAAAAAAAAAAGAACAGGGATTCTAACCTTTATTACCCCCTGGAACCCCATGGAGGATTTTCGTCAACACTGACACTTGAGTTTCTCCTCCAGAGAGTTTTGACTTAATTGGGTGCAGCCTGAGCATTGGGATTTTTAAAAACTTCCATGTGGTTCTAACGTGCAGCCATGCTTTAGAACGTACCTATGGCGGTTTTGTCTTCACGTAGGCTGTATCTCCTTCCTGGCTATATTTCCCTTTTACCCACTTATAGAAGAGTTGGGAAATTTTCTGTATTTATTCAGACTGAGACCAGGATCAGATAAGGAAAAAATGAGCTGGAGAAATGACTCGATTAAAACAGAGTTTTCTAGAGTTGAGAGCCTACGGGGCACCTGGGTGGCTCAGTCCGGTTAAGCGGCCGACTTCGGCTCAAGGTCATGATCTCGCAGTCTGTGAGTTCGAGCCCCGCGTCGGGCTCTGTGCTGACAGCTCAGAGCCTGGAGCCTGTTTCAGATTCTGTGTCTTCCTCTCTCTCTGACCCTCCCCCATTCATGCTCTGTCTCTCTCTGTCTCAAAAATAAATAAACGTTAAAAAAAAAAAAAAAAAAAAGAGTTAAGAGCCTGTACTGTTAACGTGATCAAGGGAAGCCACGAATTTATTAAAACTTTTAAGAAAACGTGTTGAAAACACGAACTGTCTCTTGAGCCTCAGTTATGCCCTGAAGGCTATATGAGCTGAAGGAAAGGCAAAGATGAGTCTCTGGCTTTCAGGGATTTTATAGTGTGTTATTATCCTGTGTCTGAGTCACTTCCCACTGCATACAGGTGCATAGAAGGAGGAAAACATTCGTTAGCTGCGTAATATTTGCCTGTCCCACCGAAATCCTTTCTGGAGGAAGCAGGTTAGGACATAAACATCTGGAATGAAAATATTTGCTTGTCCAGAAGATCTCCCAAAAGACCATCGCCCTCCTGCCTATGGCTGCTCCGCCGCTTTCCAGTTAACAGAGCAGCCTTTTCACATTGCTGTTTGGGCCTTAAAATCGAGTACCAGATGCTCAGGAGAAAAGGAGATGCTGAAGAAGTGAAAAGCTGAACCCAGCTCCCAGCGTGTACACAGCAGGCAGCCAGGTCTGCAGTTTCACACGGTCTCTGCCTTGCCAGGTGCTAACTGTGACTTAACCTGAGAATTGCTGTCCTGGGTTATCGGATCAACTCTACCCAGGCCACGTCTGGTGGAAGCTTCAGGAAGTGAGAATAGCTACAGATCAGTGTGAGTGTCGTCCCCATGGCTTAGTGACAAGTCCTCTTGAGAGCTCTGTTTCCATGCAGGAATCTTCAATCTGTCCCAACTATTTCTAGCAAATTCTTTGGCTGCTGTGGCATCTAGAACAAGTCCTATTTGTCCCAAACTTATTTCATTCCGGCTCCAAGGGGTGGACATTTAGCGTAGGAGCGTTAATGGAGACTCAGCCTTCAGAGAAGACATTTCCTTCTGTTGTTAAATCTTATATTAAACCGTGCTTACTCAGAGGCCTCTGGCTGCAGAAAGTGGTGACGAGGATGGAACTTGGCAGATGGCTGTGGCTGCGGCTTCATGGAGGCCTGTGTGGGGACACGATTGTTTGTATATTGGTTTTCATTTATGTATTGGTCTTATTTTCATCTTCCTGAGGTACCCAGATGCTATGGTGATAGATTGGTTGGAAACGACTCATTTGTCAGGGTTCCGTGGGGGACGTAGGTTTCCTTCTCTCGTGCAGTGGAGTCTAAAATGTTTAATTAGATGCTGAGGCATTTCTGCATGGGTCCATCTCTGCCAGGTCTCCTGGGTGAATGCCATTCCTGGCTTGGAGAGGGACTGGGCATTTCTGGGCCCGACCTCCCCTCCCTTCTGGATGCAATTCTCAGCCCTCCCTTTTTATTAGCTGCTGGGCTTCTCCCCCTATCGTTTTTGTTCTAGAAACTGCCTTTATGTGACTGCCGGAATTTGCAGAGCTGATCCATGTTGGAAATCTAGTTGTCAAACAGGTCCAACCCAGACTTTATGAAATAATGTAGTTGCACTGATACGCAGTGAGAAGAATATTAACTACCCGCTGCTGATCTGTTTTGTTCGGTGCAACTTTTTCGGAGAACTAACCTTGTTCTTCCTGCACACCAGGCAGTGCCTGAGATCCTGAGGGTGCAGAGATGAGGCTTCTGCCCACCACGAGTAGAACATCTGGCCAGAGTGCGATAGACGTGTATAAAATTCTAGCACCGCGGAGGTGCCCAAATAAAGGGGTGACCAAAGGACTGGGGAGTCACATCAATTTGCTATGAGCTTGGGGGAAAGGACAGCATTTCAGGCAGATGTGGAGAGAGTACTAGAGGTAGTGGGCTTGCGGGATAGCATTCTGCTCCACGTGCTGGATCTGGGCAGGGGTCCTGGGTGTGCATGTGGGAGCTGAAATGTGGAATGCCCAAGGTTTCTACTGGGGTAGATGGGGACATCGGGGAGTGGGAATAGTGAGAAATCCTGGGAGGGGAGATGAGTTGAACTCTAGGCAGGATAAAGTGACATGCTTGTGAGATCGAAGTGGACACATCCAGTGGGTGGTTGGAAATATGGGTTTGGGACTGGGGGTGATGGCGTGGTAGAAATCACAGTGTGGCGCGACGGGGGTCGAACGCTTGAGTGCAAAGCCATTCAAGGAAAGCTTCGGGAGCACTGGTGTTTAAAGAAGAAACAGATTTGGGGAGAAGGTAGAGTCAGGTGGCAGAGGGACCAAGAGAACCGCCTCCAGCCTCCTTTTCCAGCTGGTTCTGCCACACCTGGCCGCCCAGCTCCCAGACTCAGGCTTGCAGCGCTGTGTCCTCTCCTCTTCACCCCTGCCCTGCTTCGGAGGGCTGTCTGTCCTGGCCGCAGACTCCTCGGCTTGCCTTCCTTGCTGACATCAAGGATTAGAGTCTGTTTCTCCCCTTTGTTTTCTGATGCGGATCAAGACTCACCTTTGGACCTTTGCTAAGAGGAGCGAGTGTCCTGCGTGGTCTGCTTTTTGGCTTCCGATCGAGAGCCCAAGAGCTAACCTGGCAACATGTGACTCTTGTCCTGGCCTGATGCTGAGTGACCCCAGCCCGTGGCTTCTTCCTTGCCCCAGCAGAGCGTGCAGACCTGTGCCTCCACCTTCTTTCTGGAAATAGGATGGTGCGTCTCCAGCCTGGCCACGCTCTAAAGATTCGCAGGCCAGCTCCCTCATCAGTAGGAGGAGGCCACGCGTGGAGGGAGAGGGCATAGGTTAATCTTCATTGCTGTCGAGGAAAGGAGGAAGTGGTGGAGTAGTGAAGATACATTTTGTCTTTCCCCAGTGACCACAGGCAGGCAGTGGCCCCACAGATACCACCACATTCTTAGCTTGTAGCCAGAATCCTCCATCCAGTGAAGAGTTCTCTTAAAACCGAGCTGCCGGCCACCCAGCGGGGAAGGTCACTTGGCAGAGTCCCTAAGGAAACCGCCATGTACAGAACGTCTGTGGGGCATTCTCACCCTGGACACCCTTCCGGATTTCCTCGTGATGTGTGAGCTGCAGAAGCTGGCCTCTGCTTTCTGGCCCCAGCCTGCGACCGGTGTCTGGAAGAAATCCCGCACGCCCCAGTGCCAGAGCTGTCCCTGTGTTGCGGCAACGAGGCAGTCTTGGCCTCTTCTGTCTTGCCCGAATTGCTCTAAGTTTCCCTGTAGTGGTTTGAGCATCTTGAAGTCTGAATATTTAGGTCTGTTTGTCTTCCTGGGAAAACAGGTGAGCTGTGGCCAGTGCTCGTCAATTCCAGTTCATCACATCAGGACTGAAAAGCGGGCGGTGTCTTTCTCCCTTGTGTCACCGTATTTTCAACAACAGCCTGCGCTGGGTTGCTCAGCCTCCTCAAGAGAGGTGACAGAGGCTGAAATGAGCTCCTGTGCTTTCGTCCATGCTTGTCCTTACACAGGGTTTGTCGGTGCTGGTGGAGGACCTTGGAGCAGCCCCACCAGCTAAGTTGAAAAGCGTCCAACTTCCTAAGTCTCTATATCTATGCAGTGCTACTCGCCCCCACCCCCATCCCCTCCCCAGACCTCCCACCACTGGGCCTGGACCTTCTGCCCCAAGCCAGCACCCCACCCCTGCCAGTCCTGGAGCTGGCACCCCCTTCTAGTCCCAGAGCCAGCACCCCACCCCCGCCAATCCCAGAGCCAGCACCCCCTTCCAGTCCTAGAGCAAGCACCCCCACCATCTGGTCCCAGAAACAGCACCACCCTCCCCAGTCCCCTTGTGCGAGTATGCCACATTTTGTTTATCCATTCACCTGTCGATGGATGCTGGGATAGTTCTACCTTTTGGCTATTATGAATAATGCAGCCATGAACATGTGTGTGCATGGTTTTGGGTGGACATGTGTTTTCAGTTCTTTTGGGTGTCTACCTAGGAGTAGAATTACTGGGTCACATGATAATTCCTCCACAAACTTTCACCGCGGCTGTACTGTCTTACATTCTTATTAGCCATGTGAGGGGAGGCAGTGACTTTTGGAGCTCAGTGTGCCAACCCCTGTGGCATAAACCAAAAATGTTATGTGGAGTCAGCCTCAGTGCAGGGCAGCAGGGACTGGTGGCATCAGGAGTGGGCAGAGAGGAGACTCAGGGCCTGGGGAACTTGAACGGAGTTCATAAGCATACTTGGGTAGCCTAGGGTCCAATCTTCAGGGATGGCTGAGCATCTCTAGTTTGGTGGGAGTGTGACAGGAAGTGTAAGGGGCAATGACTTGGGTAGGGAGGGGCCATGTGGTCGTCTCAGGAGGGCTCATCCAGGTGATGTTTGTGGGTACGAGGTGTTAGACCCTGAGCCTGGGATGGTGGCAGAGGATGGCCTCACCCAAGGAAGCCTGGTACAGATCCAAGCCCAGCCCACCGATTAGGCTGATGGGGACGTGGGGGGAAGAAGAGTATGATGAGGGATAGGGGTACTTTACTGGGCTCCAGTATGGAGGGCCGTGTTTTACCCTGAAGCAATGCCCTTTTCCTGAGGCAGAGGCAGCTAGGTGATTACCCTCTACCTGGGGTTAGGATCTGAATCAAGCATGTGAAGTTAAAGTCAAACGTATCCTTGAAAATCTCTCATTGCCAGGACCCTTGCCCTTGGAAGCTCAAAAGCCAAAATTTAGCAGCTTCTTTTGTTTGCTATTCAGTGGTGGCTTCTCTTTTCTTGGGGGCACTGGATGCCAGCGTCTAGTTTGCTTGAGGAAAGAGTAATAGGGAAAATAAAGAGATTAGGGGAGGGGGTGGCAGATAGGTAGAATCGAATATGTGTGAGTTAAGTATATATATGATGCAATGCCCAGACCCTCTGGCTGCTGTACTGAGTGGCTTAGGACCTAGGGTAGGTGTGGGGGGGCCTTGGGAGGACCACAAGAGCCTACATCAGAGCCTCTGGGCTGTGGCTGGTGCTGCAGGACTGTTCTCTCACCGCTTGCTGGCTGTACCGGCTCCTGGAAAGACCGGGGAGTCACCATAAACCCACAGCAGCCCCGACTCAGCACAAGCAGGGTTGGGGTGGCCCCTTCACCATATCCAAGCTCTGGAAGCCCAGCCTGCATCTTGCAGAGGCCTCTTTTGGCATACGTGGGTCAAGTCAGTGCCACCTTATAAACAGTGTTGTGATTTATCAGTGTTACAGTTTGATAGCGATGCTTCTCCATTCACTGCCTCCTTGACGCATCTGGTGATTCAGGAAGCTTATTCCCAGTTAACGGACTGAGGCTCAGGAAAAGAATGGCTTTCCGAGTTCCACGATTGGGAAGGGATGGAACTAGGACACACACCTGGGACTCCTGGCTGTGGATTCAGCATTCTTTTCCTTGTGTTCCCCTTCTTGGGGGAGCTGTCTGATATCAGTGCTACTCTTTCCCAGTGTTCTCTTTGTTGGAACAGATGACAGTCTTGGGGTCACGGGGTGCCAAGAACCTGGGAAAGGATCAGGGTCACGTCCGATTCTTAACACACGTAGCTTTCTTTCTCCCCAGGCTCTGGCCAAACGTGACATAGATCTGCTTCCCTGTCTCTGCCAAGGCCACCTTGGCCCCCTGGTTGCGCCCCCATCTGTCTAAGCCCCTTTCTGGGCAGCAGCCTCCCGAAGAGACAGCCCTCAGCTCAAGTCAGCTGAGATATTTGGGTCGAGCCTCAATTCCGATGAGGCAGAGTTAGCATCTCCCTGCTGCAGCCCCAGCTTTCAGCAAATGGTAAACTCGACTTGAGGGCAACATTCAATTATGAAAATCTATTTCTCTTGCCACATTCAAAAAGTCTCCTAATGTGCCTTTGTGCACATACAAATTTAGTGACACATCACTAAATGTGTATGAGGTTGCCATGGAAATGTCTCTCTTCTAACGTGGCACTCCAAAAGCAAAGAGAAGGGAAGTTTTCTTTGTAAAGAGAAGCAGAGCAGAACTTGGCTAATTGTCATCACATGAATCCCCAAACTGTCATTCTTCCCTGACTACCTGTCTCCTGCTTCCTGTCAACAACATAACGGTGGAAGCCAAATCAGCATGCCACATTTCCTCAGGACTTCCACAGGCATTGTCCTTCACCTCTATGCCAGGCGGGTCCCAGGAAGGATGCCGGGACTCCTGATTTGAGTTGCCACCTAGCCTAGAAAGTGCACCTTCCTGGACCGTCTGGCACTTGCCACTCAGGAACACTGGAGTCCCAGAAGAGCTCTTGGCCCCAGTTTCTTTGTAGAAGTTGCAGGCTGAGTAGGTCTTCTGAGGATGCTCTGCATTTTCCACCAGAGACATGGGGCTTTGGTTGTCTCTGTGACAAATGCATGATATGACAGCATACAGAGCGTGCTGATACTAAGGCACCTTTTGAATGTCAGCAATCCCAAATATTTTCCTAGTAGTGGTGTGAATTCCTGGAGTGTGGGGAAAGACGAAGAAGGACCTCAGAGACTTATGTTTGACTGAATGCCTTCCTTCCTGTCTCTGGCTCACCTTGCCCTGTTTTCACCTCTGTCCGGTTGACTTTCTTCATTGATCTTGTCTGTGAACAAAGAAGTCCGTGTATTTCTGCAACTTCTGAGGTAATCCTTTTCTATATTGGCTAATCCTTTAGTTAGGTCATTGAGTTCATTGGCTTTCCCAGTTTTGGAGCTGGGTAGCCGTCCTTATTGGTTCTCAAGTTGAAGCTGATGGGTCTTTTTGCAACTGTAGTTCACTAGTGGCAAGTTCTGAGGTTGGGGACCTTAGCGTCTTGCCCTGCACACTGCCCTAGGAGCCTGTCTTTTCTATTCTCTGTCGTTCCGGATCTCTCTGCAAGCCCCTTTGGCCTGTGAGGCTTCGCTGTCATTTCACGGGTAAGTGATGGTTTCAGGGCTCAGAGGCCAGTTCATATGCATGTTTCTCTTCCTGGGTTATCCAGCACACATGTGGCTGTTGGGCTGGAGGATCCCAGAATGCTGGGCTCCCTGTCCCCGAGGGGACTTCTTGGTTCCTTGGGTTCTGAGAGCCTGCTCGTTGCTCTTATCCAGCTGCCCTGCATCTGTTGGAAGCATCTGGTTCCTATCTAACATCAGAGGGTGAACTCCAGAGGTTGAGTGTACTCCAGTCTTGTTGCTTTTAATGTTGAAAATCCTAGGATGCCCCACCTTGCCCGTGGCTGCGCTGGCTCCCAAGAGGACCTTCTGCCACTAACCGAGCCAAGTTGCCCAAGCGGTAGGACAGAAACAGCTTCTGATTCGAAAAGCAGAGGATATTGTGCTGTGAGCCCCCGAGTACACAGATCTGCATTCCCGACGGGATCCTACTGGGTCTCCCCTTAACCTTGGCCAGGCAGCAGGTCTTTCCTGCCACGAGACAGATTGTTCTTGCTTTTACAAACCAGGATCTCAGCATTGTTTTCTTACCCAACATTTATTTCTCCTGATGTCAAGGGATAGGTGAGGAGTCCCTTGGCTCATTGCTGACTGTGACCTTGTTGATCATATGTAAGTCTGACCAAGAGCTGAGGGGGATCCCAACCAGAAACCCTGTTGTTACCAAGCCAGTGCCCAGAGCTCACCATGCTGGGGCCTCTAAGAAACCCGTCCGCCTCTGCAGGCAACCCACTGCTCCAGGCTGCCGTGGATGCTTCTGAGTTTGTTATGAGCTTATATTGGGACCTGTGTTGGGAGCTTGTGACCTCCCCCTAGAGACACCAGTCAGACATTGCCTGCTTGGCTCTGTGACCTAACCACATCTCCCCTCCAGCAAGGGGCAGGGATTTTTAATGGTAGAAAACTCTGGGACAATATAGAACTTATCTCTGACATACAAAGTTCTGAATTCTTTTTCTGCCATTTCCGACTCTGGTGAATCTGCCGCACTTGAATGTGTAAATACCTTAGAGGAGAGCCGGCTGCCCTTTTTTGCTCTTGGCTCGTGCCAATAAATACCAGTTTAGTTCTTACAGAAGAAAACCAAAGGAGACTTGGTTGTCTCTCTAATCCACAAACCCTGTAATTCTCACCTGGAATATCTGGCTCTCCTATCTCAAATCAGTTCTAATGGCAAAGGCTAAAGGGAGGCTTTATTGCTCTTATCCAAGCTTATTTCTAAACTTATTTTTCAACTTGTTTGTCTAGTAAATGAGAACCCCTCAAAAGAGAACTGGAGGCGATTGGCGTAGGAGAAAGGGAGAAAGGCACTAATGACCACAGAAAGAGTTAGGGAGGGAAGCTTGCTTCTGGAGAGATTCCTGCCTAGTGGACACTCAGAGTGGAGTCCACCAACTAATAAGCAAACATTCTAGAAATCAATGGATGCCAAGAACCAGGGGGCCGGCTGCTGCTGAGTTTTCTAGAGTGCCAGCTGGAAATCCTCTCCTGTACTTTCTTCTGTCCCAGAGGAAAGTGCAGACTTGCCCTTGCCAGAGACTTCTACTGGGCACTGGGCCAGAAAGACAAACTGCCCAGTGGGAGAGGTGAGAGGGCTCTTGGTTCTTCTAGGCCGACCTTGAGCTTGCTTGGCTTTTCAGCTGTACTTTAAACCTCTCTCCAAGCTCACTGCCTTGCTGGGGCCGGGAGGGTTGCTGTTCATTACCCTACAAGTCGTTTGAGTTGGACAGATCCCTGTTCTGCCCTTGTCATTTGTGAGCAACCTTCCAGCAGCTGGAAAGGGCAGCCCGTGCCCAGCACTGTGGATATAACCCCTGAAGTCAGTGTCCGACCCTTCTGTGTCTGTGGGGCCGTGACGCAAGGCGAAACTCCATGACTTCAAGTAAGATGCTGTCTGCAGGGAGAGACTAATGTGCATTCCTCTGGCTCTCATCACTGAGCAGGTTGCCCAGAATTAACACGCTCACCCTTTAACCACAAGCCGATCCTTCTGGCCTGGTAGAGTGCATTCTAATTCCCATGCCGGCCGGGGCCTGGAGGTCACCTGTCAGAAAAAGAAAGATGTTCCCTACGGGGAAAATCCGTGCATTGGGGGTTATATCAGGTTTATTCCGGGCATTTCCTTAGACTGCTGGATTGTGGGATTTAGAAAAGTGATGAAGTGCCGTTCAATCTGAGGCACGCTAGCCGCACGGTCCCACGTCAGTGCTATGCGTCAGTCCTGGGGGGAGGGAGGACACTGCTGCCTGCCTGCTGTGGCCTGAGACTGGCCTGAGCAGGGATTGCTGAGGAGTTTGGGGCCCCGGAAGACCTGTCCTGCTTCGCAGCATTGCCCACCCAAGGTCAAGTGCTCGATCTTTCTGATTTGCTGCTCCAGCAGCTCTGACTCCTGAGTCCGAGTGGCCGGCCCCAAGGCCTCCGGGCACTTCCCCAGGACGTTGGGAGAGAGCAGCCGGAGCCAAGGAGCCTTTGCCCCGCGTGTCGGGGCTGGAAGGCCGTGTGGCCCCTGGCAAGAGGTTCCGGCAGCACCAGAGACTCCTGCTGCAGGACAGCTGCCTCCTTCCTGGTGGCCGTTGGGAAACAAATGGCTTCTCTAAATGACACCGGGACTCTGGCAAGTACTAGTCGCTGCCAACGAAGTCTGTTCAGCGCGGCGGAGTCGTGCTCTCCTGGGAAGTGAGACTCTGCTAATGTGTTCTCAAGTTCTGTTCCAGCTGGCTCCGGCCCTTCCCCCCCAGCACCCGCTCGGGCGCGGGGCTGACTTGCCCGTGGCACTTGGCGCGTGGCTGCTCGGCAAAGACCGAAGCTGCTGCCGGCCTCGAGCCCCGCCGTCTTTCCCCTGCCTCGGTGGGTCTTGCGATCTGGGGCCAGAGCCTCGTGAGGCGCTGTCGTGAAGCAGAGCTTGGGCGTCCTCTCATGCAGGGCAACGGGCCGCCTCAAGCAAGCCTCAAGCAAGTTATTTAGCTGCTGCCTCAGTTTCCTTTTCTATGCAATGAGCGATGGTGGAACCATCCTCGAGGTAGGGATATGCATAAAGCACTTAGCTGAGTGCCTGGCACATAGTAGGTGTTTAATCAGTATTAAGCTTCTGCTGACACCCCTGAAAATTTCCCAGCACTGCTGGCCATGGCCCAGCTCTTTAAGAGGCCTTTATAGGAAACCATCTTTTCGTGTAGTGATGTGACCACTGTATGCCCTTCCTTCTAATTAGATGTCCTATCACCCTGCCCCGGATACGGTCCTCTGGCTTCTAAGGGGGGAGCTCCACAGATGCCCTGATTTTTGTGAACTCTCTAAGACCCAACAGGTGTCAGTGGCCTGGGCTAGGGGCCATGCTGGAGAGGGTATTGGTGCTAAGCTGCTTTCTCCAGAACGAGGCTGCTGTGGCTGGCCTCAGTTTCCCTCAAGTCTGGCTCCAACAGGAAACTTGCTGAGTGGCCCAGCTCTTACCTGGGGGGTAAGGGATGAGGCATGTTTGGGAGGACAGTGTAGGGACTGCACCCTGAAACTCACTTATCTATTCCAGTGGTTCTCAGCTGGGATGATGTTGTACCATGTGTCCCCTCCCCCCCCCACCACAGGTGACATTCGGCAATGTCTGGAGATACTTTTCATTGTCACAACTGGGGATGCCTTTGCAGTAGGTAGAGGCCAGGAATACTGCTAACCATTGACAAGGCACAGGACAGCCCCCCACAATGAAAAATTATCCAGCCCAAAATGTCAATATTGCCAAGGTTGAGAAACCCTGATCTATTCCCAGCTGGATGGGGTGACAAGTCTGGGAACTCTAAGGATTGTAGGAGCAGCGTCACCCAGAGAGATCAGCCCGAGTCCTTTATCCCTTCCTGTCCCCTAGCCCAAAAACCTAGGATCTCTTATCCCTTTCTGATGTGCTGTGAAACTGTGGGCAAATGAGCCCCTCTGAGCCTCAGTGTTCATTCCTTATACTCAGGGATCCTAGAGATTGCCTTTCCAGCTGAGGACCTATCCAAGGCCTCCAGGTCTCATGCTGAGACCGTTATCCTAGGGGATCCCAGGCTGTTACATTGGTTCATGAGGCACCCTACTCCTTCCAGAGGGTAAGGCTTTGTAAAAAGAAAACAGCTCTGACTTCTATTCTGGGGGGACTGTTGAGCTGGATCTAGACCCTGTGTTAAGGAAGCTCTGTCCCGCAGGGTGGGTCGATACTTACCCCCAAGTCCTCCCAAGTCCCAGGATCTAGCTGCTGCTGAAGCAGCCTTTCCCCGTCTCAAGTAATTGCCATTTCTTTATGCGTAGCGAGCTTTTAATCTGTGTGTGGCCGCGTTGGGAAGCCTGACTTTATGGCAGATGCTGTGGAACGTAATCTGCTCACATTTAGGCTGTAAATTTTCTGTGGTTCCAAAGTGCTGCGGAGTTCACCAGAACACATGCTGTCCTCTGATAATTGAAGTGGCTTAAAACAAAGCAAGGCCTTCTTGGTTTGAAATAAACCATTTTGTGAGCTAGGCCGTTTTAAAACAAAAACAAAACTTGGAGCATGTCTCGGACTGAGGACTCCAGTTTACTTCATCCCCACAGGTCGTGGATTAAGGAATTAATTCACTCTGTGATCTTGGGCAAGTATTTTAACCTCCCTGGTCTGAGATTCCTCTATAAAATGTGGGGCCAAGGCTAGATCCTCATGTCCCCCTCCTGCTGTGGCCTCTTGCCCAGCTCCTGGGTTTGTGGAATTTAGGGAGGGGACCTTATGCTGCTCTTCCAGGGTGAAAATCACCGCTTCTGAAAGGTGTGGGCGAGCTGAAGAAATGACCCTCTCCTCCTCTCCATAATTACGCTTCTCAGATGCTCTCGAAATACCAAATGACTAGTTTAGTTACAAGGAGCTGGCTGACACTTGTAGTTTAAATCTCTTTCCTTGGCTTCAAGGGAGTGAGCGGAGTTTGACAAATACAAATGGAAGACTATTCTCTGGCTGTTTCCTCTGACCCTTGGGAACGGAAGATGATCGATGTGTGGGGCAGAGCATAGCTGGTTGAAAAGGGGGCTCTCCTTCCCACATCCCTCTTCAGCTCCTGGTTTGTCTCCTGGGGTCTATTGTTGGCCTCCTATCAGGGGCACTGACTTCCACATCTATTGGTTGAAATCTTTCCCTTTTTAAAACCCTCTGGAAAATGCCAATTTTCCCTCAGAGACTGGTGCCAGGGGTTAATAGGACAATGGAAAGAAACTCGCTCTTACCCTGGGACCCCCATTTCTCCTGTTGTGGTTTGACTTAAAGAAAAAAAATCTTGTCCTGGAGTCTGACAGTACAGAATAGCTCCCCCGGAGCTGGGGGTTGGAGAGAGAGCCCAGGGCCTGGACTGGGGGTCCTTATGAGCTGCTTCCTCCTCCGGAGGGGAGGAGGTGGTGAGGTGTGTCTCTGAAGGATTTTCTACAAAGCCGATGGAGGTCTTAGGTTGGGATTCACATGTCCTTTTTAAAAAATAAAAAAAAATAAAAAAAAATTTTTGAATGTTTATTTATTTTTTTGAGAGAGACAGAGACAGAATGCGAGTGGGCTAGGGGCAGAGAGAGGGGGAGACACAGAATCTGAAGCAGGCTCCAGGCTGTAAGCGGTCAGCACAGAGCCCGACACGGGGCTCGAACCCACAAGCTGTGAGGTCATGACCTGAGCCGAAGTCGAACACTCCACTGACTGAGCCACCCAGGCGCCCCTCGCATGTCCTTCTAAAAGATATCATTTCATCACACAGAGGTTCCTCGGTTTTATAGGGTCAGCTTCGTATTTGGAATACGTAAACCTGAGCGTTAAATTCCTTCTGGGCCTTTGCCTTCCGCAGGCAATTCCATGTATGTTTCTCTGCTGTATTCAGGCTGTGCTTATGTCCGCTTAACTGCAGTGGGTCACGTGAAGGTGCTGTTAGAAGAACAAACTGAAAGGACAAGACACTGGTTTGGTCTTGCCCACGCCGGCATCTTGCTCTTCAGGTTCATTGATCAGGAAGGAGTCAAAGAGGAGAGACGGGGAGTGGATCGGGAGGCCCACTTGGCTGGTAGCCAAGCAGAGGAACGGTCTTATGCGTGGATCTGGGTGGAAAATGGATCCCAGGGCCTTCAGCCTTCTAAGTGAGAGCCCGACGTGGTCTAGTTTCTCATTACCCAGCCGGACAGTTCTGTGTCCTGAAATCCTTTTCTAGGAGAGAAGGAACATTCAGACTGGGAATGCCACCCTCCACCTGAAGCTTCTTCCAGAGGCTGGGGAGAAGGAGGGGCAACGGTTACAAGGACAGGGGTCAGGATGGGTGGGGAGTGCTTGAAGTAGAGGAACAAAGCAATGAAGCCAAGCCCCGAGGCTTAAAGTGGTGACGCCTGCCATTGGTGGTTGGAGGTGCTTACCTTCTAGTGAATCATCCACACACACAGCCATTTACGGTCTTTATTATTCTTTAGCAAGAAACGATTTCCTACTCCTCTGTCGGTTTAAGACCAAGGGCCTTATACTCCGAGTGCTGAGAATATAGTAGCTCGTTGTGCCTCAGTTCTGTTCATGTCCCATTTGGGACATAAGGGGCTGGCCCTTTGACAAACACAGAAAAGAGATTGATGTAGCCAGAGCCGTAGAAAAACAAGAAGGCGGGACCAGGGAGCTTGGTGACCTCAGGTCAGTCCCTGTTACCCACAGGGGCTTTGGCCTCAGTGAGTGATCACCAGCTACCACTTCGATACGTCATTCTTCCTAGAACAAAAACACCTATGTAACTTGCAGGGCGAATCACCCATCCTGTGGTGTGATCAGGGAAAGGAGCTCCAGGCTGTGGATGACCACACATGGAGCCTGACCCACCACTGGACACCTGCCCACTTTGAGGGCTCACCCACTTATGGAGCATTTACAGCGAGGCCACTGTTGTGTTCTTCACTGTTTTCTGTGCCCACTTCCCTGCACCCCCCCCTCCCGCCCCCCACAACTCCCTAGCCTTGAATGGTCTAAGCAAGACACTCCCCTGCTCTCTAAGAACGCCCGGTCTCCCTCTGGGTGGCCTGGCTGGTGTTAGTTATCCAAAGCCACAACTCGGTGACCACTACTCAGTGACCTTTCCCATAGGTTATTCATTTTCACGGTGGTTCTAGGAGACAGAGAGGATCGTTCTCCTTGTGTCACAGCCGAGGAAGCTGAGGCTCAGAGATGTTAAGCAACATGCCCAGAGTTACACAGCCAGAAAGTGGCAGAGCCAGAGTGGGAATCTAGAGTGGGACCCTTGGT
The DNA here is from genome assembly GCF_046562875.1 of Panthera onca. Taxonomy (NCBI): domain Eukaryota; kingdom Metazoa; phylum Chordata; class Mammalia; order Carnivora; family Felidae; genus Panthera; species Panthera onca. The sequence goes on along the minus strand of NC_138346.1, from coordinate 202,407,268 downwards.
TATCCCTCTTGCCCTTAATCCTAGGACGCACAAACTGTAGGCTATAAGGGCTGTGTGAGTGGGGAGGGGACTGGAGGTTTCGTGGCAGTGAAGGAGGCTGGCCCAGGGGTGGGAGTGAGCCTGGCAAGGAGACAGCCTGCCGTTCCTCCAGACCTTCCTCCTAAAATTCTTTCTCTTCTCTGAGAACCCTCCCATCTACTCAGCCCATTACAGCTTCTGAAACCCCTTCTCTTCCTTTCCTTTGATCTTTGAAATTGTTCTTACAAGCAGCCGTCTTTTCTGGGTGAGGAAATGGCAGCTCACGAGGAGGGCTTGCCTGGGATGGCGTGGTGAACACAAGAGTTAGCCAGACTTTGGGTCCTGAGTTGTGCTCTCTATTTCCTATGCCAGCCCCAGCCCTGCCCTCCCTGCCCCCCCCCACCAGTGTTTCCTAAACCCCAGGTATGACTGTTGCTTGGGAAGGACTCTGGGCCGGACCCTGGGATAACCAAGCTGGCTCACCGCATCCCTGCTTTTCCTCCAGGCCCTCTGAGCCCCTCCCCAGACCCCCCCTACAGCCCCTCTCAGCCACTCATTTCCCTGGTGCATCCCCAGTCTACCTGCTCCATTAGACTGAGTCTCCACAGACCATGAAGAAGCTGAGAGAGCTTGCCCTGTTTCCATGTGTCTCCTGCAGTCTGAATCTTCCAGGCCAGGCCAACAGCATCACCAACAACGCTGGCCCTGCCTGCCTCTCCCCTGCATGCTCTGCGTAGTTTCTGAGCCCACTGCCTCAGGGAGGAAGAGCAGGAAGCCACAGCGGGGCTGAGGGTGCTCGTCCCCAGCCCCTGACAAAGGACATGAGCTGTGAAGTCACCCGCTTGCCTAGATGACCCCTGGTTTCACCACAGCCGCTATCAGCTGGAGCTCAAATGTGACTCAGGAAGTTGGGGTTGAGGACTTTCTTGTTGCCTTAGGCAGCCTTCAAAGTCCGGGCCATTTTGTTCTAGATCCCTTGTCTTCTGGGACCTTTCCCCACCCCCCCACCCCCCATCGAGTCAACAAAGCTCATGGTTCTACTTGTTCAGCACGCCAAGCTCTGTCTTCCCACCACTGCCTCAGACCTAGAATGACCTCTCCTCTGACTGACCTGCCAGGGCCTCCACTTGACCCTCGGGCCACAGTTTCCTATGATACGTGCTTCACTGCCTAAAAAGCACAGTACTGGCTCTGTCTTTTTTGAGCCCTTCAAGAGGCAGCACCCTTCCCTCCGGGGAACAGAGTAAGTGTGGGGTGGGGCTACAGCATAGTTTTTGGAAACCCTAAATCCAGGCAGATTAGCAGGCCCAAAATATAATTCAAAAGAATACCTTCTTTCTCTTTTCTCTTTAATGACAAAACTTACATGTTGTGCACACATGATCACACAGTCCTGGGTGAGTCCATTGAAGCTGGGATCCTGTGGTCCCAAGGCAGGGTTCGGTCTGCCTGTGGGATGCACCCAGTGACGTGCCACAGCGGAATTGGTGAATTTTCAGAAATTTGGGGAGCCAATTGTCAAAAACAGCCATTACTGAAAAATTAATTATGTAAATTTACGATTAAATTATATTAAAAGCAAAGGTAGCCAGTATTTAAACCTTATCACTTCCTAATTAATTTACTGCATTATTATTTATCTCTGCTCTTGAGGTTGGATGCCTCCACTGGTATCTATATATAATGCCGTTCTGCACATCTCTTCCTAACATTATGTCGGTAGCTTGAAATAGGCAGTGGTAGGAATGTTGACACCACAGAAACTAGCAAATGCTATAAATCAGGATTTGATTTATTGTTCTGATGATTATCTAGACTTAGGAAAGTGGTGGAGAAAATGTTAATAACACGGACTAGGCTTAACGCACATCATTGTAAATAGCGCAAAAAATTGAAAATAACATCTTTCCAGTTTTCAAAAACTGCCATCAAATTCAGCAAAGAATCTGCTACTGTCATAGACGAACAAATGGAATTCTGGTATGTTTTTTGTTATTTCATTTTTGCCTTACTTTTCAAGGTAAACGAAAATATCAACCAGAGCTCCCGTGGGAAGGAGACATTTGCCAGCACACCGTTGGTATAGCTTTGCCACATGTCCCGTGTATTTTGCCACCTGCCTATCTTTGACGGGCACGGCCAAGTCCCCTTTCACTCACTGGCTCATTTAGCAAATAAATATTGAGTGTGTACTATGCGCCAGCCGTGAACAAAACAGACAATAACCAAAATAAATGTCCACCCCGTAGTATGCATTTTCAAACTCTTCCCTCCTTTGAGACACAAGCCCCCCTCCTCTGTGTCCTGATCTTCCCTACGGAGGGTGAGCTCTGCGTTTTCAACCTTTGGCTGACGGGAATGAGCCTCAGCTCCAGGACAGAGTCTGAGCAGAGTCATGTGTGAATAGCTTGGAACTTGAATGAAGGCCCAGGTTTGAATATTGAAGTAGCTTTGTGGGAGAAAGCCAGTAAGAGGGAAGCGAAATCCATTTCTTGGGAGTTTGTGAAATGGGATGAATTCTCTGAGTTTGATTTTCTAGTTGTTCTCTGTGCTGTGGGCTTGAAAGAGATCTCAAATGAGACCCATGCACCTGAAAAGGCTGAAAAAAGTGTCATATAAAAAATAGCACAGGATAACCTGCAGATTCACTCATCTATTTGTTCAGCAAATACGTGTGGTACCCAGCGCCAGGTGCTTGCAGGCTCTGTGAGCTGCCAAGCCAAATGATCCGTGGTCTCTCCCCTTGAGGATGTTGAAACTTGTGGGGCAGTTTATAATCCAGCTTGCTGGCCAGTGAGCACAGAAGCCTTGCTTGTCTCTCTGTAGTCAGGCTCCCACAGGCAGCCATTCTCCTCCTTCTCTGCTCTCCCCCTACTTAGCATTGATCTCAGTTTGTAATTATTTATGTCTGTTTGATTGATATCTGTCTTTCTTACAAGAATGTCAGCTCGAGGAGGGCAGGGACCTGTGTCTGTCTTGCTCATAGGGCCCAGCGTAAGTACGCGCTCTGGGAAAAACTTGTTGAGTAAGTGGATGAGGGGAGGAACAAGCGTGGAGGAGGGAGATTGGTGTGGGTGAGGGGCCTAGAGGGCATCTGGAGGAAGAGGCTTGAGCTGGAAGGATGCAGCCTTCATTCTTTGACTCCAGGCAGGCAAAGCCAAACCCTTGCATTGGCCAAGACCTTGCCCAAACATCACCTCCACTGCATAGCCTTTCCTTACCCCTTCTCTGTGGGTGGATGTTGGTGATAGAACACAGCTAAGTGATCGTTAACGTTTCTTGAGTCACAGATCCCTATGTTTATCTGATAAAAAGTATAAACTGTCCTCTCCCAGAATAATGCTCATGGTATAAACCACCCAGTTTTGTGTACAGTTTCATGGGGTTCATAGGTTCCAATCCCATCCATAAACCCCAAATTAAGAACCTGCTTTAAAAAATAATTCCCCACATAGGTGCACATCTTGTTCCTCTGAACCAATATGGTTCAGAGATGGTTCTTGGTGTATAGACAGTATTTGATGTGGAGTATTGGGTGGGTGAATGAGTATGTTAAAAAGTGTCCTGATTTGCCATGACCCGTTTAGAGTCGAGCTAACAATTCCACTGACGTCATCAAGGGGAGAGGGGTCAGTCAGCTTGAGCAGAGAATGGTAGCACTCTTTACACCCCTGGTCCGTCATGGCCCTAGGATTATGGTTCAGCCCACACCCAGAGGCCCACCAATTCCATGAGGCCATTTTCCAAATAAAAACTTAAAACGTGGTGTCTGACACATTGTCTGATAATGGGGCAGAATATTTGAAATTGGGCTTGTCTCAAAGAATCAGAGATTTTGTGATTCTAAAGGAACAGAACCTAATCCTGAGGCTGATTGGGTTGTTCTTGGAGCTGCTTTCACTCTCAGAAAGGGGTGATTAGGGACTGGACTGCACTTCCCATAGAGTCTAAGTTAGTCCTCCGGTTCTGGGTAGAGGGGCCCAGCCTGGCAGGCTATCTATCCTCTATATTCTTCTCCATAGTCACCTGTGCCGAGTAGGTGATTGCTAGGTACCTCTAAAGACAGCCCATCTTCTACTTATTACTGTCTCCCCCCCACCTACTCACCCACCCACCCACACAAAAGGTGATGTGAATCCCTGGCTTTTAAAATATTCAACTCTGGAGGCTTAGTTTTTTTGTTTTTTGTTTTTGTTTTTGTTTTTGTTTTTTGCTTCTGTTTTGATCCCTGTTTTTCACATTAGGGCATTTGACAATGTTGATTTTCAGACACTAGAATATTTCAAAACCATGGGAAAAAAAAACTCGACAGTACTAACATTTGCTTGGAAAACAGTTGTCAAGGAAATAGATTTTGCAAAACACTTCCTCCCAGGAGAGCTCTCTCTTTCCATGTATCTCCACATTGAACATTATTTTCCCGTGCAGTGGTGGTAGGCAAGGTACCATTGGCAGGTAATTTGTCTAGCCAACATCTAATTATGAATTAAAGCCCTTGCTGGCAAGTTCTCAGGTCGGCAGCCGATGGTGGACGAAGTTCAAGTTCAGTTTATAGCGCATCTGAAACGTTCTTGGACTTACAGGAATGACGGAAGATTTCTTGGCTCTGGCTATAGACTGGGGAATAGGATTCTGTAAACTCTATTAGCAGACAATGGAAGCGCCTGATAGATGGAGCTGAAATTGCAAAACGTTGTTCGATTAAAAGAAAAGGTGAAGGCTCTTGGGGCAGGGGCTGTGACTCAAGGCACTCACATAAGGAGATACTTATCTCATGATTAGAGTGCTAGCAGCCCAGGCACCAGCCAGTGATTCTCGGAGAATCCATCACTGTTAGACATGCCAACGTATGTATGTACTGCTCAGTTGTGATCAGACCTCACAAGCAAGGCTGGCGGGTTTAATTATCACTTGTGAGAACTTAGGGAAGAAAGTGCTGGCCCGGTTAGAGTTATGGCCACCGACACTGGCAGATGGTTAATTACAGACTTCGTCCGTCCAGCGTGTAGGGTCCACGTGTAGACAGGAAGATGGTTGCTGACAAAGAGGCAGAGAGATGGCTGTGTCTCCATTATTCCCATTTGTGTTAGACTCCATTGTACTTGCAGTAATCTTTAATTATAAAAACTATTACGATGGGATTGATTGTCAATGTTATTCATTTCTGTCACGTTGCCTGGTAACGTCCCTTTGTGCCCAAGACACACATGTTTCTGTAGTTACAGGTTGAAGAAGTGAAACCTTCCTCTCTCTCGGCCACTTTGCCATCACAATATTATAAAAAGCTATTTTGAGAGACTAGCGGAGCCCAGTCCGCGGCATGAAAAATGGACCTGGTCTGACGACAGCCTGAATCTCCAACAAGACTCCATTTTAACGAGAGCCACCCTTCACGATGCAGCATTCCCCAGTAGCAAGACAGAAAAACATTTCTAAATGGCTGCGTTCTGTTCTCCTCTTCCGGATAATCTTCTGTCCCATTACAGACCAATCTCTACTGCGGGACCCATTTTGCACGTCCCTACAGACTGCGTGAGGCGTGAGAAGTTGTGAGTCTTTAGGTTTTTGACGATTTCCAACCTAAGAAATGATCACTGATGGGGAAAATAGGGCATTAGATATTGCAGGTGGTCCGTTTGCACCTCTGTTCCAAACTCAGGTTATCTCCATCACCCTGCTGGTTTTGAAAATGCCCCATTAGTGGAAGAAATGGCGGCAGAGTTATCACCAGAAGTAGTCAAAATCCTTCTCTTTAAAGGTCACAGTGGTGGAATTTTCAGATAACACTTGGCATTGCTGTATTTTTTTTAAGTGGAAAACAAGCTGCTCGGGGCCCGAGGAGAGGTCATCTGTTGGGTTTCAGATCTCTAGTGAAGGCTGTAACCCCACAAAAGTGGTTATCGCTTAAAGATAATTACATTCCACATTGTTTCTGCTAAACTCTTGAGATGGACTGATTGGCATATTTAAATCTCATCTCCCAGGCATTTGCTAATTATCATAGCCTCATTGGGGGAAAAAAAAAACCTAATCAAATAGCTGTTTAGAGATGCTCTGCATTTTAAAATTTTGCTGGGTTTATCATAAGAAGAGGGGAAATGTGCCTCTGACTTTCCTCTGGTTCTTTCCCTGACCTCAAGAGGGTTTAAACTTCTAATGGCTTAAATAGCCACAGCTAATCACTCAAGAAGCATTTTTGCATTTACATTCTCTGTCTCTTTTGAGTCGTTTCCATCCCTGACCCCCTTTCATCACCCTCGAATGTAGCTTCCTCACTTAGTGACTTCTTATCCAGGAGGGGGCCGCTGGAATCCAAATAATGAGGCTCATCCTTTTTATTCATTTTAAGCGGTACCAGCCAGGCCTGGCTGGAGTCAGATCTGAGAGCGATCGGTTACTCACATCTTTCTCAGGTGCATAAATAGAACACCAAGTCCACAGTGAAAATAAGAGGAATTTCTTCCTCTTGACCAGAAAGAGACACAAAATGAGCAGCTTCTTGGGTCAGCAGGGTGAGTAGAAGCCACCTTAAAGGCACCTAAGACTTGGTGTTACTCTATTAACAGCAGCTGGAAAAGACCCCCCACCCCACCCCCATGCCCCTGCCTGCTGAACTGATCTCATTTTAGGCAACGTTTTTTTGTTTTGTTTTGTTTTTTGTTTTTTCTAGACACTGTGCTCAGAATTGGGAAAACATGATGGTTTTTCCTTTATACAGAATACATGGCTGTCAGTGACAGAAATCTCACCAAGGCTTTTCTTTTGTAGGGAATGTCTGAAAGGGCCTGTCTTTGAGATTTATGAAAGAGCCCCAGTGAGCCACCATCACCCAGAGTTGTACCTCCAAAGCAAATCCAGGGAAGAGGAATTTTGTGAAGGTTCCATCAAATCACCTGTCACGGGCCATCAGTCTGCTTGTCTCCCCCTCCTGTGAAAGGGTCTGTTTTGCCCGCTCGGCGGGAGCTGCCACCTTCCTGCAGCAGGTTTACAGGCCCCAGCAGGAAGCCCAGATCTGGAGGCAGCTTAGGAGAGAGAGAATCCTGGTCCTCTTAGAAGCCAGAGCAGCGGAGTGGGGGCAGGTGCATCCAGTTATCTGGGATGCGTGGATTTGAGGGAGGAGGGGAGGAGAAAGCTACAAATCCAGCCAGCCTGAGGCCTGCTTGAGCTTTGATTCCATCACTCACACAATTCAAGAATCTGAAACTCAACAGATCTGAGTTCTCTCTGTCTCCTAGTCTGTCCCATTAGCTCATCAAGGTTAGCATCTTTTGGTTTTCATAGTTAATTATTCTTTGGTATTCTATTTCAGGGTTTTGAAATCAAATTGCTTGAAATCAAATCACTCCCGTGTGATTAGGTTATCTTTCATAATAGGGCTGCAATAATCCTTTCAAGAACACTGCCTTTTAGATCAGCACTGTCAAGGAAAATGTCCTGTGTCCCATGAAATTCAGTCTTGTAGGAGTGAGAAAACACCACCAGCCCCTTATTATGCATCCAGAAGTGTGCCACCCCACGTGATCCATCATCACAGACCTAGAGAAATAAAAAGAAAACCTGTGTTGAGCTGTCTGATTAATGCAAACTCAAAGAGAGCTTATGGGGTGGCAGATACTTGGCTTGGTAGGGTGACTGAGCTCCAAGACCCGAGTCATTTTATCTGGTGTTCATAAGGCTGAGTGGATCTGTTTACAGCTTTGGAATTCTCTCTCCTGGTGTGAACAGGTAACCTTATCAGTGGGTTTCGCAAGCCTTGCTAGCCAAAAAAAGAAACTATGCACTTTGGAATCTCTGCTGATGGAGACCTGGGAGGAATAAAGAGAAAAGTCAAATGCATTTCTCAGGCTGCACATGGAAAACAGGAGGAGCTTTGTTTTTCAGATACTAATTAAGGTCTCAGCTCAGTTACCATCTTGGGGGCCTTCCTCTGCCATCCCCACCCGCTTAGTCATCCTCTACCCCCTCACCTTGCTCCGTTTTTCTTCATAGTGCTTATCAGCATTCAGAATTACCCTGCCTGCTTGTTTCCCTCTCGTTGTCTGATTCCCCACACGGGTGTATGAGCCATGACAGCAGGAACTTTTGCCTGTCTTGTTTATCGCTGTAGGTACCAGAACTCAGGGTACATAGTAGGGGCTCAGTACAGACTTTCTAAATGGTTGTCAGGGGAGGGGAGGTTGAGGAAAGAACAGGAAGAGGCAAAGGTTGGAATTAGACCTGGGTTTGAATCCAAACCCTCCACTTATTGGTTTTGTACCCTTGGAGTAATTACTGAGCCTCAGTTTCCTTGTCTATAAAATGGATATAATACCTGCTTCCCAGAATAGCAATAGAGGACTAAATAAGATAAAGTATATGATAACATCTGGTGCAGGGGCTGGTACATGGAGGTGGGCAGTAAATACTGGCTCAGTATCCAAGCCTTGATTGAAACCGTTTTCCTGGACATTCACTGCCCGTGCGTGTCCAGTGGTTCTCAGGCCTCCTTCTTGAGTCCAGGACTGGGACCTCCAAGGAGAAGAGTACTGATCCTTTTTGGGCACCAAGGAGAATCACCAGAGAATGCAGAGGGCTCCACATGGTTCTACATGGATGAGTTAAAAAGGGGGCCTGACGGATTCTATACCCAAAGCTCATTCTCAAGAGATGTCATCACCCAACTAGAAGAGAAGACTCCTGTCCCCTGGGAGCTATTGTCACCCTCCTCGGCCAAAGGCCTCCCTGTGAGTCCCGAAGGCCCTGAAACAGGTCACTTAGGCTCCTTGCTGTCACTGAGGTGCCACTAGCAGTCTTTAGGTTATCAAGGACGAACTGCCAGATTTCAGATAGCATCACCTCCCTAGGAGACCCGGATTACTCTTCTCCATGCTCTAGTCAAGATCTGTGCAGTGCTCACTTTGATATTTTCCTTGTTTTCACTTAAATCTGTTTTTATTTTCCTTTAAAAAAACAAAAAAGCTCTAACATTTAGGCAAAAGAAATCGTTCTGCCTGTTTCATGTTTCCAAAGGCTCTAGCCTCTGCTGGGGCAGCTTTAAAGCAGGCCATCCATTCCTTCCAGCAGCCTGAGCCTTCGGGAACTGGGAATGTGGACGTTTCTTGTTTTCAAAGAGAAACAGACCTCAGGATGGGCCATTCGGTGCAGGCAGCAGGCAGTAGGCCGGTCCTCGTTTTGATTCTCTGCATGCCACATGCTGTCCAGAGGTGCTGGGTTGATGTTTTGTTCATTCACTCATCAGACAGTGGAGCAGCCTGGTGGGATGGAAGGGACACACAGCGTTTTGAATCAGCCAGACCCCAGCTTCAAACACCAGCCCTGCCACTCTGCATAGCTCCAAATGTTGGGAAAGGGAGCCGCTGATCTCATCTAGAAGGGTTGTTGGGTGGGAAGCAGTGTGCTGTTGTGATGAAGAGTGCAGGCTTCCAAGTTGTCTTCTTGCATCCTGGCTCTGCCACTGTTCGTTCTGTGTCCGTAAGCGACTTAGCTAACCCTCCAGGACTCGACTGTATCCTCCTGTAAAATAGGGGCAATAATAGTAGCCCACCTTGCAGGGTTGGTGTAGGATGAAATGCTTCTTTTTCTTTTTTTTTTTTTTTTAATCTTTATTTATTTTTGAGAGAGAGACAGAGTGTGAGCAGGGGAGGAACAGAGAGAGAGGGAGACACAGAATCCAAAGCAGGCTCCGGGCCCTGAGCTGTCAGCACAGGGCCCGACCCGGGGCTCGACCTCACAAACCATGAGATCGTGACCTGAGCGACGTCAGACGCTCAACCAACTGAGACACCCAGGCGCCCCTAGGATGAAATGCTTCCTGAGGGCTTAGCCCGGCACTCGGCACACAGTAAGTACTCAGCAGGTGTCTGTTATGGATATCAGAGAGAACGTGTCTAGCCATTGTTATTACTTATGTGCTATATTGACTTCCTCTGCTTGGCCAGCCTCGGTACTAGGGGTTGGGAATGTTTTGATGAATAGGTCACAGAGCTTAAAGACAGGGTAGACAGACTTGAAAGACATTATTGCCCTGCTGAAGTGTCAAGTGTTGTCATTGATGGATGGCAAGGGGCTGCAGGAGAATAGTGAATTCCAGAATGTCGGTACCCATGCTCCAGAATATCAGAATTCCTAATGCAGAAAGAAGGCTGTGGAGGAGTGGGAAGTGCATTGGGAGATTTGGTGGTTTATTGATTCAGTTTTTCATTGGGAAGTGCAAAGATCCTGCGGTAGTGTGCTATTTTCCTATATAGTACCAAACAGTGATTTGAAACAACACAAATTTATTCTCTTACAGTTGTGGAGGTCAGAAGTTCAAAATGTGTCTCACCGGGCTAAAACCAAGGTATTGGTCAGGCTGCATTTCTTTATGGAGGCTGTGGGGGAGGATCCATTCCCTTGCCTTTTCCAGCTTCTGAAGGTGCCTGCCTTCCGTAGCTCATGGCACCTCCCCCATCTTCAAAGCCAGCAAAGGCCAGTGGAGTCTTTTTCACATTTCGCCACCTGGACACTGACCCTCCTGCCTCCCTCCTTTACTTCTCAGGACCCTTGTGAGTACATTGGCCCACCTGGATAATCTAGGATGATCTCCCCCATCTCAAGGTCGGCTGATTAGCAACCTTAATTTCATCTGAAACCTTGATTCGATGTTACCCTACATACTCGCAGGTTCTGGGGATTAGGACATAGGCACCCCTGGGGGCCATTACCTGCCTCCCCCAGACAGGAAGGGGGCTGTATGCATTTGAAGTGTTGTCCAGAGGTCCCTGGCGTGGACCCCCAGAGAGTGAGAAGGGGCTTGGGGACTGCCCAGAGCAGGCCCTTCGGGAATGGAGTCTTGGGAGTCTCTTGGAGGCACTTAACAGAGAAGAATGGCATTTAACGGTTAACATTTGTAACCCTCTGGCAGTTGGAGAAAGGATGGGGGTGAAGTGGGGCAAGAGAGGAGGCGGGGAGACTGGCTGAGGTTCAGAGGCAGTGGCCTGGGAGGGGAGGAGTGACAGCCTTGCTGGAGGGTGGATGTGCCGTGTGGAGGAGACGCCACGGTTTCAGGAGGACGGCGGTCCCGTTTCCTGATGTAGGAAAGTGATGCACGTGGAACCCAAGAAGGGCAGCCACGAGTGCTGGTGCTCACCACGAATCTTCTGTGTGCCTGGCCGTGCGCTGAGGGCCTCGTGTGGTAATTCATCCACTGGCGGCACCCGCTGGAGGCCGTTACGCGGTTGCTCCATTCTGCGAGAGGCGATGGGGCCTCTACAGCCAAGAGCGTAGACTGCCTGGGTTAGAATCCTGGTTCTGCCGCTGACTTGCTGTGACACTTGGGCATGTGCCTCAGTTTCCTTATATGAGAATGGGAGTGATAATATAGTAACAAGGTTAACGTGAAGATCGAATGCATTAATATACATGTAAATCACTGGTGACTTGTGGAAACCCCTGGAGAAGCCTAACAGTATCATTATTTTTAAACAGGTGGATAATTGAGGCACAGAGAGGTTAAGTATCTTGTCTAAGGACACACAGGTGGGGAGAGCTGGGATCCAAAGCCAGGCTCTTAGCTCCTGTGCCTTGCTTCTTCCTTGGAAGTGCCTTTCAGAGCCGTGGTGAAAACTACATGCTAATACATGCAGAAGCCCTTATCATGCTTGGTACATGGTCATGTTCCGTAAACGTACGTATGTCGAAGTGCAGTTTCTTTAAAATGAGGGTGATGACACCCATCCTGCCACACTCACAGGTGACCGTCAGGCTCTGTTGAGAAAGGGAAAGCACTTTGGAAAGGGTAGGGCTACCTGCACATAGGTGCATTTGCACTAAAATCCTTCAGAGGGCCTTGTTGAACAGTTTCCCCTTGGAATTTCACTCACAGATGAGCTGAGGTCTTCCCCCGCTGTCATTTATCTTTGTTCACGCCCCATCTCCCTGTCCTTCCCCCCACACCCAGTCTGTGATAAAGTAGAGGAGTGGGGGGGACCCTTCACTTTGCAGGTGGGGAACCATTCTCGCACTGGTAGAGCTCAGATCTCCTTGTGATCTTCTCCCTCAGTTCCTTTTGTCCGGCTGCAGACTCTGTGTCAAGATCATAAAGGTATCCATAGGAAAGAGTCTCGCTCATTCTTGCTATCCCTTGTGGCCTCCCAGTTGGAGATTTTCTTGTTGGGCCTTTGGTAAATCCTTGCTGAGTCAAAGCCACTGGGCAGTCCTGGCATTGCCCTTACTCTGTGGTCCTCATGACATGTGCCACCCAGGGGGATTCCCCCTGTGTTGTCACCATCCTTAGATGTTGATTTCAGCATGTATTCAGGGAAGGCCTCTGTGTGTTGAGCACTCTGCTAGGGGCTGGGGAGCAATAGTGATCAATGGTGGGGGGAAATAGATACTAATTAATCAATCACACAATTAATATAAAATTCTGACTTTGATGATCTTCTCTAATCGGGGAATTCGACCTGATCCAGGCAGCTAGGCTTCTGTAGGACTGAGGTCTGAGAGATGAGTGGAGTTTGTCAGGCATAAAGAAGAGAGGGGAGTGGTCCAAGGAAAGGTGCTATCATGTGCAAAGGCCCTGTGTCAGGAAGAGGCGTGGTTCTCCAAGGAACTGAAAAGGAAAGCTGATATGGCTAGGGCAGGGATAGGGAAGATAAGCCGATGCTGGAGGCATGAGTGGATGGGACTCTACAGGGCTTGATGGGCAATATTGAGTTTGATCTTTATTCCTGATGGAAGTGTTTTAGTAAGTTTTGAGGGTGGGGTAGGTAGTAGTGTATTTGCATTTTGAATAATCACCCTGGCTACAGTGTGGAGAGCAGTGTAGGAGGTGGGAGAGGACTCCTGAAGGCCAGTTAGGAAGCTGCCACATGAATCCCACGGAGAGGTGGGAGCACCCCGGATCAGAGTCTTGGGGCAGAGAGAAAAGAATGGAAGGATACTTCATGGGTAAATTAGCAGGGCAGCTGTGATCCTGTGGCTGTTCTTTATTGAGCACGTGTTATGTACCAGCTACTGTGCCACACGGTTTACATATGTTATTTACTTTCAGGGTTATTATAAGGATTAAATATTCCTGTCCTTATTTTACTGATGAGGAAACTGAGACTCAGAGAGATTAAGTCACTCACTCCAGGCCACACAGCCAGTTCATGGCAGAGCCCTATAGCAGCTTCTCAAACTTCAGTGTGCATTTGGATCACCTGGGGATCTTGTTAAAATGCTGGGTTTGATTCAGCAGGTCTGGGGTGGGGCCCGGGATGCTGCATTCCTAACCTGTTCCCTGGGTATGCCCAGCTTCTGGTCCCTGGACCGCACTTGAACGGCAGGGTCTGTCTGCCGCCAGGGCTCACATTCTCAACCATGGCGCCTTAGAACAGCTATAGATGAAGTAAGATTTCTTACACTGTCAAATCTGAATCCCCACGGGCACGATGTGGGAGAGCTGTCTGGACCTCAGATAGTAGGGAGTGATAGGACATTTTCATTTCCTACATTTGCCTTTCACTCTCTCAAGCAAACCCCAAACTGAAAAAACGGTTGGAGGCAGCACTTCCCCTTTCTATTCTGCATCCCACCCCTTCACCCCTCAGCACAACCCAATCCCACCTGTATCCAGCTTCTGAACTAGACCAGGGGTTACGTGTAGCCACGGATGTCTCTTCAACAGCCACCAATCAGATGACACTGTGGGGCACTGATAGATGGGGTTAGACTGAGGAATCTCATATGGATGGTTTCTCAGTACCAAGCTGTCGGCTGTTTCCCTGGACCGTACTGAAAGGCAAGGGAAAAAAAAAAAATCAACCCAACATTCCAATCTCTTTAACTGTATGGTCATTAGATCCCAGGATCATTAGAGACCAAATCTCCCGGCTCAGCCCCTGCAGATGGGGCCAGGTGTCACTGCTGGGAGACGCCAATAAGGCTGTGAGTCATGGTGTGTGCACTTGTCTTTAATGACTGGGAAAATCCAGTTCCCTTCTTGGCAGCTTTGAGACGTTGCAACTGTGGTTCTGGGTCACTGCCAGGCCTGATGCTGTCTGTGTGCGGGTTTTCTTTAAAAAGGGGAATGTCTCACCATTTCATTGACCACTCCTTCCTCCCCAGTTGCCCCAGGGAACTTTGCAACACAACCTTTCTCTTAGTTTTCCACTCTAGTGGCAGGCTGCCAGTCATTCCGATGTCCTCCCTTCCTCGAACGCATCCTTTCTCTCTTGGTTCCATTGTTCTGGGGCTCCTGAGCCAGGCCGAGCATCTGTGTCGGGTGACATGGTGGATGCTGGTCGCTTTTCTCAGGAGAGAATTCTAGAGCTCGGAAACAGGTAGAAAGAACATCTTAAACAAAATAATAATGTCTGCATCAGACTATGAAATAGTTTTCATTTTAAGATTTCATGTCATTGCAATTCGTTCAGGTGGACAAGAACGTCTTTTGTTTGACAGAGAACTGAAGGGATGTCAGGATTCAGCTCCCATTGCTCTGCCTGTGTCTCTCTCTCATTGGAGCTGTGTTTTCTGCCTTTGCAGGACTTGGCCAAAGGAAGGCTTTGTGGTCTATTGTTAGGTGTTCTTTGGAATCTATAAATCACAGACTGCTGGGAGGGAGGGGCTTCTCGAGCTCATCCAGAGCTGCCTTCTGTCTCCAGCACGGACGTGCATGGTTGCACACGCAAACGATGACTGCCTGTTGAGTATTTCTGGAACCCAGTGGGGGCAGAGGTATGCTTTCTCTTGGCATTTAGTTCTCATGTCTCTTGATTCTTAATGTCACGTTCTCGAGTCCATCCCAAATTCCTCTTGCTGTGGCTCAGGCTGCCCCTGCCCTAGTCAGCTGCGCTACCGTCCTGGCCCACGTTCTTGGAGATCGTACCATCCCGGTGCAGTTAGGTGTGTGTCCTGTCCACGGCGAGTCACTTCCCTAGTCTGAGCCTCACGTGGTTCTTGTAAAATGTGGCTTTGGGAATAGACTGTGTCTCTGGCACTCAGATTCTGTTTGACTTTGAGATGCAGGCTCTGTGCTTCTGTCGTTTCTCTTGCTGGTTGGCCTTCTCTCTGACACCCAGCTATAAAGGTCTTCTCTTCTGTCAAGCCCGGTGCCACCCTATCCACCCTATGGCCACCCGCCTACCCAAGCACTCCCTCTAGACTTGGGAGTAGCACCATAGCGTTTCTTCCTTATGTGTTTCATCCTAACAACCTTTAGCTTGTATGTTACAAACATTCCTGGATATTCATTGTAGAAAATCCAGAAAGAATAGTTCAATAAGAAGAACAAAACTAACAACCAGTGAACTTCTCACTATCAGACGTAACCGCTGTCGGCACTTCGGTGTATTTTCTTCCTTTTTTTTCCCCCCCTTAAAATACTTACACATGGTCCAGTAAATTTCACATTATATAATTTGATGCCCTGCTTTTTCACTGAATATTCTATAATTAGCGTTTCTGTGTATCACTACGCACACTTAGAAACAATTTTTATTATCTGTTTAATACTTTATATCTCATTCTTTATCGAGCTCTTGCATGATTATATGAATACCTATCCTGTCAAGCCTCTGAACTACCCAGATCAAATGGGATGAAATGTGCAAAGAGCTACACAAATATAAATGATCGTAAGTTTTATGTCCCCAAGTGAACTACATTACTGAATTGTCACAAACTTGTCATATATTTTTCTGTCACCAGGTTTTGCACATCAATGGGCACAACAAGCCGTCTGGATTTGCTCTTTAAAAGGGAACATACATATTAATAAATTCTGATTTTTTTTCCCCCAGCAATTTCTTAGAGCCTCTGGCCTAAGGAGCTCACTCGAAGTGCAGAAAAAGGAAATGTGCACAGAGATGTTCATTAGGGCATTATTTACAATTGCCGCAAAGTAAAAGTCCCTGACACATCTGATTATATGGGAGGAGGGCTGAGTAAATGACGCTGAACTGGCTTGCTAGCCTGTTGTATAGCTGTCGAAAATGATATTTGCAAAGCCGTTGCAATAAAATGGACCTTGTTTCTGCCATCATCCCTGGAAGAAGCAAAGGTGAATGGAAAAGAGAGGAAAGAAAAGTACCCAAGTGGGAATGGTGGTTATAGTATTCAAATAGTGGGTGGTGGTTTTCTTTTGCTTTTCTTTTTTTTTTTTTTTTTTAAATTTTTTTTTTAACGTTTATTTATTTTTGAGACAGAGAGAGACCCAGCATGAACGGGGGAGGGGCAGACAGAATCGGAAGCAAGCTCCAGGCTCTGAGCCATCAGCCCAGAGCCCGACGCGGGGCTCGAACTCGCGGACCGCAAGATCGTGACCTGAGCTGAAGTCGGATGCCCAACCGACTGAGCCACCCAGGCGCCCCTTCTTTTGCTTTTCTACAATGAGCATGTACATGTTGGATACATTAAGAGATGGATGGACGGACGGACGGATGGATGGATGGATGGAAGGAAGGATAGATAGGGTTAGCAACTTTATTCTTTAAAAGTATCATAAAGAATGTGTACAGAAGAGGGAGGTAGGGGGCACAGAGCTGAGCTCAAGTGTGGGGAGCGACCTGGATGTGGAGAACGAGAATGGGGGCTGAAGCCTGGACCGAGCTGAGACTTCTGGAAAATGCTCAGAACCACAAAGGGGACTATTTATTTTTGGAATGGGAAGAACAGAGTACGGATGGGCATCTCATTTGAACATAGTAACATCATTATAAAAGGAAAAACCCAAACTGCTAGTTCCTCATTTGCTCCTACTTTTGACTAGAGCTGGCAGGACAGGCCTTGCAGAGAGTCTGGCAACGGGCGCGTTCTGTCATAGTTTATAAAAGTGGAGGTAAACGGCGGGCACCTGGGTGGCTCAGTTGGTTAACCGCCCGGTTCTTTTTTTTTTTTAAATTTTTTTAAACGTTTATTTATTTTTGAGACAGAGAGAGACAGAGCATGAATGGGGGAGGGTCAGAGAGAGAGAGGGAGACACAGAATCGGAAACGGGCTCCAGGCTCTGAGCTGTCAGCACAGAGCCCGACGCGGAGCTCAAACTCACGAACTGTGAGATCATAACCTGAGCTGAAGTTGGACGCTTAACTGACTGAGCCACCCAGGCACCTCTCTAGCCCCCCTTTTTTAAGTAGGCTCTATGCCCAATATGGGGCTCAAACTCACAACCCTGAGAATAAGCAGTGTATGCTCTACCCACTGAGCCAGTCAGGTGCCCCCCCCCAAATGTTGTTTTTTTTCTAAATAATCTCAGACTTGTAGAAAAGTTGCAAAAATATAAAAAAGATATCACATTTACCCTTCACTCAGATTCCTCAAATATTACCGTTTTCTCTTTTCTCTTGCTACACACACATAACACAGTTTTCTGAACCATTTGAGAGTAAGACGCAAGCATAATGCCCCTAACCCTTAAATACTGCATTGTGTATTTCCAAAACCTTCATGCCACTTTTGTACATAACCACAGTAAAACTGTTAAAATAGGAAATTGAGGGGTGCCTGGGTGGCTCAGTTGGCTAAGCATCTGACTCTTGATTTTGGCTCAGGTCATGATCTTATGGTTCGTGAGACTGAACCCTGTGCCGACAGCATGGGGTTCTCTCTCTGCCCCTCTACTGCTCGCACTCTCTCAAAATAAATTGAAAGGAAGGAAGGAAAAGGGGAAAAGAAAGAAAGAAGGAAAGAAAGAAAGGAAGGAAGAAATTTGACACTGATATGATACTGCCACCTGATTCTTACACCCCATTCAGATTTTGTCAGTTCTGAATGAAAGTTGTCTTTATAGAAATAGTTGTCTTTATAGAAATAATAATAATCGCTGCTCTGGGATTACATTCAAGTTCACATACAGCATTTAGGTCATGTCTCTCTGGTCTCCTTGAGTCTATAACAGTCCCTCAGTCTTTCCTTTTCTTTCATGACCTTAATGTCTTTGAAGAGTGAAGGTCATTTACGTTGTACATTGTCCCCAGATTTCGGTTTGTGTTTTGGGCGGGAATGCCACTGAAATGATGGTGGTGTATCCTCAGTGTGTCCTATCACGTGGTGTATGACATCTAATTGTCCCTACTAATAGTTTTTAAAAATATAAATAACTTGGGGCGCCTGGGTGGCTCAGTCGGTTAAGCGTCTGAATTCAGCTCAGGTCATGGCCTCACAGTTCGCGAGTTTGAGCCCTGCATCAGGCTCTGTGCTGACATCTCAGAGCCTGGAGCCTGCTTGGGATTCTGTGTCCCTCTCTGTCTCTGCCTGTCCCCCACTTGTACTCTGTCTCTCTCTCTATCTCTCAAAGATAAATAAACATTAAAAAAATTTTTAATAAAATAAAAAATATAAATATTGAGATATAATTCACATACCATAAAAATCACCTGTTTGGAAAGTATAAAATTCAGTGGTTTTTAGTAATTCACATAGCTGTACAGTCCTCATCCACCAACTATAGAACATTTTCATCACCCCAAAAAGGCATCATACCCACTAGTCATCATTCTCCATGTCTTCCTTTCCCCAGCCCCTGGTAACCACTAATCTACTTCCCGTCTGCATGGATTGGCCTGTTCTGGACATTTCATAGACATGGAAGCCTACATTCCGTGGCCTTTTGTGTCTGGCTTTCCCTTAGCACAGTGTTTTCAAGGTCCCTCCCTGCTCTGGAGTATATTAGTACTTCCTTTCTGTTTATGGCTAAGTACTACTCCATTCCATATGTATTCTACATTTTGTTGATTCATTCATCAGTCAGTGGACATTTGGGTTGTTTTCACCTTTTCGCTATTAAAAATAGCGCTGCTGTGCACATTTGTATACAAGCTTTTGTGCGGACTCGTGTTTTTTTTATTTTCCAGGGGACGTGTCAGGGGACCCCTCGGTTCAGTGATTCTCCAGGGAGGGCTCACAAGCTTCAGCACTTAGCCCTACTCCCGGCTGAGATTTTTACTGTAGTGACAGGACGCAGAGAGAAATCAGCAGAGGGAAAAAGTGCATGCAGGGAAGCCCAGAGGAAACCAGGCACCGCTTCCAAGAGTCCTGTCCCGGTGGAATCACGCAGGAGATGCTGAGTTCTTCTAGCACGGAATTGTGACAACACGCATGAGGTGTTATTTATCAGGGAAGCTCATTAGAGACTCAGTGCCTGAGGTTTTTACTGGGGTATGGTCACATAGGTACTATTTTATTTTATTTTATTTTATTTTATTTTATTTTATTTTTGATTTTTTTTAACGTTTGTTCATATTTGAGAGAGAGAGAGAGACAGAGTGCAAGTTAGGAAGAGGCAGGACGAGAGGGAGACACAGAATCCGAAGCAGGCTCCAGGCTCGGAACTGTCAGCATGGAGCCCGATGGGGGGCTTGAACCCGTGAACCGTGAGATCATGACCTGAGCCGAAGTCAGACACAACCGACTGAGCCACCCAGGTGCCCCACATAGGTACCATTTTAGCATGTACCAAAACTCTAGACTCCCTGAAGGAAAGCGGGTGTTCAGCATAAGGTCAGGAAACTACCCTCACTATTTAGGATGGTGGGAACATTCGCGAAATCCACGTTCCCACATGCCAGCCAAGGACCAACCTTGCAGGCAGGCCTTTCCAGGGATAGAAGCCTGGGGCCAGCTGTTGGCTCTTTTCTACACAGGTCCACACCTGAAAGTGCAGTTGCTGGGACTATTTAACCAAAATCCTCTCCAACACCAAACTTCTCTCCAATGTGACTACACCATTTTCATTCCCATCAGCAATGCATGAGGGTTCCAATTTCTCCCCGTTGTGGCCAACACTCGCTGTTGTCCGTCTTTTTGATTATAGCCTCCTAAGAGACAGTAATAGGTTTTTAAGTTAGTGATTTGCAAGCATTTAGAACAAAAAATGCTGATTCGGAGGAGCCAAAATGGGTTCTCTAAGAACAAATCGTGCCAGTCTAACCCCTGATTTTCCTTTAAAAAAAAAAAGCAGCAATTTATTTTTTCTGTACAAGCTATGCTAGGGGACTGTTTTGTGTTTCAGCCCTGTCCTTCAAATATCTCCATGTCCAAAAATGGAGACACGGGGCTTGTAGTGATTGGTGGGCTCCTCACTTGCTGACAGATGACACTCAAAAATGCTACATCCAGGAGAAAGGCCCCTGCTGCTGTTCCCCGACGCCGTTCTCAGCCCCCCTGTTTAATGTTTCTGTCCAAAACTCAGGGGGAGACACAGATGGCAGTCCTATCAAGTTTGCAGATTACCCAAAGCAGACAGACACATGCACATTGAATTATAAGATCTGGTTCCAGAAAGATCCTGACAGCACAGAATGGTAGGCAGAGTCCTACAAGATGAAATTATTAGGGACAAGTGGCAAGTCCCCGCCCACAGGATCTGGTCCAGATGAGAGTAGGGAGAGTCTGCACTTTGGTTTTCGGCTCATTCACAAAAGTATAGCCAGCCATAACGAATGGGCCACGAAGTCTCAGGGCATCTTGGAAAAACGTTATGACGTGTGGGTCTGCCGTTTCAGGGGACTCAGGGCTCTGCCGTGAGGGGTGCTGTTGAAGGAGCTGGGCACTCAGTTGGCCAACAGACAGCCTGAGGTGACTGGTGAGTTGACCTACCTGCCGGAAGGTCTCTGCTATGAAGGCAGTATGAACTGTCTTCCCCATGGCCCATAGGGAAAACAGATTTGGACTGATTAAGGAAGAACTTTGTGAAACTACAGTCAAATGGGCTGCCTGATAAGGTGGTGAGCACCCCGTCACTGGGGGTGTTCAAACAGACATGGCATAATCTTTTATTAAAGAACTTGCATGAGGCAAGAGGGAGACTTGATGACCTTTGAGGTCTTAGAATTGCCTAACAGGAAGCCAGGGACTATCTACCTCTCAAGCCCAATCCGAGGGTCACCCAAGGCATGTATCACCAGCTGCAGAGTGAGATTAGCCTTTCTGTGGGTCATCCTCAGCTTGTGCCCCTCACAGTCTGTGTGTCCGTCAGCACACTTGGGGATCCACTTGAGACACACACACTCGCCCTCTTCTGAGTGCCTCTGTTGTGCAGAAGCCCCGCCCCTCTGACCCATTACCTGCCTTGCCCATGATGTGTGTGGTCTGCCAGTCTGCCAACCATGTGTTAAACTCTACAGCCATTTTCTTGTTCTTACAGTCATTCAGCAAATATTTAGTGAGCCACCTATTATGTGCCAGTCCCTGGATGAGTTGCCAGGCATGTGGCAATGAATAGGGGTTTAGGGGACTTACCCCATAATCCAAGTATAAAACTTGACTGCGGGCTGCTGCAGGGCGTGACATCAGGAATGCAGGGGAAGGAGTGGGGGTGGGGGGCAGATCTGACTTAGGCCTCCTGCCCTGCAAATTGCCCTGCACACTATTTCAACTGGGATCTGAAGGAAGATAAGCAGTTGGCAGGAAGTAGAGGGTGGGGCCAGGGAGCATCCCCACAGTGGCTGTGGCCCAAACTGCAGCTGAGCACAGGACAGGACACCTGGTCGGTGCTTGCTTGCGGGGCTTGAGGAAGAGAAGTAAGGACTACCTGGCTGGGGGTCTTTTCCCGTCCCCTGCTCATCCAGTGCCCAGGTTGAGCCACTTGTGACCCGAGATGGGAGACGTCTTGTGTGTGTGTGTGTGTGTGTGTGTGTGTGTGTGTGTGTGTATGAGAGAGAGAGACTGAGAGCCACCCTGGTTGCTTCCTGAATCTAGTCCCAAGTGGCACAGGGATTATTTGTGCCTCCGTTCCCCTCCACTGATGTGGATGACTGAGAACGCGGGCCCCGTTCCAAACGTCTCCACAGTGGCAGCTCCTCTGAGAACACGTAGATACCTACGATTCTCCTAATTATTCTGGTACACCCACTTCTCTCTCTTTCTCTTAAGCAGGGGGGATTGGAGGGGAGGGTGCGGTCCTCCCCCTCCAGACCTCTGCTGCTGCTTCCCTGCTGTCATTTATGTTTTACCAGCCTCCTGCCGCTCTCCCACCCTCCCCTCCCCCCCTCACAATGGCTAAACTGAGGGGGCCTCCAGATAAGAGAGACTGAGGGAGGAGGCCAGTCTCCCTTAAGCACTCATACCCGGCAATTAGTTTCTGTTATTGCCAATTCAGGATAAGTAGAAAATAACAGAGGAATAGAACTAGGACTCAAAGCCTGTGCCAAGTGCTTGGCATGCGTTACCATGACATTTTCATGTATGTCACATGGGAAGCCACATATCAGGCCAGGCATGGGGATGGGCTTGGCCGGTGTGGGAGTCGAAAGAGCTGGATTCCAGCCCTGCTGGCTGTGCTTCCCTGATCACTTCCATCTCGGAGCCTCGGCTTGAACATCTACGAAATGGAGAGGTGCTGCTAGATTATTCTGCCATTTCACAGGGAATGCGGGACCTAGGCTTGTCACGTCTGCCCTCCTGGTCTGTGTGTTTGGGCCACATTGGCAAACACAGCGGAAGTTTTGGTCCAGATGTGTCTGGAAGGGACTGCTTCTAAGCCTTGGTACCCGGAGTGGCAGAACATAGAGGATGAAGGTAGAGACGTCCAGAGAGAGGGAGCTGAGACAGGAAGGTAGGCTGGGAGATAGGGGGAGAAAAGTAGAAGGGTGCCGGACAGCGTCTGGAGGTGAGGTTGGAAATAGAAAGAAACACATCACCAGATCTGTCGTTTTCAGGGGTGGCCCATGGACCAGCAGCATCACTCGGGAACTCAGTAGAAAGGCAAATTCTTGGCCCCACCCCCCCAGACCTGCTGAATCAGAAACTCAAGGATGGAGCTGATAGTCAGATTCAGCAAGCTTTCCAGGTGATTCTAATGCACACAGAGTTTGAGAGCTAAGGGTGACTGGAAGGAGGGTGGTGGCTGAGGCTTGGGGGACGGACCGGATGGGAATTTTAGAGGCTGAGGAGGCTTGTCAATCACGTGCAGGTCGGAAACCAGGCATTTCCAGCTACTTTCTTTCATGCAAACCTTTCAGGATTGGGGATTAAACCTTTCAGCAAAGTAGCCCTTGCTGTTCCCATTTCAAAGAGGTGTCCACTGAGGCTCCGAGACTTGCCAAAGTCAAAGCAGGGGTGAGATGAAAACCCAGGCCACTCTGGCCCTGAAGCCTGAGTTCTTTCCACCACACCAGCTGCCTCCTCACCCACCTGTCCTTCAGCTGTGCCTCTGCCGCCTACCCCTGCTCCCTCCTCTGCTCCGCTGTCACCCAGGCAGCCCACCATGCAGAGGCAAAAAGACAGCATCCTTGAGGCAAATAAGGGGGACCCTGGGGGACGGGGGAGCAGGGCTGAGGGTATATTGTTAGCCTGGCTTCCTCCAGCCTCCAGTGCTAAGTGCGGCTGGAGGACCAAGGTGGTTGCATGATGTTCCTACAGGCCAACATAGTTGCCTTAATGTAGTAAGAACTGCACAGCCTGAGTGCCAAAGTCAATAAATACTCGTTGCTGCCTACATGTACCAAGCCCTGTGCTGGGTGCTGTGGGAGAAACTGAGGCAAGCATAGTTTCTGGCTTCAAGGAGCTTATGGTTCAGAGCCAGGGAAACAAAAACTGACAGTGACTAGCTGGGGTGCTAGGGAGCCTGGGATGGCCAGGGTACGTCAACAGGTGTTGGAAAAGTTCAGAGAGACTCATGTGGTGACTTTAGGGGACAAAAGGACAAGGACTTTGGGGGACAGGCCTATGGCTTTGGGGCCGCAGGGCACCGGTTCCATTCCCAGCACTCTCATTGACTCTGGGTAACCTTGGACAAGTGACCTCATGTCTTTGCCCTGTGTCCTTATCTACGGAATGGAGTCAACAATGCCTCACTAGGGGATTGCTTTATTAGATTACACCTGGCACCACTCAGCGAGTTATTTCCTTCCTTTCAGAGGATCAGTTTAGGCCAGAGCAAAACAGAAAGGCTTCATGGAAGAGGTAGCTTTTCTCTTTGGCACTGAAGGGTGGCTAGAATCTATTTGGTGCTTTCTGTGTCTTCTCTAAGGAATCTGTGGGTAGACTCTGGACTCATGGGGTCGTCTGAGGAGAACGGCCTTTCAGGCAGCTGTGGAGAGGGGCAGAGAGAGAGAGAGAGAGAGAGACAGAATGTGAAGCAGGTTCCAGATTCCCAGCTGTCAGCGCAGAGCCCGATGTGAGGCTCGAACTCACTAACCGCAGGATCATGACCTGAGCCGAAGTCGGACGCTTAACCGACTGAGCCACTCAGGCGCCCCTGGAAGGTTATTTTTTCGATGTGGTTTCGGATCCTATTGCAGAGGGCAAAGCCAGGTGGCCGGTACAGGTTGTTGGGAACAGCCGTGCTCAGGTTCCGTTTCCTGCTTTTTCTTGTAGATGATGCAGTTCGCCTGGCAGAGCTACAAGCGTTACGCGATGGGGAAAAACGAGCTCCGGCCACTCACGAAAGACGGCTACGAGGGCAGCATGTTCGGTGAGTTGGTGTCCGGCAGACCCACCGCCCCCCCGCTGCGGACTGAGTGGGGTGCGGTTTTGACTTTTCACCCCCTGAGTTGTGTTCCTATTTCCCCAGACCTGGGGGATCCCAAGGCTGACTTCCTTCTGGGCTGTTCAGGCTTCTGAGCTTTCTAGATTTGGGGGAAGCCCACACGTTTCCGTCTCACTTTACACTCGTCTCTGTATGTACTTAGTGTGTGTTTTCGAGCAAACACACTCGGACATGTGGCCGGGGACAGTGAGGAATGGAGACCTGCTTCCAAGGAGTAGGTTTGGAGCTCTGAAGGACAGATGCGGAGGGGCTTTAAATCCGCTCCTCCAGGCGTAGCTGTAAAATGATCTCGGGTGATTTCATAGAGAAACAGAAGAGGTTTCTGATGACGTGGACGCGGGCACTGCCTCCAGGGTCCTACAGGTGCGGCTCGCACGCTGACTTGGTGGACGGACAGAACTGTAGCCCGGCAGGGAGCGGCATGGGTGCTACCTTGTGTCACCAGCTCGTGTGTGACCTGCAGCCTCACTTGCCCATGTCTCTTCCTTCTCCAGCCACGGTTCTCCTAACTCGAAAGCCTCTCTCAGCTGGAGAGACTGCAGAGTGCCTTATTGTGGGCATGACCTCACGTTCCAAATTTAACACCCTTCCAAGTCGCCAGCTCTCCTCTCTGTAGGCCTTTCACAAGAAAAGCCTCCCGGCTTGCTTCTTCCTTGAGAGACGGGAGCTGTCTGGGGCTGGAGACAAAAATTCACCTGCTATGTTCCTTACTCCTTAGAGACACAGGCTCCTGAGGTCCAGACCCAAAGAACCAAGTCAGTTGAAAAGTCCCAGGAAAACCTTTTTAATGTTTATGTATTTTGAGAGAGAGAGAGGGCAGGCGAGAGGGGCAGAGGGAGCGCGAGAGAGAGAGAATCCCAGGCATGCTCCATGCTCAGTGTGGAGCCTGACTCAGGGCTTGATCTCACGACCGCAAGATCACGACCTGAGCCGATATCAGGAGTCGGCCACTTAACCAACTGAGCCACCCAGGCTCCCCTCCCAGGAAAACCTTGAAGACAAATTTAAAGGAATGGCCCCTGTGTGTATGGTCTTATTAGAAGCATTTGTGTTGCGGGAAAAGAGACACAGGACCTGCTTTCCTCCCCGTAACCAGTCAGCATCACATCCTTTCTGGACGTTCAGATAATTCACTCAGGGTGCGCGTGCGTGTGTGTGTGTCTCGGGGGTGGGGGGGTGGAAAAGGAAGAGAGAGAGAAAGAAAGAATTTGGGTAGCTGCTTTTATTTTTCTGATTATCACAGGAATGTAGGAGAAAAGAAAAAGTATCGAAAGGTGTAAAACAGAAAACAACTCGTTCTGCCACCCGGATGCAGCCTGTGTTGATATCTTGGTTCACTTCCTTCCAGTCTTCTCTGTACTTTTTTTCGCTCTCTGTATGCAATTCCATGTCCTCTTTCTCTCTCCATCTCTCTCTGTTTTGGCTTAATGTTACATTCATAGGTATTTCCCTAACTTATTCAAATTTTTTTCATAAAGAATGGTTTTAATGGTTGCAATTAATGAACGGATGTGCCGTAGTTCATTGAACTATCCTGCTAACGTTGGACAGAAGCCGTTTCCATTTTTTTGCTATTAAAAACCATTCAGCAGTTGCCATCTTTGTGCATAAAATGTTGTCTTAGCATAGATTGCTACGGAGGACTCTTGAGTCAGAGGAGAGGAAGACAGATGTTTCCTTAACCTCAAATATGAAATGTACAGATTTCTGTTGAGGAGCCTGGTTGTCCTCCCTGCCTTAGAACAGACCTTCCCCAGCATCAGCCCGGGGGAAAGGCGGCTGGCGTGAGTCTCCTCACAGTTGTTGGAGCTTTGGCTCCTGATGTAAATCGGGGCTGGAACCACGGAGGCAGTGTGCGAATTTTCGGAGAATTGGTGGAAGTCGGGGGAGGCTGATTTCTGAAACTGCGCAGCAGGGGCATAGCTGTTGCTCAGACCATCCATGGGGACAGAGGGAGCACCATAGGGAGCACTCCAGGGAGGATCGGGCTAAGCCACCTCCCCTTGTGTAAACATTCCTCAAGGCTGCCATTTGCATCTCAACTCTTCAGCCCCTCTTCAGTCACCAGACCTGATGGGAGAGTGGGCAGCTGGAATGGTGGAAAGAAACTTGGACCTGGGTACAGGTCCTCACTCTGCCCTGTGGTGTATGGCCAGGTCCAAGTCACTTCGCCTCTCTGGGCCCCTGCTCATCCGTCCTTCACACTGGACTTCTGTGTGAGCACGTATGACCACGCAGAGGGCCAAGCGTGTATGAGTGATTTACGATTTACAGCATAACAAATGCAGTCGGCAGTTGCCCAGGTGAGGCCATGGGAGGTCCTGAGGTCCCCCGGGCATCTGTCTCCCAGAGCAGCCTTAGCAGGACCCCCGGTGCCGCATTGTCCAGTGTTTGCAACAGCCCTGGCAGTGACGCAGGGTCTTTCTTCTGCCGCCAGCAGAGAAGTGGCAGTGGGCGGCTGGCTCCTGGGAGAGGAGGGTGGGCAGGGGCCCGGGTACTGGGCAGGGAGAGCTGGTCTCAGTTTACTCTTTCACTCAACAAGTGTTTATTTACCAGCTCCTGGTTGTGTGAGCTTAGGCAAGTCAGCTCTCTACGATTCTGAGTTTTTCTGCACAGCAGAGCTAAAGAAGACCTCAGAGCCCCAGCCCAGGGCCTACCTGACACGGAGAACCTGCCAAATGGGTAGTAGCTATGACCGTGGCGACCGCATGTGTGTCTTATGAGACAGAGGCTTATGGGAATGCAGAGGAGGAAGAGGTTCTGGTTTGGACTGGATCCATGAGGGGCTTTGAAGCCAGATTGTTCCCAAAGACAGAAGGAGGTGAACTGGCCTGAATTCAGCTGCTTGTCACCCTGCCACTTCTTTTTCTGGACTCACGTGGGCCGCTGGGTGGCCTCGTTGCTGGGCTCTGGCCGCTGCCGTCTTCCGTGACTTCGCCGTAAACTGAGCCCCGCCGAGAAGGTCGGGTGGGAGCAGTGCCCACCCTGCCCCACCCAGCCGAGTCGTTTGGACACGGGCTCTTGCAGTCTCCTCTTCCTGGCCTGCAAGGCCAAGAGGGCTGCATGCGGGGAGGAGTGATGGGTTCACACTGGTGCCTGGCTCTGCAGGGAGAACATCAGATGCCGAGCGTGATGTCCTGTGCAGCCCTCCTCCGCATTTCACCACGTTGGTTCCCCTCTCAGCTGCCCGTGCACCCCTCCCTGAATCTGTTCTCACTCTGAGAGCAAGACCACTGAGCGAGGTATCTCTCAAGCCAGTGTTTGTGTCCTAAGCAATTCAGGATCAAAGTGCCTTCCTTTTTACTAACATCCGGCTCAGCAGGCCCTGTCCGAAATTGTTCCCAAGACCCCGGGGCTGTGGGTAAGGACACAGCCTGCTCCTTGCCTTGTGGCCCAGGCCACGGCAGGTATCCGCTTCTTTCCCCGTCCTCTGAGATGTCACCGGAACGTCCCTGTTAGTGTCCAGCCAGATGGTGGAAAGAGCGTGGACTTTGGATCTAAGCCTGCCTGAGCAGGGCCTCTGTGTTGCCACTTGGTAGCTGTGTGGCCTCAGACTGTGGAGTGGGGCAGAGGCCCCTGCCTCCTGGGCCTGTGGTGACAGACTGGAGACAAAGGCCTAGCCCCGAGCCAGACCCAGAGCAGGCACTCGATGGCAGTGCTCTTATCGCTGGTAACCCTCAGAGGCTCGGTGCACAGAGGCCCAGCTTCCTTACCTATGCAAAGAGCTGCTGCTAGGAGTTGGAGGACATCAAATGAGCTAGCTGAGGAGCATGGGACTCAGGGGCCACGCGGCTTGCATTTACATGCTGCTCCACACTGATTAGCTGTGTGATCGTGGGCAAGTTTAACCTTTCTGGGCCTCAGTGTCCCAGCTATAAGTTGGAACAACGGTACTAGCTACTCACAGGATTGGTTTGAGAGCTAAAGGAGCTAAGACACAGAAGCGCTCATATTCATGCCTGGCGTTCTTCAAGTCAGCTGATGTGAGGCTGATGTAAGTCCCTTAGGACAGTATGTGCCCCTCCTGTTTTGACGGGAGCATGCCCAAGACCCCTGGGCTCAGGGGGCCACCTGAGGGCTCCAGGGCTTTCCAAGCCTGCCCTGCTTTCCCAGCCCTTGAGTACCCATGGCAGAGATCATGGGTGGGCAGCCCACTGGTGGACAGCATCCCGTTCGCTCCTTCATTGAAGCAGCTGACAGAGGAATTTTTAACAGGGAAGAGGCAGGGGAAGGTTAAGGTTCAAGGCCACGGAATAAATCAGCCTCCTGCCAGGATAAGAATTTCCGGGCAGGTAGTAAGTGACACCTTGCATCGGTGCCAGCTGCCAGCCTTGAAGCACTTAACGAGCATTAATCCTCCCAAGAAGTCTGAGTGAGCCATGATAACTTCATCTTGCCTTGGCAGAAGGGAAAATCAGCACGAGCACAGAGTCTTGGGAGGGTGCCACCAGTGGGACTCTTTGAAGGCAGGTCCTACTTCTTCATCTGAGTGTGGGGGAAACCAAGCTCAGAGAGGGGAAGGGACTTTCGGGGTGACACAGCCTATTAATTGCAGGACGGAGGCTCAGACTCTCGGCATGAGTCCCAGCCCAGGGCTCTTTGCACCACCCACTCTGAGATTAGCTAAATTGACCAAGGCCGGATGCAGGTCATGGCCAGATCACCACCAGGAGCTAGGAGTTTGTGGAGCTTTAGCAGGAGGACACTGTCAGGGAGTGTATGATTTGGGGGTTCCCTGCACATGCATTCTCTTATGTCTTCCTCATAGCCCTTGGAAGGAATAAACTACCCATTTTATCCCTATTTCACAGATAAGGAAACTGAGACTAGGTGAGTTTTAGGACTTGCTTAGTCACACAGTTATCAAGCAGAGACTTCATCACAAGGCTGTCAAACTCCAAAAACCAACCCATAAACCACCGTGCTGCCCTGTCCCCCAGTGACCACTTACGGTGGCCACAGAGAAGGAAACAGGGCAGAAGAATGGTTTCGGGGCTGGTGGTGCTGTATCTTCTACTCCAGTGTCCTCATGGAAGCTGGAGAAGACATGTACTTCATGGCCAGAGTCTGCTGCAGCCCATCTCCAGGCATCAGTTTCTAGTGGACATCAGCTGAGTATTCAGGGCCTGGAAAAAAGATTCAGATTTTCCTCTGTTCTCCCAGCATAGGAAGATATTTTATCCCTGCCCAATAACCTGAAAACACATGATTGCAAAACCCTCCACTGGCCATCAGCATAATGAGCTAAGAGAGGTATGGATTTGAGAACCTCACCTGCCTGAGTTCGAATCCTGGCTCTGCCACTTACTAGTCATGTGACCATGGGCAAGTTTCTTTCTTTCTTTCTTTTTAAATGTTTATTTATTTTTGAGAGAGAAAACGAGTGAGCAGGGGAGGGGCAGAGAGAGAAGAGGACAGAGGATCTGAAGGGGGCTCTGTGCTGACAGCAGCCAGCCCAGTGTGGGGCTCGAACTCACAAACTGTGAGATCATGACCTGAGCTGAAGTCAGACACTTAACCAACTGAGCCACCCAGGTGCCCCAGGTTTCTTAGTCTCTCTGCACCTCGGTTTCTCCATCTGTACAATGAGGATAATACCTACTTCACCCACCAGCTGTGAAGATCAGATAAAGCCGATGTGTGTGAAACACCTGCCGAGTACACTCATTAACTGTAAGCTGCCTCCACTGTTATTCTATTTGTTAAAAGATAACTGTGAAAATAATTCTATTCCAAGGAAAGAAACAGTGCCTGGCACATCACAGGCAGTAGGCTCTTAATCAATATTTTGGAATGAATGAATCGCCCACCTCAGTCTCTGCCTGCCCTGTTTTCCCCTAGCCCCTCGTCCTGGGTTTGGCTGGGGAAGGGCTGGATCCTGCTGTGCTCTCTGTTCCTCGCACTCTCTCCAGCTGCCTTGACCTCCTCCTTTGTCACAAAGTGCACTTGGAATCCGCAAACTAACCCAGGAGAGCAACGGCCCTGCTTAGTCAGGAGATCTGCCTCTCGGGCGTCTTCTCCGTGGAGCATGGAGGCACTTGTGTGGCCAAAAGCAAGGCTGCCCTGCTCCCAAACGGCTCAGGATGACCGTGAGAGCCCCAAATTGGATTCCTCCTCTGCCCTGTGAATCCCCGATAGAACTGCCAACCAAATCCCCATTTCGAGGGATGATTTATGGCCTTGGGTGAGTTAAGAGGCAAAATGAACACAGCATGATTTTCAGATCACAGGCTGGGAATGTTCGGCCTTGGCAGAGAGAAAAATCATCTTTGCCTTGTAAACGGAGCAAATATGATGTTGAAGAGGGAATAAATCCAGGTCCCAAGATGTCATTTTTACAATTGCTTTCTGGCGTGTGACTCAGTAGTGCCTCCTGCAAAATGCTCACAGTCTGCCCGCCACCACACACACACACACCCCGGTCTTACTGGATCTTTTTGTGGGGGTGAGAGTTACTCTACCAGTATGGCTACCTAGGGAACTGCACACTTTGCCAGAGAGACAGTTTGTGAAAGCCACCTGCTTCTGCGGTTTTCCACAGAACTCCATGTTGTTCCCGCAGATCTCTGAGCTTGTTTCTGGGAGGCAGCCTTTTGACTTTGGAGGTATGCCTGAGTTCACGTCCTCATGAGCGTTTACCAAGCAAATGAAACTGGGCAAGTCATGGAATTCTCTGAAGCTCAGTTTACTCACCTGTGACGGCGATGGGGACAGGCCTAGGTTGTCCCAGTACCCTGCCCGGCGTGCACGCGTCCCCTTCCCAGGCCCTTTCCCTCCCCCCCTGCTATTGGGTAACAGAGCACGTTGACTTCTCTGGCTGAAAACACCCTATCTACTTTGTGGACGGTTTCTTTTTTCTGAAAAACAAAACCAAAACACCAAGGATCCCATAGTTCTTGGGAAAATCAGCGTCGGGCCATGTTGTCACTGATTTTTTAGCAGGCTGTGGTGCACATTCCTGACCCGGGCTTTGAGTTTGTTTTGAGAAAGAGCTGTCATCTTCCTTGGAAGTGGCGATGTTGCAATTGCTTGGATGGAACGGGTCAGGCGTAAGGGCAGCGAGCAAACCTTCCGGGCAGTCACATGTTTGGGGAGCCGTGGCCACTCCATCCGGACGCTGGAGGCTGTCAAAGTGCAGAGGAAATGGATTAGAAATGCTGGTCACTGGCAGATGGGCTTTTAGCACAAGGAGGGTGATGGGATGGAAATATTAACCCCGCACGTGAAGGACGGGCAGAACTGGCCGTTGCTGGTCGGATGCTACGGCCTCATGGGGGCCTCCCTGTGGCCTTGAGTGACACCTCCGTGATTTCCCGGCCACCTCCTGAAGACCAGAAAGCCCCTCGGGTCACACCGGATAATTACCAGAGCAACGCGCTCACCTCTAAATTAGCCTGCTGGGTTCTCACACTCTGATGCTGCTGACCGTTCGTGGCACGGTGCTGTGTACCCGCCTCCCGCGAAGATTTTTTTTTTTTTCCCAAGCGCTTTCTAATTAGGATGCATCTCGGCCGTTTCCTTTTTTCTTTTTGTTTAAAAGGCTTCCCACCAGCACGGAGCATAACTTATTTCTCTAAAAAATATAGTAGCAGGTTGTTGTACAAAGAAAACCCGAGGTCAGGAGCCTTGGGTCCCCGTCCCAGCCCTGGCGCCAGCTGCCATGGGAGCCGGCGGCTTCCTCTGGGCCTCGTCCGGTCTTCTGTACAAAGATGCCCATCCCCTCTGTGATTCCTGGTTGGTTACTAGGCTGATCTCTTTCTTTCTTTTTCTTTCTTTCTCCCCCCCACTCCCCAACCTCTGAGAGGCTATTTGGGCTGTGCTGGTTCTCTTGACATCTGAAATTTTAGTAGCAAGACTTGTTCCTGTCAGGGAGAAGTGAGTCAGGGTATCTATTCCCAGAGCAAGCTGTTGGATGCCTAAGATGATTCATATTGAAAGCGACATTCCCTCCTGGAGGCGGGGTGTTCCCACCCACTTTCCAAAGACCTTGCCTTCCTTGGAAACGAGGCTGAGCCCACGGCAGACAACCAGCCCCCTTTTCTCCACACCACATTGATTCGAGTTTGGCATTTGCCAAATTTCCCAACAAACTCAGGGACAAATAGGTATGTGAATTCGCAGAATCTCAGACTGCCAGTGCCAGCTGGATCCTTTGAAACCATCTGGTCTGATGTCTGGAGGATGGGGAAGGAGGCGCCCAGAGGGAGGGACAGAAACGCTCACAAAGACCTGATAGCCAGGACTTGTGCCCTGGTCTATTCACTTGGGCCTCTCTCTCTCTCTGTCTCTCTCATTTTTTTAATTAGTTTTTAAAAATTGAGATGTAACTTACAGCTTACATGCAGTAAAATGCACACATCTTAAGTGCACATCGTAAGTGCACATCCCAATGAATTTTACGTACAGGTACATCCTGTAACTACCGTGCAGATCGAGGTAGCATTTCCCTTACCCACAGGCCCCACCCAGTCAGTAGCCCCCACGGGTCACCACTATTCTGACTTCTGTCATCTTAGATTAGTGTTGTCTGTTTGCTGCTCTTTACTCATAATTACATCATAAACAGTAGTTCATTCCTTTTCAAGTTTATCCACCCATTCTACTGTTGTTAGACATTTTCGTTTCCAGTTTGTGGCAATTACAAGTAAACCCCATACCCCTCAGCAGTCTCTCCAACCCTCCCTCCCCTGCCAGCCCCAGGCAACCATTAATCTACTTTCTGTCCCTACATAGATTTGCCAGTGCTGAACATGTCATATAAAAGGGGTCATATAATATCTGGTCTCTTGTGAATGGCTTCTTTCAGTGGACCTAATTTTTTGAGGTTCATCTACCCTGTAGCATATACTTCACTTCCCTTATTGCCAAATAATATCCCGTTGTGTGAGTATACCACATTTTGTTTGTCTTTTTAGCAGTGGATGGACATTGGATTGTGCCTACTTTTTAATTCACTTGTCTATTACGAATCCTACTGCTATGAACATTCACATCCAAGTTTTTGGGTGGATGTGGGTCTTCATTTCTCTTGGGTGTTCGTGTAGGAGTGGAGTTGCTGGATCATATGGTAACTCTGTGTAAACTTCTAAGGAGCTGCCAGACTGTTTGCCACGGTGGCCGTACCATTTTACATTCCCGTTGAGGGTTACAAACACTTCTGTACGTGCTTTTTGGTGGAAACAAGCAGCCACTTATGTTGGGATCTGCCCAGGGTTCGAATCGCTGGGTCGTGCCGTGTTCGGATGTTGAACTTTAGTTGGATGCTGCCAGTTTTGCAAAGTAGATAAACTAATCAGTAGTCCCACCAGCCACGTATGCTTGTCAGTGTGCTTAATCGTGGCCTCCTACTGAACCATACTTCCCTCTTAATCAAGACGCCCCCTCCTTTGTTAAAAGCCCAAGCTTGCCAGTTATGTGCTCCCTGGAGCGTAGCTGCCCTGTATTGTGTCTTCAGCCCTGGTCTAGAAGGGTCCCTGTTCTTCCTGCCTTAACCTAGGGAGGAACTGGGGCTCTCAGGCTGGCTGCCTCAAGTGCAAACGGTCAGCAAAGTCTTCCTTCGTTACTCCCTGCCCACGCCGTCTCTCAGTGCCATGGGGTGACCTCTTTACTCCCCAGCCCATCCCAGCTGTGACACACAGGTCCAAAATGGCATGACCTGGACCTTCTTTCGTTCGGTTACCATGTGGGAAGGGGAAGGGTCTTAATAAAGAAAATGTTGATGTTGGGTCAGAAGACTTGGATTCTCCAAATCCTGCCTCTGCCAACTCACTGGGCAGGGGGCATGTTTGTTTTTGAGCCTCAGTTTTCTCTCCTGTGGAATGGGGAGGTTGACACCTTCTCACAGGATTGTCACTGGGATCCCATGAGACCATGTCTTCATCTGTGATTGTTCAGTGCCTGGAATGTGCCAGAAACTCTTCTAGACACGGGGAAGTAGCGGGAGGCAAGAGTGATAGATACCCATGTACACCTCCCAGGCTAGTGGGGAGACAAATACACGAATTTATAGTTTCAGTTAAGGTAGTATGAGTACACCAAGGGCTCTTTGATTCATTCTTGGAGGGATGGGCTTCAAAAAGCCTTCCTGGAGGAGATGGCCTCTACACTGAGACCTGAAGCATGAACAAAGAAGCATAAGAGAGGGGGTCATGGGCACAGAAGGACAAGTGCAACAGCCTGGAGGGGAGATGGAGTGAGACCATGACCCTTGAGGTCTAAAAGATGTTCAGTGTGGCTGGAACAGGTGGGGGTGTGGTAAGAGACCATACTCGAGCCACGCTGAATATAAGTGGGGTCCCACGAATGTAGCCCCCAACGTTTTCTCCCTATCCTGAACCTCAGGAACCAGGAGACCTGGCTTCTAAGCACCAATCTGCCCTGTGACCCAGACAAGGCCCATTCTCTCCGTGAGCTCATTTCTCCATCATACAGTGTGGGCGTCTGGCATATGGACTCTCCTGTTGCTTCCAGGTCCTAAAATAGTAGGTGACTCGGCTACTTTGGGGTGGTTTCACCCTGGCTGATGAAAGCCTGGTGTGGCCGGGTGGGCGGTGAGTTCAGCGGTGGGGGTGGAGGTGCGGCACGGGACGCTGGTCCCGAGTGAGGCCCCGGGACCGGCCACTTCTCTGGGCAGTGGGAGCCAGGACGTCCCTTCCCCCACCCCTGCGCGCCTCTCAGGCAGGCGGATCCATCCGTTCCCTGCTCCACTGGGCTGCCCTCCCCAGGCATGAGAACCAGGCAGGGATCAATAGGAGTTGCTGAGAACTTCTGAAGAGAGCACAGGGGGAGGACAAAGAGACCTGGAAGTGTGTTGTCAGCACAATTTAGGGCTAATACTCAAGTTTGTTTTTCTTCTCATCAAATCTGAAAAGCGGTTTGAAATCCACTGCTCTTGTTTTGTTTTGTTTTTTAATGACTGGATAAAAGCACAATTGCATTTTCTCCCCCAATAACTTTGAATTCTGGGAATAGACCGTGTGGGGACAATTGCCGTTGTCTAATCCTGCCGATGGCCAAGCAAATGATTAGGAAGGGGAGGAAGGGAGCCTCGGTGGCGGAGGCCCTCTGCCTGCTTCTTGTCCAGCCAACAGGGCTCTCAGCTCCCCAAATAACACTGTTCCTGAAACAGCAGTTGCCCAGAAATGCATCTGGATGTTGTTTTGCAACAAGTAACTGACCACACTGGGGGGACATGGAGAGTTCCAGTTATTTAAGTTTTAATTCAACTTTGTATTGAGTGCCTACCGTGTGCCAGGCTCAGAGCTAGGGATGGAGCAGGGAGGGCGCAAAGTGAACAAGATACCATGAGCTTATCGGACAGAAGCATAAAGTTCCCCATATTTCAACAAGAGAGTGCATCTGAGAGGCGTCGTATGGCAGGGGGCAGATATTTGGGTGCCAGAGTTGCTTAGCGGGTAGATTTTGACAGACATCAATGAAATCTCTGTTACAGGTGGGGGAACAGCACAGGCCAAGCCTAGGAGGTCATGCTGGGGAGAGTATTGGTGCTAATACGGAGAAGGATGTGGTTGGGGGGGGGGGGGGGTGGGAGAAGCAGCTTTGGAGGGAGGAGACCTAGTCCTGGCATCCAGCACCCAGCCAGGCACCCAAGATGCCTCTGCACAGGGCTGACTTCTTCATTAGACACAGCGCCCAGGGCTCACAGAAGTATTTTAATTTTACTTTCCTTTAAAATCCGAAGACAAAAATGAATATAATAATGGATCCAGCCTGGATTATATTCATTTTCATACAAATGCAATTGTAAAAGATCATATTTAAGATATGTTTTTAATGGCGGTAGGGGGCCCATGAAAGTTGTAACGCAGCCCCGCTTCTGTGTCTGTGTCTTCCTTGCCAGGTAAGGGTCCTAAAAGCCTGCACCCTCCCTGATTTTGTAGGAGGGATTCCTTCCTTCTCACTGTTGTCGGGAAAGCTGGTGCATAAACCACTCTAGTTCTTTGTCTCCATTAGTGCGGGGAGGGAAGGGTGTATGCCCAGGTGCCCACCTGCTTGCCCAGCTACCTTCTGGTGAGTTTCATTTACTCCCCACGGCCCCTCTTTGAAGTAGGTGTTGTTATGACGAGGAAACCGAGACTCTGAGAGAAGGAACTTGCCCAAGCCTGCAAAGAGGCAGAGCGGCAGTTCAGACCCAGGCTTGTCTACCTCCAAAGCCCGCACGTCCGTCCGGTTTCCTCTGCCTCTGGAACTGGGAACCCCCCCACTGGCCAGGACTTCCCGCATAACCTGCCTGGTGCATCCCTAGGATGGCATCAGGCCCGGATGGTGCTTCTGGGGTACCTAGATGGTGCCTTTGGTGAATGGCAAAGAAGGGTCCGTGGGTGTTCATTGATGAAAAGGAGGCTGTGACATTCTTCTTCTGCCCACACTCCTCAGTCTTTGTCCATTACACCCCTCTTTCCTAATTTAAAAGGAAAGCCAAGGGGGCACCTGGAGGGCTTAGTCAGTTGGGTATCCGACTTCGTCTCAGGTCTTGATCTCATGGTTCATGGGTTTGAGCTTCCCATCAGGCTCTGTGCGGACGGCTCAGAGCTTGGAGCCTGCTTCAGATTCTGTGTCTCCCTCTCTCTCTGCTCTTCCCCTGCTCACTTGCTCTCTCTCTCTCTAAAAAAAAAAAAAAAAGTAAAGCCAAAGATGTTACTTATCTTCCCCCAACTAAGGAGGACAAAATCCCAGACACCCCAGACACCCCATGAGGCTATTACATGACACTCCCCTTCTAAGAGGGTGTCACAAGGGTCTGGCTGGACTGGAAAAAAAATGCCTCTCCTGATATTTCTCACATCCAGCAGTGGGATCATTCTTCCCACGGCCAGCATGGCTTCATCTGAAGGGCCCTGAGCCATGCCCAGGCCAGGGGACACGTGCAAAAGCAGGTCCCTCAGCAAATGAAATGTGCCCTCTGGGCTCCCTCAGCCTCGAGGTCAGGATGCAAAGCTGGGCAGAGACCATTCCCCCAGAATAACATCCCAGAGCCTGCAGCTCAACCCATGGACTGGGGAGGAGGCAAAATCCCTGAGGCAGGGTCCTGGTGATTTGAGAAAGTTTTGCCCTGGATAGGGGCATCGGCTTTGGCTCTATTGCTGTGTGACCTTGGGCAAATGAATTAACCTCTCTGTGCCACAGTTTCCTCTCCTGGAAAAATAGTACCTATTTCATAGACTGGTTGTGAGAATTCAATTAGTTAATACACGTGAGGGTAAATAGTAGCTGCCACCACCACCACCATCATCATCGTCATCACCATTAATATTGTCACAGCTTTCCAGGGAAGCGATGATTGTCTTGTGACCTTGGACAAATATGTTTTTCCCACCCCTCCCTGGGATAGTCTCACCATCAATGGAACGAGCAACTTGGGCCAATTTATGGCTCTTAACCAGGGAAAAACACCAGAACTCCCTACCTGACTTTTGCAAACATGGATTCCCAGGTTCCGTCTCTAAGAAATGCAGGTTCAGTAGAGTCCAGCTGGCACAGGGATCCGTGTTGGTGGATCTGATGCACAGCCTGGGTTAGAAACCACGGGATCCTCTTGGGTCTACAGTCCATCATTCCTGAAGTGATTTCCACCCCCCTCCCCCACAGCCCTGTGAGTCGAGGTAATGCCTTTGGCAAAGGCGAGCCCCCTTGGGTGCTGAGTCTGCCGGTGAGCTCCCACACTATTGGATGTGACAGGCCCCCCGGTCATCAGGAAGGCTGCGGGGGCCTGAGTCACTGTGTGAGTGAGTCCAACATGTCCAGGGGCTTCCATTCAGCAGATATTTGATGAACATGGCATTTGCAAATGGCAGGCAGAACAGTTGTTTAAAGAGGGTACCTTCCATTCATGTGGGAGCTAATCCTACCCTGAGGTAACAGGATATTCTTGGCGTGGCTTTGAGCTGTTTCTGAAGTGTGGTTGAGAAAGGGCTGGGAAGGTGGGTGTGTCAGCCCCAGATTCCTGCGTAGCCAGGGAGAGGATTTTGGATGCTTTCGATTAAAAAAAAAGCCTCAGAGGAGCTTTGTTATCACAAATAGCCCATCTTCTTGGGCACTGGCGGGTCCCAAATTCCCTCCTTCCCCTGCTGGAGGTCACTGTATGGCCCAGCCCACCTGCAGCCCCCACCTGGCACACTGACCTTGCTCCTTACCCTTCAACATATCCCCGCTCCCTTCTCTGGCCAGTAGGATCCGGCCAGGAAAGTAGGAAACCTCGGCCCCTTTCTCTCTCCCACAGCTGAGGGGCAGAACAGACTCTCTATCCATCCCTCCCCTTTATCTTTCTCCCTGCGTCCAATCCCCCACGTTCCCGTTGCGAGGTAAATTGGATTTGTGTTCTTCTCTTTGAAAAACACGCCCTGCGGTAGAAAGTGCTTCCTGAAGGCAGGCATGGCTTCGGACTGACCCTCATATCCAATGTTGGCACTGGCCGCGGCGCCGATGCTGGAAATGGGTGGGCGAATAAATCAATCCGGCTCCTGTCGTGAGACCCCATCCCAGGGCGACGGGGCTGTGCAGCCCTCCGTGTGGGGAGCAGAGGCAGCAGGCCGCCGGACACGAGCTTGCTAAAGCATCTCAGTAGTTATTATAGCTTACGCGTCTAACTACGTCAATTTGGCATGTGTCTTGAGGTGCTGGGTAAGCATCTTGTCAACTTTCAGTACAGCTGACAAAGTTATGACATGAAGAATGTTTAGACTTTGCAGTTTTCCCCGACCTCCAGCTGATCCTGTGAAAGTGTCCCTCCTCCTTCCGGAGAGCTGATTTGTGCTCCACATTTCCTCCTCTCAGCGGGAAGGGTCTCTTGGCAAGGTAAAATAGAAATTTGTTGTCATTCTGATACCCTGATTTCCTGTTCCCCGAGAGGAAGTCATGTTTCACGTCTGATTTGTTGCTGACGGTCAAGGTTGGTGTCCCACGGGATGGAGCGATGGGGAAGGATGGCTGGAGACACTTTAATTTTCAAGCTACTCTTCTTAGACACTAAACCTTGAAACATGGGGTTTTCCCTCTTCTTATGGCTGCCGTTCCTTGTGTCTCTTCTCAGTTGGAGAGTGATGAAAGTTGAACAAATCCTTTTATCCATGCTGGAATTATCTGAGTGTGAAAATCCTTTTCTACCCTTAAAATTACTCTATCTATTCCCCCCCCCTTTTTTTTTTTTTTTGAGAAAATGATAAATGTGATACATGCCCATTGTAGAGAAATGGGAAATTACAAATAAGAACCAGAAAGAAAAGTTCCTGAAGTCTCACCACCCAGAGATGACTCCTAGTCTCGTGGGCATCTCCAGAGAGGTCTCCATGAAAATGAATAGATAGAAGTATTATTATTTTTTTAATGTTTATTTTTGAAAGAGAGAGAGAGAGTACAAGCAGGGGAGGAGCAGAGAGAGGAGACATAGAATCTGAAGCAGGCTCCAGGCTCTGAGTTGTCAGCACAGAGCCTGACGTGGGGCTTGAACTCATGAACCGCAAGATCATGACCTGAGCCGAAGTTGGACACTCAACTGACTGAGCCCCCCCAGGCACCCCGATATAAATATTATTTTTACATAAATAGAATCATACAATTAAATACTGGCCTGTAATCTTCACTCAGTATTTTGTGATTGCCTTTTCAAGCTGTTAAACACTAAACACCTATATTGTCCTATTTCATGGCTATGTGGAATTCTGTTGTATGGTATTCACACACATTGTATATACACACATGCATTGTGCAGAATTTTTTCTTATTCCTCTTATAGGACATTTAGGCGCTTTCTGATTTTTTGCCATTCTAAGCAATAGTAAAATGAATTTCCTAATCCAGCTCACTAATCTTCACATATTTGTCCTACTGTTTTCTTAGGATACGTGTTTAGAACTGGACTGGCTGACATGTTCAAGCATTTGCCACAAGCCGCTCTGCTGAGCACGTTCATCATACTATTTATTGAATCTCACAAATGATTCTGTACGGAAACATCTTCATTTTTACAGATGAGGACACTGAAGCCACGAGAGAGAGGTTCTATACCTTGGTCAGGATCACACGGTGGGCAGACTGCAAAGCCAGGATCGGAACCCAAGCTCCCTGACCCCAGAAGTCGCTGGTACAAAATGTTAGGTCTGCTTGGCTGCCCCCTGTGTGGTGCCCTCCCCCAGCTCTGTGAATGCCTTGCCTGAGGCCCGGCCTCTCGGATGTCCCTCACGCCCACAGTCACACAATGGGAACAGGAAAGGAAGACCTGGAGGAGGTTCACTGTGACCTAGATGTGGCTCTCAGGCCCCGGGAGGTGCCTTCTAGGGAACCATCCAGGCCCGGGCAGTTGAGGTGACTGGAGGCCCGTGTTAGGGGGGCAGGGAGTATCTCTGCACAACTCAGCAGGCTTGGCTGGCCCGCGGGCTGAGCTGAGCTCTTTGTAGAGCAGGTTTCTCGCAGGAGCTGGGCTCTGGCTGGGGGAATCCTCACAGGCCGCTCTGAGGACAGTTGGGCACATGCGAGGCAGCCCGAGCCCTCGGGAGGGAGTTCACCGGGAGAAGAAGGGTGTGAGTAAGGCAGATTCCAGGATGGGGGCCATGGAGGTTCGCTGCTTGACTGGGCAAGTCCAATGCCAGGGCCCAGAAGGTGGGGCCTGTTTTGCAGGACTCACCAGTGAGCACTAGGACAGGTTTATGGCCCTGAGGTGAGAGTGGGGTGCGCTTCTCGTGACCCTCACTCTGCCTGACTCATCCCTTTGGGGATAACCGGATTCTGGCTGCCTCGGACTTCAAAGCTTTGCCCTGGTCGTGGTATGTAGGCAGATCAAGGCAAAGCACCTCCAAGGAGCAGAGACTCAAGGATTGCTGCCCTGGCCTCCTTGCAGAGAAAGCATGTCTTGGCCCAGCAGAAGAGCCAGCTGGGGAGGGCCTGCCCTCCACTCGCCCAGCTAGCTCTTCCTGATTTATCCATAGATTGAGCTTGATGATCCAGACTCCTATTCATTCAAATAATCACATGAGTTATTTCTGCAATTTAGGTCTTCGAATAAGTGTACTTGGTTGCTGAATATGTGATCAGCCACAGATTTCTCATTCTTTAAAACCCAAGGAGCGGAAATGCCAATATAGAAAGCCATCCTACAACAGCAGAGATTTCCAAAGCACTGAAATCAGGCCGCTCTAAGCTCTGGACCCCGAGCCTCCCCTCCCACTGCCACTTGGCCCACCAGTGCTCCTTGCAGAGCCCAGATTGGGGGGCTTTCTCTGTAAAAGCCCTGGGGGGTGGATGACGATCACCGATCACTGGTTGATCTGCTCACATTCTTTTTCCTTAACCAGAGAATTGGTTTGCCTCTGAAGTAACGTGATCTGGAGGAGACAATGCAGTTGAGATCTTCAAAAGGGTGTGGGTCGACTGGGAAAAGCCCCTGCAGGCTTTGAGGTTGAAAAAGGTCAGCGTCTGTTCTCGATGCCCAGAACTTCGCTCTAACCTTGAACAGTTTCACCTCTTCCTCCTTATCGTTGTCATCAGCACGGTCGTCCCCATCAGGGCCCCTGGAGCAGGGAAGCAGTCACTGGACAGGACTCCTCATTCATTCACGCTTTCACTTGCGGATTGCCCGAGCCGTTGTTGAAGTCCTGCAGAGTTCCCACTATTGGATTAGACACGGAGATTTCAGAGAGAAAGCAGACCTGGGCCCCGACCTTCCTCTCACGGGGAAGGCAGCTGCAAACAGTTCAGATGCGGGTGTGGGGAACCGGGGGCCTGCGGGGTCTCTCCCCATTGTAGGCACTGGCGTCTGCTTCCCGCTGGCAGGTGATTGGGATAGACTGCGTCAGCAGTCTCGAACCGGCTACTGAGAGGAGGCTGTTCTGTTCGTTTCTCTGTGAGCCGCTCAGAAGCTGTAACCTGCAGTGGCCAGAGCTTGGTTGGTGGAAAAGGTGTCCCAGGAACGGGTGACAGCTACAGCGTGTACCTCAGTTGAGTTCTTCCAGTCTCCCTGGGGCCAGTAATACTAACTCGTACCCCAAAGCACAGAGGGGGTGAAATTCTCCAGCCAAAATAAGTATTTGGGGGCAGAACCCAAAAGTGTGGCCTGGGACAGTAAGACATACTAGAGCCTTCCTTCCAGGACAGACTTGCATCCTTCTAGAACAATAGTCTCATCTTATTTGACCTCAAAATTTATGTGGTTAAAAACAAGAATCGGACCAAAACCCACTGGAAGAACATAAATGGCCCTCTTTCACGGTGGCTCTTGTGAGAAGCTAGCTCACGCTCCCGAAGCTGCCCGGCCTCAGGCAGCTCTAGCCTCCCGTGCGACAGTGGCTTTCTGGAGTCAGTGCCGCAACCATGCGTTATTATGTCCTACTGATTTGTTGTCATTCACCAGACTGGGACCCCAGTAAACTCTGATTTTAGGAAGTAGGTCTCTGTCTGCTGCTGTGGAGATTCAAAACACGGGTTTGAATTTTGCTTCGCCATTTGTTATTATCGTTACACGGGCATTTTACTCGGCTTCCCTGGATTTGTTTCCTCATCTGTAAAATGGGTACAGCGCTGTCTCACCTGGTTGTGGGCACACAAAAGCTCCCACGACCCCTTATTTATGAGAGGATTTGAGGTATATAGTAGAAAGAGCACTGGATCGAGTCAGGCAGGAGGCCTATGTGAGCCTAGGCCAGGAATTCACCTCTCAGACCTCAGTTTCCTCATCTGGAAGATGGGCAGACTGTTTCCTAAGTCTGGCTAGCCTCAAAGGATTAGAGTTAGAAGGATTAAATAAACAGAATCACATGGCAGTATTTTTTACTTTTAAGTAGGCTCTGCGTCCATCGCAGGGCTTGAACTCAAAACCCTGAGATCAAGAGTTGTATGCTCCACTGACTGAGCCAGCCAGGCACCCCTAACAGTATTTTTTAAATATAAAACGTTGGACAACTGCTGACATGATCTTAGAACCTGAGACTGTGGGAGTTCAGTCTCAAGTCAGTACCAAAGGGCCACGGTCTTGGAAAGGATCTGAGAAAGTCGCAGGTGGATTTCATGTTCGGCTCCCACTGGGGCTTGGGCTCGTGCATTTTCCTGAGCCCAGGGGAGCGGGAATCCATAGATCTGCCCAGCTGAAACACAGCCAGTGTCCAACGGACTGAGTCACCCCAGGTCACTAAGCAAGGGAGGGCTGGACCAGATGGAAGATCATCTTGCCCCCACCAAATAGCACCCCTCTGGGGCTCTGCTGTAACAAAACTACCAGAGGGACTGGCTGAAAGAACAAACATTTATTTCTCACCGTTCTGGAGGCCGAGAAGTCTAAGGTGAAGGCACTAGCGGATTAGTTGCTCAATGGTTGGCTTCCCGGTTCATAACCATCTGTTTTCTGTCTGTCCTCACATGGTAGAAGGGGCGAGAGAGCTCTCTGGGGTCACTTTTATTAAGGCCCCAAGCCCGCTCATGATGGCTCTAAGACCTCACGATCTAATCACCTCCAAAAGGCCTCACCTCTTAACACCATCACATTGGGGGTTAGGATTTCAACAGATGAAACGGGGGGGGGGGGGGTTGGGGGGGGGGGGTTGGGGGCGGGGCACATTCAGTCCATTGATGTACCTTTCAATCGGGAAAATCCCTAGGCTTCCATGTTCCAGGGAGGGAACAGCCTTTCCCGCTTGAGAAACAAAAGTCAGTGTTTCTGGCAGTGCCTGGGGCTTTGATTATTCCGAGATGGTGAGGCTTGGCTGGGAAGTGCCGTTTCCTGCTCTCAAAGAGAGGGG
Organism: Panthera onca; assembly: GCF_046562875.1. Lineage (NCBI taxonomy): Eukaryota > Metazoa > Chordata > Mammalia > Carnivora > Felidae > Panthera > Panthera onca. The sequence goes on along the minus strand of NC_138346.1, from coordinate 202,363,054 downwards.
ACACTTGGGGACCTGGTGAAGCCTACAGGAGAAGTGACCAAAGACCAGGCAGGCCGGTTGAGTTTCGAAAAATCCATTTGGGCCACCCACTTATCTTGCAGTCATAACCGCGACAGCACTGGAGTGTCAATGCCAGCATCGAGTAAGGGGCTCCGTGAGGTCTGTAGAAACAGTCAGTGAGTCCTCCAGAAAGTATCAGTGCCGGATCACCTTAGTGTTCTAGAGTGTTCACCAGTATTTCTTGTTCATGCCGCCTCTAAAATCCATGCTTACTACCACAGCTCTGTAAGGCCTCTTCAGTTGTGTTCATCAATCAGGCACGGTTGCTGCCCTGCCCTCTTGGTCACAGCAAACGTCCTTTCAAGCATAAGAGCCTGGGATCTGGTGGTGGTGGGGGGGGGGGGTGGCGGTTGGGGGAGACGGTGCGCGAGAGTTCCAGTTACTCCACATCCTTACTAACGCTGAATATTTTCGGTCTTTTAAATGTCAGCCCTTCTGACAGGGATGGTAGGGGAGCGAAGAAACTCGATACTCTTTGAACCTCTTGGAATTTAAGTGTTTATTAATTCTGCGGTTTTGTTCAATCCCCACTCTAGGCTAAGCACTAGAGAGAACAGAGATGAGCAATCGTGGTCTGTGCTCCCACAGGCTTGCGGCAGACAGCTGGGGTGTGACCCCTCCCCCACCACTTCTCAACTTTACTAACCTTGGGCAAGTTCATCCCACTAAGCGTCAGTTTCCTCATCTGTAAGATGGGGTCGGTACCTCAAAGAAACGTTGTGAAGATTAACCACAGCGATGTATGTAAAAGGCCAGGCCTCCACAGGCACTCAGTAAATGTTAGTGCTGCCTGCTGGTTGACAAATGACAGGCACCAAAGGGTCCGAAAGATTTGTAAGAAGTGAACTTAATAATAACAGCGCACACTTATTGAACATTTACGGTGTGTCAAATGCTGTCCTAAGTGCCTTTTAGAGATTACTTTTAATATTTAAAATCCTACTGATTTCGGGGCTCCTGGGTGGCTCAGTCGGTTAAGCGTCCGACTTCAGCTCAGGTCACGATCTCACGGTCTGTGAGTTCGAGCCTCGTGTCGGGCTCTGTGCTGACGGCTCAGGGCCTGGAGCCTGCTTCGGATTCTGTGTCTCCCTCTCTCTCTGCCCCTCCCCTGCTCATACTCTCTGTCTCAAAAATTAATAAAAACATTTAAAAAAATAAATAAAATAAAATTCTACTGATTTCTACACTTTTTTGCAGATTGAGAAAAGAGCCTTGTGGTTTGATTTTCATGGCAGAACACATGGTTACAACGTGTGGGAACCCAGTGGCTTTTGGGGTGGATGATTCTAGAACCTCAGAGGTAGCAAGCTAGGAGCTAACGACATCTACTTTGTATGGCTGGTGATGACTTTCATGTGGCTCCTCCTGCCCTTTGTTCAGATCCTGAGGGTTAATGACTTAGATGAAATAAATGGGTACTTGAAGAAAGATCAGTGTTCGGTACAGTCGAAAGGCCCTGGGTGAGTGGTTCCCATACCTGGATTCTTGTCACTGGCAGATGTGGTTTTAGGAAAGCTTCCTCCCTTCTCTGGCCCTCAGGGTACCCACCTGTTTGGAATGTTGAACTCAGGGTATCAGTTAGCTATGGCTGTATAATGAGCCATCGCACAAAACATTTATTATTTATGTTTACTCACTTTTGTCGCATTGTGTTGGTCAAGCAAGTTAGAAGTCCAGCCTAGATACGGGGGGGGGGCAGGAAATAGACTCCCATCTCTTGATGGGAGCAGCTGTTAGGTCACGTGGCCGAAGGCATGGATCCGGGGAAGGTTGGAGAATCAGGAACGCTTTTGCAACCCACCACGCTTGGATTCCTTCCTACTCTGACACCTCTAAAGTCAAACAGCTCCTGGATCACTGTGGGAGAAAAACGTAGGATTCCTGTCACCTCAGGCCCAGGCTGGATGTGCCTTTCCTGTATTGGGGATAAATTGACCAGGCACCCAGGCACTGTTGGTGCGGAGCTCAGAGCCAAACGGACAGAATTAAAGACGTGTGTTTACTCAGCAACCCATTCTGCATGTACTGAGTACCACTTGTGAGTACTGAGTACTGAGTGCCAGCTACTCAGCTAAGCCCCAAAGAGAGAGACTAGCCCTGCTCTCAAGACACCCTCAGGCCTTTAGCATAGCAAACACATAAGGCATTATAATGTAGCGGCCCCAGGTGTTTATGGAGGCACAGAGAAGGCACCCCTGGACTTGGCTTAACACAGCACCAGAGAGCTCTCTACACTTCCGGCTTCCTTCGGCCCAGTTCTGAGGCAGATTCATAGGCCTCCTTTTAGACCACATACAAGTCAGGGAGCCTTAGGGCCCGACAGTTCCATTTAAACTCCGTGGCTCTGGACTTAGCCCCATCCAAACCCCTCCGGTCGTGGGCAGCCAGGAAATGGAAAAATAATAGAACGAGGTGTCCAGAGCCAGTGTGTGAATTTGATTAGTCTCCTCCTGTGCTCTAGGACTGTCTCTGTCTGCTATTTGCAGCCGCGAACCAAGGCTACAGGTTACTCAGTGCTTGCAAGCAACTGGGCTTCAGAGGCAGTTATATAAACCTTTGCGTTTCCTGAAGCCCCTCCTCAAATATATACCCAGCTGGCATTTCTCCTTAAATATCACTCGTTTTTTAAAATGGGAAAAAATGTTGATGGCACTGAAATAGATCGCACTTTAAAATGCAGAGTAGAAGAGAGTCCGTTCAAATTATTCTCTTAATAGAGTTCTTCAGAGGGAGGAAGTGATGGGGGAACATAATCACTTCTTTTGTCGTTGGAGCAAAATCTAAGGACTGCAATCCATTTGTCTGCAAATGTGTCTCTTCAGTACAAATTGCAGCAAGCAATCCATTCCCAGGGTAAATGGTCTTTAATTAAAGTCAGTCAGTTGTCTCGGGTGGTTGGGGGGAAAGAGGGTTGTTTGAAACCCAAACCGATATAAATCTCCTTCCCTTTAAAAATACAAAAGAATATATATTTTTTAAATTACATTTCCCCCCTGATTTGATAATTAGGGAGAAGCTTTGTTTATAAGTACAACTATTCTGGCTCTATTCATGAATAAAAATTTTGATAATAAGGCCTCAGAAAAGCTGTAGAAGAATTTTTGTATCAATCCTGGTAGAAACACATCCTCAAGCATTGATTTTTGTAGCCGAAGTGCATTATGTGTTTTGCATGAGCTTTTGAAAGCTTAGATAAATGAGGTGGCTCAGAAAGCAGATAAAAAAAATGGGAGGAAATTATACTGATCCAAAAGAAGATAAATGTCCACTAATTCCCAGATTAACATTTCAGACTCCTGTGTTTTTAGAGGGGAATTTTTGCAGTGCTGATAATGTGAGATTGGTTTACAATGTCACATACCAGGTAGAATCAACAAGACCTCGCTTGAGTTCTCAGAGTCAGCTACACTCAGAAGGAAGTAGAGTTCATGCAATGACCTGGTGGTGCCCTGGTACCAGTTTTAGATGGCAACACTATCCCCAAATGATGTATTTTAGGGGTGACCTTGACCCTGAAGGTCAACTGTGTTCGTGTGTACTCTCTGAGTTGCCAAAAAACAAAGACTCAAGCCCATTTGGTTTAAGCCCAGAGGAATTTACTAGACCATTTGATTGAAATCACTAGGACTGGACTTCAGGCACAGCTTGATCCAGGCATCAGATGAAGTCACTAAGACTTGGTTTCTCTTTCTCTCTCTCGGTCATCATCTACTTTCTCTGAGTTGCCTTCATGCTCAGACTGGCTCTTCTTTGATAATAACAATTTGGCTACAGCTACTTTAGCTTCCTGTGTGGTATAAAAGTGCCATTTTCTTAATTGTTTCAGTAAAATCCCAAGATTAGCTCTGATAAGCTTTAATTGGACCCATGGCTCTGTCTGTCCCTATTCCTTATTTCCAGAGAAATGAAAGGTATGGATTGGCTGAGTCTGGATCACGTGATCATCATTGCTTAGGGTCTGGACAATCCCACCCCAAGAAGGACATGGACTGGGAGTGAGGGAGGAGAGGCAGTACCCAGAAGGCATCTTGAAGAAGGATGTTTAGATGGGCTGTGACCTTCGAAACCTCAGACTTCTGCTGCATCAGCTTTTCGTTCTTCCCTGCAACAAACACCTGAGATCCCACAGCACATCTGGAGCTAGGTACAAGGTTTACGGTGGCGAACAGGGGGATCCAGGCCCCTGCTCGCAGAGCGCAAGCTCAATGTGTCTTGTGCATGTTAGTTAATTCGGGCTGCTGTAACAGCATACGACGGGTGGCTTAAACGGGAGAAATGTATTTTTCACAGTTCTGGAGGCTAGAAGTCCAAGATCAAGGTGCCAGCAACATGAGCTTCATTCTGACACCTCTTCTCTTGGCTTGTAGGCAGCTGCCATCACACTGTGCTCTCACATCTCACACAACTTCTTTGTGTACATGTCGGGAAGGAGAGAGAGAGACAGAAGGACCGCGTGCTTTCTGGCGTCCCTTCTTATAGGGACACTAATCCCATCAGAGGGCCCACCTTCATGGCCTGTCTAACCCTAGTTATCTCCCAAGGGCCTCATCTCCGAATGCCATCCCTTTAAGGGTTAGGGTTTCAACACATGAATTTTAGGGAGACACATTCAGTCTATAACATCATGCTTGAACTTGAATCATGGTCTTCCAGCCAACTCGATGTTTTCCCCGCACACCTGCCGTGTGCCAGCCCTGGAAACAGAAATAAGAGGGACCCCAGGGCCCTGCCCCCAAGCAGTGTAGTCACAGCCTGCCGGTGGGTGTCTGGGAGAGCCTACAGCACTGGGAGAAGAGCACTTCTCTGTTATGCCTTTGCTCATTTCATTACTTGGGATGGGATTCTACTGGAACTAAAAACCCAAAACAGCAGTGGCTTCAACAGAATAGAAGTTTCTTTCTCTCTTACAAGTCCAGGTAGTCAGTCTAGGACTGGTATGATAGCTCCATTCTCAACAGGAACCCAGGTTTGTCCATTCATCCTTAGTGGTGCCTTCTACCTTGTGATCCAAAGTGGCTGCTCCAGCCCTCGTCATCACATCCACATCCCAGCCAGCAGGAAGGGAAAACAAGGGAGACAATAATATTGCTGCCCTTCAAACACACTCTCCAGAGGCCGCACCCACCACTGCCACTTATATCCCATTGACCAAAACTTGCCTGCACCTGGCCGCAAGGGAGGCTGAAGATACACCCTTTATTCTCATGGCCATGTGCTCAGCCAAAGCTTTGGCTTCTGTTTCTCTGGAAATCAAGGGAGAGTGCATATTAGGGAGCAACTAACAGACTCGACCACACTTGTTTTTGCTGCTTGACAGGCCCCTTGCCCTTTCTTCTGTAGGTCTCTCAAATTCATTTTTATTTCACTTTATTTTATTTTATTTTTTAAGTAGGCCCCACGCTGGGCGTGGAACCCAACGTGGGACCTGAACTCACAACCCTGAGATCAAGACCTGAGCTGAGATCAAGAGTCGGACACTCAACTGTGACTGAGCCACCCAGGCGCCCCTCAAATTCATTTTTAAAAATCAAGCTTACACACCACCTCCTCCATGATGTCTCTTTGGTTTTAACCCCAATTAAATAGCTCTATCCTTTTTTTTTTTCGCTTACTAATCAATTACATTGAGGTATAATTTCATATAGTAAAATGTACCCATTTTAAGTGCACAGTTCAGTGCATTTTGACAGATGGTTTTAACTACCCCCCAAAATCAAGATACAGAACATTCTTATCTTGGAAAGTTCCCTCATGGTCCCTTGTGGTTCATATTTTCCTTAACTTCTGGCTTGGGCCATCACTAATCTGCTTCCTGTCAACCTAGATTACTTTGAACCTTCTAGAGCTTCTTCTAAAAAACCATAATATAATAATAAGTGTAGTAAAATCAGCGTGTACTCTTGTGTCTTGCTTTTTCATTTAACGTAATGTTTTTGAGGTCCATCCACATCGTTGTACGTATCAATAGTTTGCTCCTTTTTATTGCTGAGTAGTGTTCCATTGTGTGGAGGTGCCAGTTTGTTTCTTCTATTCACCACCTGTTGGACGTGTGGGTTGTTTCCACGTTGGGGTTATTATAAATAATGCTGCTTCGCCTCTTCGCATACGAGTTTTTGTGCAGATGTGTATTTTCATTTCTCTCGTGTCTATACCCAGCAGCGGGATTGTTGGGTCATATATTAAGTGCATGTTTAACTTTGTAAGAAACTGCCAAACCATCTTTTTCAAAGTAGCTGCACCATTTTCCATCCTTACCAGTTCCAATTCCAGTTCACCAACCTTTGGTGTTATCAGCCTTTTTTCGATTTCATTTTGGCTATTCTAGCAGATATGTATTGCTATCTCATTGTAGCTTTATTTGCTTGATGCACACATCTCTCTCCCTCTCCCTCTCTTTATCTCCTTGTCTCTGTCTCTCTCCCTCTCTCTCTCTCACACATACACTTCCCATTCTCTATTCCTTCTGTTACAAAATATTTTTTTAAGTTTATTTATTTTGAGAGAGAGAGAGAGAGAGAAAGCGCACAAGTTGGGGAGGGGCAGAGAGAGGGAGAGACAAAATCCCAAGAAGGCTCTGCACCATCAGTGCAGAGCCCCATGCGGGGCTGGAACTCACAGACTGTGAGATTGTGAGATCATGACCTGAACTGAGCTCAAGAGTCGGACACTTAACTGGCTGTGCCACCCAGGCGCTTCCCTTCTATCACAAAATATTAACAAAATATTGATTATCCAGTGTTTAACATCATCATGGCAGCTCTTCATGACTGATGCTGGTAGAGTATGACTTCCTCCTCTTTCCTCCCTAGCTGTTTTCCCTGCAGTTTGTAAATGTCCCACATTTGCTACTTAGTTTGTTACATTTATCACCCCTGTCTTTACTTACATTCGCCCTGCAGTGTAAATTCCTCTCCGTGTGTTCAAGTGCATTAGGCGTGGTATCGATTTCATCCTCTTGAAAAGGTCTCTCCTTGAGCCTCTGACCTGCTCCATTCTGGAGACTTGACCTCTAGACCTGCTGCACAGCTGCTCTCTCTGGGGATCTTTGCACCTTTCTTATTTTTATTTTTTAATAGTTAATGTGGACCTATGAGTTATATGCCGTAAAACTCACCCATTTTTAAGTGTGCAATTCAGTGAATTTTAGTATGTATACAGAGCTGTATAAACAGCACCACAATCTAATTTTACAGTATTTTTATCGCCTAAAAAGAAACCTTGTGCCCATTCCCACCCCCGGCCATAGACAACTACCAGTTTATCCTCAGTCTCTGAACATTTGCCTTTTTTGGACATTTCATAAAAATGGAACCATACAGTCTGTGGACTTCTGTGCCTGGCTGCCTTCACTGAGCATCATGTTTTCAAGGTTCATCCATACCGGAGCATGCATCACTTTATTTCTATTTATTGCTGAATGATATTTCATTGCAGACATACTGCACTTTATGCATCCATTCATCAGTTGATGGACATTTGAGTCGTTTCCACCATAGTTGTTTCCACTGCTATGAATAACGCTGCTGTGAACATTCATGTACAGTTTTGTGTCAACGAATGTCTTTATGTCTTTCGGGCGTGTATGCCTAGGAGTGGACCTGCTGGGTCACGTGAGACCTCTATGTTGAACTTTTTGAGAAACGACCAAATTGTTTTCTAAAGAAGCTGGGCCATTTTACATTCCCACTAGCAGCTTACAAAGGTTCCGTTTTCTCCACGTCCTGGCCAGCACCTGTTATAGTCATCCTTTTCATTATAGTCATCCCAGGTATGAAGTAATCTCATAATGGTTTTGTTTTGTTTTGTTTTGTTAACGTGTATTTATTTTTGAGAGAGAGAGACAGAGACCAAGTAGAGCAGGGGAGGGTCAGAGAGAGAGGAAGACGCAGAATGTGAAGCAGGCTCCAGGCTCCGAGCTGTAAGCACAGAGCCCGACACGGGGCTGGAATCCACGAACTGTGAGATCACGACCTGAGCCGAAGTTGGACTCTTAACCGACTAAGCCGCCCAGCCGCCCCATTGGTTTACATTCCCCTAACAACTAATGATGTCAAGCATCTTTTTTTGTGTGCTTATTGACCATTTGTATATCTTCTTTGGAGAGATGTATATTCCAATCCTTTGCCCATATTTTAATTGGGTAATTTATCTTTTTTTTTACTGTTGAGTTGTAAGAGTTCTTTCTGTATTCCAGATACTAGTCCCTTTTGGACACGTAATTAGCAAATGTTTCCTTCCATTTTGTGGGTTGTCTTTCACTTTCTTGATGGTATAGTTTTCAATAAAAGTTTTTAATTTGATGTAGTCCAATTATCTGTTTTTTCCTTTGGTTACTTGTACTTTTGAGGTGTCGTATCTAAGAAACCATTGCCTAACCCAGTGTCATGAAACTCCTATGTTTTCTTCTAAAAGTGTTTTAGTTTTAGCCCTTACATTTAGAACTGTGATCTATTTTGAGTTGCCTTTTGTGTGTGGTGTGAGATAGGAGTCCAACTTCATTCTTTTACACGTGGATGTCCAGTTGTCCCAGCACTATTTTTTGAAAAGACTATTCTTTCCCCATGGGGTGGTCTTAGCATCCTTGTTGAAAGTCAACTGACTTTGTGGAAGATTTTATTTCTGGACTGTCAGTTCTGTTGTACTGATCTCCAGGCCTGTCCTTATGCCGGTATCGCACTGTCTTGATTATTCTAGCTTTGTAGTTTTTAAAACAGGAAATGTGAGTCTTCCAACTTTGTTTTTCTTATTCAAGATTGTTCTGGCTAATGTTTGGCTATTCCTTGTATGAGCGCCTGTACTTCCATATGAGTTTCAAGATCAGCTTGTCAACTTATGCAAGACAAACCAAAACAAAACAAACAAAAAAAAACACTGGGATTTTGATAGGAGTTACATTGAATTAATTTGGGGAGCATTGCCATCTTGACATGATTAAAGTCTTCTAATTCACAAATACGGAACATCTTTCCATTTATTTAGGTCTTCTTTCATTTCTTGCAAAAATGTTTTCTAGTCTTCAGTGTACAGGTCTTGAAATTCTTTCATTAAACATATACGTAGGGGGGCGCCTGGGTGGCTCAGTCGGTTGAGCATCCGACTTTGGCTCAGGTCATGATCCCACGGTCTGTGAGTTCGAGCCCTGCGTCGGGCTCTGTGCCGACAGCTCAGAGCCTGGAGCTGTTTCGGATTCTGTGTCTCCCTCTCTCTGACCCTCCCCCATTCATGCTCTGTTTCTCTCTGTCTCAAAAAAATAAAGGTTTAAAAAAATTAAAAATATATATATACCTAGGTATTTTATTCTTTTTGGTAGAATTGTAAATGGAATTATTTTCTTAATTTCATTTTTTGGATGTTCATTGCTAGTTTATAAAAAATAGTTGATCTTTGTGTATTAATGTATCCTACAACCTTGCTGAACTGGTTTATTAACTCTAATAGTGATTTAGGATCTTTTAATTTTTAGGATTTTAAAATTCCTTAGGGATTTTTATGTGTAAGATGATGCTCCCTGTAAACAGATAGGTTTTGTGTGTGTGTGTGTGTGTGTGTGTGTGTGTGTGTGTGTGTGTTTAAGTAGGCTTCGTGCCCAGCATGGAGCCCAATATGGGGCTTGAACTCACAACCCTGAGATCAAGACCTGAGCTGAGATCAAGAGTCAGATGCTCAACTGCCTGAGCCAGCCAGGTGCCCCTGTAAACAGATAGTTTTACTCCTTCTTTTCCAGTGTGGATGCCTTTTGTTTCTCTCTCTTGCCTAACTGCCCTGTCTGGAATCTTCAGTACAGTGTTAAGCACAGCAGACATCCTTATTTGTTCCTGATCCTAAGGAACAGGATCTCCTCCTAGGGGAGGAGACTTTCAGCCTTTCACTGTTAAGTATGATGTTAGCTGTGAGTCCCTCTTGTTTTATTTATTTATTTTTTTTTAATTTTTTTTTTTCTTAACGTTTATTTATTATTGAGAGACAGAGAGAGACTAAGCATGAGCAGGGGAGGAGCAGAGAGAGAGGGAGACACAGAATCTGAAGCAGGGTCCAGGCTCTGAGCTGTCAGCACAGAGCCCAATGCGGGGCTCGAACTCAAAGACCGCGAGATCATGACCTGAGCCGAAGTCAGACGCTCAACCGACTGAGCCGCCCAGGCGCCCCGAGTCCCTCTTGTTTTAAAGCCTAACTTTTCTGAATCCCATGTCTTTCTCAGTTTACCCTATCCAGTAGTTTCCGGGAAAAGAGTACACTGGGAAGAATTGAGGGGGTAAAATATTTGAAACTTTTAAAATCAGAAAATCTCTCTATTCCCATCTCACTCTTAATTGCTAATGGGCTAAATAAAGAACTTTAAGATGACAGTCATTTTTACTCAGAATTTTGAAATTGGTTCATTGTTTCTAGCTTCTGGCATTCCTCATGAGAAGCCTGATGCCATTCTGATACCTAATCATTTCTACGTGACCTGTGTCTTTTCTCTGGAAGCTTATAGGATCTAATCTTTGTTGTCGATGTTCTGAAATTTCATGATGATGTGTCTTAGAGTGAATCTCTTTGTAGCCATTGCGCTGGGAAATCAGGGGACCTTCTCAGTATGCAAATGTATGTCCTTCAGTTCTGGGAAGTTTTCTTGAATTATTTCTTTGATTAGTTTCTTCCCTTCATTTTCTCCATTTCTGAAATTCGTACAGTTTGAATGTTAGACTTCCTGAGCCTGGTCCTCTAAATCTCTTATTCTTCTATTTTCTCTCTTCCTCCCTCCTGCTTAAAACAATATATTTTTTGGTTCTGCTCTGAGAAATTTCCTCAAGTTTATATTCCAGCTCTTCAGTTGAGGTTTTTTTTTATTTCAATTATCAAACTGTGTATTAATTCCCAAGAGTTCTGTTTTATTTTGTGAATGTTCTATTTTGAGCATCCCTTTCTTATCTCAGGGATGCAACATGTCTCTTTGAGGATATGATCCTGTGTAGTTTCCTTCCCCCTGCAGAGCCTCTGTGTCCTCTAAATTTACTTTCCCTGTTTATTTGTGTGTATGTATGTCTAATTCATGTGTTAGTTTTTCCACAAATGTTTAGGGATCCTTGATTGTGTGCTCATGTTAAATATGGGGCAGAAAACAAGATGGATGGGGCTCCAGTGTGGTGACTGGGCTTTGTTGGCTGATGCCTCACTGTCGGGTGACCTGGCAGGGGACTTGTTGTTACAGGTTTTTACTTCCTAGGACTGGTCAGATTCTATAGAGAGGGTGTTTCCATTCTTCGACCTAGAGGGCGGACTCCTGGCTCCAGCCTGAGAACCAGGTGGGTAGGAGGGCTAGGGGAGCAAGTGGGATATCCCAGAAACCTTTGCCCAGCCCTCATGCTGTCGGGATGGTGCTCTGTGCCTCTCCCAGGAATCCCACAGTCCAGAGGACCTCTGTCTTACTCCCTTCCATGATTCAAGCTCTACTTATCTGCTGGAGTGGGAAAGGGACGTGTTCTTAGCTGAGTAGGGGTAGGGAGGAGATCCAGGGGTCTTACTACCTTTAAGCTGACTTGGAACAAATCCTTTTGTTGTTCCACTTCCAGAGATGCCTGGTATTCTCACCAATTCCAGAGCCATTGGAGTCGTGGATGGAGACCTGGTGTTGGTTTGCTTTTGGCATCATGGCTTGGATTCTGCTTTCTCGGCTTTGCTAAGTCAGTGTTACACATCTGCCTCCTTGCCAGCTGCCAGAACTTTGTTGCTGTTGTCTTTTCCTCTGTGTGCTTTGTCCTTGTGGATTAGTGCCTTTTAGAAAAATTCTCACGCCGTTGCTTTCGTGGAGTTTCAGGGGAGAAATAGAGGTTAACGCATTTACCCAACCTGCTCTCTTGAACCACAATCTCTTGCACTTACAATCAGTCGTTGGGTTCCCTGAGCCTCAACATCATCAACCATATCAGTGACGTATTGCCACAGTGATGCTGCCTAACAAACGCCCACAAACCTCACTGGCCTGGAACAAAAAGTGTTTACGGAGCATGGGGGTCTTCACGGTTCAGCCTCTCCTGGCTGGGTCAGCTAAGTGACTCTGCTGATCTTGAATGGGCTCACCCTCCCGTCTGGGGGCAGCCGAGGGTGGGCCGATCTAGGAGACCCTGGGCCGGGACAACTGGGCAACTCCACTCTGCTCCACGTGTCTTCCATTGTCAGCAGGCCAGTCCAGGAATGTTCTCGTGGCAAAGGGGCAAGAGAGCAAGGGGAAACACGCAGTGCTTTGCTGTCATTGGTTAAAGTTAGCCACACGGCTGAGCCCAGAGTAAGAGGACAGAGCCAGACACCCCACTTGGAGTGGCAAAAGGCGTGGGTGCAGGGAGGGGTGAGTTGCTGGGGCCACCGATGGAGCCTCTCTACCACGGATGCCCAGGCTTGGCTCTGGAGCGGAGTATCCCTCCCCACCGTCGAGTTTTCTTCTACTAAACCAGGAACCTGGGGTCCTGCCACCCTGATCTATATTCAGTTGACAGAGTCACTCCTTTGCTTACTGCTTGGAGCTGTCCGTCTCTAAAACAATCAGCAATGATCTCTCTGATAGAGAAATGTACTCCCCAAGCACAGGCTGGGGCTGTAGATCACAGGCAACCGATTTCATCTGCTTAATTATTTGATTCAATCAGAAGTTGGCTTAATTATTTTCTTGCTTCTCACCTCTTTTTAATCCATTCTGGAAACTGATTATGTCTTTAACACCAACCCAGAGATAAGCGTTTTCAATTGGGAAATGTAATTAGCCAAGGAAAATGAACGGTGGGCACTGCCTTTTGTTAAAGCACCATTAAAACCTAAGTCTGGTCAATACCCATGTGGTGTGAAGACGAGATGCGCCACTTGTGCCTGGAGAGGGGAGGCCCACAGGTGAGGAATTAGGCCACTTGGCATCGTAGCAAAACAGGCTCATTCATTAATTCATCCATGAGGCATTTCTAGGCCAGTTCCGGGCCCGCTGCTAGAGGTGCAGGGGTAAACTGGCCATGTCCGGCGCCCCCAGAGTGTCTGGGGGGAAGGATCTACACATAATCATGATGTACAAAGTGTGGGGCACACAAAGGAAGGAGCCCCTGATTCTACCTCTGGAGCTGCACAGAGCCGGTAACATCGAGCTGGGCCTTGAGGGATGAGCTAGGGCATCCCCGGCAGAGAAGAGTAAAATGGCATTCTGGGTCGAAGGCACAGCATGTGCAAGGGTGTGGCGGTGAGACAGCTCAAGAGCAGGTGCAGAGGCAGACTAGAGCAAGGCCGCCGTGCTAGGGCCTCCGAGAGCACAGATGCGCACTGTGTCCTTGGGCCATCTCACTTTTCAGTTCCTCTCTCCCCCTGCTAAGAGTACCAGGATTCTCCTAAAGTGTGTTGGTAGAAGTTTAAGATATATGACTTTTGAGGGAGACTGAATAATCTTAAACCTGACAGATGGATTCAGGGCAATTGAGAACCACAGATGTGCATTCTAGAGCTTAAGAATCGGAGGGCAGATGTTAAAAAACTAAAAAAAAAAAAAAAAGTTGGGGGTGGGGGGGAGCGCCTGGGTGGCCCGGTCACTTTTAAGCGTCCAACTTTAGCTCGGGTCATGATCTCATGGTTCATGAGTTTGAGCCCCACGTCAGGCTCTGTGCTGACAGCTCGGAGCCTGGAGCCTGCTTCAGATTGTGCATTTCCTTCTCTCTGTCTACCCCTACCCTACCCCGCTCGTGCTCTGTCTCTATTTCAAAAAATAAACATTAAAAAATTTAAAAAAAAAAAAAAAAAAAAAAAGAGGAAGAAGAAGAATAGGAAGGCAGGGGAAGGGAAGGCATTCTGGGCAGAAGGTACAGCCTGAGCAAAGCCTTGGTGATACGGCACACTGAACTGAGTATGACTGCAGCGTGGAATGAAACGTGGGAGATGAGCCACCCAGGTGGGCAGGACCGGGTCCACGAAGGGTCCTTTAGAGAGCAATTGGAGGCCAGCTCCTTGGTCTCAGCATCTACGATGGGGGGACTGCAGACATGGGGGCCTCCCTAACGCTGCTGGGGCGATAGCTGCCGCCTCAGGCCCCCTCCTGTGAGTCTTGACTTTCTCAAAAGCTCTAAGTGCTCGTCGCTGATCAGATTCGCTTGGATCTCTGCCCAAGACTGAAGCTTGTCTGGAATGTGGTGAGGTGGAGAGGTTACCTGGCCAGGTGGCTCCTGCACCTGGAGAAAGAGAAGGAAGGCCCCCTGCCACCAGGGCCACCACACCTGCGCCTACCTGGTTCCTATTTACCTTAACCTTCAGCCATCCTTCCAGAGGAAAATTCAGCCAAGGGAGACCGTGAGCTAACGGAAGTTGCCAGGCCTCGCCTCACTCAGAGGCACACACCCACTGTCTACCGGATCCCACCCCATCGGATCCGTGCCCACTCAGGTGTTGAATGCAATGGTGACCAACACGCGGATAAAAGCAATTTTATATCCTGCTTCGTTGCTTGATAGGCTCTTGCAGCCTCTTTCCCTGCCTTCCCCAGGTGGGACCCTTCTCACTGGGGAGACAACTGGCATAGGGAGAGCACGCCCACCCCGCAGGCATGAAGGCCGTGGTTCCCGCTTACTTGCCATGTGACCTTGGACAAATTGCTTAACCTCACTGAGCCTCGGTTTTGTCATCTGGCGACGGAGATAACGTAACCACCTGTGCTGTAGAGTTCAAAGGCATGTAGGATGTCCTGAGCAGGGGACTGTGGCTGTTGTGGGGCCTGTAGGACCCAGCTCAGATTACTGCCCAGGGGACTAGCAGGGTGACCTTGGGCGCCAGCTGTTTTATCTCTGTGAGCCTCAGTTTCCTCCTCGATGACGTAGTGGTGATGGCACCCTCCGGGTGTACGGATCAAACAGGTACATTACCGTGTGTGAAAAGACTTTGGAAATGGATGCTTTTTGTCTTTGTTGTTTCTTCTCTGTCTTTCCATAGAGCCTAGTCCGGGGCGCGGATGGTTTTCACTCTGTCAGGTGATTTGAGAGCTCCTCAGAGTCCCCAGCCAAAGCCAGGGAGCAGGCAGGGGGAGAAGGTCAAGAGTCTGTACCCGCTAGCCTGAGAGCCAGGCAGCAGGTCCCCTGACTCCAGGCCCCTGTGGTTGGGGGACAGACACTCTCCACCCCCGCCCCCAGGCTACAGGGGAAGAAACCCCCTCGGCAAAAGGACATGTAATAACCAGGGTCCCGTTAAAGTCACTGACGGCCAGGTCCAGCTCATCACATCACACGCCGCTCAGGCCTTTGTCCTGTCTTCCTGTAAGTCTCGGCATCAGTCCTGGGCTGGGAGTGTGGGACTGCTCAGGAACAGGGTGCGGGGGGAGCCTCAGCCACTGATGGGGGCTCCTGAGCCCTGGCTCCCAGCCAGACTGGTTGGCGGAACACAGCCACACCAGGTTCTCGGATCTTCAAAGGCAGCAAGCGTGTGGCCTGAGCACAGAGACTGGCGGGAGGACACCAGAGCCGGAGAAGGGGGTGGGGGTGGGGGCTGTGCGGAGACATGACAGGGTTTTGATAACAGTGTCTACCTGGCATGTCTGAAAACTCAGGCGTGCATCTTCCTGGCAGGGCATGCAACTTCCTGCTAATGAGTCTTGAGAGGCTGAAGTCATCAGAAGGCTGGGCTGACTCCTTCCCAGGGGAGCTGCAGGGGATGGAAGCCAGGCGCCAGCCCCCTCCCCCAGGGGGCTCAGCTATTTGGGGGAGCATCTCTGTTGAGGGACAGAACTAAAACCTGGAGTGAGGTCAGGATCTGCGGGTGGACCCTAGCCCTTGCCCAGAGCTTCTCCAAGGCCCTGGCTGCAGTGCTCCCTCCTCGGCAGGGTCTGTGCAGAGCCCCCTCTCCTTCAGGACTTGGAGAGACGGAAGCCAATGACACCAGCAACGGATGCCACCTCTGTAGTACTTCCTGCTTGCAAAGCAGCCCTCACGTTTGCCGTCTTATTGGGCCTTCGTAACAGTCTGCATGAGAGAAACTGAGGCTCAGAGAGGCAAAATAACATGCCCAAGGTCGTTCCATTTAGTGGGTGCATTTACGTAAGGTAACGCTAGCTGCTGTAACAGGTAAACCCAGAGAGCTCAGTGGATGGGGACAGCAGACATTTATTTCTTGCTCATATAAAGTCAAACTGACGGGAGGAGGAAGGGGCTCTGTTCCTCACGATCACTTAGGCACCCGGGGTGCTGGAGGCTTTATCATCTTCAGATTGTGTCACCCAAGGTCACCTTGGCCTTGGAGCATCCCACAGGTGGATCTGGCCTCAAAGTGGTGTGTGTAACTCATGCCCACACGCCATTGGCCAGAACTTGGTCATATGGCCCCACCTAAATGCAAAGGGGGTGGGACATGAAGTTCCGGACTGGGCAGCAGTTTCCCCACAATGGCTCTGCCCCAGCCACGGGGAGTGTGTGAGATTTGCTGGGCATAGGACACAATGTTTTCCTGGAACAGAGACTGGGGACACTGGATCAGAGTTTGATGGGGGGGCGGGGGGGTCACTTAGAAGTCAACAAGTGCCCAATGTGGACTGAGACCTAGAAGAAGACACAGGATGTTCCTGACCCTGTGAGGAGCCTGGATTACACGTTGCCCCAGCCTTTTCCACGGCCTCCCTGTGGCCCCTTCAGTTAGCTTTGAATCTGCACCTCCGTGGTTCCCCACAGCCCTCCTGACAGAGTCCAAACCCTTAGCCTGGTATTCACAGACCTTCCCGGGAGGACTCCAAGTTAGCTTGTAGCACAACTCCCTTTATCCCCCCTCCCCACATATGCTCTGCTCCTCCCTGATCAGCCTCTCACCACGTGGGGCTTTTGCCCATGCTGTGCCCTCTGCCTGGAAAGTCTTTCTTCCAGTTCTTCACCTTGCAGACTTCTGCTCGTCCTTCCTGATCTAAGTCAAAAGCCATCTATGAGCCTCCCTTCAGCAG
Source organism: Panthera onca (assembly GCF_046562875.1). Taxonomy (NCBI): domain Eukaryota; kingdom Metazoa; phylum Chordata; class Mammalia; order Carnivora; family Felidae; genus Panthera; species Panthera onca. Next base: position 202,346,076 of record NC_138346.1, on the reverse strand, counting down.
AGTTAGCTGCTTAGCCGGCTCTGAGACTGAGAGTTTACTGTATACCAGGCACTGCTTGAAAGGCTTTATAGGGATTAACTCTTTCACAGCCTTCCAAGCCTAGAAGATGGGGAGCCACGCCTCTGAGAGAGACGGGAACTTGGGTGAGGTCACTCAGCTAGCGAGCGGCAGACGAGTCCAAGCCCAGGTATGCATGCTCACAGCTGAGACCTACCACTGCCTAAACTCCTGTCTTTTATTAGCCCCTGTCACAATACATCATAATTACTCATGTACTTAATAGTTTGCCATCGAACTTGCCGTCTTTCTGAGACAGCAGCTGCAGACTTCCTGCGGGCAGAAGTCATCGCCCATCCATCCTGGAGTCTCCCTCACCGCTGTCCCCACCACCATCAGGCCAAGGTCTGGGTGGAGATTTTCTCTCAAATAAATCCCTCGCCTGCCGAGAACCAGAACCAGAAATTCCTCAAGTTATCGTCTGTCATAATCCCTTCCCTGCTTGCCTGTCAGTTTTTGAAAGTTAACCTGAAACCATTTGAAAATGATCTGAGAGGCATAGACAAGCCTTCTCTTTGCATGATTAAGTACGATGGCTTTTTAATGATTCGAGCTGTGCCTTCTGTGGTTTGACAAAAATGGATTACCATATATTTCTGAAAACCGTGCCTCTGAAATCAGATTTTTTCCATTTTCTCGGCCATCCTCACAAACCTTTGCTGAGAATGACAAATACACTGGGCTTTAATTGTTCAGCTGCACGACGGCGGCACCTCCCAAGTTCCAAGAACTGCTCTCTTCGGGGAAAGCCTTGAAAGGCTCCTGGGGTTCGATCTTTAGGAAATTGAACTGTGTGTTTTCTCTGAAGCAGGGAGAGCTGTCTTCTGGGCTTGGCATATTTGCTGCATTTGTGAATTGCTTTGGCCCTGAGATCCAAAACAGAAGCAGGTTCCCCCCCACCCCCCAGGAAGCACACTCAGGGTTGTCACACCAGGCATGTGGCGTGGGTGGGCATGGGCAAGTGGGGTAAGGGGCCTCTCCCTGGGCAGCCCAGGCACAGACCTTCCTGCTCCCCCTTTCTACCTAACTCTACCTTATCCAAGATGCCCACACCTTCAGAGGGGGTATTATCAGTCCGTTTGGACAGATACAGACTCGTGGCTCAGAGAGGTTAAGTAACTTGGTTAGGGCCACAGAGCTGGTAATATACAGAGCCAAGTCTCAAACATTTTGACCAGAAGCCTAGGCTTTTTCCACTATCACTACTGCCTCTAAAAAAACCCACAAATTAAATCAAATGAAAGGTGACTCACAGGCACCCCCTGCAGTCCTTTTACATTTAAAGAAAAAAACCTCACTCTACACCGACTAGCGCCAGTCTCTCTAGTAATATGCATTATCTGACATGATCCCCATTTCACAGATGGGGATGTTGAGGCTCACGTGGGTGAAGTAGCTAATGAGAGGTCACACAGCTAGGAATAGCCAAGGTCAGATTTGATTCTCTGCCTACCTTACTCCAAAATAGCTTCCTCTCCCCATCCTTTGTAGGAAAAATCTGTCCCCCTCACCTCAGTCAGGTGGTTAACATAGATCAGTCTGGCAACGAGAAGGCTGCATGACTTTCGGTGTGAAATGTGTGCAAGTATCTTTTCAGCTAAGGAGGGGTGTGTGTGTGTGTGTGTGTGTGTGTGTGTGTGTGTCCTGTTAGATTCTAGAAGGGGCCTAAGGACTGAAGAAAGGGAAGGTCCCTGGTCAATAGAGTGGGGTGAGTCAGTCCTCTCATCTTCACTGGATGCTGGGAGTGCAGCAGGGGGCCCATCAAGGGCTCAATGGCCATCTGGTCATGCCTGCTCTGGCCCCTGCTCAGCTCTGAAGGTGAATTCAGCACATATTTACTCAGAAAGTCCTGAGTGCCCAGCATTCTACTGGGCTCTTTGCTGACTCCACAGACGAAGATGACCAGCCTCTCTGCCTTCTGGAGCTTCGGCCTGTCAGAGAGACAGACCCACACAGAGCCTCCTGTGAGTCAGCCTGGGCCAGGTGACTAGCATGACCAGCCCGCGTCCCCCATCAGGGGATCCGAGGAGGCTTCGTGGAAGCAGGGGTGCCAGGCTGGTCTGTGTCACAGTGGGGCTCCTGCGGGGAGAGGCGCCCAGCTCTTCTCACGCAGGCAACGTCTACACCGGAGGGCCGTTGCCCCAGCCCGCAGGCAAGGGGGTGGTCTGGAGGTCGTGTGGCTGTGGGCACCTGCCTGGGACCCTCTCGGACCCTCTGAGCTAGCCAGGGTGGCAAGGAAATGCAGACAGCTGAGTTGAATCCTGATTCCACCCTTCGTCCACCTCGGGAGATTTTCATGGCCACTCGAAGTGCCAGAATCCCCATCCGTGGAATGGGGACACGAAATGTGCCCTCCTCATGGGGCTGTTGGAGGCTCGAGAGAGGCACTGCCCACAGGTGCTCAGCAGCAGGGTATCCGCCTCCACAACGGCTGGCGGCTGTTGCCCTGTCTCTGCCGAGGCCCGTGTGAGCGGCTGTGCATCCAGCCTTTTACATGCGCGGTGTGATCCCTCGCCCTCGAGACGGTTCTGCAAGGTGGAGTTATTGTTGGTGCGGTTGTACAGATGAGGAAACGGAGGCAGCTAGTGAGTGTGGCTCCCAGCTCAACCCTTCTAGCCCCTTCCCGGCAGCTCGGCCATCCCAGCACCTGGAAGGACCCTCCCCTGGGCCCAGCTCCGTACCAGGCTGTCTCCGCATTCAGTCTGCCATGTGTCTGTTTCTTGGGAGTGAATAGGGCCTCTTTGATTGCCTTTCTTTTCCCCTTTCCAAAAATCATCATCTTGTTATCAGAGGCACACATCTGCGTCTCTTGGCTCTGACCCACAGGCTGTGTTTGCCGCGATCAATGCGTAGCTCTGTGTGGCCGTGATGTATATCCAAGATGGCACTGTGACCCTGAACCTGTGGGCCAGGGAGGGCAGCGCGAGGCCCCCCTGATGGGGCTGAGGCGAGGCAGCTGGCTGACACTGCCCTGCGCTCAGGGCTAATCCTTCTTGTTCCGGGACTGGGGAACAGCTGCCCCCCAGCTTGGGGGCATCCCTAGCTGCCTCAGAGCCTGGGCCCAGGTACTCCCTGCCACTCTCCCGGTGGGCACTCGCCGACCAAGATGGATGGCTCCCTGAATTACTCCACGAGGGGTCCCCGCTGGGTCCTCTCCCAGCCACTCTCCACACCACAGCCAGAGGAGCAGCCGGAAGCCATCCATTTCTCTCCCTGAGTCCTGTAGCCTGGCCCCACCCCCTCACCCCGGCCACTGTCCTCCTCCCTCACTGTGTGTAGTGACCTCCTCTCTGCTCCACAGATATGTCAAGACTCCCCTCAACTTGGTCTGTTGTCTTTGCTGTGCATTCTGCCTGGCCCGTACCCACCCCTTCTTCTGTCCTCCTTTCCTTCAGACCTCGGCTCAAATGCCACCCCTCTCCTGGCCTCAGGCCCTGCTCTCCCCTCCTTTACGACAGGCGTTACTTTGTAACTGGATGTCGTCTGTGTGACGCCTGGTTGCCGTCAATCTTCCCCACCAGACCTGCAGCTTTTGGAGGGTGGAGATCAGGACCGTCCGCTCCCCTCTGTGTTTCCTGAGCACTCAGAAATGTGCTTTTGGGCGAATAAATCAGTCTCGAGCAAGCGACTTAATTCCTTGAAGCTTCAATCTTCATCTGTAAAAGAGGGACAATAATAGAATTGTCACAAGGTTTAAAAAAGATGTGTGTGAAACATATGGCCCAACGCCTGGCACAAAGCAAGTGCTGGGTCAGTGCTGAGTGTGGTTATTTTTACTAACCCCTGGCGAGGAAGGGGTTGGTGGTTGGCGTCGAGGAGAACTCCACACTCCACAGGCAAACCTTTGTGGGGTGCTGGCCCTTGGCAAAGATCTCGGGGTGTCATGGGATTGGTCTCTGCCCCCCCACCCCCACCCCCAGCACCTCACACCACACATCAGCCGCCTCTGGCAAGGGGCGCTTTGTCAGGGAAGCTATTCTCATCTGGGAATGAGGCTGTGGGAGGAGGGCATCCGATCCTTCAATCAGCAAGTCCCAGCGACGCCTTGACTTGGCTTCGATTAACCAGGCTGAGATTCAGCCCCGAAGACACTCACTGCCCAGGATGGACTGGAAAAAGGGACACAGGTGACACGGATTGCCATAATGACAGTTGAAAGAAGTTCTTTTGATGAAAGTGTTCAGAGGAAGAAGACCCCAGATCCAGGTGGAGTAATCAAGGATATCTTCATGGAAGCAGCAGCATTTTCTCTAGGACTTAAAGTAGACATTGGACTGGGGAGTGTGCAGAGACATTTGGGGTGAGAGGAGGGCATTCCAAGCAGAGGTAGAGCTTGAGTAAAGGGCTGGGAGCCTAGAAAGAGGGGACCACACAGTGTAGCTGCAGTATGGAAAGACTATTAAGAAATAAGGCTGGGGGCACCTGGGTGGCTCAGTCGGTTAAGCGTCTGGCTCAGGTTATGATCTCACAGTTTCGTGAGTTCAAGCCCCACATCGGGCTCTGCACTGGCATCTTGCTTGAGATTCTCTCTGTCTCTCTGCCCCTCCCCTACTTGCACTGTCTCTGTCTGTCTCAAATAAACTGAAAGAAAGAGAGAAGAAAGAAAGAGGGTACTGTATCAGTCAGTCTCTTCCAAAATAATGCTGGGGAACAATTATTCTACAACGAGTGGCAGACAAGGAGTGTTTTTTTTTTTTTTAAGGTTTATTCATTTTTTCAGAGACAGAGACAGAGCGTGAGGAGGGAGGGGCAGAGAGAGAAGGAGATACAGAAACCGAAGCAGGCTCCAGGCTCTGAGCTGTCAGCACAGAGCCTGATGCAGGGCTCAAACTCACAAACCGTGAGATCATGACCTGAGCTGAAGTTGGACGCTTGACCAACAGAGCCACTCAGGCGCCCCTAGGAAGTGTTTATTTCTTATTCATATAGTTGCAGATAGGCTATCTAGGCTGTGCTCAGCTGGGTCCAGTCTGCTCCATCTGTCTCTCACCCTTCTTGGACCAGTGGCTGTTTGAGATTTGTTCTTCTCACTGTGGAAGGTAGGAGTGCAAGAGGGCAGGCCCAACCATGCAAGCTTATTTCAAACTTCTATTCAAGTCATGTTCACTAATCCCATTGACAAGTCTCACAGCCGAGCCTAAAGTCAAGGGCACAGTTTAATTCCCCACTCACCGTGACGCCAAAGCAAATTACATGGGCAAGACCAAGGTTGATGGGCCGGGGATGTTTGCTTCTCCCATGGAGGTGAAGGGAGGGTACAGAGCAATCTTCTAACTTAACAGGTGAAAGCCAGGTAGAAGCCAGTGTGTATGGAGGGACTCAGCAGCTGCCCAGAGCTGCGGCTGGACTTTAATGTCTCTCGGGGTGAGCAGCAGAAGTCTCCGTCTTTTCCTTTCCCGCCAGTGAGCATTAAGTGTGTTGAAAATGCCGCAGTGCCTGCCCAGCTCCTATCCTGCCTTCCTGAGGGCTCATGCCTCCTCCCTGCCTGGCATGAAAGCCATGCTAGTCTTTCCTGCTGGGCCAAGGAGGTCAAGGATCTGCAAGGGATCCTAGCTTTGCCAGCCCCGAGATGGCTTCCTCTGCTGGAACTGAGCCTTACGATAGCAGGCCCACGCACTGAGCGCCTAGGTGTGGTGCGCTGGGTATATAAAATTCTCTTGGATTGAATGCCTGCTGAATGCTCTTTGTGTGCATTTCTCTGAACTGGCCACACCCTTCTAAGAAGGAGACCTTATTCCCATTTTCCTGAGGTCAAGTTAGTTGCCCAGGATCCCACAGCTGGGAAGGAACTAAGCTAGGATTCGAACAGAGCCTACAAGGGTGTATGGTCTGGAAGGTGGTACCTGGTCACAGCTCTGCCCTGAGCTACTGAGCCACTGTGTGACTTTGGAGACACCACTGTAGCATCCTGGGCTCCAATTCCTCTGTCTGCCTTTTCTTCTCTTCGAGATGTCCTGAGATAAAAGCAGCTCCAAACTCGACCCTCAGCACTGTCAGAGGGAGTTTTAAAAGACAAGTTTCCCGATCGGGCAGCACCCTCAGCTCTTACTTAAAAACAAACTAATACGACACTAACGTCTTTAAAACAAACCCTGTTTTCCAGTGAGGAGCCCTGTCCAGTAGACTAGTTCAGTGAACCATGTCTGGTCATCCGTCACACTGACCCTCATTCAGCAGTCGGCCACAGCAAACGTCTTCCGGCCTGTTACGGCAGCAAAGCGTGACGTCTGTTTGGGAAGGCTGGAGGAAGCCATTAGTTCCACCAGGGCCGTGATGTCTGCATGTCCCCATTTTGTCCCTGCGACAGTGTTTTCCTTGAATAGCTGGCCACTGCTGTGTATGGTGTGTTTTCTCCGAGGCCAAGAGCCCTTTTAAAGTGTCTGAGGATCTCCAGGAAGGCGCTGTCAGTGTTTCCACTAGCCGTGCATTCATTCAACAGCCGTCTGCTCTCGCCTTCTCTGCGCCTGGCCTGGGGATGGATGCCCGGGCCACTGGGAAGAGTCAGATCCAGCCAGTGCCCCCTGGGATTCACAGGCACGTACGATGTGGTGCGAGCAGTGCCGTGACCAAGGGGCCTGCGGCAAAGTGGGGCAGGCTTGCACAGGAGGGAGTGGGCAGGTCTGCTTGGTGGCTCAGGAATTCCTGAGAGAAGACTCCACGCTCCAGCCAAGGCCAGGACAGAGAGGAGGTGTTCACCAGGCCAACTCGGAAAAGGAAGGTATCCCGGGCATAGGGACCCATGTCAGCAGAAACCCCGTGGCCTTCGGGGAGCTCCTGATGACATCATGTGGGTAGAGCATCACGTGCCCAGAGAGCAGCAGAGAGGCTGGTGAGGCTGCCAAGGCCTGGACCACAAGCACCCAGTGCACTGTGCCCAGGGACTTTGAATGTGATTAGGGCATCGAGGGCCTAAGAAAGGCAGTGGCATCATCAGATCTGATCATCTTTTATTGATTCACTCCTAGCAAGAGCATCCTGTTGAGTGCCAGGAATAGTTCCTAAAAAATATCTTTAGTCCTTCCAGAGGCTCCAAGGAAACCTCTGCCTGGAAACACACATCCTCTGAACACAATTTTATGTGATCCAGGAAATAGCCATCATGGGAAGATTCAAGAAAAGTATTATTCCTGAAGGAAAAAGAACCCTCCCAGACCTGACAGAAATGCAGAGGTCCTAATCCCTAAAAGGATTTCATGCAGCCAGAAGACGTCACCATCCAAGATGCTGTGATTTTAAACCATGCACTTTGGGGTAGCGGGGATATCATTTCCATCATCCCCGACACCCACAAAGCAGAACGTTCCAGTCGCTACTGCTGTATAACAAATTACTCCAAAATTTGGTGGCTTAAGACAATTCTTTTATTATGCTCACAGATTCAGTGGGTCAGGAATTCATAAAGGGCACAGTGGGTACAGGTTATCTCTTTACCACTGTGTATGCGCCCTCAGCTGGAAAGGCTTGAAGGGTAACTTGACAGGTGGAGCCCACGCGTGTGGGATTGGTGCTGGCAGTTCAGAAGGGGCTGTCACTCAGAAAGCATACACATGGCCTCCCCGTGCGTTCTCTCCTTGTGGGCTCCATTGTCCTTCCTCACAGTATGGTGGCTTGTTCTAAGCACCAGCGTTCCAGGAGACGGGAAGTGGAAACTGCCAGTTTCTTAAGGTCTGGGCCTAGAAACTAGCACATCGCCCCTTCTGCTTTATTCTTTTGCTCCCGGTAGTCACAGAGGTCGACCCAGATTCAAGGGGAGGATCCTTGGGAGGAGTCCTTCTCATGGGGTGGGGTGCACTGAGGCAGCCGTGTTTGGGAAATACAACCTGCCGGACAGCCACACTGAGAAACTGAGAAAGCTTGGAAGCTGAGAGAGAAACACTTGTGTTGTTTCTTTACAGATTAAGAAAAGTCTCTGTGGATTATGTCATCAAATTAAATGCAACCATTAGAGTATGGCTCTGGGGATAGTGCAGTAATGGGCTATGCTTTGGGTGATTTTTTTTCCTTCTGAGTGTTCTTCCTGGAGCTTATGTTGCCCGGCCTGACCCATTTCTCTTTGCTAATACAACATCGCATAAAAACCTCGTGGTCATTAAGACAGCAGAGTCAGGAGAGGGGATACAAACCCTGTCTAGCAGCCCAGGGTTCCTGCCCAGGCAGCCCTGGGGGGTGGGGGAGGGAGGAGGTGACAGGAGCCGGGGGCAGTCCCTTACAGAAACTGACCCACGCACAACAAATAGCTTTGCACAGGACAATGGTGTGGACACACACAGCCACCCTGGCTGATCTGGCCACAGGCTGGTGGTGGGGTCTCCTCTGTCTCTTGGCACCCGCCCCTGGAATAGATAGCTAACCTGCCCCGGGCGTGGTCACCACAGACACCTGCATGGTGGGCTCAGTCTGTTCAACCCAACACATTTACCTTTACCTCTGGGTGCCAGACCAGAGCCAGGCACTGCAAAATGTGAATGAGCCACAGCCCCTGCAGACCCTCCCCACCCAGAGTGATGGGCCTTTTATTCTCAAATACTTAGCAGGCACCTGTGATGGGATGGAAAGTGTCCTGGGCAGTGGAGGACAGCAGTGAACAGAACAGGGCTCTCCCCTCCTATGTTCCCTTACGAGAAGATAGTAAATGGGGAAGCAGATCCACACATGACGTCTCTGGGATAAAGGTGCTGAGGAAGAATAGAGAGGCAAGGGAAAAGCGACAGAGGTGTTGTTGTTGTGGCAGTGTGATGGAAACTGCCAAGGCCTAACAGGGAGCAGGCTCGGAGGGCTGCAAGAACAACATGCGATAAGGGTGGAGTGAGAGAAATAGGGAGGGGGAGTGGGCGATGAGGCCGAGAGGAAGCCAGGGCCAGATCACAGGGCCTCAGAGTCCAATGGGAGCCATGGGAGGGTTGTGAGCAGAAGAGTAGCACAGAAGGACTGGCATTTTCAAAGGATCTTTCTGGCCGCCACGTTGAGGATAGATGGGTGGAGGTGTGGGGGTGGAGGACGCAAGGGTAGAAGCCCAGGGGCCAGTTAGAAGGCTCTTGGAATAAATCCAAGAGAGAGAAGAAGGTGGCTGGACCCAGGGGGCAGCACAGAGGAGGTGAGAAGTAGGTGGAGTCTGGAAATGGTGCAGAGAGCCACCAGGATTTGCTGCGGGATAGGGTGGAGAGAAGAGAGATGCAGAATCAAGGGCTGGGGCACTGCTCTTGGGAGGAGGGGCTTGGCGTTAACCACTGTGGTTGAGGAGTAGGTTAAAGATGAGACGCCTATGGTCTCCCGGGGGTGAGGACAAGGTCCTGGCTGGGAGTTGACATTGGGGAGTCCTCAGCATGTAGGTGGTTATTGAACTAAGGGAATGAGGGAGGGCAGAGAAGAGAAAAGGCCCAGTGATGACGGAGCCCATCCATAGTGGTCTGGCGAAGAGGAGGAACCAGCAGAGGAGACTGGGAAAGTGCAGATACAGGGTTAGAAAAAGAGTGGCGTCCCGAAGGCCACGGTCTGCTCAGAGCAAGCACGATGCCAGGGAGAATAAGTGCATCCGTCAGAGATGGACCATCCTGGCTCGCTGCCTTTCCCACTTCCACTGGGAAGCTATTTCTTGAGCCGGAGATGAGTCTTCTGCACCCCGGAGCCCTGCTCTTCCGGAAGGGCAGAGACACATAGCTTAGCAATTCTTTGTGGTGCACCGAGAGTGGGGCAGCTCTTGTGGTGGAGATGGGGGTGCACAGAATGGGGGCAGACAGTGTGGGCCTGGAGGAGCTGCTGAAGGTTTTCTCAGGGGAGGAGGGTCCAGGGAGGGCAGGACCTCACGTAGACCATGGAATGACGTTCACAGTGGCTTCCTGAGGGTGGGCTCTGGATCTCTCCAGGCGAAGGTGGGGTGGGGAGGCCGTTCCTAGCAGTCTGCGGAAGAGTCACAGAGGTAGGGACATCTAAAGAGGCCACAGGGAATGGTGGGAGGCCTGCTTGGGTTGGGGACTCTGACCTTTGGGGCCGCTTGGAGACAAGGTGCAGAGTTGGTGCAGAGAGGCAGCGGGAACCCTTGACCCCAAGGAGCTCGCAGTCAGTTAGAAGGTGAGCAGAGCCCCAAGGTTCAGCACAAGGGTGGTAGACACACGAGTGGAAGCTGTCTCCGCAGGAGGAGCCTGGCTGGATGGAATCAGGGAAGGCTGCCAGTGGGAGGTAGAGCTTGGAGAGCGTGTGGGCTTTGAGTGTGGCCAGATGCACAGAACGGCTTCCTGGCAGAGAAGAGCACGCGTGCCAAGGTATGGAGGCAGGAGTGTGCAGCACGTGTCCAGGAAGCAGCGCTTGATGGGAGAGGAGATGAGCCGGATCCTTTGGAGTCAGACCCAAAAGGTTTCGACCCCCCCCCCCCCCGCACCCCAACCTTATTGCACGGGCACTGGGAAGCCGTTGCAGCTTCCTGAGCTGAGGAGGGACACAGCTGGGTCTCGTTTTAGGAAGACAGGTCAGGCAACAATGTACAAGGTGAATTTGAGGGGAAGGGGAGGGGTCCTGGAGGTAGGAAGACCCTTTCAGAGGCAGGTGCCCACCCGGATGGGGATGTTAACGCCCCAGCAGCAGACACAGGTAGGACCGATGTGACACTTTTCCTTTAAGTTGGGCCAAAGGTTTTGTAAGCTGCAGCCTCATGCCGCACTGCCCTGTGGGGCAGGGAGGGGCTGGTAACGCAGGAGCACCACAAGGCCTCGGTGACCCCAGAAGACTGTGGAGGGGCTGCCCAGGGCCAGTTGAGGGCAAGGAGGGCCACGCTTCTGTGTGTTGGGTGAAGCTCACATGTACCTAACACTGTGCCAGCACCTTTCCATCCACTGCCCCGTTTAGCCCTCCCGGCATCCTTAGGAAGTAGGTCCTACTGTCGTCCCCATTTTGAAGATGAAGGACACAAGACTCAGAAAGGTACAGTGACTTGCCTTGGCACACAGATAGTATGTGATGGAACCAGGATTTGAACCCACATCTCCCTGACCAGGCCAGTGTTTCAGGATGAGCTACGGGACCCAGGAAATAAGAACAATGAACTAATTTGTCAAGCACTTAACTCTGTCCCAGGCATACACAGGTGTCTTTATGAGAAAGGCCAGGCACTTATATGATGCATTTATCTCAGCTCAGGAACCTGCAGTGGCTCCCCAGTATCTAGCCCAGTGGCCTTACCTCACTTTACAGAGGAGGACTTTGATATTTGGAACAGATGTGTGGCTGGCCCCAAGCTGGGGTTTGAACCCAAGGGCTGTGTTCTTTTAACACACCTCACTGCCTCCTGCCTGGCGGGTGGGGGGGGGGGGGGGGGAGGGGGAGGTGTCCTTTGTGCACAATGAGCATTCAGAGCTAGAAGTGGGAGAGTGAGCCAACCTGGAACCTGCCTCAGGGCCAAGGCCAGTGGAACTTTCAAGCTGGCTGCCTGCCTTTTTGTCCCCCTTCGGCTCTGTGCGTCTAAATCGAGTGCCTATTCTCTGAGTAGGGTTGTGTGTTTCCCCCTGGGGAGCTGCCCCAGGCCGGCTGCAGGTACAGATAGAGTTGAATTCGGGATTGGGCCTTCTCTCTGGCCCAGCCTGGCCGCTGGGTAACCTCTGGCCAGGAATGAAAGGCTTTCCAATAAGTGCCTTGCTGGCCCGCAGCCCGGCTGTGTGGTAGGTGGGGGCCCGGGTGAGAGGTCAACCAAGGAAGGATACAGGAACCTGAGAGCCGGGCAGAACTTTGCCAAAAGCTCCCTTAGTGAGCTACCTTCTCAGCTGGGGCCTCCGGAGCATTTGGGAAGGAGAGCTGGTCACGAGGAGCCCTGGCTGCCCTTCTGGCCCAGCCTAGACCCTTGGGCTACTGAGCTCAGGCTCAGCCCAGGGAAGGAAGGCCCCTGGGGTAAAAACACTGGGCAGCTCAGGGCAGGATTCAGAAATCAGACACCCTGGGTCTCGTCCCCTTGGCCTTGGGCTTCTCTTCAAGCCCTCCCTGGTCAGAGCGGCCTCCTGTCCCTTGGAGGGATAGGGCAGGGTTATCAATCAGATCCAACTGTTTTCACAAGGAATTGAGAGAAGTTGGGTTCCGCTCTGCCTTTGATCTAATCCTGGGTATGTCCCAACCCCTCTCTGGGGGCCATGAAATTTAGGGGCGGGGCAGTGGGATCTTAAAAACCCCTTCTGGCCCTTAAAAAATCCGGTGTGAGGCCCTGTGGTGTAACAGGAGGGGGCCGTAGCTTCAGAGCCAAGAGGATGGACACCAGCTGGTGCTCCGTGGCCGGGCGCGTCTCAGCATCTGTGCATCTGGGGCCCGTGGGCGTTCCCATGCCCCACTGCCTCTTCATCTGACGGTAAAGCGTCCCTGTGAACCGGGTTTGGCCATTGACAACCACAAGGGAAGTAGCCAGCATAAACCAGGAAAGATCAACTTTGTTTGGCTTGGATATTTCCTACCAATCCTTCAGTGTAGGAGGAGTTGACGTTCTAGAAATTCACTTCATCCCCAATACCAAAACCGTCTTGGGATGCCTGACTCTGGATTGGGGAGCCCTTGCTTCTGGAAGCAGATTCTAAAGCCTCCAGCTTTACCCTTCTCCCAGTTTCTCCTGATCTCCCTCTCATCCTTTTCCAGGCCTAGGAAGGTGGTGGTTTGAGTTTCAGGAGTCTCTGCCTGCAAAATCAACACAAGTGAGTAGTTAGAGAAGCGCTAATTAAGGAGATTAGAGGCTGACTCTGAATGCAGGTGTGCCCGCAAAGCCCGAGCTCGTGCTTCAGACTCAAGTGGGGCTCAGCCCTGTGCGCTCCAAAGCTCCTCCAGGGGGGAGGTGGAACCTGCGGTCCTCACTGAGCCTCTTCAAGGCGGAACTGTCAGTCCTCCTGAGCTACATGCCAGTCTCTAAAGGATTTGCTGCTACTTTAGTTTAAAGGAGGCAGCTGTCTCTTACAGGAAGCCCTCCAGATGGCCCCAGGCACATCGCTTTCTCCCTCCTTTCTTCCTTCATGGGACTCTACACTCAGGCTCTGGTTGTGCCACATGGGGAGGCCTTCCACATCACTCTCCTGCCCAGCCCGTGGTCTGGAGAGCTGCGATATTTTGCACCATTATCTCAGCCCTTACTCCCCAGGATAAGAATCTAAGGCCCAGTAGCAGGGGCCAGGCCTCAGAACTTGCGCTTTCCGGACTGACCATCCTAGAGTGGCCACAGAACCTTTGGTTTGTGCATTTGTTTGGTTTCTTTGCCCAAACATCCCCTCCCCTTTTTTTTCCCAAATGGAAGTAGGTTTCTGGTTATAAAAATAATCCATGAGCCGAAGAAGTCAAAAGGCACCTGTAATCCCAGCACTCGGGAGGTAACTGTTGAATCACATCTTGCCAGACTTAGTTCTGTGTAAGCTCATCCACATTTGGCATACAATAAAGAAATTATATTGTGTTTGGTTTTTTGGTTTTTTTTTTTTTTGCAACCTACATTTTTTAACTTAACAGATCCCATGGACATCTCCCCAATAAACACAGGCCTACCTCACCTGCATGGATGGCTCCATAGTTCTATTTTATGTTTGAGCCACAATTTATATAACTAATCCCCTATTGTTGGATTTGGAGTTTTTTCCCAACTTTTCCCCATTGTATATGGTACTGCAACAATAAATACCTTCCCAGATAAATATCTGTGAACACTTTTTTTTCTTTCCTTAGAATAAAACAAGGAATAGAATTGAAAAGTCAAAGGACTGGCATATTAAGGTTTTGTAAATGAAATGCCAGTTCACCGTCTCCCCAGTGTCACAGAAAAGTGGTGGGTGCCTGACTGGCACTGATGGTGGGCTTGCTGGCGGATATGGGTGGATTGAGGTCTGGGAAGTGGTTCGGCCTGTGAACTTGGTGTCCCAGGCGGCTGGCCCCCGGCCACTGCCCCGAGGAGGAAGCAGGCTGGGGTGGGCAGAGGGGGGACGCTTGCTCCTGGACTCCCCTTCAAAGGCTGGTGGTATTGGAGCCTCCCTGGATCGTGCCTGGGCCAGCCTTGGCCTCGGAACCTGCCTAGGCATTTAGAGGGGGCGTGGAGAATGGTAGCTTGTGCGGCTGGGGATGGAAAGGACAGGAATGAGCCTGGGTCATGCCTCCGATCTCTGTGCCTACAGGAGGCCTCAGCGGGGCAACCATCATTGACTCCCTAGACACCCTCTACCTCATGGAGCTGCAGGACGAGTTCCAGGAGGCCAAGGCTTGGGTTGAAGAGAACTTCCACCTGAACGTGGTGAGTCGGACACCCTTGGGGTGTTGGAGCCAAAAGGGGTCCGGAAGGGCAGTGGCCAGCTCCACCCGGTCACTTCTGAGACCCAGAGACTCTGGCCCCAAGCTGCACAGCAGAGCAGTCCTGGAACTGGGGCTCTGCCCTCTCTGCTGAGCCCCCTCTCCTAAGACCAGCCTCAAGGTGGCGTTGAGCTCTGGCCAACCCAGGAGTATTTACCAGCCTGTTGTCCCCTGGGAGGGAAGACAGCCAACGACCCTTCCTTCCCCTCCGTGGGAGGTGGCAGGCACCCAGGAAGTCCCTTCTAGGGTTGAATCTGTCACACAGAAGAGTAGCAACAGGAGGGGAGAAGTGGTGTATCTGCTCTGAGCCGCTCTACCCTGGAGCCCCCAGCTCACTCCATGCCGCCCTCTAGAGGTAGGTGAGAGGCTGAGGAGCCATCCAGATGATGGTAACAATGACAATGACTAGTTCACGGGCTTGTTGTGAGAGTTAACTACCATGGAGGGTTACAACAAGCATTATAACACGGTCAAGTCTGATATGGATGTGAGGGGGTGTCCTCCTCCTTCTCGTCATCATCAAGGTTATTTTGAGGCATGTTATGCCTTCTGGTAGTCTGCGTGAGAAGGTCAGAATCCTCCCATTTCCCACTGTATGGAATGGGAGAAGGTGGGAGAAGGAAGGGGTATCTTCATAGGCCCACCTTGTCCCTGTGCAGATAGTGGATAGAGAATGGGCATCAGGCAGCTGCCTATGGTGCCAGGTGCTGGCAGGTTCGGGGAGCCTGGGGACATTCAAACAGGCGGGGGCAGGTTAAGGAGGGTCCTTGGAAGAAAGCAAGATGGGGTCACATCCCCTCTCTGAGCCTTGGCTTTCTCACCTGGAAAACGGGAACCGAAACCTCGCGGAGCCCTGTAAGGCTGAAAAGAGAGAAGAGCTTTTCAGGTGCTGTGTCAGTGGAAAAGCTCTCCCAGATAAAGGGACAGTCATCGTTGTTGTCGGCAGTAAAGGACAGTGATGTGGGGAGCGCTGGGGGGGCAGGGATGGTAATAGCAGACCCCTTTAGGGAGCCACGCCAGGCACCGCGTGTGCGCCGGGCGGACGTCTCACCTGTACCACTCAGCGCCCCGTTGCCACCTGCTCGGGATGAAGAGCCTCGGGCAGAGAAAAGCTAAATATCTTGCCTGAAGTCCCAAAGCCAAGTAAGAGGCCGAGGTGGGATTTTAACCTAGATCTGGTTCTTGGCATGGTGCCCCAACACCCCTGATTCGCAATCCAGACCCAAGAAAGAAAACAATGATTGAGGCAAGTGTGGACATGCCCTGAGGGCTACAGAGCTGAGGCTGAGGATTGCTGATTACCTACAAGTACCTTTCTGGCACCCCTCCCTCTCAGCCTCGGCTTTGTCCCATTTGCCCCAAAACCTCCTGGGAGAACCTTCCCCTCCCCTGCCTTCCTGCCGCCCCAAGGAATGGCCGCCCTACCGTCCAGCTAGGCCAGGAGTTCCCTCAAGAAGGGGCGGTGGCTGGACTAGAGAATCTGCCTCCCCTCAGGCTAATCTTCAGCCCACAGCTCCCCACCAAGTTCTCCAGCTCCTTGGAGAACAGCCAGGCAGAACTTTGCTCTGATGGCCTCCGGCAAGGGCTGGGGAAGAAAGCCAAACCTGGTGTTTATTTGCAATGCTGTCAACGAGCTGTGGTAGCCTGCCAAGCAGGTGTCGATGCCTCTCAACTTTTGCTCCGAAAACCACCACCCAGCGAGGCCCCGGAGCCCAGCACAAGTATGGCCAAATCAACGGGGGGTGGGGGGCTGCGGCCAGAGTGACCTGTCTCGAGGACCTGGCTGTCCCTGGGAGCCCTGCAGGCACCTCACAAGTGTCCCCCGCCCCTGCCCTCCCCTTTCCCGCTGCCCTGCAGAGTGGAGAAGCATCCTTGTTTGAGGTGAACATCCGGTACATCGGGGGACTCCTCTCAGCCTTCTACCTGACGGGAGAAGAGGTAAGTTGGCCCTTGGAGGACCCTGGACCATTCAGGTGGGAAAAGGCTTCAGAGAACATCCAGTCCCGCTCCCTCATGTCACGAGTGAGGAAGCAGGGATTCAGGGGGATTTGCCTGGGGCTGCCCATGTCCGCCCAGCCTCCACGGTGCCACCTGCAGGCTCTCTCTCTCTCATGTTTCATCTGATGTTTCCCTTCTCTTGCCCAGGTGAGCCCCGCTGGCTCCCACAGTTGCTAGTAAATTCTCCAAGGACAATGACTAGTCTACTCACACCAGCCCTGTAGCTCCTAGCACAGCACCCAGCAGTCTGAGCTGCTGTACTGGTTTTTGCAGGTGCTAGTTTTCAGCATCGAGAAAGCTAAGACCGTTGTTTCGCCATTTCCACCCCCGGGGCCCCTCAGCCTCGTCCTGCTCCACAGCCACTCCTCCGCTCCCCCTCCCCTTCCGGGTGCCAGCCACGGGCCAGAGGTCAGCTGCAGGTCTCAAGGGGCAACAGGGAGATGGGGCAGCCACTGGGGCTGGTCTCATGTCCGAAGTGCAAGGCCTCAGCCCCAGGCAAGCTGCGTTGGCTTCCAGAGGGTGGACTGTGCCGTGTGGGGAGAAGACAGAGCCCTGAGCAGGGAGGGAGTCAGAAAACCTGGGTCTCATCCCCACACCACCCCTGCCTGTGATCTTGAGCAAGTCCTCCCCCACCCCTGGGCCTCGCTTCCTTCCCCACCATGGGGATGGACTCACAGAGCTCTTGTGAGATGGATCGGGAGGGATAGGAGTTGACCCTGAGCCGACCAGCTCCAAAGCCCATATTCTCCGTGCTACAAGAGAATTTTGAAAACCACAGAGCTCTGTAGAAATAGGAGGCTCTTCCTCCCTTCGAGAAGTCCCATGAAAGTGCAGCCCACGTATCGGGGGGTGAGGCTGGCCAAGTCCCCAGCCATGGGTCATCATCGATCAGTTGTGTTCCCTGTTACCCAGAGGGGTCACGCTGCTCAGCACAACCGCTGCTCTGGGGTTAGTTAGATGCCTTGGCCTTGGCCCTTTCCCTTCCCTGCCCTTCTTCCTGCTCTGTCCACCCTGAGACAATATCATCCCTGCCCCTGCCGCGGGGAGAGCCGCCAAAAAATCCCTGCTAACCTCCAGTGGTGGTGTCTGAGGAAGTCAGCTGCAACCAAGGGTTCAGAGGCAACAGGTACCCTCTACTTCCCGTCACCTCGGGCCTCTCCATCAAGCCTGATCTCCTCAGCAGAGATTACCACTTGTACCAATTTGTCTCCAAACCAGTGTGGTTGGGATCCCTTGGCTTTGAGCCACACGAAACCTGAATCGTATTTGAAAACCCTAGGATAGGAAAATGACATGGAACAGAAAAGGCACCCTGTTCTTCCAGGCACTTGCCCAGCCTCCCTGCCACTCATGGCTGTGGAAGGTGGCCATAGCGTATAGATAGGGACAGGGGAGGGAGCCATGCAGCTCAGGGCTCTCAGGGGTCAGTTTGAGGGGCCAGCGATTGAGGGAGGAGCTGGTGCCCCTCAGTCCTGATGCTTGACCCACCCTCCACCCTCCTCATGGGGTATCCTGATTCTGAAAACCTATCTGAGGCCTTGGCTCCCTAGTGATGTAGTCTGGCTGGGTCTGAGGACCCAGAGGAGGGGAGGTGCCCCAGGACCAGCCAAGAGGGTCCTTGGCTTCATGCAGGGTAGAAATCAAACACAAGCCAAGAGGAAGTGAGAGCAGAAGACTGAGGGCGAGTATAGGTACAGACAGAGCATCTGGGAGACTTGGGAAGGAAAAGGAGTCTTGTCTTTGCTTGGGGTCTGGGGTTTTTACTGAGGATTGTGGTCTGATGTACATGCCCTCTCAGATACCCAGGAACTGGTCAGAGCAAGGACAAGGAGCCAGGTGTCCTCCATAAGTCATTTACTCCTTGGAGTCGGGGGTCTTGGCATCGAGATGTCTAGCATCAGTGTCTGGAATATGCACAGGACAGCCTCACCCGGTCATTCTTACCTGGTCATTCCCTCGATGCTATCTGTCATGCTGGAAGACTTCAAAGAAATCGTTAACTCCTTGACCCTTGCAAAGAGGGCTACATTATTTGTACTATGAGGCATGTGTAAGGCAGGTGCAGGTCCTGGCAAGAATAGAAGCAGGAAAAGGAGCATAAAAAGCAGTCCCCCCCTTCGTGGCGTTGCCTCAGTTTCCCCATCTCACTTTAAGGATCATCAGTCTGACTCTCCAGGATGCAGACTGGACAGTGGGGTGTGGACAGGAGTTCCTGTGACTTAGAAATATTTCCCAAAGCCCAGGGAGCCCCATGTGGCTCAGAATCCCTGAATAGACAGGCTCCTGAGGTTATGGGCACAGCCCCTGTCCTCTGCTGATCCCTCTCTGTTCCCAGAGACTGTGCCACATGAGCCCAGTCTCACTGGTCCCCAAATACCCCATGAGGTGGGGGTCTTCGTCTATTTACAGATGTAGGAACTGAGACTTAGAAGGAATGTGCTCAGGTTGCAGTCCCTGAGGGCTGTGCTGGGTCAGCTCGTGACCCCGTGGCCTTTCCACCACAGGCCTGAGTTGTAGCCCCCACGCAGCCTGGCCCAGTGTCACTCCTTGTGACCAGGGCTCAGCCGCACCGGACTGGGGCCTCCCTCCTCTCTGTCCTTGGTCTCACACGTAGTGGGTGCCTGTGAAGTGGGGCTTTCCATTCTTCAAATATCCCAGGAGTATTTGTGGAATGGTGCCAGAGACCGCAGCCCCTTCCTGAGCTGAGGCCTTTCCTTGCTGCAGAGGAAACCTGGGGGAGGAGAGTCCCCTTCTGGGTAACCAGCCCCGCAAGACCCACAGGAGAATAGCAAGCCTGCTGACAGCCACTCCAGGTGATGTTTGCACGGCTCTTCAAGTTCACATGGCACATTCACTTACATACATCCTCTGGTTTGAGTTCCGGAGGAACCCTGTGGAACAGCCGGGGCACATGTACAGTTAGTTCCGTTGCACACAGTTATAGTGCTCAGAGATAGTAAGTGGCTCACCTAAGGTCACAAAGCTGCTAAGTGGGAAGATCCAAACCTGGGCTCTCACTCCCAGCCCAAACACCTTTCCACTCTACAGAATGTAATTCTTGCTGGCCTCTCTCACCTCTGTTCTGGAACCTCTGGGCCCTGCCTGTTGCTTACCATGGCTGTCTGCAGCCGTATAGCTCTGTGTTCTCTCTCTGTGTTGGAAAGGCAGCTTGGTATCAGTAGCTCCACAACCTTGGGCAAATTGCTTCTCTGAGACTCAGTTTTGTCATCCTCAAAGTGGTCAACATCTTCCCCACAAGGCGGTTGCAAGGATTAAAGGTCATGTAGAGACACTGGCACATCGATGTATTGTGCTTTATAATAAGTAATATACATTTTTGGTCTGCATCCTGCTTCTGGCAGAGCTCCTAACACCGTTGGAATTTCCTAAGTGATGAGAGCAATAAATATGTCTTTTGTTGTGTTAATTGGGTGACTTTTGGACCCCACCAAAGGATAGAGGCTGGTTGCTAGGAAAACCTTGTACTTAGAGGGTAGTTATTTTCAGTCCCACCACCTTGACTTCCGGGGACAGGAGAGGGGCTGGATGCTGAATCGGTAGCCAGTTGGCAGTGGTTTAATTGGCCCTGCCCATGTGATGAAACCTCCATAAAAACCCAAAAGGACTGGGTCACAGAGCTTCTGGTTGGCTGAGCACCAGATTTGGGGAGAGCGCCACACCTGGAGAAAGCATGGAAACTCCATGCCCTTTTGCCCATACCTTAACCCTCTGCATCACTTTCATCTGACTCTTCCTGACTTCTGTTCTTTTATAATAAACCAGTAATCCAGTGAGTAAAATGTTTCCTGAGTTCCGTGAACCACTCTAGCAAATTAATCAAGCCCACAGAGGGGTTTGTGATAACGTGCTCCTAAGAGCACTTAAGAAGAAATCTTCTAGGAGTCCTCAGGGCAGAAGACAGCCAGTCGGCTGCCTGGAGCCTCAGCCTCGGGTTCAGGTTCTGGAGGGTTCCTTTGTGCCTCAGTGCTCAGCCTCCCAGGGGTCAAGTGATGATGTCAGGAGCCTCGAAGGAGAGCCCTTTGTTGTTGCTGAACCGGTGGCTTCTGGGGCAGAGGGCTTTGGAATCTGGGTTCTAGACAAGCTCCTCGGGGATTGTGGTGTGGCTGGCCCCTGTGCCCACTTCTGGGACCCTCTGTCTGGCACTGGACACTATCCTCTTCTGTCCCCATCACTGCCAGGCCCCACATGTGACTCTTCCCTTCCCACCCCTCCTCTCCCCAGCAACAACCACACCTGCCCTCCGAGGCCTCTCTGCCGCATCCCAGCCGGATCCGGCAAACTGCCCCGCAGCCATCCCTCCACAGCTGCCTCAGCCCATATATTGTGCATATTGGGGTTGGGAACTCAAGATGACTTTGTTTTGCAACACTCAGGAGGTCCAGCTCCGGAAATGAAAGGAAACGTGTGTTGTTCCACCCGGAATAGTCACGTTTTAAAAAATAAATACTACTTACTGTGGGCTTGTTTTTATTATGAAAAAAGCACAGAAATAGAGATACGCCAAATGAAGAAAGCAAAATTCCTCCACGAGCCTACCCCCTACCCCTAGGAGACCATTGTTAATATTTTAGTGTATTTCCTTCCCAACCTTTTCTCACGCATCCGTGTGCATGTAATTTTTACTAACTTTGAATTACACTGTTTCAAAGTGTATTTTTCTTTTAATGAACTGGAACCCCTTTCTTTGCTATTAAATAATCTGCATCATGCCAGTGGCTGCACGGTATTCTATTGCCTGGACAAGCCATAATTTAACCACTTCCCTATTGTTTGATATTTAGAATATTCTCATGTTTCCCATGTTTCCCTTGAAATAAAGTTAAATCTTTACAACATCCTTCATTACTTATTTACTTAGAATAAATTCCTAAGAAGGAAACTGTGGCGTCAGAAAGTCACAGGTGCTTTTGAATTAGAACAGTTTGAAGGGGTCAGAGCCTCCCGCAGGGCCCTGAGGCCTGGGACCCGCATTCACCTTTTCCGTTCATTCCCATCTAAAAAATGGGAACCGTGGGCAGATTCAGAATGTCAAGGGGGAAAGGCCCCACCCCCCACCCCTGGTGTTACACGTGGGATGGCAGTGCTTTGCTGGGAAGCACACAGCAGCCAAATTGGGAGGAAGGGATTGAACCTGGGGCGGGGCAGGACTCCTAATCCAGTGCTCTTCACACCCTGTCCAAACGTACTTCCCCCGCACCCAGCCCTTGGCGTCCTGGTCCATTGGTGACGGCGGCCCTGGCTACTTCATCCTCCCAGCGGCCACCCGGAGCACAGCTGGAGTCACTGAGCCTTCAGAGTCCCGACGCTGCTGTGAGGACTTTACAGCCATTACCTAATCTTCATTCCTCCCAACAGCCTCTGAGGAAGGCGGTAGTGGCCTTGTGTTATGAGTGAGAAAAGGAAACCGAGGCTCGGAGAGAGGTGCCTCGACTAAGGCCACGTCACCAGGAATTCGAGGAGCCGGGTTCATAGCCAAGGCTGTCTGACTCCAGAGCCCAACACAGCGTCACCTCCCACTCCGGACCAGCAGCTCCTGGGTTCATCCGCCGGCGGGAGCAGCTTCTCGAAGTGATGGCGCCCACCCAGCCCCGTTCACGATCCCCCATGCTTCTTCCTTTACAGGTGTTCCGAATCAAGGCCATCAAGCTGGGAGAGAAACTCCTGCCCGCCTTCAACACCCCCACGGGAATCCCAAAAGGTGTTGTGAACTTCAAAAGGTAGGACATCTGCTGGTTTCCCACTTCTGGCTTTGGCTGCTTCGGTGTGGAAACTGAGGCACAGGGAGAGGACAGTACCCGCCTTGGGAATCACAGTGAGCCAGTGGCACAGTGGAGGTTAGCCTCAGCCAAGGACTCTCCAGGGCCGGTGTTTGTCTCCACACCTGGGGCTTAGGTTTCATAAGACCTGATCTTCCTGAGGTGTGGAGGGGCAGCTGTTCTGTGATCGTCCCCCAACACTGCCTTGACTCACCGCCCTATGGGTGTGCCCCATTCACCTCCCTCCCCAGCTAGGGTCAGCAGCCAATAGGCACATCACACCCTCCTGCCATGAGGAGGTGCCCCAAACTGCTAGGGAGTCGAGACTCTGAGCAGAGGGACCCCTGGTCTGCCGACTGCCACCCTTGGCCCCAGCAGGGCTGGGTCTCAGGAACCCAGTGTCAGAACCCAGAAGGGCTTCTGGGGGGCATCAAGGTCACAGAAGCTCAGACTCCAAGGATTGAAGGCCCTGGCCAAGGTCACATAAGCCAGTAACCGACTGACCATTCCAGGACACAAACCCAGGACTTCCAACTCCATTTTTGATCATTCTTATTGGAATTTCCCCCTCTTTAGAAATAATAACTTCTCATTGCAGATAATGTGGATTACACCAAAGGTGTTAGATAAGAGCAGAAAACTCCCATGTGGTTCCACTAGTCACAGAAAGCACCGGTAATGCTTCTGTTCTACTGGCTCGGTATTAAAACGTTGATTCTTGTTGGCTGCTTCCATGATTTTGCTTCCTGATCTGTTGCTTAATTCAGTGTGTGAACCTGAGACTTTCTGGGTAGTCACTAAGTCACAGAATGCCCGAGTGGAGGGGACCTTGGGTGGTCCAGTTAGAGAAGAGCAGAGCAGGGTCTGCAGCTGGGTCCAGCTCCAGAGCCCGTGGGGTGCCTACCTGCCCCCCTCCGCGCTGCTACCCTTCCCTCTCGTGGGGACGGGAGCGTGTTTATATCCACTCACTTTCCAGGTGTGGCGACTGAGACCCAAAGAGGGGAAAGGACAGGGTCAGAGTCCAGAGGACTAATGGCGAGCCAGCTTCATGATGTGGGAATCTTCACGAGCATGAGTCTGGCTCCTGGGGACCCCCGTGTGCCCCGTTGTCTTGCCTTTGCTCACTCTGTTCCTCCACCGGTTGCCCTCCTCTCCCAGCTTCCCTGGCCAGCAAAGCCTGGCTCACATGCCACCTGTGCCATTAAGCCAGGAGCGTTTCAGCCTCTCCTGGCCTCCAGGCACTTCGTTTGCTTCCTTATGGCCTCGTCGCATGCCTCTTCCTGTTCCCTGCTGGCCTGGGAGCTTCTTGAAGGCAGGATCTTGAGGCAGATATTTATCTTGAGGGCAGATATTTATATGACCCCATTATTCACACAGAGTCTCAGAGAGGAAAAGTAACTTGCCCAAAGTCTTAACAGCTAATAGGTAACTGGGGCTAAGATTCCAACCCATTTTGTTACAGACTGAAAGCTCTGCTCTGAACACCTGCCTGGCCCTCCCTCAGACAGGACCCATGCTGCCCACCCCGCGCTGCAGGAGCAGACCCCTGGGAGATGTTGTAGGAGGCACCCAGGAGCTCCCTGGGGCCGTTCGTGAGGTTCTCCGAGAACCCCGAGTCCACCTCACCAGACTTCCTGTTCCCTCTCCTGAAGTGATGTCTTTTTTTTTAACTGAAAGATTTTTTTTTTTAAGTGTATTTATTTTGAGAGAGAGAGAGAGAGCAGGGGAGGGACAGAGAGAGAGGGAAAGAGAGAGACTCCCAAGCAGGCTCTGCACCATCAGCACAGAGCCTGATGTGGGGCTCGAACTCATGAACCCTGAGATCATGACCTGAGCCAAAACCAAGAGCTGGGCAGTTAACTGACTGAGCCACCCAGGTGCCCCCCTGAAGTGACGTCTTACCTCAGGACTCTCAATCAAGCAGTGGCTCCAGCCAGCTGCCCGGGAGGGAAGGAGGGCACCTCACCGGAGGCAGGGGCTCTGGGCTCTGGTCGCATGTCGGCTTCCTCTCTGTCCCGGGGAGGTCCCACTCTTCTGGTCCGCCTGCCTGGGGCCTCACAAAAGAGAGGGGACACATGCACTGCTTTGCCACTTCACTTAACTGTCTGATCGGAAAACATTCCTGGGGTGTGACATCACATAAATCCCAGCAGAGGCCACAGAGGGGCCCTCAGGGCCAACCAAATCCCGTCCTCAGTGCCGGGGCTGATGTCTCAGAGCCAGGCCCTTGGAGCTCTGCTCAGATCCCTTTCCCACAAACACCAATCCTGGAGAAACGCAGCCAGCCGTCAGGGAGGAGACACAAACACAGTATCTTTGCCGCTCTCTCTCCCAGGGCTAGCTCCCCGGCCTCGCTGCCTGAGTCTGGGATAGGACCTTAGCTTCGCCGTCCTTCCCTCCTCTGTGCGTGGCACTGCGCGCCCCCAAGCCCTGCAACCACAGCCCTGCAGGGCTGTCTGCCTTACCCCTATCCCTCAGAGCCGGGACCGGATGCGCGACACAGATCCTGACATTTCTGATTAAGAAAATGCATTTAGTTTTAGGCTATTTGCATGCTGTCAGTGCTGTATACATATGTATGTATATGCATATTTCCTGGCAACTCCTCCCTTTCATTTTCTGGGTAAGAGAGTCTGTTGCTAAAAATGCATCCCTGTTCCACCCCGGGGGAATGTCAGGGATGACTACGGCCCCGGCCCGCGTGGCGCTGAGTTTGCGCTTTGGAGAGGGCCAGCTGGTGGGAGCTGGGGCACACGCTGCTGTCCCTGCCCCGGGCAGGGCTCGCTGTGGGCAGCTCTATGAGGAAGGGCCAGACGGGGTCCCAGCAGGAGGGGTGCGTAACTAGGCCCTGCCCGAAGTGAGCGTGACTGCTCCTCCTGCCTGGGAGGCAGAGGCAGGGACAGCTGTGACCTGTGGGCACCACTGAACCCTCTGAGTGGCAGTGGCCAGTCCAGGGACTAATCTCTCTGCCACACTCGACTTCCGCCCCCCCCCAAATCATACAGGCGGAGATACGCAACCTCGCCTGTCACCCTCTCTAGCTTCCCTACACTCACACACAAACACTTCCATTCGCACACCCCTGCCACACACACACATACACACCTTAATAAGTGCTAGTGTTTAGTGAGCATGTCACTGTGTGCTACACGCGGTGTGAACACGTGATATGCATTCTCTCTTTTCAACCTCACGGACCCCATTTCACCAGTGGAGCAAACCGAGGCTGAGAGAGGTGAGGTCACTTACCCAAGGTCACACAGCAGTAGAGTGAACTTGGAATCCGGGTCTGTCTGGCTCCAAAGTGAACAATTATACCAGACCCATGAGCGCGCACACAGACACGCACAGACACGCGGGAGTTTCTGCCATGCTGGGGAGGGGCATCGATGAGCAACCCTTCCCCCAGGGGGGAGAACACGGGCTGCACACGCACCTGCACGCTTCAGAGACCGGGACGGGGCAGAGGGCAGACCTTCCGTGAGCCCGTGGCCTCGCAGGGCTGATCCACATGCCTTCTGGTCTCTGGATGCTGCCCAGAATACATGCAGCTGGGGCACACGGTAGCTAGGATTTGGATTTGGGTTCGGATTCAACGCTACCATTTCTGTCACTTACTCTGTGACCTTGGAGAAGTGTCTCCCCCTCTCTGAGTCTGAAATAAGAACCGCAGGATCTACCTCTGAGGTTGGCTCTGAAGATAAGATAAGGTGCTAGAGCTGCCTGGCACCCATCAGGAACTCAATCGCTCAAACGAGCAATAATTTTAATAAACTACAAACACATAATTTATATGTGCATAATTGCATAATGTTAAAAATGATGCCAATTACATGCCTAATTTATAACTCACAATAACTCTCTGAGGTGTGGGTACTGTCATTTAACAGATGAGGAAACTGAGGTCTAGAGAGATCAACCGACCAGCCCGAAGTCGCTGGCCGGGTGCTGAGGGATCCGGCATTGAAGGCAGGCAGGGGAGAGGGAAGGCGACCGCCCACTGCCCGCCTCTGCCCGGCACTTGTGTGCCTGTCTGCCAGGCTGGTTCCGCTGCAGGAAGCCCACTGGGGAGGGTAATTGTTGGGAGGGAGGGGAGAGGAAGGAGAGGCTCATGTGAAGGCAAATGAGAACAAAAGACAGGGGGGGGTGACTGGAGGCTTTTTTGACCTTGAATTTCTCTGCGAGGGCAGGAAACATCCATTATTCAAGAATCCCTCTGTGGGTACCCACGGCTCCCACTAAGAAAGCTGGAAAGAGAAGTCTCACTTAGCCTGAAGGAAAAGGGACAGAAAAGGGACACTTTCCTCTTCCCTCTGGGTCGATGTGGGGTCATCTGGGTGGGAGACCATTAGGGGATGTGCAGAGCCCAGTCTGAATCCCGCCTCCACCACCTCCCGGCTCCAACCTTCCAGTAACTTACTTCCCTCTCTGAGCCTCAGTTTCCTCTTTGCATATTGGGAATAATGGTATTTTACCTTGTGGGGTTTAAATGAAGTCAAGATGCAAACAACCTGACCCAGGGCCCGGTATCTTTAGTGGTTCAATAAACAGAAGCTGTTTTATTTATTATCCGAGAGTGAGTCTCCCCTCTCTATGCAACCCATCCCTCCCGATCTGCCTCCTGCCTCCAAATCAGGGAAATACCAAGGAGGTGGAGACAGGAAAAAGGGACCAGTGGTCATCTCTTTATGGAGGCCACTGGAGTCCTCCATTTGTTTCTGGGAGTTGAGACTGATGAATTTGACTTCAGAAACTATATCCAGGCTGGATAATGGAGTTTAGAGAGGAGAGGGGCTGCCTCAGAAAAGCCCCAGCCCACCCCAGGAAAAAGAGTGTCCCTCAGATGGCAAACCATGATCTCCTAAACCCATCTTCTCCCACGCCTGCCTCCCTAGGTCCTGTCCTGGGGAGACAGAGAGACAGCCCAGTTCTTGGGGAGGCACAGCTATCCCAGCAAGGAAGTAGAGGAGCTTCCGGAGGCCAGGGCAGAGCCAGCCCCCCTCAGCCTGTACCTTGTAGCCCCTACAAATAGGGGGCACTCACTCCACGCTGCTCTGTCCCACAGGAAAGATCATCATGATACATTATGAGGAAACTGAGGCACAGGGAGAAGCAGCAGCTTGCCCAAGGCCACTCCCACCCTACACTTTTCTCCTCCCTCTTCACCCCACAAAAGACCTAGGAACAGAGACCGGGACCAATTACTCTTGCCCAGCTTGATGATACAGGAACTAAGGTGCATAAGGAGGGGATGATTTGCCCAAAGCCGCTCAGCTAACAAACTTGACCCTGGCCCCCTGGCTATAGGCGCCAGGGAGATTTAAGTGAAAGCACCTGGAAAGGCAGCAGCCTTACTTATTATCATATAATTTAAAGAGAGGCAGCCCACACGATGGTTAGGACAAGCTCTGTCGTCAGGCCAGCCTTGGGCCCCGGGTGCTGCACCTAACTGTGATCGAGAATGGGTGACATCACCATCCCAGGCCTTGTTGTCCTCATCTGTGAAAGGGGCAGATGGGAGGGTTACCTGAGACTCTGCACGGTTCCTCCTTAGCAGCACCCAGGTCCTGGAAACGGTTAGTCGACAGCCTTCTCCAGCAAGGTCACAGGGCCAGGCTAGGATCTCTCTAAGATGTTTGTGAGACATGCCTGATCAACAGCCGAGGAAACCTTTGCTCCGAGAGCCCCTGTTTCTTTTGTTCCTAACCTCGGGATCCAGCAGCTCGAGGCCTGTGGGCACGCCAGAGACACCTGCCTGATGGGCATGGGTTCCACAGAATTCCAGGCAGGAGCCATTGTGTGCCCTTGGGCAGCACTGACAGTGTGGGGAGAGAGGGGGAAAGGGCCAGGAGGGGCTCCTGCTTTTCATCTGCCCCCATTGTGACCCAGTCACAGCCATGTACTCTCCACAGGCAGCCCCACTGACTGTGAAGCGGTTGGCTTGCCTTCAGAGGACAGAACGTGTTCTGTGGGGTCTTTGTGATCGATCTCACCTGTAAATTGGGCATGACTTGGGGGCCAGGTCTCGGCCACCGAGACAGCTCTGCTGCCGTCTTTGGGCCCAGAGGCCTCACAGGGGCTGCTTGACGATGGAAACAGAGAGTCGTGCAGGCAGACGGGTCTGGCTTCAAATCACCTGCAGCAAGTCAGTTCGCTGGCCTCAGTGTCCTCATCCACAAAATGGGGCCAATGGCAATACTGACCCCCGGGGAGGAGCATCCGAGAGCAGATGGCCTGACGCTAGTGGGTGATCGATGGATCCCCCACTAAGCAATCCCTGTCACTCCCAGCATGGGAGCCAGCCTCACAGACAGTGGGGTGACAGGTGCTTCTGTCTTTTCACAGCAGCTCCAACAGGAGCTGGGGCTGGGCCATGGCAGGGAGCAGCAGCATCCTGGCGGAGTTCGGGTCCTTGCACTTGGAGTTCTTACACCTCACCGAGCTCTCTGGCAACCAGGTGTTCGCAGAAAAGGCAAGTCTTCTCCCAGCTCCTCCCTGTTCTCCATACCGGGAGCGCCACAGGAAAGTGGGTCAGCGATGAGCAGGGTGGCCGGTGGGGACCTGGAAGGCGTCCAGCCACCGCCGAGACGGCCCGTGGCTGCTCGTGGAAGCCGTGCGTGTGCCCAAAGCCAGGTGGCACGGAAGGTGAGCACAGGGAGTAATCAGGGCCCTGCCAGGGCAGGGAAGAGGTGAGGCTGCCGGAAGGTTTTCACTGGTGCCGTCGGACCCAGAGAAAGTTCGGCAACGGAAATCCAGGCACCAGCTTGCCTTGGCAGGAATTGGCCACCGGCTGCGAAAGTCCCCTTTCCAGAGACAGTTAACTTTTTCGTGTGAGATCTGCCTGCCTTTCCCTTCCAGATGCCCGCCTAGCTCGTGCTGTCAGCAGGCTGGCAAAGCGGTCTCACTCCGCAGCTGAGGCACACGTCTGTTCTCCCTCGCTGGTGCCAGGCTGGCTGAGGCCACGGGGGTGCTGAGAGCTATAGCATCCAGGCTGTCATCCAGTCTGACAGCTGTCCGCTCCTGCCCCTCCGCGAAGCCCTCCGGAAGACGCAGTTCCTCCACCTTACAGCCCGTGGCAGTCCCACCACCTGCAGGTGTCTCGCCGGGTCTGACCCCAAACCGGAGGAGGGCAAGTGTATACATACCACCCTCAGGTGGCGGTCGGGCCCCAGGGCAATTGTCCCTTCCTGAGTCCCGCCCAGGGAGATGAGGCCCCGCCTCCAAGGAGAACCCTTTGGAGGCCCCCACCCCCAAGGCCTTCCCTGCTCTGAATATCAGCCTCTTGGAGTTCTAGGAGCACGGGGAGAGCAAAGATTCACGCCCCCACCCGGTGGCTCCCAGTCTCGAGTCCACCATCCAGCCTCAGAGCATCACCCTGCACTCCTGTGAGGAAACACATCTCTGGGATTCCCCCCAGGCCCGGGAATCTGCATTTTCCACAAGCACCCATGTGTCTTTTGATGCCAGGTGTAGGAGAAGCCCTTATTCAGTGTGGGAATCCCTCTGAGCATTCTCGGGGAGCTCAAGAGCTTTTCAGCCCCTTGATCACTTCCTCTGTGTTGGGGCTCACTACCCGCCCCCCTTAAATGGCCTGTCATGTCAGACCTGCACTTCAGAAGCTTTTCCCTTGTATTGGGAGGACTCTGCCACCCTGGGACCCCACCTTGAAAGTTCATGGAGTAAGTTGAATCCCACTTCCTGATCAGTCTTATTTTCCTATCCTTTTTTCCCTACCTCCAAGCCCTGCCTCCCCCAGCCTCCGTGTTTCCTTTGCCATGGAGCCAAATTCCTCCGGGAAGGTTGTGACTGGCTTACTATGGAGAGGGACAGGGAGCTCACTCTAGTCCCTGGCTAGTCTGGACACACTAGCTACCACTGCCTGAGCACCTACTATGTGCTGGGTGCCTTATAGTATCCCTAATCACCCCTCCAAACCCTGAGGTGAGTCCCCTTGTTGTCCCCTTTTTATAGAGGAGGAAACTGAGACTCAGAGGTTAAGTCACTTGTCCTGGGTCATCCAGCTGGTAAGTGAGAAAGCCAGGATTCAAGCCCAGGACTTCCTGACTCTGAAGCCCACGTTCTTTCAAGACCAGATTAGTATAGCAGGCTTCAGGCTTTCCCCCCTCAAGTCCATCTGCTTGTCTCTCTGTCTCTCTCTACATTTACATTCTCTGGCTATTTTCATCCCCCAATCATGCCTCCCACAGAGGCGATTATTGGCAGTCAACAAATTGGTCCAAATTCTAGAAGCACCCGCACCCTCCAGGGGAGCTAATTTAGCCTGCTTCACTGCTCACCACCAGGACAGTCGAGAATAACTCAGGTACAAGCACATCCCTGTCCCCCATAATGGACTCCGCTAACATAAATGGATATGAAATCTCATGTGGTAGAGCAAAGTGCTGTCCCCTGGAAAGAAAGGTCTGACAGCTAAAAGGCTGCTGCTCTCCCCGCTCCTCGTCTTGTAGATAAATCTGTGAGCATGATATAGTACCGTCCCTGAGGGCCTTTCTGTTCTGCTGGATTCTGTGCTGGAAGGATTTCCTGTGCTGCCAGAGAGCAGACCCCAAGGGATGGATGAAGCCTTCCTGCTTCTCGCCCTTTGTAGCCCCGAAGGTGGCAAATCGCGCCTCTTCTCACTCCAGCTGGGGCAGCTTCTGCTACACGCGCTGCACGGTCCCTGCCCTGATCCGTGTTGGACACAGGGGCGACTCTGTGTGGTCAGCCAAGACGTGACTCGTGTCCCGGCTCTGCCACTTGATGAGCTGAGTGGCCACGGGCAAGTCGCCGAAACTCTGAGGCCCAGGTTTGTCATCTGTTAAACAGAGATAATACCACAAAGGTTATTCTCAGGGTTGGAGGTAATGTGTTTATAATGGGCCTGGCTCAGAAGGACTGAGAAATGTTACCAGCTGTTGCAGTGTTGTTGTGAAAACCCTGAGATGCCTCTTAGGGCAGGGGGGTGTTGAGGGGCCCAGGCCCTTCCTCTGGAATGGTTCCTGTGGTGTCAGAGAAAATAACATATTCCTAGGCTGAACCATATGAAAGAGCCAGTGTCTGACCATTTCTGACCCACGAAAAAAGGCAGTTTTACCTACTAGCAGTTACACATGAGCTGCTATCACTTATAGGAACCACCCCCCCCTTCAGAAAAGGCCCATCCCCCGGAGTGGTGCACAGTGAGGAAGGGGAGAAGTGAGGGGGGCGTGGGGGCCTAGCAGGGCCCCAGGCAGTGTGGTCCGTGCAGAGGTAGCGGCCAGGCCCCACAGTGGCCGTCTCCTGCCGTGCCCCGTCTTGCCACCTCCGGGCCGCTGCCTGCTGTTGATTACGAAGCTTTCCCTCCTCCTCCTCGGAGTGGTTTCCTCTGTGGATCCAAACAAGCTGTCTCCGTCCTCATCGGCTGAAAGTCACTGTCTCCTTCCAGAAAGTGAAGGGGCGTCTGGCGTTTGTATCTTGGCAGGTCAGGAACATCCGGAAGGTCCTCAGGAAGATTGACAAGCCCTTTGGCCTCTACCCCAACTTCCTCAGCCCAGTGAGCGGAAACTGGATGCAACGTGAGTACAGAGAGGCCACTACCCGCCCCCCGCCCCCCCCCACCCCGACGCACACGCCGCCTTCAACTGATTGCCGCCAGCATCCGGTGCAAGGCACCTGGGCCGAGTGATGAGGGACACATTCATCAGAGCCGAATGCCAGCGAGGCTTTTGCTCTGTGCTCCCAGACACGACCTGTCCTGCCAGGCACTGTGGGGAGGCTTCACTGTTGTCATTGCTCTTGTGAGGGGTGTGATGGCCGCCATGTAGTGAGGCCTGCCCTGTGCGTCCCCCACAAGCTCGCTGTCTCCAGCCTTCCATCTCTCAGGATGCTGCTGAAGCCTCCCCCGTCATCCCCCAAACTTGTGGGAGTGTTCCACGTAGACCCATCTACTCCAGAAGTGGCCCCAAGAAAGACCATACATCCTCTCCCAGCCCCTTTGATCTGGTGCCCCACCTCCAACTCTAATCTTTTTTTTTTTTTTTTTTTAATTCTTAAGTGGACTAACTATACAGCAGTACAAAGATCATGAATTCACCTCTGTATCTTACACCTACAAGAATTGGTCCTGGGATTTCCTGCTGTTCTCTACTCAGAGGCTTATTCCTCAACCAGACACGTGTGGGTCGCCCACGGAGCCTCATTTTCAACCCCCAGCTCCACCCACTGAAACGGAATGGGGTTGTGGAGGGGGGGGGATGTGCGGGCTGGAGAGTGTTGAAAAGTCTCCCAGGACCCTGGGATTGTTCCCTTGTCAAGAGGCCTTGATTCAAGATGTCAAGAGGTCATAGCACGAATTGGTGGCGGCAGGTTCCTTGGGCCCTGCTTCTAGGGGCTTCCCAGAGCACCCCGACCCTCACCTCCACCATTTCTGCTCAAAGACCCGTTTCCCTTTCCCTGCCTCCAGCTCCAGTTGTTATGACATCAGCAAGGGCTCAGGGGCAAAGTAGATATGAGTCTAATTACTGCACGGCTGTGGGGAATTCACTTTATCTCTCTGAGCCTTGGTTTCCTCTCCTACACATGGGAGGAGACCTAGAGTTATGTTCTTTGTGCACCATGGAGGGGTGTGGGAGTAACGGTCAGAAGGGGCAGGAAACAGATTTCAGTTCATCTTCCAAAGATGATATGTGCTGTTCTAAAAGATGATGAATACCCATCAGTAAAAGTATACAGTCAGGGCCCGGAGGGCTGGCCAGCCGGCGGGGACACCACGGAAAAGCTGCAGAGGCATCGTTCTTCCACCCCTGAGTCTCTGTGATTACAGGTCCAGAAGGCCCAGAAAATTTGACCCAGGAATTTTCCCTGATGATGACCTCACTCCCAAGTGGCCTCCTGCAAAAACCACTTACAGAAATGCAAAGTATTTTTAACCAAAACACACCGCCAAATCCAAAAGTGCAGGGAGAAAATGAAGGTTTGAATTACAGATTATGGCCACGGGAAGAGACAGTTCAATAACTGTTACTGCTTTTAATTGCAAGGCCCGACTGGGTAAAGAGATAAACTGCCCCCCTGCTGGCCTTAGCCGCTCCAGCAAAAGCCATAAAGAGAGGGAGAGGGGCGTGGCTTCCCAGTCCCAACAGCTACCTTGGCAAATTACAGGGAGCCCCCCACCCACCCCGCTGAGAAACATAACTTTCTTTTCAGGCTGCGCCAGGGGTCACAAGACTGAGCAAAGTCGGTCACATACGGAAAATGGTTTCATATTAATAAAATATGAATCAGGGGCGCCTGGGTGGCTCAGTCGGTTAAGCGTCCGACTTTGGCTCAGGTCATGATCTTGCAGTTCATGAGTTCGAGCCCCGCGTCAGGCTCTGTGCCGACAGCTCAGAGCCTGGAGCCTGCTTCAGATTCTGTCTCCCTCTCTCTCTGCCCCTCCCCTGCTCATGCTCCGTCTCTCAAAAATAAATAAACATGAAAAAAATTAATAGAATAAAGTATGAATCTGAGGCCTGCTAGAGAACAGAGGGAAGGCTATCAAGCCCTGCTCACCCGGGGGCCTGCCTTCCTCCTCCCATGGGCTTGGCACCTGGACTCATCTCAGGTTTTCTGTGGTTTTTGCTGAGACTTTTTGGTAATTGTGTATTTTCCCAACAGATGGGAACATTCCCAACTTGCATAAGCTAAGTGTGTTCGCATTCTTTTCCTTCCTTGAATCCTCTGGATCCAAAGCGTGTTTGCAACCACAGCAATTGCAGCTTGGAGAGAAGGAGTTAGGTCTGCGTCCGGGTCCCAGGCCCCCGCTGCTCCCGCTGGAAACTGAGCTGCAGGGTAACAGGGGAGGCCAAGACCCTCCTGCCACTGGGACTTCACAGCCAAGACAAGTTCACCAGCCTCCTGCTGGTACCAAGCACAGATGAGACCAAGCCTCACAGAGCCACTCAGAGCTCAGAGAGCTGCCCGCCCTTCAGCTTGGCCCCCGGAGTGGCTTGTCTGGTCCACTGCCTAAATCCCACACCTTCCTCGATGAGAAGGTGTGGCAAATCTAGATTCTCCCCAGTGGGTGCGTAGTGTGAGCTGCCCACTGGCCCCAGTTTGGCAGCCTCCCCCAGGTTCACGGTACTTTCCTGAGAGCCAGTGTAGGGTGGCGGCCTCCCGCTGCCAAGTGTGATGACACGATCAGGAAGCAGCAAAGCCCATCTCTCTTCAGGCTCATGCACACCAACTCATGCTCCTGTTCTGTATTTTATTGATCAAAAGATTGAGGCCCAGAGGGGAAGATGGCTTGCCCTGAGCTAATGGCAGATCTTTGCCTTCTGATTCCCACCCCTGGGCTCTCTGTGTGCCAAATGACAATTGTTCACGTTGATAGAGGCCCCTGAGAAGCTCTGCGCGTGTCCCCAAGAGGGTGTCCTGTCCCAAACTCCCATGGCACTCCTGGCGGCCTGGCTCCCGTCTCCTGCACGTACCTGCCAGAAGACGCCCTCGACCGCCTCATACACACACTGCAATCGCATGATGAAGTCCAAACTCTTTGGCTTGGCGTTCGAAGCCCTTCCCAACACAGCTCAAACCTACCTTATTTTCTTTCGTTCAGGACTTCCTGGACATCCACTGGGTGCCATACAGGCGCTGGGCGTAAAATGAGAATCATATGCGGTTCCTCCCCATAAAGAGCCCACAGCCTGGTGGGGGAGGTGGACCCATAAGCAGATACTTACACCACAGCTTTGGGGGCAGCCAGCGGCAAGGACACCCCCAGTAAGAGCAGGACCTGCTACCACTGAGTGCTTGCCACGTGAGGGCCGGATTTGCATGTGGGTTATCTCACTTCTCATGGTCACCCTGCAGGGAAGGACTGTGAGCAGGTTTATGAGGACACAGAAAAGCCTTTCTGAGGAGGGGATGCCCGAGCTGGGGTGTAGCAGGGAGGAAGTGTTAGCCGGGCAAGGGGTAGGGGGGAAGGGTGTTCCTGGCAGAGGGGTCACCACAGGTGAGAGGGAGCATGGGGAGGCAAGGGGCTAGGAGTGTCTGGGGCGGTGGAGAAAACGGTGACAGGAAGCAGGCCCAGGTGAGCCTGGCGGTGACAGTGCCCTCGGCTGTGTGCCCGTGTGCCTCTTCTGTGGGCTGTGAGCTGTGGGAGGGCCCTGAGTGGAGGCTGACCCGATTTAACTTCCGGCCTTCCTCAGCCCCCTGCTCGGCACGGACCTGCTCCAGCCATGGACACGCCATGGACATGCCGGGCCTGGCATGCCCCACGCCTCCCTTTGTGCTGCGTCCCGAGCCGTGTCCTCCATGTAGCAGTGGGGGATGGGGGGTGTGCTGCTGAGTCCCCCGTCACAGAGCAAGGTTCAGCCCACACTCACCCCTCCCGAGGCTCCCCAAGGCACAGGATTTCTCTGATCCGGTCCAGTTTTTGCTGAGCCCCTGCTGGGCCATGATTTGTTTATGGGGCCGGAAGGAGCCAGAAGGGCTGGTTCGCTGTGGGTTCGCCTCTCAGCCCACTTGCCTGGTCCCCACCTGTCTACCCTCTGACTTTTGGTCCCTCTCTCTCCACGCTGACCTTTCTGACTCCAGGCACCTTTATTTTCATCCTCTGGTTGACTGTCAGGCTGCAGAAAGTGAGGGCTCTGCCACCTTGGTGGCCTTGGAGTCACTATGTAGGCCCACTCACAGTTTTCCCATCTGGGAAAGGGGTTGACAACGCTTACCTACAGGCTTCTTGGGAGGTTGTTACAGACAATACAGTAAAGTTCCTGGCCCCCAGTAGACCCTGGAGAAATGGTAGCTTTTGACAGATTTTCTGTTTCCTTTTCTCTCCCCGCCCCCCACTTCCCCTCCCTTCTGTCTTCCTATCCCTGCTTTGTCCAGAGGAGCTGGAAATAACTTCCCCATCGCCCCTTTGCTGCCTGAATCTGTCCCCCCTATTTTCCTTCCTCCCTTTTTCTGCTTAAATGAATCTTAACAGGGAACTGAAGTTTCCTCTTTGTTTCTCTATTAAATGCCTTTCTGTTTCCCTGTTGTTAATTTTTAAAGCATGGGAGCGAAGTGATTTCCGTGTCTTGCCGCTCGGGTTAAGCGCTCACGGTTGACCCGTCTTTCTCCCGGGACAGCCCTGAGCGGAGTCACCTCCTCATTCAGCCACAGCCTCACGGTCCTGCTCTGTGGCCAACTCCAGGCTGATGC
The DNA here is from genome assembly GCF_046562875.1 of Panthera onca. Taxonomy (NCBI): domain Eukaryota; kingdom Metazoa; phylum Chordata; class Mammalia; order Carnivora; family Felidae; genus Panthera; species Panthera onca. Next base: position 202,309,795 of record NC_138346.1, on the reverse strand, counting down.
CACCCAGGGCAAAGAGGGGCTCTTCAAAACCCAATTCTTCCCTCCCCCTGCTCCTTGGAAACTCCATTTATCCTAACCTGCTCCATTTAAGCTTGGTTTTTCCAAGTGGTTCTGTACTGTGACTAAATTAAGGCTCCCGTTCCTCCTTTCCATGGCCTTTTATGAACCTGCCCGGCATTAATTACCATGTTTGTCACCGGGTAATAAAAATCTCTGAACTCCCTGCCACCAGATTATCTTTTTAAAGAAATGCAACTCATTTACAGTTAATAACCAGAGGCCCTGCCATCCTCGGTCTGCTAAAGCGACATGATTTATATACCCGGGTGAGCCTGTGCACTTGCATGCCGCATGATCGTGTTCAAGGTGGCCCCGGTTCCTCGAGTCACAGTCTGTGCCTTCCTTTCTGCCCCTGTTCTCTCAGGGCTCAGAGGCTGCTGATCAAACACTTGCTCCCCATCGGCACCCAGCACTGGGGGGGACCACAGAGGCCAGCGCATGAGACTCGCCACCCAATGAGTCCCTCGGTGAGACCTGCCTGGTGGCCTCAGCAGTTAAAAATAATGTTCCCTCGGGCGCCTGGGTGGCTCAGTCGGTTGAGCGTCCGGTCCTGACCTGAGCGTCCGGCTCAGGTCATAATCTCACGGTCCGTGAGTTCGAGCCCCGCTCCGGGCTCTGTGCCGACGGCTCAGAGCCTGGAGCCTGCTTCAGTTCTGTGTCTCCCTCTCTCTCTGCCCCTCCCCTGCTCGTGCTGTCTCTCTCTCTCTCTCTCTCAAAAATAATAAACATCAAAAAAAAATTTTTTTAATACTTTAAAAATAATGTTCCTGTCCTCTTTCCCCTCACAGACCACGTCTCGGTTGGAGGACTCGGGGACAGTTTTTATGAATATTTGATCAAATCCTGGTTGATGTCGGCCAAGACAGATGTGGAGGCTAAAGATATGTACTATGAAGCCTTAGAGGTAAGACAAGTGCCAGATTCTTCACCGGTGGTCGGTCCTTCACCACCGGTTCTGGCACAGGCCCCTAAGTGCAGGGGGCCCGCTCACTGCCACCACCCCCACCGTGGCGTGCTAGCCAGAAGAACAAGACAGTCTCCTCCCCAGCCAGTTGCTTTGCACACCCAGTTTGTGACTCTTCTCGAACACCTTGAAATTAGGGCCATGTTAGCATCCTCATGTTACAGATGCAAAACCCAGGCTCCAGGAGGGAAAGTCATTTGTCCAAGGCCTCACAGGAAGTGGCAGTCAGTCTGCTTCAGAAACCGTGGTGTGTGGGCTTCAGTCAATGTGTCAGAGCCCACAGCATAGTCAGATGGTGGCCTGGGAGCCCCCAAAAGAGGCTGCCAAAGCAAGAGCCTCAGCTCTCTTCCTGGTGGAGCAGAGATGATGTAATTAGCGTGTCCAAATGGGGAGGGGGCCTCCCTCAGTGGAGCATCCAGTTCTGCTCCTTCTCTCTATGTGGATGGAAATCAAGGCCCAGAGAGGGGAAGGCACTGCTCAAAGGCACACGGCACAGCGCTGGCCGAGCCGGAGCTAAAGCCAGATCTTCTCAGCCAGCCCCAGTGTTTCCCCCATGGCCCCTCACCACCGCTGGTCTGGCTGTAGGGTGTGAACTGAACAAGAGATGGTAGGCTGGGGTGGTGACTGCCAGGAGGGGGACACCTCAGGATGGAAGAGGGAGTTGGTTAACCTGCGCTATTAGAAAGGAGGTTATAGACTCCCGTTGGCCCATCAATAGGTGCTTCTGAGCCCAAGTAAGGAAAAGGCCCTGGGTAGACTCCAGGCCTCGGTTTCCTCATAAAGTGAGTTGAGCAAGTCAGATTTACTCTGCTGCCGTGTTGGTCTGAGGTCCTATGTCTCCTCAACTAGATTTCTTGCTCTTCTGCCCTTCTAAGTCGGCTCTCCACACAGCAGCCAGGAGAACTGGCTCCTTCACATTTGGAATAAACTAGACTCCTCACCTTTGCCCACCTGATTTAGACCTACCAGTCACCTTGAACTCCTTCCCCTTTGCTGTCAGGTGTGGTCCCCAGCCTCCTGCAGACACACCAGACTCAATCTCACCTTGGGGCTTCTGTATTTGCTGTTGTCTCTATGTGGAATATCATTCAAGTGGCTGTGGCCCATTTATTGGTCAACTCAAATACCACTAGGAATTGGCCTTTTGCCACCTCTCTCTGTCACAAACCCCAGACTTACTCTCTTCTTTGCTTTCATGGGCACTGAAAATTATCATGTGCCCATATTTGTTTACTCATTCATTGTCTTCCCCAAATAGAATGTGAGCTATCAAGGAGCCAAGATCTTGTCTAGTCATTCACTGTGTCTGCCTCACTCCTAAAACAGTGCCCGGTACATAGCAAGCACACAAAAACTGTTTTGTGAACAAATGAACATATGATTGCTGAAGGGATGGATGGATGGATGGATGGATGGATGGATGGACAGACAGACGAGTGAATGGGTGGGTCAGTGGGTGGGTGGAAGGATGGGTGGATGGATGGAGGGAGTTATGGGTGGATGTGTGGGTGGAAGGATGGATAGGTGGGTGAATGGGTAGATAGGCAGGTGGAAGGATGGATGGGTGAGTGGATATAGTGGATGAATGGGTATGAACAGTTGGACAGATGGATGAGTGATCTCTAACTACCCTCTGATTGCATGAGTCTGACCAGAAACAGTAGTGCGTAAAGGAAGTGCATTGAAACAGGCCTCCACAGCCATGGACCTTTTAATTTTTTTTTTTTTTTAACGTTTATTTATTTTTGAGACAGAGAGAGACAGAGCATGAATAGGGGAGGGTCAGAGAGAGGGAGACACAGAATTGAAACAGGCTCCGGGCTCTGAGCTGTCAGCACAGGGGCCCGATGCGGGGCTCGAACTCACGGACCGTGAGATCGTGACCTGAGCCGAAGTCGGCGCTCAACCGACTGAGCCACCCAGGCGCCTCAGCCATGGACCTTTTAAACTGTGGGCTCGGTGATGAGTTTTCCCCGCCCAGCTCCCCAGCACCAAGACCTTGGTCATGAAGCAGCTACTGGGACTGCAGTCCCATCTCAGTCTGAGTCTCAGCCCCAGATTCAGCTCCAGCTGAGCTTAGACCACAGCCAGTGTCTCCTGTCTGAGGATCTGTGTTCAGCCTGCACAGGAGATGCTGCCTGGAAAGGCCTTTCTACATTTCTGTCATTCCTTGCAGGGTAAACATGAAGTTAGTGAACAGCCTGGTTCCCTGCCCTCAGGGCACACTGTAGTTGAGGCTTCAAGGGAAGAAATGGTCATGAATTATTTAAGCAAACGGGAGCTTTATGGAAAGCACTTGATTGAACAGGAGAGAACTTGGCTTTGCTCCCTGAATTTGATATCGCTAGTGAAGAGCCTGGAGTATCTCTGACCCTGGGTAAAGACTGGGCCTCTGGCAAGTTTGGGGCTTTGAAGAATATTCTGGTAGTTCTCAACCTTGTCCACACGTTAAAAATCACCAGGGGAGCTATAAAATCCCATTGCTCAGGCTGCACCCTGGCAAGGTACATCAGAACCTCTGGGCTGAGGCCCAGGAAACAGCCTTGAAAGCTGCCTGGGGCAGGGGGCGGGGCGGGGTGGGGGGGGGGGGTGGGTTTCCAGTGTATAAGTTAGAACAATGTCCGGCACAGGCGGGTGTGGACGATTCAGACACGCAGACTGGGCACACCCCTGGAGGGTCCCAGGAGGAGAGGAGGAGCGAAAAGAAGGACAGGGAGAGTATCTGTCACTGCGGCCTCCTCCAGGCAGGTGCATTGACTGCCTTGTCTTATTTAACCCCATTTTACAGACGAGAAACTGAGGCTCAGAGAGGCCCGAGGTCACACAGCAGCCAGTGTCAAAGCCAGGGTGCAAACACTGACTCCAGATAGAGTGCTCCTGCCAACCACAAAGGAGCCTGGCTTGCCTGAAGTCCCTCTCGGGAATGTCCCTTCCAGGAGGGCCAAAGGAAGCAGAGGCTTTGCATAACCTCACAGCCATCCCAGGAATTCTTCCCAGTTTACCAATGAGAAGGAGTCTTCAGAAAAGTGAAATAAATTTGCCCAGAATCACCCAATTCTCAAATTGCAGAGCTGGGATTCCAACCCAGGCCTCTGTATCCCGCTCGGCTCTGCTCTGTCTCCTGCTATGATTGAAGCCTAACCAGTCAGTTGGCAGCCTGTGTTGTCTCGTATTTGGCTTAGGGTTTTAGAAAGCCTTGATTTTTAATCTCTGCACCTATCTGCTTGTCTCAGTAGTGTCCTCACAGAGAGACTGGTCTGTCATTTCGTCTTTACCACAATTACTTAGCCTGGCATTAACCCAGAATGGAAATAACCCACGGGAGTCAGTCTGGAAGGGGCAGTTTTTGCACTGCGGTTGAGGCTTCATGGGATCGCCCCCAGATGTCTGTGTTCTCCCCCAAGTGTCGACAGTGGGTAACTGAACCAGATTTCTACAGCCTGGGTTAGCCTGCCACCCCTCCACACCCGCGTGGACCCAGCTCTACCCAGGAGCCAGGGCCCAGCCCAGAGCAGACCCAACCCAGTAGTGAGCGGCTCCCCAGGCGCCCCCCTCAGTGCTCCTCCCCACGTGGCACAGGTGCCCTGGGCACGTCACGTCATCAGAGCCTCCCCATCTGCTATTCAGTGAGGGTCCTGCAGCCAGCCCCCCAGCCGGGACCTTGCAGGAGCAGGAAAAGAAACAAACCGATCCAAGAGCCAAGGTGTTGGAGTGCCTTCTGTATGTCAGCCCCTGGCCGGAGGTTGGTGGTGGCGGCTTCTGCTCTCACTCAGCCCTCAGAGTCCCGGGAGAGAGACAGACGTGCCACAGACACACACACACACAGATACGGACGCACAAAGTGGGGGACGGCACCACGTAGAAAGGCGACAGGGGAAGAGCGGACCAGGGCAGCCGGGGTTTGGGCCAGGGCGCCGTCTCCAGGGAAGCGCATCGTGGAGGATGCCCAGAGACAAGCCGGAGTGGCGCAGTTGGGGTGGAGCATGTTTCTTGTAAAATGCCGACCACAAATCCTAATTTGTGCCTGTATTTGATTTTGTGGGGACGTCTCTGACTAGCAGGTGAGCCCCGCCCCCAGGCAGGGCCCAGGCTGCGTGTCTTCAGGGGCTATATACCCTGCCCGAACCGCTGCTGGCCCCAAGGAGGTGCTCACGGAATACACTCGAATACTGGATGGGAGGAGAGGGTGGGAATGAAAAGAGGCTGGGGGGGGGGGGGGGGCAGGCTGGAGAGGAGCTGGAACAGCCCACGGGCACTGAGGACTCTCACTGCACCAGGAAGTATGCTGAGGGCTGCACACACATGTCACCCGGTCCTCACAACCCTATAAGGTGGTTTATGGTCATCTCCCCATTTCATACACTCGGAGATCGAGGCAGTAGGAGAGCACATAGAACCTGCCCAGTGTCACACAGCTTGGAACTGACGGAGGTCAGTCCCAGCGTGGCTGGGACCTGGGACAAGCCACTCAACCCCTTTGTCTGTAGAGGGCACTGCAGCCATGTGCCTGGCTCGTCGTGGGCATTAAATGAGAAGGTGCGTGATAAGGGCTTGTAGAGAGAAGTTCTTAACTTTCTGTGGGTCCTTTTTAAGACTCAGATAAAATATCTAGACCCTCTTCCCATGAAAATGCACGTACACAAAAGTGTCATACACAATTTGACGGGCCTTCTGGACCCCCTGGAGCCCACCTACAGGCCAGCTGGGCTTTAGGTTAAGACTCCCTAAGAGAGAATACAGTGGAGGATGGATAAGAATTTTTTTTTTTAATATTTTTTTATTTATTTTTGAAGGAGAGAGAGACCGAGTGTGAGCAGGGGAGGAGCAGAGAGAGAGGGAGACATAGAATTTGAAGCAGGCTCCAGGCTCCGAGCCATCAGCCCAGAGCCGGACGCGGGGCTCGAACTCACGAACTGGGAGATCATGACCTGAGCCGAAGTTGGACGCCTAGCCGACTGAGCCACCCAGGCGCCCCAAGAATTTTTAAAGATTTTTTAAAAGATCTTTGTGCACAGAAGATTTAAAAGTCTACATAAGAGGGGCACCTGGCTGGCTCAGTCGGTAGAACATGCAACTCTTGATCTCGGGGTCATGAGTTCAAGCCCCACGTTGGATGCAGAGATCACCTAAAAGTAATTTTTTTTTTTAAGTCTAAATGAGAGACTCACCCTAGGGAGCTGCCTCGTGTGCAAGCCCCCCGCAGGCACCAGGCTTCAGCCAGGCGAGTGGCAGAAGGTGCCACTGGCCCCATCAGAGACCACCACCAGCCAAGGTCAAGGGCCTCCTTTGCCCGGGATGGAGGGCCCAGCAGAGCTGCGTTCACTGCTGTCTGCAAAATGTTCATTTTCCGTCCTCTCCCCCTCCCTTCTCTGTCCCGCCCCCCATGCCCCTTCCCCCTGCCCAACTCCCACCTTGCTCCCAGGCAATAGAGACCCACCTGCTGAATGTCTCTCCTGGGGGGCTGACCTACATTGCCGAGTGGCGAGGGGGGATTCTGGACCACAAGATGGGGCACCTGGCCTGTTTCTCCGGGGGCATGATCGCCCTCGGCGCTGAGGATGCCAAGGAAGAAAAGAGGGCCCGCTACCGAGAGCTCGCAGCCCAGATCACCAAGACGTGCCACGAATCGTACGCCCGCTCAGGTAACCGTGCGAGGGGAAGGGCAGCAGGAGAGACTGAGGCTAGACACGAGGAAGAACTAGACAAGCCAGCGGAGCGACAGTGAGTGAAGGGAACACAGTTTCCCCTTGGAAGTTACATAGAATTTGTACGAGGGACGTGCTGTCTGTGCACTGAGATTGTACCCGAACTTCAAAGGAAAATAGGGGTGATGTATTGAGCACCTGGCCAAGGATTGTTCCACATCATGGCCAAACCTCACAACACAGATATGCTGAGGCCCAGAGAAGACTTGGCCCAGGGGCACAGAGCGGAAAGTCCTCCAGGCTCCCTGAGCCTAGAGAAGTCCTTCTCCCTGAACCCTTACCCCTGAATGTACCTCTCTTTTTCCTCCCCACCACCCCTCCATTTAGGGGATCTTACCGCCCCTGGCACCACCCTGTTTATCACCCTCTTTGTTCCCAGATCACCGGAAAGCTTGAGAGCTCCTTGACCATCCCCAACACTCCACGCAGAATTATCAAATGCTAGAATCAGAAGTCACTTTAGAGAACATGAACCCAACTCCCTGTTTTACACATGGGGAAACTGAGTCAGCCCAAAGTGGGGAAGTGACTTCACCAAAGTCACCCTGCGTGTGGGTAGCTAAGCCGGGGCTAGAACCCAGGTCTTCTGATGCCCAGCTCCTTCTTATGTGCTGCCTCTCTAGTGCCCCTCAGAAAAATCCCTCCTCCAGGGCCCTGAGAGGTGCCCACTGCTCTGAACTTAATCCCAGGCTTGGTTGGAGGAGAGGACCTAAGATTTGCCCTGAATATTCGTGGCTCAAGTGCTGCTCTGCCACTCACCAGCTGGGTGGCCTCTATTTTCCTACCTGCTCAATGGAAACAGTAACACAGGTCTCCCAGGGTGAGATAGAGGGTCCCATAGAGCACATTGCCAGCCGCCTTCAGCCACAGCACGGAGGAGTTTATTAGCCTGACATGTGTCCTTGACCCCTCCAGTTGAGTCCAGATCTCCGGGAGCTGTTTTCATGAAGCCAGTGATTTGCAGTGGGTCCTTACAACAGGTCTGCAATTTCATTCAGAGAGCCAGGACCATAAACAAACGGGAAATCTCAGGAATAATAAAAAGCTCGCTGTTTGTCTGGGACAATCAGCCCAGACCATAAAAGACACGCACTTAATAGAGCATGCTGTTCCAGCCAGCCCGCTTGTCCACGGACGACCACGGCGGTCGCTCCTGCCCTCACCCCATTAGCCGCTTGGCAGAATGACTGTTTGCTGATGGTCAAGAGCAGCTGTAGCATTTGAGCAATCGAAGGGGCCAGGGTCTGGGGGGTCCCGTTTCCGTGAAGCCTTCCATGGGAGTAGGATGTCCTGCAAAGCTCCAGTCGTCTCTTGAGGAAAAACAACCCAGGGCCTCTCAGGGTCCTGACCCAATGGGAAGAAGGAAGGGGACACCTGAGGACCAGAGCTGGGCACTCCGCTGACCCAGATGTGATGTACAGGTGTTAAAGGAAGGAGGCCTAGAGTCTCAGACCCAGGAGGAAAAGAGAGAGAGCACAGTCCAGGGAAAGGGCATCAGACAGATCGAGGGTCACATCCCAGCTCAGTCACAGCTCGCTGTGTTACCTTGGACAAATTACTTAGCCTCTCTGACCCTCAGTTTCCATGTGCCTGGGAGAGGGACAATAACATCTACCTTAGCAAAGAAAACCATGTTTTAAGGATTGAAATAATGTATGGAAAGCACCCAGCACAGCCCTTGAAATCATAGGTGGTGACTGTAGTTGTGGTTATAATTATGGTCCTCCAGAAAACAGGGACAGCACCAAATTGTCCAAAAACAAACAAGCCAAACAATGATAACAAAATGAAACTCAGAACTCATCAGGCCCTCTTTATCTAGCTGCCTCTGCCTGAGTATGTGCCTCTGGGCAGTACCCCCCCCCCGCCCCCCCCCCCCATCTCCACCTCGACATTATCCCAGCCTGTCGGCTCTGGAAGCTTCTGGGAGGTGTGAAATAGAGGTGCCCTAAGAAAGGGGTGTGTGGAGAAGCATCACTGCATATCAGCATGTTAAAGGATCTGATAAGTCCTGCAGACGGGAGACTCTTTCACTTTATCTGACCCACTGTTCCTTAAATGTATTTAAACCTGAAATCCTTTCTTGGCTGAGCTCCGGTTCACATCTTGCAGAGCTAACATCTCAAAACACACAGCTGGGGAACATCGCCCAAACCTTTGTCCCCCCCGACTGCTGGATAGTTCATTTGGACTCTCAGATTCTAAAACTGCAAAATGTTCGAGGCCTCAAGGGTCTTGCTGTGGCCAACCTAGGCCAAGAGGGAAGCTGTGCGTTTGCCAGGCTCTGCTCTGGCTGGCGGTATAGGCAGGGCCCAGCCGGTATCAGTCCATCGCCAGCCCTCCCCCTGCCACTGCTTCCAGGCCACTGAGCTCTCTCCTGGGGCAGCCAGGTCCTGAAAAGTAGGAGGTGGGAGGTCTGACCTAGACCCTCTGGTTGGTCATCCCCACAGATACCAAACTGGGGCCCGAGGCCTTCTGGTTTAACTCCGGCAGAGAGGCAGTGGCCACACAGCTGAGCGAGAGCTACTATATCCTGCGGCCTGAGGTGGTGGAGAGTTACATGTACCTGTGGCGACAGACCCACGACCCCATCTACAGGGAGTGGGGCTGGGAAGTGGTGACGGTGAGTGGGCTGGTTGGGGGGAGGGGGGACTGGGTGACAGGTGCCCTGAGAATTCAACCAGGGTCCAAAACACCCTAGCACAGGCTTTGAGAAGAGGGTCAGACCAGGCTGACATCCGGCCGAGGTTCAGAATGCAAAGGGTCAAGGTGAGGTTGCACAGCTAAGTGTCCCCAGCTGGGCAGAAGCAGGCCGAGAAACGAGCGCCCACAGCCTTTGGGGCCTGGACTCTAGGACCAGCAAACTGAAGAGGGCCAAAGGCAGGGCAGCAGCCAGAGGGGCCCAGAGCGCATGGGGTCACTGCTCTCCGACCTTGAAGCCTGAGCAGATGGCTTTAGATTTCTCCTGTCAAGCAGGAATCGGCTACCAAGCCAGCAGATCACCTCCCTGCTCTGCCCAGAGCCAGCCCAGCCCCGGGCAGCCCCTACCTTCCTCTGGGCTCTGCTCCCCACCGCCCATGTCTCCTCCACCCGCCCTCTTGTCCCCAACTACCTGGCAGGAAACCTCATGCCCTTCTCTGGGGTAGAGCCAAAGGCAGGTATGGGGAGTCCAGAAGGATGTCTCTTGATGGATGCTAAGCCTTCTCTGTGCCCCCCTCTTCCCAACTTCTCCTAGGGCCACGGCTCTGAGGCACAGGCTATCCTAGGGAGAGCCACACCCAGAGCTTAGAATTGGGCAGGGCACAAGGGCACACTCAGGTTCACTGACATGGTTCATTGGTCAGAAACCCCCTGTTTCCCTGAAGGCCCTGGTTCTTCACCAGTAAAAGTCAAGTGTTTTGTGCTCCTGAGCCCAGCCCACAGACCCCTCTGTGGGTAAAAATTGCATTTATTAAAAAAAAAAAAAAAAAAGCCGTCAGCCCATGGCCCACCCACCGGTAGAACAGGGACCACATCTGCACAGGGAGTTCCCTGGGGTGTGCCGAGTCCCGTCCCCACATCCCGGCCCTCCACTGCCTTCCTCTGTGGGTGAGTCTGTTGGACCAGCCTATCCCCCGGAGGGCCAAGAGAACATCCCCCGAGTTCAGACCCAGAGCAAAGCTCGAGCAAGCAGTCTGTTGGGACAAAGTGCTCAGCGGTGGGCCCAGGGTGTGTGTCCCTACCAGCCTGGCAGCAGGTCAGCTGAGCCCTGAACAAACCATTTGGCCTTCTGCTTCTGCAAATGCCAGCAGCCCCTAGCCAAGTGGTCAGGGGCCTGCCCATCCATGAGCTGGGCAGGCACGAGAACTGGGCAGGGGCCTCTCCTCTCCCCTCCCCCCGCCCCCAAAGCTGCCTCCCTTCTCCTCAGGCCCTGGAGAAATACTGTCGAACAGAAGCCGGTTTCTCCGGGATCCAAGACGTGTACAGTAGCATTCCCAACCACGACAACAAACAGCAGACCTTCTTTCTAGCGGAGACACTAAAGTGAGTTGGGGCCCGGCCGGTGTTCTTGCCAGAGGAAACTGGGCTTTCCTAGGGATGAAGGGCGGGGGTGGGCGAGGGATGGGGTCAGCAGTTCCTCCCTTCACCAACAGGTTCTGCCATCACAGGGGGGCCCAAGAGGGGCCGGAGGGGCGGGGAAAGGGGGCGCTGGGCTCTCCGGGTCACACCCCCAGGGTACGCCTCTGGCCAGGCCCGGGCTGGACTCCACCCCCTAAGTGTTAGCCGTGTGGTAAGTTAACTCCTTTAGTCTCCTTGGGTTACTTAGTTCTCTGAAACTACGTCCTCTTCTGTAAAATGGGGAGAATGACAGTGATGGGGGTCACTGCTGCGAACCTTCCCTGTGCAGTTTTGCTGCTGCCCCGGCCCCTCGCTTTCTTGGGGTGGAAGTCCTCGATGTTCCCCAAAGCATCCCCCTTGTGCTCAACGCTCTGAAATGGATTAGAATGGTCTGTTCTGCCACCAGAACGGCACATCAGGGAGCAGCCTAAGAGTTTGGACTGGTGCAGTCCTCAGGCCACCGTGAAACGAAAGAAGACTCTAGACCTTAAGCTGTCCTAGCAGGCTTCTCACATAGGGTCCTCATACAAGCGGGGAAGAACCTGGGTGAAGCCGGATGGGTATGAGTTAAACAGAGTGAGGGCACGGGCAAGCCAGCATTCAACCAGGTGGGACCGCCCCAAGTCTCAGTGCCCTCCTTGGCATCCACAGCTCCTTCCCTGGGACCAGCCCTCCTAGTGGATTTGGGATCTCAGACCTCCCTGCACCCTTAGCCACAGGCCTGTGGTCGCAGTGGCCTCTGAGATTTGTTCCCAGCGGGGGGGCCTGTTCCCCAAAGTGCTGACGGGCTGTGTTTTGCTTCCCTCCCGGCCCCCGGGGCACAGGTATCTCTATCTTCTGTTCTCTGAAGACGATGTGCTCTCCCTGGAAGACTGGGTGTTCAACACGGAGGCCCACCCCCTCCCCGTGAACCACTCGGACAGCCCCGGCAGGGGCGGGGGCCAACTCTGACCCCACCTCCCTGCCGCTCCCGGGGGCCCGGAGGGTCGCCTTGCCTTTTCAGGACTTGGGACTGTTCTCAAAGGGATTGGGAACGTAGGCCCCATTCTGGGCAGACCCAGGGCACAGGTGTCGGACCAGCAACTTCCTTTCCTCTGTGAGGAGACAGGACTTGGAGACGCAGCAAATGTCGCACCAGGCCCAGACTTTCCTTCCTATGGAGAATTTCTATGAAACCCACTCACTTGCCATCCCAGGGCCCAATGACTGGAGGTCTGCCTATTGTCGCCATGTATTTGGGTCACTTCCGTTCATGTGGGGAGGGTTTTTTTTTAATTTGTTTTGCTTGATTTTGCCTTTTCTCTGCAGTTGTGTTTTATCACAGATTATATGCTTTCAAAATCATGTGCTTTCACACGCAGTATCGTCTTGATGAACTAAACCTTAAAGTGTTTGCAGACACAAACCTTGACCCTGTTTTCTATATTTTAAATGCCTTTTGCCCAACATGTACTATACGTTCAACTATGTGGCATTTACCTTATAATTTGAGGAGGCGCTGCCTTTTGATTTGGGCCTAAATGTTAACGAATCACTAGTGCTATTTTCATTATTGTAATGGAAAAATCCGTAAACTTACAATAAAAGAGTTTATTGAATAAGAAATACGATTGGGTTCATTGCACATCAGTGACTCTTGGGAAGACCATTGCAGTGCTATCAGAAAAAATAACCAGCAGTTGATTTAACGTGCAATTTAGTAAAGACTTCTATTGCCTTTCCTTAACTCGGTCTTAAAAATTCAGGAAGGGTGAAGCCAATCCTTTAAATGGAATTGGATGTTTATACTTAGGTCAAAGCTTGGAAGAGGCCCAGAGAGGGCCAGCAACTTGCCTGAAGTCATACAGCCAGTAGAGACAGAGGGGTGAGCCCAGCCCCTCTTACTCACACGCCCCTCCCACCCCCAGTTACGAGTTCATCTGCTCTCGTTCAGCAGATACATGGTGAGTGCCCGTAGGGGACCAGACACTGGGCTGGACACCAGGGACACAGCCATAAGTGAAACAGTCCTAAGTTCTGTCCTCAGGGAGCGAACGGTCAAGGAGGGGGAAAGACAGACCGGGAAGTAAACTGACAGGTAAGTAACATGACTGCAAGTTGTATAAAATGCTACAAAGGAGTCATGTGGGGCCGGGGTACTAATGGCCAGGACCGATCTGCGGGCATGACTTTCAAGGCCTAGAAGATAAGGAGCAGCCAGACGGGCATCCCACGATCCCACTCTCCCCAGTGACGTCACCTGCCTCCCCCGCGGGGAGGCCTAGAACCTTGAGGCATTATGCAGAGCAAGGCGTCCAGGCAGGGGTGAAGGGAGAGCTCTCCCTCTGCTTGGCAGCTTGTCCACACAGCTGACCTCACAGGATAATTCTAAGCCCTGCCACACGCTCAGTCACTTCATTCTGGCTACTTGAGTAGCCCCAGGACGCCTGGCTGGCTCCGTCAGAAGAGCATGTGGTCTTGATCTCAGGGTCGTGAGTTCAAGCCCCATGTTGGGTGCGGAGATTAATAAACTTGAGTAGCCCCTGGGGTGTTGGAGCCCTGGGCCAAGTCACCCGCCTTTAAGTCCCCACTATGAGAGCCTGGGCAGGTCACCTCACCTCTCCGGTCCCTCTTCCGTCAAACAGGGAGGAACCTCTATCTCCCAAGGTCGCTGTGACAATGAGTGGGATCCACAGGTGCCCTGGCAAAGTGGGCAGGGCTTTTCTTTGTCCTGGGGACACAGATGCCTCCTGCATCTTCGTAAGCAGTAGTCAGAGCTCTGGGTGAACAGTCCCCATGGCAGGGACCCTGGAGTTTTGTGACTAAGTCCCTCCCTGAACCCAGGAAATCACTTCACTTTAGACAGGCATCAAGAAAGTGTGACTCTGGCGACCCGCCTGTGTCCACTTTTTTTAAAAACCAAAACAGGGGCGCCTGGGTGGCCCATTCGGTTAAGTGTCTGACTCTTGATTTCGGCTCAGGTCACGATCTCACAGTTCGTGGGATTGAGCCCTGCGTCGAGCTCTCTGCTGACAGCGCAGAGCCTGTTTGAGGTTGTCTCTCTCCCTCTCTCTCTCTCTCTCTGCCTCCCCTCTGCTGGCATGCTCGCTCTCTTCCTCTCAAAAATAAACATTTCATAAACTTGAAAAAATAAAGAAGGCAAAACAGAAAAACCCACTCCACAAGCATTGTGGAAAGGTTAGGAGTATCTTTATGCTGAGCAGAAAGAAAAGCCACATACAAACCATCCTACCCTTTGGAATGAAGACCATTATATTTTCTTCTAGATCTTTTTTCTGTGAACGTACAGAATATATTTTGCAAACATAGTATCACACTGTGTTTACTGTTTTACTATAATCTGCTTTTGCCCTTAACTATATACTGTGAAGTTCTTTCCATGTCAACAAATACACACTTACTACCGCACCTAGTTGTAGAATGTTCCATTGTGTACTCTATCGTGCTTTCTGGATCCAAGCCTCTGTGGCTGGGCATTTGGGTTTGTGACAGTTCGGGCCCTCAATTACAAATAATAGAAACCAACTCTGTCTCACTTAAGCAAACAAAACAAAGCGAACAAACAAAAAAAAAAAAAGAAAAAGAAAAAAACACGTATTGAAATGCCCTAGGGTGACTCATGGGCTTTCAAGAGAGGCAACAGTCAGACCACAAGAAGGACTAGGAAGAGGAAGTGGCCAGGGACGGGATCTAGGCTGCAAGAACCAAGGGGGTAGTCTCCCCAGCACCTCCGTCAGGCCGGGTGACTCCAAATGGGTCCGGATCCTACCGGCTCCCCTCAAGGAAGTAGGCTTCCAATTGGCCTAACCTGGGTCATGTGCTCCCCAGCCAGGTGCATCTTGAGTGACAGGCAAGCACCCCATGCGATAGGGGATGGGCTGGTCCCTGGAGAAAAAAATGAGGTTTGCTACCAAAATAACGAAGCCACCTGCTCGTGGGGCAGAAACCGCAGGACTGTTCACAGGTTTTGCTTTGATTTTTTTCAGTATTAGAAAGAGAGTTAGGAAAGCCTACTTGGCTATTCTTCTTCTTTCCTCTCCTCCGGCCCCTTAGAGCCAACTCCTGGAATGTCTCTCCCTGGCAAAGTCACTTGGCGGTTCCCCAAGGCCCCATTCCCTCCCCACCCCCCGTTGGGCCCATGTTGCTGTCCCTGTCTCCCTGCCACCTGCATTCTTGTCTTCTGCATTATGGCTGGGAGCAAGCTGTAAAAATGAGCATTTTAAAATTCATCCTCCAGGAGGGCCCTTGCAGGTGGAGAAATATCACCCGTTTGGCAACTTAACGCCATTCCGGGGATAAAAATAAGTAAGACCCAAGGTAGGCTGCGAGGAGAGAGACACTAAGGGATGAGTCATCTTCATCGAAGGAGGAGCCACAGAAGCCCAGTTCTGGAACCACTCCCGGGGGCAGACCCTCCTTTCGTGGCAAGGGTCAGCATGCTGCCGGCCTCTTTTGCAGCCTCGTCTGATGGAACCACCTTTTGCACCTGTTTTCTTCACAGATGGGCTTGATGCTGGTTCCTGCCCGGAAAGCTTCATTAGCACCTGGCTCCAGGCACCGAGGTCTGCAGAGCACCGCACTGCTGAGAAGCGGGACATTTCCTCCTCCAGATGCTTCCTTTTAGATGACTGCATCTGTTTAGACGCTTTGTGCATCCCGTTGTGTCTTTGGCGATTTGCAAAGTTCAAAAACCAAATGCACTGGAAAGAAAAGCAAAAACAGAAAATCCAATTTAAAGGCGGCAAAGCAAAAAGAGAAAATCCGATTTAAAGGCGGTATCCTTGAGACCCACAATGTGAATCTCAGCTCTGTCCCCTCTGCTTTGGGGAGGGGACCGAAGGGGAGATGGGGAAGAGCCAGCTCCTCCCTGCTACCCCACTGGGGCTCTGTCCTTGGAAATATGTTCGTTGATTATGTAGCACAGAGACGCTCAGCCCTCTGTGACTAAAGCTTAATCACATGGTAATGCTGTGGGGGGGGGGGGGGGTTGCTGCTGATGCTGGTTTTTTGTATCTAAAAATATCTGGTTGGTTCCCTATACTTGGAACAATATTTTGATCCTGCTCCTCCTGTCTCTTAAGACAGAGCTTTTTAAACTTGAATGTGCACCTGAATCACCTGGGGATCTTGTTAAAATGCAGATTCATATTCAGCGGCTCAGGCGCGGAGCCCAAGATACTGCGCTTCTAACAAGGCCCCAGGAGATGCAGTCCTGAGACCACACCGAGTAGCAAGGTCTCCCCTAATGGCCGCTCTTTTGGTTTCTGCCCTTTATCTGCATCCATGGAGTTGTCACCTCTCCAGAGTAGAGGGGCTCAGGTGTTGGGATGGCTTCGAGAGGTACCTTGGCTACAGAGGAAGCTATCACCTGCATCAGTGGCTCCCCGCCCCCTCCAGGATGGTCTGGACAACACCAGAGCCGGCTTGCTTGTGGCTTAGGACAATGCCGTCCAGTAGAACTTGCTACGATGTTGGAAATCTTCCAGATCTGTGCTGTCCAACAGGGTGGCCACAGGTGGGTATTGAGCACTTAAAATGGGCCAAGTGCAACCGAGGAGCTGAGATTTTCAATTGTATTTCATTTTATTTTATTTTTTAATGTTTATTTCTTTTTGAGAGAGAGAGAGACAGAGTGTGAGCAGGGGAGGGGCAGAGAGAGAGGGAGACAGAAGATCCAAAACAGGCCCTGTGCCGACAGCAGACAGCCCGACGAGGGGCTCGAAATCACGAACCGTGAGATCAAGACCTGAGCTGAGGTCACTTCACCGACTGAGCCACCCAGGTGCCTCCAATTTTTATTTCATTTTAACTAAAGTTAAGTAGCCATTTGTAGTACTGAGCGCCATTTTGAACAGTGCAGTCCTAGAACTTAGAAAGCCAGTCCTCTGTTCACTGACTCCCTGCCCCCCTGGACCCTCCGCCACCTGCATCATTACAAAAATAGTCTTAGCACAAAAGATATTGTTTGGGGAGTCGAGGGTTCCCTTGGACATACTTGGTTATTTTTATATTCATTCCAGCCTCTGTTTTCTACAAGAGCCTCTGTTTCTCGTTTTGTTCTGTTTTGTTCTCACCCACTGGTGTATCTGCAGATCCGTGTACATTAGATCAAGTTGAAGATACGCAAGGCAGAACGGGAGAGGGCGAGCAGAGACGGAAACAGAGGACCTGGGTTCAGCTGTACCCTGCCCTTTCCCTGGGCTGTATGACCTTGGGTAAGCCCCTTAACTCTCTGAGCCTCCGCCTGCCTCTATGGAAAGGGAGGGTGATTTCGAGGGTTAATCGAGCTCCCCAGTGTAGTAACTCAATACATAGAGTGATGATCGTTGCTGCTATTATGTGAAGGCTCTCTGTAAACTAGAAAACGCTGCTGTCAAAAATTCTCCTTTTTAAACAAAATGCTCTGAAACTTGGAGGGAACTGCATCAACCAGGCCCAGGAGACAAACCAAAATCTCAAAGCAATAAATCTGAACATTTTCCACTTTCGCATTGAGCAAGCATTTTGCCGTTAGCCCTGAAGTACGAAATGAGGAAACTGAGAGAAAGATCCAAGGGCTTCCAGGAGCCGGCCTGATGGTGGGGGTGCTCAGGCAGGGGCAGAGGGCTGAGGGAAGATGCTGGGAGCTTGCCCAGAATCTGGCAGAGGCCCTCGGCTTCGGAGGCGAGGGTGGGATCCTGTTCGCCTTTCCTCTTCAGGACACCCCTGACCAATCCTTCCTGCCACATGGGGAGGGGGGCACAGCAGGCAGAGACCCACAGAGCGGGAGCCTGAGGTGCGGGGAGGCCTGCTTGGGTCCCACAGCTGTCCCTGGCCTCTGGGCACCCCTACAGACACCCACAGTGCTCTCCCTGCCACGCCCACCCCCTGCGTCTCCCTTCCTCTCTCAAATGACCCCAAATCTAGGGTGGCCCTCGCCCTGCTCTTGCAATTTGCTCATGACAGTTTAGCTTCCAAACCTGTTGTTCCAGCACATTCATTCCCAATGCCCCCTTTGCTCTCAAAAGTGTCCCAATTTGAACAACCAATGATGTGCCTTCCCTGGTATAAGTGAAAAGAATGGTGACTGAGATCTGTCTCCCGGAAGCCTTTGGTGCTTCAGGGAATGGTAAAACCCAACCCGGAAAAGCATGCAAGTAGCCCAGAGATTCTTTCCTTTGGAAACCGATCTGGAACTGCGCATGATCTCACAGCCTCCATACGTTTCCATCCCTGTGCCTCTCGCCCGGATTGTCCTCCACCCCCCCAGGTATGCCTACTAAACTCTTCATTCCTCAAGGCTGCCCTTGAGGCCATCTCCTCCAGGAAGCCTTCCTGGACCCCTTCCTGCCCTTCCCTTGAAACAGGCTTAAAACCTCCTTGTCCTGGGCCCCCACCATACTTGGGGCAGACCAGGTTTGCATGAGCCTCTCCCCGATAGATCCCAGGGAACTTCTCCTCATCTTTGAAACCCCAACACGCTGTAGGCAGCAACAAATGTTTGTGTTGATGGTTTAGGGATTAATCACCCACCTGCCTCCCACAAGTTCCAGCTGACTGAGAATGGGGTGGGGGGTGATGATGAGTTTCATTACAAGGCCTCTGGGAGCTGTCTGGGCTGTGGGCTGACTGTAGATTCCAGAAAGTGTGTGGGAAGGGAGAACGGGGCTCTTCCCACCATGGGACAGGAAAGTCCCAGAAAGGTGGAGTATGAGCTCATAGGCCCAGTGGCCCTCTGGGCAGTGCGGTGACCCCTTCCCCTAGGTAAAGTGATGAGACTGCCGGGGTTCACCCAGTTCACCCCTCATCCCATGGAGACAGAGGGGAGTCAGGCCATTCTCCAAGTGGGGACATCCCCAGTCTAGGGGCTGAGTAGACAAAAGGCTTCTCACACACATGCGTAGGCACGTGCACATACCTCAACTTCCCTCTCCCAAGGCTTTGGATTTATTGGCCAGCCTGTAGTCTCCCTGTGGGGAGACCCCTGGACCCTCCTGCCCTGACCCGCAGGAGTCCCTCGCCCCAGTCACCAGTCCCTCGGGAGTTCTCCTGCCACCTAGGGTGGGAGGCTCTGCTCCGGCCCACAGAATGATCCAGCACTGGCCAATCAGGAGATCAGTGGTTCCCAGAGTATGGAAGCCAGGTCTGAGGCACGAGCAGCACCTGGGAGCTTGTTAGGAATGCAGGTTCTCAGGCCCCACCCCCAGACCTTCATAGGTTATGGGGTTCATGGCTGCCGCCCAGGCCACCGTTCCAGAACCCTCCAGGCTTCGTAATTCCACAAGTGACTATTAACCTTCTCTGCCGGGTGATGGGTAAGGTTCTGTAACTACAGCTGTAACACGACAGACAAGGTTTCTGCCCCCGTGGGGCTCCCAGGCCAGTGGCGGGGTAGGGCCGGGACGGATGTGTAAACACGTCACTGAAGCGGCTGCAGACGGAGATAAATGCTTGGGAGGCCACAGGCAGGGCACATATGAGAGTGACAGAGGGACACTGGAGATGGGGAGGTCAGGGATGTCCCCGGGGAACGGACCTGTGTGACAGACCATTCCAGGCAGCGGAACAGAGAACGCAAGAGCTCAGAGGTAGGAGGTAGTGACACATCTGAGGAGGGGGAAGGCCACAGGTGAACGAGGGGCACCGTCCGTGAGTCAGAGGAAGTCGCAGGGACAGGGCTCCATCCTGTAGGGCCTCCAGGGCCGGGGCAGAGGCTGATTTGAATCCGAGCAGCAAGAAGCCGGGAAGAGGTTAAAGCAGGGCCATGAGATGACCTACTTTGTATTTTGAAAGTTTCCTCTGACTTCTGAGGGGAGAGGCCTCGGGAGGCCTCGGGATTCATCTTGCCCTTACGTCTGTCTCAGTGGAAACTATTCTCGGGTTCCTGAGCAGAAGCTTCTGAAGCCGGTGCCCCCAGGAGCACGGAGAGAAGCAGGGGCCTCCCGCCAAGGGGCAGCCTCTGCTGGGCCCCGGGCCCCGGGGCCCCCGCCCCTCTGGAGCGCACAGCAGGCTTCAAGGCACTGGGGCTCCTCCTCTGACCTTTGTTCCTGCAGCCTCCACTCCCCTCCGTCCCCCACTCCTGTCCAGCTGTGCTTCTGGATATTTAAGCCGCTTCCTAAGATGGCCCTTGTCCTTTGCTAGCATGTGTGGATCCAAGGCCGTTTTCCAGCTCCGGGGGCCTTCTCTTTTCTCTTCGGAATCTGCTGGTTCTGTGACAGGTAGGATGCCTGGGAGTTCTGGGTCCCGAACATCATTTCCTGTCCACCTTCACCCCTACCCCATGGGTAATTCACACCAGGAGACGGCCTCCCACGCAGCGTCCTGCACAGGCCTGGATCTACCCGTGTCTCCTGGTTGCACGCCCCACCCTTTGCCATTGTCACCTTCCCAGCCCTCGCCATAGGGCGCTGACTCCACACATTCCCCCGGCATGAGGTTCCCCACCTACAGTCACCATGGGACCTCTACGCTTTGCCTGCCCAAGGCTCACCCGATCCCCAAGGAGGCCACCCTGACTGCTGGCACCCACTGTGGCTTTAGGGGCCCTCCCGGTGGGGCCCGAGGTTCCTGCTCCTTGGGGAAACCATCTGACCTGCGCTCTGAGGTCCTGCCTCTGCCTCTCTGTCCCCTTTCCTTTTCTTTTTTTAAAGAACTCTTTGAGCCATAGGGTAGACAGTCACATGTATAAACGTCATTAATCTTAAGCGTAAAGCTCCGGGAACGTTCACCTGTGTACACGGTCATGTAGCCTTCCCGCCATCAAGATAGAGAACATTCCAGCCCTCAGAGAGCCCCACTCCCACCCTTCCACCCCCCGCTGCTATCAATATTTGCCATCCTTAGAGCAAACTCGGCTGGTCTCTTCCACCACTGGCCGATTTCAGGCACACATAGCCTTTGAATTCCCTCTGTCTTTTTTTTTTTTTTAAATGTTTATTTGTTTTTGAGAGAGAGAGAGAGAGAGAGAGAAAGTGTGGGGGAGGGACAGAGTGAGGGAGACAGAGAATCTGAAGCAGGCTCTGTGCTGTCAGCACAGAGCCAGATGCAGGGCTCGAACCCACGAACCGGGAGATCATGACCTGAGCCAAAGTCGGATGCTTAACCAACCGAGCCACCCTGTGCCCCTGAGGAAGGGTGTTTTTATAAAACGGAACAATTCTTCTGGATTTGGCATTCACTGCTCAGCTCTCCAAAACTCCCGCCCAGGAAAACTCGGCTAGCACCGGCCCCAGCCCAGGGATACTCAACCCTGACGGTGCGTCAGAACCACCGGGCTGACAAGCCACTCTAGTGGCAGCCAGGCTAGACGACTCGGTCCCCAGGCCCATGGTGCTGAGAATAAAGCTGTCCGTGTGTACAGAGCCCTGGGGGCCTTTCTTGACCCCAGGAAATCAATCTCCCTGCTTGGACCGGACGAGAGCCTGGCCCAAGCCTAGCCAAAGGCTGTTGTGAGCCTCCCCCCGCCACCAATTAATCTATTTTCTGGCTAATTCCCGTCCTGTGCCTGTGGATCCGGCCAAAGCCACGCAGCACTCCAAGGCACGGCCGCATCTGTGGCCACACACCCAGCCGTTCAGGCCGTGCAAACCAAAGGCCTCTCTCTTCTCTCTCCTCAATGATCTCATCGAGTTCTGTGATTTTAGTGTCATCTGTAGGCTGGCGACTTGCGAGGCTTTGGTCCTATAAACTGCACTCACTGCCTCTCTGACACCTCCCCGTGGCACTCCACGTGGCGGCTCAGGGTCACGTCCACACGGCAGCCGGGGCCTCTCAGGCTTTCTCACCTCGGGAATGACACCACCATCCACCTGACACGGGCTGCGTGGCCCGCCCGGCCCAGGACCCCAACGTCTTTGGGCTGGGAGACCGAACCCGCCTCCTCACTCCCTCAGTCTATTCTCTACCCAGAATCCAGAAAGGTCTTAAAAAAGCAAAAACCCAAAAGACTCCAGCTTTATTGGGATATGATTTATATGCCATAAAATTCGCACACTTAAAGTGTACAATTTGTGTTTTTGTAAATAGGGTTGCACAACCATCACTGTAATCTAATGGCAGAAGCTTTATACTCCAGGGCGCCCGGGGGCTCAGTCGATTGAGTATCTGACTTTGGCTCAGGTCATGATCTCGGAGTTCGTGAGTTCGAGCCCTGCATCGGGCTCTGTGCTGACAGCTCAGGGTCCGGAGCCTGCTTCGGATTCTGTGTCTCCCTCTCTCTCCGCCCCTCCCCGGCTCGTGCTCTGTCTTTCTCTCTCTCTCAGAAATAAACATTAAAAAAATAAAATAAAATAAAAAAGAACATTTATGCTCCAGGGTGCTCAGGGGGCTCAGTCAGCTAAATGTCCAACTCTTGATTTCAGCTCAGGTCGTGATCTCATGGTTCATGGGATCGAGCCCCACATCGGGCTCTGTGCAGAGCCTGCTTGGGATTCTCTCTCTCCCTCTTGCTGCCCCTCTCCCGTTTGCTTGCACTCTCTCTCTCAAATACATAAGCATTAAAAAAAAACCCCAAGAAACCCCGCAAAGAACATTTCTACTCCAAAAAGAAGCCTTGTGCCCATTAGCAGACACTCACTACCCTCACTCCATTCCCAGGCACGTGCCAACCTCCCTTCTGTGTCTGTGGATTGGCCTTTCCGGACATCGCACGTAAATGGAATCCTACCGTGTGTGCAATCTTTGTGTCTGGCTTCTTTCTGTTAGCATAATGTTCTCGAGGTTTATCTGTGTTGTAGCACATATCAGTACTCCGTTCCGCTTTATTGCCCCAAAATATCCATTGATGTGGGTCTGCCACGTCTTGGGCATCCATTCATCAGTGGAAACTTGAGTTGTTTCTCCTTTCTGGCTGTTAGAAAGGTCTTCTTTTTTTTTTTTTAATTTTTTTAAACGTTTATTTATTTTTGAGAGAGACAGAGAGAGAGTGAGTGGAGGAGGGGCAGAGAGAGAGAGAGGGAGACACCGAATAGGAAGCAGGTTCCAGGCTCTGAACTGTCAGCACAGAGCCCGACGTGGGGCTCGAACTCACAAACGGCAAGATC
Source organism: Panthera onca (assembly GCF_046562875.1). Taxonomy (NCBI): domain Eukaryota; kingdom Metazoa; phylum Chordata; class Mammalia; order Carnivora; family Felidae; genus Panthera; species Panthera onca. The sequence goes on along the minus strand of NC_138346.1, from coordinate 202,286,948 downwards.
ATGACCTAAAGTCGGGTGCTTAATCGACGGGGCCACCCAGATGCCCCTAGAAAGTCTTTTTAAAGACAAATCAGGTAACTGTACAGGAATTAAAATAAAAAGCTTAATAAGACAAAGAAAAAGAAAAGGGACTCACATGTCACCCACACCCCTCCCCTGTTTAAAACCCTGCGATGGTTTCCCATCATATCTAAATGCAGCTTGTTACTTCGGCCTGCAAGGTTCTCAGACACTCGGCCCCGCTTCTGTCCCCAGCCCTTCCTGCCCTTACTCCACTGGGCCTGTTCTGCCTTCTCCAGGTTTCCTGAACACGCCGAGTTTGTTTCCCACGCAGGGGCCTCCGCGCTTGCACCCCCGCCCGGGATGCCCTTCCTTCGTGCTCCGGGAGCCGGCCTCTTTCCACTCGGGCTGCCGTGTAAATGCCACCTCCCGGGGAAGCTGCCTGACCCCTGCACGTGCCACCCTGTCTTACCCCTTCCTGGTTACCATTGTCCAAAATTATCTCCTCTGTGTGTTTATCGCCTCTCTCCTCCTGCTAGAATATTTAGCTCCAAGAGAGGAAGTACCTCATCTGTCTTCACTTCCGTGCTCCAGGAGGCTAGAACAGTTCCTGACACATAGTAGGCCCTTAGTTTGTTGAGAGGCCCACGGGGTCCAGGCAGGCAAAGCTACTGCTACGCTGGCACCAGAAGCCTCCGTTTCCTCAAGTGACAACCCCAGTTTGATCTCCTGGAGGGAGAGAGGCTCCTCCCCGGAGAGTCTGCCCCAGTGAAACGCAAGCAGAAGAGAAGTGTGTGTGTGTGTGTGTGTGTGTGTGCGTGTGTGTATGTGCGGGAGGGGGGAGCAGGGCAGGGTGTGAGGCAGTGACTCCGCTCTCCTGCCCTGCCTCCCCTGCCAATGGGGGGGATGGATGGACGGGGGGGGGGGGGGGGGGGGGGAGGCACCCTCCCTCAGTAGCCTGAAGGTGCCTCCATGGCCGAATGTGCTGCTCCTCCCATCACTGGTGTCTCTTGAGGATAAAGTCCAAGCTCGGAGCCCCAGCCTGTCTTTCCTGCCTCCTCTCCCTTCACACTCCCTCGTGTCCCCCTGATCAAACCCACTGGACTGTGTCCTCATAATGCCGTAGACAGGCCGTTGATTTTCATGCCACCAGGCCTTTCTTTTGTCTCTGCTGTTTCTGCCCCTGGAATGATCTTCCCCTGGTGCTCTGACTGGAGACCTCCTGAACTCGGGCCTGGCAGGACTTCCACTCTGTGAAGCCTCTCCTGGCCCCTCTTGATAGTCACGGTTACCATTGTCCTCTTCATACATCCCTCTCGCAGATCATTCACCTCTGAGGAAGGGGGGGTGGGGTGGTCATTGTATCCAGTGGCTTGTCTAGAAGAGCAGGGACTCGGCTTTTCTTCTCTGATGGATCCCCAATGCCCAGAACCAAGCATCGAAGACCCTCGATAAATATTTGTTGAATAGGTGTGATTTCCCTGCTAGCCTGGGAACGACTTATTTTGATGCACTTTCCTCTGCTGCTACAACCAAATACCACCCTGGCCCACTCATGGCCCAGAAACAAGGCGCCAAAAAAGCCCCTGCAGCACCGCCCCTGACCAGAACCACCCTGCCGGCCCAGACTCTCCAGGCCTTGCCTTGCCCGGGTCCTTGGTTTAGAGACAAGCCTCCTGGGAAGGGTGCCACCAGCAGGATGCCCAGTCCTGCTCCGTTGCCAAGGCCCAGAGCCTTCTTCCCAGAGCTGGGGCCCAAGATCGGTCCTTTTCCCAGAGGCTCACTGACCTAAGTCAAGTCTCCCACACCCACCCCTCACCCCAGCGCCCTCCCAACCCCAGCAGCTCATCTCCCCAGCCCTGGGCCGCAGAGACCAGTGGGATGTCTGTGTCTTTAACAAAAAGCAAGTGTAATAAATAAAAGTCATCTGGCAAAGAAAACTTCTCTCATTTATTTTCCAGGGGCCTTGGCTCATCAATCTTCCCTTCCTAACCTGCTTTGTGCTCTGTTAGTTTTGCTTCCTCATAGAGCAGAATTTGGTTTTCTAATAGCTTCTGTCGTATGCAGGGTGTCCCCAAACATTAGCGGTAATGAGCTGGAAGAGGCACATTTGAAAGCCTTCAGAAGCCAACGGCAGATGTCAGGCTCTCGGTGGGTTCCCCCGGGCTCTGGGGCCAGAGTACTGGGCAAAAGCTAAGTCCACGGCCTACAAGTCTCGGTCCCTGCGAGTCATTCATGCAAAAGACATTGGGGTGCCAGCACGTGTCAGGTCCTGTGGGGGCTCCGGGAAGATGAGCCCCGCCCTCAGGGCACTGTCATAGCTGGTTACCCACGAAGGGCGGACGTGGCGGCGGTAGAAGAAAGTCCTCGTCCCCAGTCTGCTGGGCCGTCCCCTGCAAGGCAACCGGATAGGAGATCTGGACTCAGATAGACCTGGGTGCCTGAGCTCAGCCTCCTTAATTTAAAAATGAGGCAAACAATCCTCACCTCACTGGGTTGCCTGAGAACACCTAAGCATCAAACACCCAGCACCAAGTCCCGCACAGCGGTGCTCGGTACCTGGTAGATCCCTCCAACATCTCAGACCTGACAGGTGCGTGTGCACTGGGGCTGGCAGTGATCTTCCAGGGCGGTGCTGCTGTTCTCCGCAGCCAGGGTTCTTGTCTGGAGGCTTCGGCAGTTTCTGCCCTGTCCTGGGAAAGAGACAGCCATCCTGGGGCTCCTGGAGACCTTGAAATGATGGAAGAGGGCCCCAGGGGAAAGAGGCTCCTGGAGACAGGAACCAAAAGCATTGACGGATCCAAAAGTGTTTTCTTCAAACTCCATCCGCCTCCATTCCCAGGGTCCTCCTCCAAGCATGCCAAGAGTTGTTCCCTAGAAAAATCACTCCTGTGGCCATGCAACCGTCCAGCAGAGGAGAGAGTAGCTGGCAAGTCACAGTCCGGCCTTGCCGGCGCCAAGAGGCCGCCAGCCCTACCAGCCCAGGTATTTCTTCCGCACCACAACCTGCAGGGAGGGTCTCTTCTGACTCGTCCTGACAAGTGAGCACATTCTAGCCCCAGCAGGTGAGGGTCTCAGGGCAGCAGCGCCTGTGTGTGGCCTGGAAGAAGTAGAGCCCCCTCCCCCCACCCCCCGCAAATGTGCAGCGATGGCCTTCCAGCTGGACCATGAAGGGGACGGAATACGGCCTGGACTTCGTAGTGTTTTATTCTTTTCCGTGACTGAGGACGTTTTGGAAAGCAGGTGGGATAAAGGGGTATCCTCCTCCGGCGGACAGAAGGGGACGCGAGGCCTGGCGGCCCACGAGTGCCCTCCCCGGCGACCCCCCGCCCCGCCCCGCCGCCTCCCTGGCCTCCGCCGGGCGGGACGCCGAGGCCGCTTTCTCTGCGGGAGCCCAAGCGCAGGGAGGAGGCTCGGCGACGGCGGGGCCGGGCTGGCAGGCGGGTGGCGGGGAGTCCCGGCGCCCCTCCACTGACTCGCTCGGCTCGCGAGGAAGCTGCAGAGCCGGCACCCGGCGCGGGGCCCGCGCCCGCCCCCCACGGCCCCGCCCCTCCCCTCCCCTCCCCGCCCCTCCCCGCCCCGCCGCTGCCGCCCAGCCGCCGCCGCCGACGCCGTCGCGAGTCCGCCAGCCCCGCCGCCGCCATGGGCCGGGTCCGGCCGGGCGAGCGCGGGCCTCCCGGCCCCGGCCCCGGCCCCGCCGCTCCACCGCCCGCGCCCCGCCGCGCCCGCGCCCTGGCGCTGCTCGGGGCCCTGGTCGCCGCCGCCGCCGCCGTTGCCGCCGCCCGGGCCTATGCCCGCCACGCCGAGGCCCAGGCGGCCGCGCGGCAGGTCTGGCCCGCGGGGAAGGGCGCGCGCCGGGCTCACCGAAGGCCTGGGCTCGGGGGTCCGGGGGAGGGGGGCTCGGAGGGCGGGGGGAGCCTCGGAGGAGGCGAGGGGAGGGGCTCGGAGGGCGGGGCTCGGAGCGGGCTGCGGCGGCAGGGGGGTGGTGTCCGGGGTGCAGAGGGAGGTTTGGAGTGGGCGGGGGAGGGGATGGGGAGGCACGGGTTGGGGTTGGGGCAGGGTGAAAGGTCAGGACCGGTGGGCCGGGGACGGTGGCCTGAAAGGGAGGGAAAAGGGGTGGGGAGGGTGGGGTCGGGCAGACTTGGGAAGACTGCTGCGGGGAGGCGGGAGCATCGGCCCAGTGTGCGGCAGAGCCTGGGACAGACTGGAGGGGCTGTCCAGAGAGGTGACCTGGACAGAGGGAGCGAAGCTGTGACCTGGAGAGCCTGGTGGGGACCTGGGGAGTGCCGGGACAGTGCTGGGGGACAGGAGAGGACACTGGCGAAAAAGTGTGAAATGGAGACGGGGCCAGATGGAAGACTAGGGCAACCTTGGCGGGTAGTGGATGTGCATGAAGGAGCAGAGTGAAGCAGGGACCCGGCAGGGGACTGGGGCTCTGGGGTGGTGCAGAGGTGACATCTGAATGGGTGGACTGGAAGCGTCCTCAGAACTCGGGAAGGAGGTGGTGGGAGCTGCCCCCTCTGCCGCTTTGGGACCCCAGCTGGGTATTCACGTGGTGCTCAGCGGAGCCCCTTCCTCCCAAGCAGGAGTCAGCACTGAAGTCCCTGGGGACAGAAGGCCTCTTTCTCTTTTCCTCCTTGGACACAGACCGGGATTTGTACATCAGCCCGGAGGAGTTCAAGCCCATTGCTGAGAAGCTGACAGGTACCAGGAGAGGCTGGGGACTGGGGTGGGGAGCACCGAGGCATGGCCCTCAGCTTCTTGGCCACTGTGTTTGCTCTGAGCAGGAAGGCCACCTGGAGAGGGAGATGGTGGGTCCTGACGGCCCTGGGATTCTCCCTGCCCTGACACTTTCTAGTCGGCGGTTTGGGCGAGCTCTTCTGGCACCGCCTGAGCCTGTTCTCAAGTGCAAATACCATTTAAGGTTGCCTGACCCCTTCCAGACATGACTTGAAGCGCTTCCTCTGCATTCTCTCTTTAATTTGCGCGGTGTCCCGTGAGGTAGCCGCTGTCCTAATTCTCGCGTTTATAGTTGGGGAGACTGAGGCGCAGAGCCAGGATCAGAACCGGGGCCATCTGGCTCCAGGTCCCGCACCTGTTCACAGGTTTGAGGGTTAGAGACAGTACCTGCAGAGTATCCAGTAGCTAGCTTTCAATAGGAGTTCTCACTAGTATTAACTAGTATTACTCAGTATTAAACTCTGCTTAGGTGCCGTCAGATTCCTCGCCCGTTCTAGCAATCCATTTTTATCTAATTGTAATCAGTTATTTTTTTTTTATAAAGATGAGGGCCTGAAATATTCTAATGAATTGTTAAATGCCTCTCATTGTCTTACCCTTGCCCCAACCGCTGTGTCCATTTCTCTCCCATTTCTTGAACTTGGGATCTTGTTATCCAAATTGGTGGGTGTAAGTAGGTCAGTAGATGGCAAAGGCAAGGGAGAGATGCCGGCCGCTCTCGGGCAGGTAAGCACCAAGCACGTGATGGGCTTTCCGTGTCTCAGGCTGGGTCAGGGAGGTTGGCCACTTGCCGGCCCGGTGACCACAGTCCCCGCCAGAGGAGGAGGGTCAGTTGAAAAGTGTGAATTTGCTGGAGTAGACGTGCGTCAGTGTCTCTCAGTGACGTTCAGCTCTGTCGTGAAAGCAGATGGGCAGGTAAACGGGTCAGCCTCGTGCGGATTTGCTTTGACCTTTTCTATCTGCAGACACTTCCCTGAGCATCCACACAGCCTCCTCCTTGTCCTTTTTTACGGACAGCGAGAGTGGGTTCCCTCATAATGACAAGCTCCCTGGGCTAGAGGGCACTTTTAATTTTTTTCGCATTTATTTATTTTTGAGAGACAGAGACAGCGTGAGCAGGGGAGGGGTGGAGAGAGAAGGAGACGGAATCCAAAGCAGGCTCCAGGCTCTGAGCAGGCTGTCAGCATAGAACCCGACACGGGGCTTGAACCCATGAACCAAGAGACCATGACCTAAGCTGAAGTCGGATGCTCAACTGACTGAGCCACCCAGGAGCCCCCCCCCCCCCCCCGCTTTTTTTTTTCACATAAATCTTTTTCTCCATCAGGGGAAAATAATCCCTCTCTCCATTACCTCGTAGGCCACTACAAGGGCAAAACTGAACCAAGTTTCAGGAAAACAAAAACTAAAATAATTCAAAGCCAAAAATATCAAATCTATGCAGGAAACAGAAGCAGGCTGTCTAGTTGGTACGGTTATGAGTGTGTTTAATTTTCTTTATATCTTAAAGGTTTTACGAATTGTCTGTATTGAGTCACTTGTAAGGAAATAAAACTTTTTATGAAAAAAAGCAGAAGGCCATAAGATACTGGACACTGTTATTAATAATTATCTCTGATAACAGTAAAAGAATTGAAAAAACCAGGCAGGCCTAATAAGCTTACACATTCCTATTGTTCCCTTCCTCCAAGGTTTCCTGATTGCTCTTTGGAAAGTTTTGCTGCATTGGCTTACAAATGCAGAAATAACAATGGTTCTTTAGAACAGGGGTTTGCATCAGGAGCTGCTGGGGAGTGCTGATTAAAAGGGCAGCTTCCTAGGGGCGCCTGGGTGGCTCAGTAGGTTAAGCGTCTGACTTCGGCTCAGGCCATGATCTCGTGGTTCGTGAATTCGAGCCCCGCATCGGGCTCTGTGCTGACGGCTCGGAGCCTGGAGCCTGCTTCGGATTCTGTGTCTCTGCCCCTCCCATGCTCATGCTCTGTCCCTCTCTGTCTCTGGATAATAAATAAATGTTTAAAAAATTTAAAAAAAAAGGGGGGGGCAGCTTCCTCATTCTAGCCCCTTAGGATTCTGGCTCAGTAGGTTTGAGGAGGCTACGGGGCATCTGTAGTTTAAAAAGGCATCCTGAGTGATTCTGATGATTCCTGGTTAAGAACTGCTCTGCATGCACCCAGTTGGTCTGTCAGTAGGTTCATCAGCAGATGCCAGGCATCATCTCTGTACCACGAACCTGCCCGGGGACAGCAGCCATGACAAGACCTTCCACTCACTGTCTTATTCCTTAGAGGTGTCCAGGGCCCCTCCCTCCTGTTAGTCACCCCTTCTGAAATAGGCTTCATTTCTCCCTAAACCTTCATCATGACTCTGTCCACACTTGAAGGGCTTGGACTTGGCATGCCTCGGGCAGGAAAAGATCTAAGAAATCAAGTTCAGCCACTTGCCACTGCAGCCCCTCCTTTTACGGACGGGGAAACAAGGCCACCCAGAAAACCGGGGAGAAGCAAGCGTCCTCTCTTCCAAACTGGCATTCTTGAGGATGTTGTAGCCGCAGAGCTTATGACACCAAAGACCGTGTCAAAGGTGGTTTGTTTCTCACTTTCGTTCCTTGTTCTGATCGAGTCTCTGACAAGCGTTCGTTTCCTCACGAGGCCCCCATGACAGGGACATGCAGGGCAGCACGGTCTCGATTCCCCATGTGGGAAAACCAGAGGGGCCGAGGGATTTGCCCCAGATCACCCAGGAGATGGAACCGACCTCAGCCTAGAGCCCGCGTGCTCTCTTCTCCAAGCCCCAGACAGTAGCTTCTCTTTGGTGCTAGGATCCCGGCCGCCGGGAGAGGCAGCTGCCTGCCCAGATGTTGCCTTTGGTGGGCCCAACACCAAGTTCATCTCGGACTCAGTTTGCAGAACAAGGGAGGGGGGACGAGAGTGGCCTTTCTGCAGCCAGCTTGGCCTGGTAGAGCACGGGATGGAGTCAGAAGAATTTGGTTTGAGCCCTAGCTCCGTAGCAACCCGACCCTGAAGCCTCTGGTAGGAGTAATGTAGGTCAAGTTTATTATGGGTTCACTCTGTACCAAACCTGGTGCTACCGCCACATGAATTCTCTCATCCCGTCCTCATAACAAGCCACTGGCCAGACATCATACGGCTGCTAAGGGGCAGGATTTGAACCCACCTCACCTGGTGCCTGAGCCTTTAAGGAAACTGAGTCTTTGAGATCACAATGCCCTCAGAAGAGGGTCATGGTTGATTGTGGGTTTAGAGTAAAACAAGCCTGGGTTTGAATCCTGACTCCCCCCACTACCGAGCTGTGTGACCTTTGGGAAGTGACTTCACCTCTCTGAACCTGTGCTTTCTCATGGGTGAGATAGTTGGCAATGATGGTATTCTCTGCTTCTCAGAGCTCCAGGGAAACAAAAATGTGATACTTACTCGTCGTTACTTCGGTTCGTTAACTGTTACTCCAGCTCCAAGCCTGGCTCTCTCACCCACCTGCTACTCACCTGTCTCTTCTCAGGGCTTCCCCTTCCCGAGAAGAGAGGCCCTGAAGCCTGAGAGCAGGGCCCCTCTCCGGGGACCTCACTGACCGTGTCTCATAGGCTCAGCTCCTGCTGCCAGCTATGAGGAGGAGCTGCCCCTTGACCCCAGCGAGGAGACGCTCACCATAGAAGCCCGATTCCAGCCTCTGATCCCGGAGTCCATGACCAAGAGCAAAGATGGGTTCCTGGGGGTGAGTTTGAGGCGGGGGGCAGTGGAGGCTGCTCACCGGTGGGACCACAGATACAGAATCATCTGTGCACACGTACCCTCACCTCCTGAGAATCGGTCTGTGCCCTGCTTTTCTTTCCTTCTTTCCTTTCCTTTTTCTTTTTTAAACTTATCTTTATTTTTTAGAGAGAGAGAGAGCACGCAAGTGGGGGAGAGGAGCAGAGGGAGAGAGAGAGAGAGAGAATCTTGAGCAGACTCCACACTCAGTGCAGAGCCCCATACCGGGCTCGATCTCACCACCCTGGGATCATGACCGGAGTTGAAACCAAGAGTTGGACGCTCAACCGGCTGAGCCACCCGGGCACCCCCTTTCCTTCCTTCCTTTATTAACTGCCCTCTGTGCCCCCCAGTGTGCCAGGCCCTGGGGGGTCCACAAGTGGGTGTGGTGCTGACCCTGTTGTCTAGGACACAGTCTGGTGCAGGAGGGATAAGCATGAGCCCCTAACCCAGATGGGATCTGGGCTGGCTTCCTGGAGGAAGAATCTGATAGAGACTGCAGGAGAAGGGGGCTCAGCCAGGGGAGGCAGGGGGAGAAGGGCCTGGGCAGAGGAAGCAGCGAGCGCACTGGAGAGTGGAGGCCGGCGCCTCACGAAGGCTCGTTACTTTCTGTAACTCGGTCTTTCCCGAGGCTGTGAGTTTCTCAAGGGCAAGGGCTGTGACCTGAACCTGTATGCATCCTCAGGCCCCTAGCCCCATGCCTGGCACCTGACAGCCGCTCTACTGAACTCTGTTGAACCAGACCTGAGGTTCTGTCCCTGGCAGGGGGGTCATAGGGTGGGGAGGGCACCTGACAAATGCTCTCCTGAGCAGCCCCGCCCCGACCTGAGGCCTCACGGCCAAGGTCTCAAGCCCACCATGGCACCGGGGCATCCCCACACCCTGCCGGCCTTCCCAGACCTCCCCCCACCGGCTTGCTCTGCTCCAGCCGCTCCAGATGTCGAGGCTTTGTTCCAGCTGTGAGCCTTCTCGTATGCTGTTCCCTCTGCCAGGAGAGGCTTTTCCTCTTTGCCCAGCCCACACCTACTCAGCCTTTCTCCTGAAATGCCACTTCAGCACGAACAAAGGTCTGAAGGCAGAAAGTGCCGGGCCAGTCACCTGAGGACAGGGAGCTGGTGCGGCTGGACCCAGAGCACAGGAGACACATGCAAGGGCGTCCTGGTCAGTGGGGCTAGAAAAGAAGTCACCAGACTACGGAGGGCCTTGGTTGCCTGACTTTGGCCTTCATTCTGTAGCAGCAGGTTACCACAGCAGACTTGGAAATGGGAAGGTTCCCTCATCAGATGCTCGGCAGGCCGGCAGCTGGGGAAAAATGGGAGACGAGAAGACCAGTTCTCGGGAAGGAAGAGGAGGTGGGGGTGGGGAAGCAGTGATGATCGAGAGGAAGGAAAGTGGGGGTTGGGGCTGGAGGGGTGGCTCAGGCTTCTGGCTGGTGACCAAGTGCAGGGTGGGCCCTTGGCCCCATGGGACCCAGAGCAGGGAGTGGGTCTGGTGGGGAGGGCATGAGGTCAGTCTGGACGCACTGAAGTCATGGTGCCTGGGGACATCCAGGGGAGCAGTCCAGTAAGTGGTTGGAAACACAGGTTTGACCTTCTGCAGAAGACCTGGGTGGGCAAGGTTGGCAGCGATAGTTGGTTGAAGCTGTCCGAGTAGATCAGTCCCCGGCAGAGCAGTGAGGACGGGGTGGGACTGGCAGGGTGCCTGGGCACAGCTGCTCTTATAGGAAGATGGGTCAAGAGCAGTGCCCCACAGAGCGCAGCCCCCCCTTGGTGCACAGCTCCCCCTGCAGGGGTGGCCAGCCGTGGGCAGGACCCAGCAGCAGGCAGCTCAGCCTGGCCCTGCACAGCGGGCCCTGCTTGGAGAACCTGCCTGCTCGGTCCTCTTGGGGATAGCTCTGAGAACCCCCCTCCTCCCTCCTCGTGATGAGCCTGGACCCCCACCACTGCAGAGGCGCGGAAGGGAGAGGGAGCCTGCTACTGTTGAAGACCTGGCAGCTCCCTGGTGGCCAAGTGCCACCCCCCGCCCCCCACAAGGTGCCAGGCACTTGCTGTCCTGGTGGCCACCACCTCCATGCGACTCCTGCCTGGAGCGCAGAGGGCAGGGAGGGGCTACAGAAGGTGGAAGCTGCAGGTGTTACTGGAGGATGCCCTCCAGATCCTGCCTCAGTGTTCTAGATGTGCAGACAGTCAGGCCTGCACAGTCTGACCCTCGTCCCATCCTGCACAGCAGCTCACCAGACGGAGAGGGCACCTTACCGAAGTGACAGGAGATGGCTGAGGGACCCCAGGCATGCCAGGTGCCCAGCCACCGGGGTGCTGGCCACAGGAGAAGTGGGCACTCCCTGGGGATTGCCTTCCTGCCCCTTCTCTGTGGTCACATCCTGCTCTTTGCTCCAGAGATTTCCCCCAAGGTGGTTACCACCTTTCTCCTCAGACCTCCCCCCAAACCCTCTGCCCCCTCGGCAGGACATTATCCTGGGGAGGAGACTTGAAGAGAAGAAGGGGAGGGAGAAGGCATGGCAGGCAGGGGCAGTTGGGGTCACCAGCTGGTGCAAAGGAGGGAGGCAGGACCATGTGCCAGTGAGGCCTGGGACCGGGGCCGTGTGACTGGGCTTAACCAGGGAGAGAAGAGGCAGGCAGAACCCCTGCACAGAGCACCCCCACCCCCACCCCTGTACTAGCCCCGGGTGGCCCTGCTTGCCTGGAGCCTGGGCTTGGCCTGAGCAGGCCGTGGGGGTGCCGCTTCCTGGGCTGGGGGCTCGGGGATGGTGGGGTGAGGTGAGCCTCGGCTCCAGGGAGACCTCCACCCACTCGTGGAATGGGGACCCCCACATCGTGGTTCTCAGCGCCCCAGGGCTTCTGCTTTCCGCTGCCCCAGGTCTCCCGCCTGGCCCTGTCCGGCCTCCGCAACTGGACGACTGCGGCCTTGCCGAGTGCGGTGTTTGCTGCCCGACACTTCCGGCCTTTCCTTCCTCCTCGGGGCCAAGTGGAGCTGGGGGAGCCGTGGTGGATCATCCCCAGTGAGCTGAGCGTCTTCACCGGCTATTTATCCAACAACCGCTTCTACCCACCACCGCCCAAGGGCAAAGAGGTGAGGGTTGCCTGTAGTGACCCTGGGGACCTCCGCCCAGCCCACCCCTGCCCCCGCCCCAGCCCAGCCACGGCCCCCTCTGCACCTGCTCTCCACCTGCTCCGCACCTGGACCCCCAGTGCCAGGACCACCCCGCCTTCTCTCCTGCCTCCCCCTCCTCACCCCCACCCCAGGCCCAGGCCTGCAGGTCCAGAGCGGAAACTCACCTAGGGGATTAGGACCCAACAAGCCGGCACGGGTCTCCACTGCCCTCCCCTCAGGTCATCATCCACCGGCTCCTGAGCATGTTCCACCCTCGGCCCTTCGTGAAAACCCGCTTTGCCCCTCAGGGGGCTGTCGCCTGCCTGACCGCCATCAGCGACTTCTACTACACCGTCATGTTCCGGTGTGTAGCCCTCAAGAGACCCCTCCTGGTCTCTCTGCCCAGCTGGGGACCCGGGGGAAGCACGTAAGGGCACAGCGCTGCGAGGGCAGGGCCTGCCTGGTGGCCCCCAGGGCCACCGCGTACCACCCTCTGGTCTTGGGGGAGCGGTGTTGGCTCTCTGGGCCTCGGTTTCTTCATCTGTGGCTGGGGGGGGTGGTGACTTCCTCCTAGGAACAAGGGGAAAGCGTGGTGCTTGCGTAGCATGAGGCCGGTGGCTGTGATTGTCACCCGCCCAGAGGGGAGTGTCGAAGAGCTGTGACACCGGGTCACACCCCTGCAGAAGCTGTGAAGGCTCAGAGGACAGTTGGTCACACGTGGCCTCCAGAGAAGGCGGTGTGTGAACCGGACCCTGAGGACGGGCAGTGCTTCTGGGGCCTCGGGGCTTCTCCCTCCCCAGCCCTGTTCTCCACACAAGAATCTGGCCAAGGGTTCCCCAGCTTTGGCAAAAGAGCCACAGTGTGGTGGTGGGGGGGGGTGGGGAGGGCTCAGCTCAGCAGGGGGCTGGTCCCAGCCAGGCTCCTCTCCCCCCAGGATCCATGCCGAGTTCCAGCTCAGCGAGCCACCTGACTTCCCCTTCTGGTTCTCGCCGGGCCAGTTCACTGGCCACATCATCCTCTCCAAAGATGCCACCCATGTCCGAGACTTCCGGCTCTTCGTGCCCAACCACAGGTGAGAGCCTGGGCCCCGGGCCAGCCCTGCACCCCACCACAGTTTGCCCCGCTCCCCCCCGCAAGCTCCAGGAGCTCAGGTGCAGGGGCCCCGAGGCCCCCTCAGTCTCTGCCCCTCCTTCACTCCCCAGAGCCACTTCTCTTGGGAGAGGCCTGGAGCTGACCCAGGAGGAGGCAACTTGAGGTGAGCTGAGGTGGGTCATTCCATCACCTGGCAACCATGTCCCAGTTGGCCTGGACTGCCAACTCTGTGCCTGGGACCCAGGGCAGCAGCCAACAGACCCTCCCCAAAGCTGGAGCCCAGTGCCCTCATACTGCTCACAGACCTCCAACAGACCTGTAACCACAGCTTGCTCATGTCCCCCTAGGGGAGGGCTGGCAGGTGGGCAGGGATCTGCCTGGTCAGGGTCCGGGAAGCCTTCCCAGGGGAAGAGACATCTAAGCAGAGACCTGGGGGGTTAGGAGGGTTTGGCCAGGCAGAGGGAGCAGCACGTGTAAAGGCCCGGGGGCAGGCCCTCCACCACCTGTACTTGCTACCTCAGGCCCTGGGGGGTAGAGGGCAGGGGGCTTCTGGGAGAATTCCATGCCAGCTTTCCTGTGTGCCCAACCTGCTCAGGATCAGCCTCTTGTCAAGAGCATGGGACCCAGAGGGCCTGGCTTCAAGTCTTTCCAGATTCCTCCCTGACAGCAAGAGGCTGCTTAGTAGGTCTGAGTGACCCAGGACAGGGACAAGACCTTGGCTGGGAGGCCCATAGTAAGTCTCCACCGTGGCACCAGTGGGTTGCATGGCTGTGGGCAAGGCCCCGACCCTCTCTGGGCCTCAGTTTCCTCATCTGCTAAATGAAGGGATAGCTCCAGGGCAAGAGTGATAGTTGGGATAGCGTGGGAACAGAAAGTTGTCCCCAGGAGCCAGAGTGGTTTTGTCTCCTTTCCCTCAGCTGTAGAGGCTCAGCCCAGGGCACACCTACCTCCCCACCCCCCTCCCGGCCCCCCAGAGTTGGAGGTGGGGGTCCCGGATTGGATGAAACAGGGCAGGGGCAAATGACCAGCCCCAGGATCTCCTGAGCCTGTGTCTCAGGAGCTGGCCACAGGGCTGGCTGCCCACCTCCTCGGGCACCCAGCTCCCCCGGCCCAAGGTAGTTGTCGGTGCTGGGCTGCCCTCGTGTGGCAGATCTGCCGATGGCTCGTGGTGGGGCCAGACTTCCTGTGGGAGAGGGCACGCAGGGGAGGCCAGCTCAGGGAGGCCGGGGCCAGGTTTTCGCTCCTGCCCCTCTCTGTGTCCTAGGGGAGGCACTGATAATCTTTCTACCTCAGAGTCTTGAGCAGCACTGGAGACATGACCTGGAGATGTGAAAGCCCTTTGTGAACTATAAGGGGCAGGGCCAGTGGAGTGTTGTGTGGTTGCAGTGCCTTAGGCAGAGGCAGCCCAGGGACAGAAAAGGGCCCAGCCTCGGCTGTCAAAACCCCAGTGGCCCCGAGACCACTTGGGTTCACCTTGCCGGGCCTCAGTGTCCTCATCTGTAACACAGGGAGAGTTGTGTGCTTCAAAGTCTGACATACGGTTAATGGGCCTTGGTGGTGGGGGTATTCGGCCCTGGCCACCCTCTCACCTGTCCCCAGGTCTCTGAATGTGGACATGGAGTGGCTGTATGGGGCCAGTGAGAACAGCAATATGGAGGTGGACATTGGCTATATCCCCCAGGTGAGCACACAAGCGGTCCCGACCCAGGTAAGGAGACAGGATCCAGCTGCAGGGCTAGGTGTCTCAGGCAGTCCAGGGTGAAGGACAGAGCCCCTGGCAGGCCGAGGCCAACTGTCCCCGAAGCGGGATTCTGGGAAACCACCAGACCCTGCACAGAAAACCCACCAGCTGTCTTCGGCCCCCAGGTGGCTTCACATAGTAGAAGGAGCCCCTGATGGACACTGGCTCTGTCCCGGACTCACTGCAGCCTTGACCAGGCCCTGCCCTTCCCAGAGCCTCAGTTTCTCCACCTTTGTAATGAGTGGGATATCTTTGGGGGTCTCTTAAGGATTCTTGCCCATCTCTGAGACACCCTCACTGATGTCAACCCCCACTGACCTCTGGGCCAGATGGAACTGGAGGCCGTGGGCCCGTCGGTGCCTTCTGTGATCCTGGATGAGGAGGGCAACGTGATCGACAGCCGCCCGCCCTCAGGGGAGCCCCTCCAGTTTGTCTTTGAGGAGATCAAGTGGCAGCAGGAGCTGAGCTGGGAGGAGGCTGCCCGGCGCCTAGAAGTGGCCATGTACCCCTTCAAGAAGGTGGGCAGGAGTGAGGGCGAGGGGCGGGCTCTATGCGGCCAGGGCTGGGGGAGCAGCAGGCGGGCGCTAGTCTCCAGGCTGGGTACGGGGCCTGCTGCTGAGGCCACCTCCCTGCAGGGCCTGGCCAGGGGCTTCTCTTTCCTCTCTTTGGCCATTCAGAACTTGGAGGAGGCATTCCCGTGGCTCGACAATACCCTTTCTCGCACACACACTCACACTACAAATACACACACACACACACATACACTACACAGAGCTCCTGAACAGGACCCTAGCCTCACACAGTAGCTTCTCTCTGTCTCCACTTGGCCCCAGGTCGCCTATCTGCCATTCACCGAGGCCTTCGACCAAGCCAAGGCCAAGAACAAGCTGGTGCACTCAATTCTGCTGTGGGGGGCCCTGGATGACCAGTCCTGCTGAGGTGAGGGAGACCCTGCCAGTCTGGGGGAGATATCATACCTCATGGGGTACAGGTGGCTCTGAGACCAGCAGGACTGTCCTGTTGGAACATAGCGGGGGAGGGGGCGGGGGGGACTTGGGGACTACATAGGGCAGGGGCGTGGGAGAAGGGCTTGGGAGAAGGGGTTGTGTGCCGAGCTCAGAAGAAGCTGCTGTTCGCAGTGAAAAGGGCTCAGCTCGGTCATTTTCAGCGTGGAGACCTTGGCCAAATGACTTCCCCTCCTTTTTTTTTTTTTTCCAATGAAAGGGATACTTTATTGAGGCCCCAGGGCCTTGGGGCTCTGGCAGGAGGCCGCCCTGCTGGCAAAGGAAGAGCCGTTGGAGAGGCCTTATTTGACCTTCTTCACCATCAGGTTCACGTTATGGTCTGAGACTCCCCTCCTTAAGCCTTAGCTTTCTCAACAGTGAAGGAGGGGTAACATACTCACTCCCAGAGTTGTGAAGATGGATGTAAAAGTGCCTGGGCTCTGTGAAGTGTTGCACACAAGCGAGAGAGAAAAATAGTGCCAGAGGCTGGCCAGGCGTTCACTTATTCAGAAGATTCACCCAAGGCCTACCAGACACAAAGATTCTGGGTGTCTGACAATGGGCCCAAAGATGAGTAAAACGGTGCCCCTGCCCTCATTCAGTCAATCGACAAACCTCCTGGGCACCTCCTGCGCCAAGGCGTCGGCCTGGTGCTGAGAGTCTTCTAATAAGGAAGTCAGAAGTGGTCCCTGTCCTTGGGGAGCACGGTGTGTGCAGAAGGCAGACGTTGAGTGAATAAGTTCAAGCCTGGGGTGGGGAGCATCACCCAGGGGAAGATCCAGAGTGTGACGGGGGGCTCAGGGAAGGCTTCTTAGAGATAGTGGTTTTAAGCTGAGACCTGAAGGATGAGTAGGAATTTATCAAGTGACAGGAGGAAAAAGTGTTTTAGGTAGAACAATCCGTACAAAGGCCCTGGGCCACAGAGTTTAAGTGGATTTAAGAAGCTGCCACTGTCTTCAAGTCCCTGGCTGAAGCCCCCCCTCCCCCCCCACCCCCGCCACAGATCTCCGCCCAGGATGCCAGTATATTATTGACTGCAATGGCAGCTACCCAGTATTCGGCACCTACTCTGTGGCAGGCTCTTTGAATCTGTTATCTCACCGGCGTGCACAGACCGTTCTACAGCCCACGAGGTTTATTACCCAGAGAAAAGCTAGTAGGACATGGGAGCGGGCCTCACTCTTCTCGCCGTGCTGTTCCCTGAACAGGTTCGGGGCGGACTCTCCGGGAGACTGTCCTGGAAAGTTCGCCCATCCTCGCCCTCCTTAATGAGAGCTTCATCAGCACTTGGTCCCTGGTGAGGGAGTTGGAAGACATGCAGGTGAGTGGAAGGCGGATGGGAACAGCCCCGTGGGAGGCCCTGGGAGAGTGCTGGAGACTGAGGCATCAGGAGCGCGCCCAACTGTCCCCACAGAACAACCAGGAGAACCCGTCCCACAAGAAGCTCGCAGACTTGCACCTGGAGAAGTATAGCTTCCCCGTGGAGATGATGATCTGCCTGCCCAATGGCACTGTGGTAGGCAGCCCCGAGTACCTGCACCCAGCCCAGGCCAGGCGCCGCGGGGGCGGAGGAAGCAGAAAGCAAGGGCACGGACTTACAGATCGCCTCAGGCTTCAGGGCTGGCTCCACTACTTCCTGCTGGTCTCCCAGCAGCCTGAGCCTCACTTGTCCCCATCTGTAAAGTGGGAACTGTCCTGCCCGCCCTGCCTGCCCCACCAGGTGCCGGGACCCTCCCGTGAGGAGGAGGACCTCAGTAGCACTTTGGGGATGGGGCAGCCGTGAGCACAGGCCGGCGGCAGAGTGGACAGGAAGGGCAAGCTCACCCTGGACCATGGTGGCCAGCTCTGGGATGGAAGGAGGAAGCAGGGGCCAGGCCTTGTGACAAGCAGAGAGGACCAGGGGGCCCCAGGCCGAGCCAAGCTGCAAGACCCTACCTCTTCTCAGGGACCCCTACGAGCACTCACACACTCGACACTCTCGTCAAGGTCTCAAACGGCTTTGGGAGATGGACAGTCACGAGTGCCCATTTTGCAAACATGGACACTACGGCTCAAAAAGGTGCAGAGACTTGGCGAAAGTCGCACGGTTAAGAGATGCAGCTGGTTTTGAAACCAGGCCTGCCTGTGAGCCTCAGAATCTCCTGCCCCTTATCCTTTGAGTCCTGAGGGATGGTTAGTGTGGGACTGCGGGCCATGGGAGGGTGGCCAGCTTCCCCAGGCTTTCAGGCCGGGGAGCAGTGGGGGAGCCAGAGCCGAGGCCTGCCTGGAAGAGGGCCACCGCTCAGCCCAGCAGAGCCCGGCCGTGGCAGGGCCCTGGCCTCACAGAGCTCGGCAGACAAAACTTGGCCTGGGGACCGTGCTCTCCTGCTCGCTTGTCCTTGTGTTTCTTGGCTCCTGTACTGGGCACCTGCCCTTAAGGAGCTGACTAGCCAGTGTGAGAGGCAGAGGGGGAAGCAGGCACACAGAGTGGGTCGGCATTTTGGCCCAAGGGAGTGTGGGGTTCATGGGTCACAGGAACGGGGGGAAGAAGGGCCGTGGGGGGTGGGGGCGAGGAAAAGGCGGAGAGGCGGGAGGTCCCCGCCCGGCAGGTGGGGTGTGGGAGAGGTCTGCCGGCAGAGGGCCCTGTGTGCGCAGGGGTGGGCGAGGGGAACAGCCTCTGGTTGGCGTCTGCCCTGCGTGTTTGCCATCTGCCTCGGAGCGAGGACAGTCAAGGCCTGAGCGTCCCCTTTTCCTAAGAGAGCGGGAGCAGACAGGGAGCAAGAGGGGCCCCCTCGCTCTCCTCACCCAGACCCTCTCCCAGGTCCACCACATCAATGCCAACTACTTCTTGGACATCACCTCCATGAAGCCTGAGGATATTGAGAACAACGTCTTCAGCTTCTCGTCCACCTTTGAAGACCCGTCCACGGCCACCTACATGCAGTTCCTGAAGGAAGGCCTTCGGCGCGGCCTGCCCCTCCTCCAGCCCTAGTGTGGCCTCAGACCATGAGAGGCCAGGCTGGACGGGGTCGGGGGGAGCTGAGGCGAAGGCCTCCAACACTGAAGACAGGCCCCTCGGGCTCAGAGCCAGCGGTCCTGGCACATTTCAAACTTCGGGCACCCCCACCCCGCCACTCCCAGGCTGCCTGTGCGGTCGGCGGTCAGTGAAGGGTCAGACAAGGGGGTGCCTGGGGTGACCGGACGGATGAACCTCTGACTCCAGCTGCCACCATTAGCCCTTTACCACCCACGTGGTTCCAGAAGCTGCTCAGGACACCAGAAACGGGACCTCAGGTCATCTCCCTGGACCTCACCCACTCAGGCACGAAGCCCAGGTCCTTGTGGGGTGAAGATCCGGGAGGCGTGGTGCCAGGAAGACAGGGCGCCCCTCTCTCCTTACATTCACCGCCCCCCTCCCCCGAAAGAAACGTTAAGAAGGCCCGGACTGGGGGCTGGGGAGAGGTTGCCGGGGAAGCACTCTTGTTTGTCTGGAGCCTTCTTCCTGGCTGCCCTCCTATGCCTGGTGTCCCCAGGGGAGTCAGTTTTAGCTGGAGACAGCCTTCTGGAGGCTCAGGGAAAAACCCTCCAGAAGAAGTCACTGTACCCCAGACCTCGGCTCTCCAGACCACTCAATCCAACCTAATGATAGGACCCCAACACCTGATTTGGGACTTGCTGGAAGCCAGCTGCTTGGGGAGGTTCACTGTGAAGTAGGCTTCTGCTCTTAGCAAGGGAGTCCACTGAGGAGTTTCCGAGGCCCAGGGCCAAGGCACCCCCACCTCCTACCCAGCAAGGGTCACAGTGGGACTACCGGAGCCAGCCCCCTGCCCCTCAGGCCCCGGCTCCACAGAAGTGTAGCTCAGCCAAAGAACACAGCCTCCCCCAGAGCTGTCAGGGCAGCCCAGACCCGCGTGCCCCCCCACCGAACGGCCGTTGGCCTTGCTTGGCCTCTCTTAAGGCCTTGGTCTGTGTCCCAAGCCACTGACTACAGCCAGTCTTTTTTATACCTGCAGAAAAGTGTTTTTACGTGAAGTTTCTCACAGTTTGTAGATATTTTTGATAACCCCAACACTGAGGAGAAAGAAGGGGCGGTGTCTTCCCCCAGCAGCAGCCCCATGATGGCTGGATCTGAAATCCTAGATGGGCCCAGCTTGATGTCTTTGCAGCTGCACCTATGGGAAGAAATATTCCTCTCTTCCTTTTCTTCCAAAGTCACTGTACCCCCAACCCTATCCTTGTCCTCCACTCAGGCCCATGAGGGTCCCTGGGCTTTCATTAAAGCCTTGGAGCCAAACCTCCCCAAACCCTGCCCCACAGGTGCTCGCTCTTAAGCCTGGAAGAGGAAGGCAGACACTTGCTCGGACCACTCCCGGGCCTCCCATATGCTGAGTACCCCTGCCTATCATCGAAGTATCCATACCGAGCCTTCTCTCTCGGGCACTCTGTTAACTTTACTTCTATTTTCTCATTTAATCCTCACAACCTGTGAGGAGATCTTAATCGATCCCATTTTGCAGATGAAGAAACTGAGTCTCAGGGAAGTGAAGTGACTTGCCCAAGGTCACTGAGTGGTAGAGTTGAGATTCAGCCTGTGTCTTGATTTTGGTGTTTTCGTTTTGCACTGCACCCCCACCTCTCTCCCCTGCCCATTTTCACTGAGGTGAAAAAGTTCAAACCAAAATGTCTCAGCCCCCTCTGATCTCCAGACAAAATGAGGCATGAGCCAGCAAGCTCAGCCAAGTTCTTTGTGTCCTTTCTGGGAGGCAGTGCTTCCATGCCCCTTAAAGGGAGGGAGGGCACCGAAGTCTGTCTCAGTGCTTCCCGGGGTGGGTGGTAGTAGCCAGTCCCATTAGCCACCCAGTGTCAGCAGAGACTCCACCTCCCTACCCCACCTGGCAGGCTCTTCCCCTCCATGATGGTCCAGGAGGGCCCACCCCACACTGAGCAATCCTTGTCCCTTGTAAGGCGCTGGTTGCTTGGACTTTCTGATCTTTGTCTCATGCCTTTTCCTGACCGCCCCCCCCCTCAACTGTGCCTTGAAGCTCATGGTAGGGGAGGGCCCTAGCTGCCCTCTTGTCACCCCTCTGCCACTTCTCTCCCCTGTCCACATGTCTTATAATAAAATTGGAGAGACTAGGGTGGTTCTAAGTGCCTTTCCTTTAAGTAGGATATTGGTCAGTTCTATCCTTGGTCTGACTCCTCTTGTGAGATTGGCTTGGCAGGTGGGCAAGGGAGCACGGCTAGAATGCCTTTAGGGACTCAATTTTCTGTCACCAGAGGGCTCGAGTGATTTTTTTTTTTTTTTTGAGGGAGTGAGAGCATGAAACTGAGGGGACAGGGGGAGAGTTAGGTGGGGACAGAGAGAGAGTCCCAAGCAGGCTCTACACCCAGCTCAGGGATCAATCCCGAGACTCTGGGATTATGACCTGAGCCAGAATCAAGAGTCAGATGTTCAAATGACATCCAGGCGGCCAAGTGATGTTCTTAAAGTAAGTTTGTGATAGACCTAGTTAGTAGAACTTACTACTATTTTTAGAATCTGATGTTCTGTGTTGAGATTCTAAAGTTAATTACACATTGTCTTAGAAGCAGAGCCTGAGACAGGCATTAGATAATTTTTTTGAAGGATTACACTTCAGGAAAAACCTGTATAAGGAGTCAAGAAAGGGTGCCTGGCTGGCTCAGTTGGAGGAGCATGGGACCCTTGATCTCGGGTTATGAGTCTGAGTCCCACGCTGGGTGTAGAGATTACTTTAAAAAATTAAAAAAAAAAAAGCAGCTTTAACTTTTTTTTTTTTTTTAATTAAAAGAAGGAATGACCAAGAATGGGGAAAAGAAAAATGTTAAGCAAGGATAGAATCTCCAATCCGAGCCCTAGAATGATCACAGGCAAAAGGTTCTGGAACACAAGCCACACCACAGAGTAGAACCTGCCTTTTGTACCCTGTGTTAGTTGTTGATTTGGAGGACGAAGTAACTTCGCAGGTTAGAGCCACTGTTCTCCCTCTTATAAGTGCAATTTTCCAGAGAAGGGGGCAGCCGTGTGCAGCCAACACAGCAGCTGGAGGATGGATAAGCTGGCAGGGTAGAGGAGATCTGGGTCGAGCACCAAGACATCTGCCACCCCTAGAAGAGACAACTGGGGTGAAACTGCAAGATCTGCAATTGACCAGGAGAGTGAATCAATGATTAATTTGCCATCCTGGAAAGAGGGCTGGACCTGGAAGTCAACCTTCATCATTTGAAACATGACAAGGATCGGGGTGGACAACTCTGAGGTCTCTGGCCAAGGACAGCTATATAAGTTGCAGGATCCTGTGCAAAATGAAAATGCAGGGCCCCTTGTTTAAAAATATATATAATATAAAATTATATATATATTTAAATTTTATTATATATTAATTTCAGGGGGGGAAGATAGCAGAGCATTAAAGCAAGCACGGAGTTCTGAGCAAGAGGCCCTGTGTGACTGCCCAAACCGGTCCCCGCTATGAAGCCAGCCTGTCCCTGGCAGTTGGGACCAAAGAACTGTGGCCTGGGAGCCAGGCACTGCTGTATACTGAGGTCACAGGAGGGCATGCGACCCAGGCCTGGCTGCCATGAAGACCAGGACCAGGACGGTGAGGGTTTAAGAACAAAGAGGGAGTGGGTGAGTGACGCTGGAAGGAATGTGGGTCTCTTTCCCAATGCCTCTGGGGTCTTGCCCATCAATCTACCATCTCACTGAAGCTGCCTTGTGTAGATTGTGAGATACATAACGGCTAAAATAGAAGAGGCCTCTTCCTGCCGGACAGAAGGCTGTCGAGGGTCTTGGCTGGGAAACATGAAGTGTGAAAAGGGGACCAAGGCGAGATAAGGCAAGAGCTGGGTCCGGAGGGCCTGGAGAGCGCCAGGTGGAGGATTCTCAAGGCTGCAGTAGGCTTAGGGACAGCAGGCGCCACACAATTTGGGCGTCTGAGAGGGGCACGTAGTCGGACATCCGCTGCTAGAGGTCGTCTCGGGACTACCCCGGGAGAGCACCTAGAAGGCGGACACCAGCGGCGGATGCGACCAATCAGGCCGCGGGGATGTCCAAGCATCGTCAACTTTTCCCAGGGGCTGGGCCAGCGCAGGCGTGGTCTCGGGGATGGGCGTGTCCCCTCCTTCGGCGTCCCCACCTGAGGCCGCCCGCCGCCCCGCCCCTGCCGAAGGCGCACTCGCCCCGCCCTGAGTAGGGTCCGCCTTAGGAGGGCGCGCGAGGTCGCGGCCCGGTGCGCAGCCGCAGAGGATCACTTCCGGGGGCGGATCGGCGGAAGTGAGGGCGGTTGAGGCTGCGCGGCCGGCTGTGGTAGGAGGGGCCGTAAGGTGAGTGAGTCCCGGAGCTGGAGTCTGAGGTAAGACTAGGTCCGAGTGCCGCTCGGGAGGCGGGAGCGCGGCCTCCCGGCCCGACTGTCAACGCAGCCTAGTGTCAGGCGTTGTGCGGAGCCCGCGGCTCCTGCTCCCGCGCCAGTTCTCGCGGGAGCCCATGTTGTCGGCCTAGCTTGGCTGGGTGTGGGAGGACTCAATGCCCGTCTTCGATGGCTGAGCTATTGCAGAGGCTCCTTAGGCGGCCGGGCTACTTCGGCCGCCTCGCTTCTTCTGGGACCCGAGGGCCGCCAGGGCCGGTAGCGAGAGCTTGGCCGACCTTGGCCCCATGGGGTCGGGACGTTGCGGGGGAGGGGAGGCGTGTCCCGAGCGAGCTCCCCGCAGCGGCTCCCCCAGCGCAGCCGCTTGGGGCCCACGCGGACTGTAGCTCGGCGGGGCGCCCGGTACCGGGGTGACGAGAGCAGACCCTGCTCTGGAGGAGCCCCGAGCCTCCTGCGGGAGAGCGTGTGTGGACAGGCAATGACAGCGGCCCGGAGAGGGGTCGTGGGAGCGCGGAGGGACTGAGAACCAACCAGCGTTGCCGGCGAACCGGGGGAAGTCTAGCCGAAGACCCTTGGGACGAGGAGGGGGTGAAGGCCAAGCCCGTGTTCTTGTTCGTTCCCGAACAAACGTCGAAGTGCCCACTGCGGACGAGGCAGGCACTGTGCTGTGCCTGGGGAAGGTTCTGCCCTCCGGCAGACGGCACGTTACACGGGGACCTCATTACTGTTGTGAAAGGACTCCGAAGGAAATGTGGGGTGCTGGGGGGAGGGGGGCAGTAAGGACCTGTCAGGGAAGGGGAGGCGATGCGTGATCTGAGCCCTGAAGAATGATGTGCTTGGTGAAGAAGGTGCTGGTGTTTTCAGCGGAGGGAATAGTGCTGCGAGGCGGCCAGCGTGGCTGGAGGGTTAGGGGAACGCAAGCGGTGTGGCTGTCAGGTGCGC
The DNA here is from genome assembly GCF_046562875.1 of Panthera onca. Classification (NCBI taxonomy): domain Eukaryota; kingdom Metazoa; phylum Chordata; class Mammalia; order Carnivora; family Felidae; genus Panthera; species Panthera onca. The sequence continues at coordinate 202,263,190 of NC_138346.1, read as the reverse complement.
GAGGACCCAACTGTAGGCCTTGGGGTTTTGTCTAGTGAGGTTGGGCCCGATTGTGGAGGGCCCCGCAGGCCATTCTGTGTAGATGTGATCCTGTTGGTTATAGCAAGCCGGGGGTGGGCTAAACATAGGAGGAATGTGTCCTAGAAAGATCTCTCTGGCTTGTTGTGTTAGGCCCAACTGAGTCTTTGGAAGTAAGTTTGGAGAGGAAGTGGCTGTAGTGCCTAGAGTGAGAAACAACAGGGAACCACTGTTCCGTGGAACCTGTGGCAGCACTGACATTCACCAGGGCCTGGCACAGCGGGACTTTGATAAAGGCTTGAGCTGTATGGAGTTGAGCCCATGCAGAAAGTAGCAGGATCTAGACCAGACTTGTGCTTTCTTCTGGTGTGCCCCCCGAGGGACCTTAGACAGTTCCTTTCCTCTCTTCAGCCTCCTTTCCCCGTGTGTATCAAAGTGAGTGATCGATAATTCCTCTCCCACGGGTGAAAGAGAAATCCTGCAAGGGAGGTTTCAGTCCACCCCCCGTTCAGACCCTGCCTCCCAGTGACTTCTCACCTGAGCATTCCCAGCCCTCACGACCGCCAGTTTACCTTCTGCGCTCCTCTTTACGCCCTCTCAACTTCCTGTCTTGGACCTGTGCTTTTGTTGCTGTTTTTCATCCCTTCCTACCCCCTCTGAACTCACCATGAGGTTGCGGGACCAGGAGCCTGAATTCACCTGGCCACCTGTTTACTGTACCTTCCTTAAGCAGCGATATTCAGCCTTTGCTAGAATTATGTATTCAGGTCCCATTTCTCTTCCAGATTGTGAGTTCTGTGAGAGCATGGGTGTGTCTTACTCCTTCCAAAGCCCCTACAGGGCCTGGCACAGAGTGGGTATTGTTAGTGTCTGATGAACAAGGGAATGAGTCCATCGATTGCATCTGCCCACCGTCAGGAGCAGCTGTGACCCCATCCGTCTGTGTCTTGTTTTAACAGTTCATTAAGTACTTTAAAATCCTGTTTCACTCATTGATCCTTAAGATAATCTAGGTGGCAGCTGTTCTTGTCCCCTTTACATATGGAAAAGCCAACCTTCAGAAAGGTTATATGGCCTGCCTGAGGCTAAAAGACCTGTGGATAGCTAAGCAGGATGAACATTTGGATCTTTTCCCTGTAGCTCAGTAGATTCAGATTGGCGAGAGCTGGCTGTTCATTCTCCATTTGTCTGTTTTACATCTCCCCCTTGCCAGGACCCACCAGTGCTAGGCTTGGTGGCACGTGCTGGGCTTTTACATCCCTTCTTTAAGAATGATTGCTGGGTTTGGATGGTACCTACAATTTGGCTTTGTAACTACCAAAGGAATCCCCCCCCCCCTTTTTTTTTTAATGTTTGAGAGAGGAACAGAATGAGTGAGGAAGGGGCAGAGAGAGAGAGAGGGAGACAGAATCCCAAGCAGGTCTGTCTGGCACCATCAGCACAGAGCCCAATGTGGGGCTTGAACTGTCGAACTGTGAGATCGTGACCTGAGCCGAAATCGAGTCAGATGCTTAACTGACTGAGCCACCCAGGCACCCCCCAAAAGAGGTCTATTTACATCTTTACCAGTACAGTCAAACCTTGAATTGCGATTAACTTGTTCTGCAAGTGTTCCGCAAGACGAGCAAACATTTCTAATAAATTTTAACTTGATAAATGAGTGATGTCTTGTAATATTGGTAATATGTGACACCGAACATCACAGGATCGCAACTGAGCCAATGGTTCTTGAAATTTGCTTTGATATGTAAGTGCTTTGGGTTACAAGCATGTTTCCAGAACGAAGTATGCTCGCAAACCAAGGTTTTACTGTATTGCCTCAGGAAAGCTCCCAGAGTTGGCCAAGCTCATGCAACGAGTCTGGAACAGAACCTTTAAGGGTCTGGATTTGGAGCCATTGTTGGGTGAAAGCAGTCTCTTGGGCTGTTTTTCTCAAACCCTGTGAAACATCAGAGCATACCAAGGTTTCTGACTTGATACCTTAGTATAAGGTATACTTCTACCTTGGTATAAGTCATGGCTCTGCAGGACCTGGTTTTTGTGGGACTTGTGTGCTGGCCATTGAGTACCCACTGTGGGGATTGTTTCACAGGAAGAGAAATCTGGCGTTCCTTAGGATGGCCTGATATGAAGAAGTCACGCCTCCAGCCTCCCCGAGCCCCCAGAGCTGCCCCGCAGCTGCCTTGTCCTTCAAGTGCAGGAGCCGGTTGAAATGTCGGCAATGGAAGCCAATGTGGTAAGGGGCATTCCCAGGGCAGGGCTGTGGTGGGGAAGAGTTGAGCCCTGGGCCTGCTGAAGTTCTGTAGGAAATTCTGAGACGCTCCAGTTAATTTTTCCTTTCCCCTGGAGGCGACCCTTCCACATACACCCACCTCCCGCCCTCCTACAGATAAAGCCAACTCTCGTCTTTGAGGCAGTTAAGGAGCCAGCGGTGTTTCTGCTTTTCGGTGCAGAGGAAAGGGAGGGAAGCCTCCATGATCCCTACACCCAGCTAATTCCTCACCCCCCTTCACTGATCCTCCCAGCATTGGCAGTGCCTTGTCAACAGCAATATCCCCTTAAGTGGCTGGCCAAGGTGAAGACTAGCAACTGGGGAACCTGCCCGAACTCGTATTGAGACTTGACTAACCCCCACACTGCACCGTGTCCCTGGGATTGGGGACTTCAGTCTCCCTGCTAAAGGAGAGGGGAGTAGGATGGGAGAGTAGTTAGACCCATCTCTGAGATTCCTTGTCACTCTCTGCTTTAGACCATCCCAATCTGGCAAAACAAGCCACATGGAGCTGCTCGAAGTGTAGTGAGAAGAATTGGGACCAACCTGCCCCTGAAGCCATGTCCCCGGGCATCCTTCCAGGTAAGTGTACTGGAAGGGCAGGGTAAGTAGAGGCTCAGAGACTGTGGCAGGATGGTGCTACTTCTGTGCCCCAGACTCCTTGGTGTTGCTAAGGCAGGTTGCCTTCCTGATCACTTTTTCATTTTGTCAAGAAATACTAAGTACATACAGTGGATACTGGTCACTGTGCCTTCCTGATTGCACATGAAACTGTGACCACAACTGTCAGACTTCCAATCTGGTTATAAATGAATAATCTTGCATTTTTTAAATATATATATTTTTTACCGTTTATTCATTTTTTGATAGAGACAGAGTGAGTGGGGGAGGGGCAGAGAGAGAGGGAGACAGAATCTGAAGCAAGCTCCAGGCTCTGAACTAACAGCACAGAGCCTGACACGGGGTTCAAACGCACAGACCATGAGATCATGACCTGAGCTGAAGTCGGACGCTTAACCAGCTGAACCACCCAGGTGCCCCTAATCTTTGATGCCACTGGGGCCTTCAGCACCCACTCTGCAGCAGATTCTTCCCTAGCCCATCTCTGAGATGTACCCCCCCCCACCCCCCCGCTTCTGCAGTGGAAAGCTAAGTAGCATTCTTTAGACCCAGCTACCTCCCTCCTCTAAGAACTCATGGTTAAGTACCAGCTCCTGGCTAGGTGCTTAAGATATATACATTTGGGGAACTGAGGCACAAGTACTTAAACATTCTGCCTACACAGATGTGACAAATATTTCTCTGAAAAGATATGGGTCCAGGTGGAAACAAATGAAGGAGGTGAGTTTCTGTATCAGATGCTGAGCTGTGAAATCTGTAGCTCATTTTGGAGTCAGAAGTGGTGTCAGGGATAGTATTAGAGGCAAGAATGGAGTTAGAAGTGTGTGGTATGAGTGGCTGTCCTGTGACCCAGATTGCCAGTTATCCAGAACTGCCTCAAGGGTATGGGCAGGATGTGGTCCTAGCTGCCTGAAGCATCAGAAACAAAGGGAAGCACAGCTAGGGAATGTAGGGACTCAGTGGATGTTGCCCCCACACTTGGCTCTAACCTCTTCAGTCCTTTGGCCAGATGCTGCTGGGCAGGGACAATCAAGGGCACAGGCTCCCACAGAGCAGGAGTATGGCATGAGTGGTAGGAGTAATACTAGCTAACATTTACTGAACACATACTGTGTGCCAGGCACTGTGCTAAGTACTTTATAGATGTTAATTCATTTAATTGTCAATAGTGGAGCAGCACTCTGGAAAGGAAAACAAATGGAGGCTTCCCCTAAGTGGCCCATCTTAACAGTAACTTCTGGGTCAGTGGAAGTTCTTTTCTGTGTAACCTTGGAGCATCACATCACTCCTGTGAGATCCAGGTTCCCTATCTAAAAGCTGGAACTATCAATTCCTGATCTACCTGCCAATTTGTAGCAGAAACATCTGAATTTAACTCCTGTATAGGTGGGTTTTTGAGAAATTATTCCTGGATTTGGTTGTCAATTCCTTTAAGGGAATCTTGCTGATTTATTTTTTAAATTTACCCATTACCCATACAAAATATTATGGAAAATAAAAAAGGAGAAAGGAAAATAAATTACATGTAATCATATAATAACTATTAATGTTTTGGTGTAGTTCTATTACATCCTTTCATAGGTGCATGTTCTTTCACTTTGATATATTCAAAGCATGACAGAATCCTCCTAACTTTTCATTTAACAGAGTCACTCAGCCTTGTCTGTTCCCTGGTTGTTGTTCACTGGGTTGAGGGGATATTTTAAGGAATCCTCTTATTCTTTTGGTATAATCATTTCTTGTTATTTAAATCTAACTATTCAAATTATCAAGTTTGCTTAACACAATGTTGCTATAACAGTGTAGATCCCAGTTAGCTACAGAGGTGTTATAAGGAGCTAGCCAGGAGAAACTTCCTGTTGATAACAAACAAGACTGTTGTCCTTGCACCTGTATTCTCCCAGCCAGAGAAAGCAAGATGTTCTTAGTGGCCATTTCTGTTAAAAGGCAGCTCTGGCCGGTCCCACTGAAGACTCCTTTGCTCTAACTAGGGGCAAGGAATGTTTTCTTTAAAAGACCAAATAGTAAATATTTTAATGTGTGGGCCATAACTACTGTTACAACTACTCACTTCTGCAGTTGCAGCTTAAAAGATGTCACAGACAATACATAAATGAATGGGTATGAACTTTTCCAATAAAACTTTATATGTAAAAACAGTTCCCAGGGCGCCTGGGTGGCTCAGTCAGTTAGTGTCTGACTCTTGGTTTCTGCTCAGGTCATGATCTCATGGTTTATGAGTTTAAGCCCCGCATTGGGCTCTGTGCTGGCGGTGTGGAACTTTCTTGGGGTTCTCTGCCTCCCTGTCTCTCAAAAATAAAACATTTAAAACAAAAAACCAGATCCCAGTCCTACCCTAGGCTGCCATGTTTTGCTTGGAAGATAGAACAGACTCAAAACTGGTCTCTTCACTCTCTCATGCATATTCCACACAGCAACCAGAGTAATCTTTTAAAATCTGATTCTTAACTTAAAATCCTCCAGTGGCTCTTATTCACTTTCCAGACTCTTGCAAATCACCCTCCACCCGTAGCTCTGTCCAGTTGTGCTGAGCTATTTGTAATCCCACAAACTTTCTTCTGACCTTTTACTCAGATTGTTTCCAGGAAGCCATCCTGGTACCCAGGACTGAATTAGGTGCCCCCCCCCCCATGTGTTTTGCAGTCTTTGATATTCTCCTCATGATTTCAGTTAATTGTTTTTTGATGACTTTTGCTTCCCTGTAGACCCTGCCCAACATCTCTGACCTGTGTCTGAGGGATGTACCCCCAGTCCCTACTCTGGCTGACATCGCCTGGATTGCTGCGGATGAAGAGGAGACATATGCCCGGGTCAGGTAGCTGAGGCAGTAGCTGGTCTGCTGGGGAATAGGGAGGGAGCTTCTTTCCAGATGAGGTGGCAGGCAGCAGGGAGAGTGTTCAAGAGGGGCCGAGGGCAACAGAAGCTGTGGGCTCTGAACCTGGCTGTGTTACTCTTATAGCAACGAGTGAAGGAACTTTAGAAGGGGTGCAGTGGCTGGCTGTCTCTGCTGACATACTTGTCTTTCCCTGGTCCAGGAGTGACACACGGCCCCTGAGGCATACCTGGAAGCCCAGCCCTCTGATTGTCATGCAGCGTAATGCCTCAGTGCCCAACTTGCGTGGGTCTGAGGAGAGGCTCCTGGCCTTGAAGAAGCCAGCCCTGCCAGCCCTAAGCCGCACCACAGAGCTGCAGGATGAGTTGAGCCACCTGCGCAGCCAGATTGCTAAAATAGTGGCAGCCGATGCAGGTAGGAGCCCCTGAGTCAGGGCCAGAATATAGCAGGCTGTTCCTTTTACCCTGGCTCTTGGTACAGGATAAGGGTAGGAAAATGATGGTCCATGGTTCAGGGGGACATAGGCCCAAAACTCTGGGGCTGTTCTGAGGCCTGACCAGCCTCTGGTACTCCTTGGATGGTTTCCAACGGCCATTTGGGGCTGACTGGTTTGGTTAGGAACAAAACCTTCACTTTACCTGTGACCTCAGGCAGATTCCCTCCCTTGGCCACAAAAATCAATACCCTCATCCAAGTGTCTTTAACATCACATATTCCGTGAGCCCTCCAGCAGCTTTCATTTTTAATGAGAGAGAAGCATTCCCCACCATTGAGAGAGCTATCCCCTTTAAGCACTTATCTTCCGTTTCCTTGTTCTACCAGAGACCACCTCTCCATCCCTCCATCTGTCTGTGAGGCAGAACCGCTGGAAATAGACGGGAGTCTGTCTTGACCTAGTGCATGAAACATCAACATGTCGATCTCGCCCCAGTTGCCCAGGGTTTATCCTCCTGTTCCTTCCATCCTCACTTTTCTGGTCCTTGTTGACTTAAGGTTTGGGAGCTGTGACTTCATCTGTTGGTACAACACATGAAAATCATATGGCAGTTATATAGAGGAATTCTACTTGAGTTTTTCATTTATATGTTGGCTACATTTCTGTCATCCAAGAGACAAGCTGAAGTAGTTGAGGAAAAACGAAACGTAAAAATCTTTTTGTTTTGGAAATTCTCCCTTAAGATTTGAGAAACTAGGAGGACTGTCACCATTCTGTTTTCGCTACTTCTTCCAGTCACTCAGAAGCACTAGCCCAGTTAGAGAAAGGACAGATTCTGACTTTGGTTCTGTTACTGTCGCTTTGGTCGAAATAGGGCTGTCACTCCATAGCCCACTGCAGAATGGGAGGGAGATTTTAGGTGCCTAAGCCTTTACGGGGTGGGTTCTTCCACCCTCCCAGAACACTGGAAGAACTCAGTGCTTCTGTATCTTCTTTAGATCCTGAGAGGGGAGGGTAGTGGAGGAATCCTCCACTGGCTTACACGGACTATCCCGGGCTCTCCCAGAAGGTCACGGTGTCAGCCCAGGAAATGAGTGTTGTTGGTAGGCAGTGCTTGTGGGGAGAAGATATTACTGCCGTGTTCTAGCCCAATGTCCATCCATGCCTGTTGTTTTCTCTTTCAGCTTCGGCTTCATTAACGCCAGATTTCTTATCTCCAGGAAGTTCAAATGTCTCTTCTCCCTTACCTTGTTTTGGATCCTCATTCCACTCTACAACTTCCTTTGTCATTAGTGACATCACCGAGGAGACCGAGGTAGAGGTCCCTGAGCTTCCATCAGTCCCCCTGCTTTGTTCTGCCAGCCCTGAATGTTGCAAACCAGAACACAAGGCTACCTGCAGCTCGTCTGAAGAGGATGACTGTGTTTCTCTGTCCAAGGCCAGCAGCTTTGCAGATATGATGGGGATCCTGAAGGACTTCCACCGGATGAAACAGAGCCAAGATCTGTAAGTATTTGATAAGGAGCTCTGGTGATGTATTTACTGTTTAAGTCATTTTGGCCAGTGGTCTAGTAGAAACTTACATAGTAAGTCCTCAGTAGTGGCTATAATTTACTCCATTCACAAAACTAGCTTGCTTGCTTAATAACACCCCGGGCTCTGGTTTGAGGAAAGAGCAACATTTTACATTTGGTTGGGTGATCTAACTCAATCATTGGTAGAGATTTATCTAATCCAACTTCTGTCCCCCAGAGGGGCTTCACTTTAGTTCTTGCTGGTGACAAGTGTCCCCATGCCCCACCCTTCAAAATAGGGTTGCATAATAATGATTTTAGTATCTCAAACTGGGTTTTTGATAGATGGGAGAATTCCAAAATGTCCCCTCGGGCACCTGGGTGGCTGAGTTGGTTAAGTGTCCAGTTCTCGATTTCGGCTCATGATCTCACAGTGTTGGGATAGAGCCCTATGTTGGGTTCTGTGCTGACAACACAGAGCCTGCTTGGGATTTTCGCTCTGCCCTTTCCCCACTCACGCTGTCTCTCTCAAATAAACATTAAAAAATATACAGTGGTCCCTTCTTATACAAGCCAACTGGATTAGCCATTTGAAACTTATGAACTTGGCTGCCCATCAGAATTTGTTAAAAATACACCTTTAAACTTGCTAAAGCAGAACCTCCAAGGAATGGAGCCCTAGGTATTTTAAGTGGGGGTGGAAAGGAGTTTAGGAAATACCTACCTTGAGAAATTTCACCTCGCAGAGGAAGCCCTAGAGCTCCAGCCAGAGGGACTCACTACCTTGCAGTGTTTCTCCAAGTGTAGTCTGAGCTACCTTCGTGGGATGCACCAGAGAAGCTTGTTCACATGCAGGTTCCTGAGCACTGAAACACTGAAGTTCAACATCCAGACCCCAAAGGCTGGAGTGTGCAGCTATTTGTAAATGCAGATAAAAAAGCTCTTTTGGGGGCTGGGACATGAAGTTTGTCTCCTGAGTTGGAGTTCTTGTTGAAGGGAAGGTTACTCACCTTGGTATGTCTGGCCCCCAATTACTTGTAAAGGCTGACTGACTCCCTCATTGCTTCCTGGATAGTCAATCCTTTAGGGAAGTCATTTTTAATCTCCCTTCTTGGGGCCTAGGCTGGTTGGTCATACCCACAGTTCCTAGATCTCCTGCATTCCCAAATTCAGCTCCTGCTTCCTTTAAGCTGATCTATGCCTTTTTCTTCTGGTCAATGTTTTATAGAATGACTCTCAAACTTTCTGTTACTTGCCTCTTCACCATATTAGATCCAAACTCCTTCTCCCACTTATTTAATAGAAAGAACTGAATTGATAACTAAAAATGAGAAAGTAGCCCCATCAGCAAAGATTCAGAAATGTGACAGATTGATGTTAACCCTTACACCTAGTAAAATGACTTCATAAGGACATGTGTAATTGAAAGCACCTATTTTCTAGGTATCTAGGACACTCTTTTATGATGTATCAGGTATTCAAACCTACCCCAATCTGGAGTTGATTCTGTTCCCATGGCCCCCTTATGATGTGAATACTTTACTGTGAATTCTAGAGCTCTTGTAAAAACCTCAGGGAAGGGGCATTTGGGTGGCTCAGTCAGTTAAGTGTCTGACGTCGGTTCAAGTCATGATCTCACAGTTTGTGAGTTCAACCCCGCACTGGGCTCTGCACAGTCAGCTTCAGATCCTCCGTCTCCCTCTCTTTCTGCCCCCTCTCTCTCCAATATAAAAATAAACATTAAACAAAACCTCAGTGATAACAGACGTAGGATACTTACCCGATAAAAAGTTCAAAATGGTCATAAAGATGTAAAACTGGGAAGAAGATGGGGAGAAGAATGGATGAACACAGAACTTCAACAAAAAGATAGAAAATATATGAAAAATACAAGTCATGGAGCTGATGAACACAATAACTGAACTGAATGAAAACACGAGAGGGGTTCACCAGCAGACTAGACGGAACAGAAGAAAGGGTAAGTGAACTCAAACACAAAGCAATAGAATATCTCCAATCAGAGCAGCAAGTAGGAAAAAAAAAAAAAAGGAAAAAAAAAGTGAAGATAGATTAAGGAACTTAAAGGGGCAACATCAAATGGATTAACATTCTCATTGTAGGGCTCCCAGAAGGAGAGAGACAGAAATCTTATTGAAAAAAGAATGGCTGAAAATGCCCCTTAATGTGGGAAAGGAAACAGACGTCTAGATCCAGGAGGCCTGGAGAGTTCCAAATAAGATGAACCCAAAGAGACCCTAAAAGCAGCAAGAAAAAAATAACTTGTTATGTAAAAAGGAATCCCCTCCGTAAGACTCTCAGTACATTTTCCAACACTTTGCAGCCCAGGAGGGAATGAAAGTGTATTCAAAATGCTAAAAGAAAAATTCCAAACAAGCAAAGTTATTCAGAATTAATTTCCCAGACAGTTAAAGGAGTTTATCACCACTAAATCGGCCTTAAAAGAAATGTTAAAATGACCTCTTTAGGCTGAAAAAAGCACTAATCAGAAACCGGAACACATATAAAAGAGCAAATCTCACTGGAGAGATAAATGTAATAAAAATAGTGGATTAATCACTTGTTAAGGTTAAAAACACAAAAGTAAAATAACAAAGACCTAAAAAAACAAAAGTAAAAACGTAACTGATTATAATAGTTAAGGGATATGCAAGAAAAAATGGTGAAATGTGATCTCAAAAATGGGGAGGGGGAGTAAAAATGTTGAGCTTTAGAATGCGATCAAACAAGTTGGCAACTGTTTTATCAATTTAAAATAGACTTATGGATAGGAGTTCTACTTAAGGCTCATCTTAACTACAAAACAAAAACGTATAGTAAATATACACTAGATAAAAAGGAATATAAGCATACCACTAGAGAGTTTCATCAAACCACAAAGGAAGAGAGCAAGACAAGAAAGGTACAGAGAACTACAGAAACAGCCAGAAAACAATAAAATGGCAAGTACATACTTACCAATAACTTTTTTTTTTTTAATATTTATTCTTGAGAGAGACAGTGTGTGAACAGGGGAGGGCCAGAGAGGGAGGCACAGAATCTGAAGCAGGATCCAGGCTCCAAGCTGTTAGCACAGAGCCCGATGTGGGGCTCAAACTCACAAACCACGAGATCATGATCTGAGCCGAGGTCGGATGCTTAACCAAGCCACCTAAGCACCCCAATAATTATACCCAATAATGTAAACAGACTAAATATGCCAGTCAAAAAACAGTGGCTAAATGGGGCAGCTGGCTAGCTTAGTTGGGAGAGCATGCAACTCTTGATCTTGGGGTCATGAGGTTGAGCCCCATGCTGGGTGTAGAGATTAAATGAATGAATAAAAACTTTTAATGTTTATTTATGCTTAGGAGAGAGAGAAAGAGGAGGGGAGAAGCAGAGAGAGGGAGACAGAGGATCTGAATTGGGCTCTGTGCTGTCAGCAAAGAGCCCGATGTGAGGCTCGAACACACATACCATGAGATCATGCCCTGAAGTTGGACACTTAACTCACTGAGCCACCCAGGTGCCCCAAAAAGGACTAAAATCTTGAGGGGGGAAAAAAAAAAAAGGCTATGGCTAAATGGATTAAAAACAAAACCTAAGTGCTGCCTACAAGAGACTCTTTTAGATGTAGGAACACACACAGATGGAAAGTGAAGGGATAGAAAAAGATACTCCATACAAATGGAAACCAAAAGAAAGCTGGGGCAGCTGTAACTTAGAAAAAAATCGACTTGAAAACAAAGATTGTAGTAAGAAACAAAAGGGGTTATATAATGATAAAGGGGTCAATCCAACAAGAGGATATAATATTTGTAAATATTTATGAACCCAATATAAGAACATCTATATGTATAAATAAATATTGACAGACATGAAGAGAGACAGCCATACAATAGTAGCAGGGGACTTTAATACCCAACTTGCATCAATGGATAGATCATCCAGGCAGAAAATAAGAAAACATCAGCCTTATGTGATATTAGACCAGACAGACTTTACAGATATATACAGAACATCCCATCCAAAAGCAACAGAATGTACACTCTCAAGTGTACATGGAACATTTTCCAGGATAGATCATATGGTAGGCCACAAAACAAAGAGGACTGAAATCCTACCAAGCATCTTTTCCAGCTCCAGTGATAAGAAACTAGGTATCAGTGGCAGCTCTTTCTGTCCATGGGTTCTGTCCCGTGCTTTAATAAAACCACCTTATTTGCTCAAAAATAAATAAATAAATAAATAAACTAGAAATCAGTTACACAAAGAAAACTGGAAAATTCACAGATAATGTGGCGATTAAACAACATCTATGAAACAACTTGAGAATCAAAGTAGAAACCAAAAGAGAAAAAAAAAAAATACCTTGACACAAACAGAATGGAAATATACCAAAATTTATGAGATGTAACAAAAGCAGTTCTGACAAGGAGGTTTACAGCAATAGTGCCTATCTCAAGAAGCAAAATTCCCAAATAACTTTATACCTTAAGGAACCAGGAAAAAGAATAAATGAAACCCAAAGTTAGTAGAAGGAAGGAAATAACAAAGATTAGAGCAGAAATAAATAAAAGACTAAAAAGCAATAGAAAAGATGAAAGTAAGGGGTTATCCTTTGAAAAGATAAAAAATTGACAAACCTCTAGCCAGAATCACCAAGAAAAGGACTCAAAATCAGAAATAAAAGAGATTACAACTAATACCACAGATATACAAAGGATGAGACTACTATGAAAAATTATGTGCCAACAAATGGACAACCTAGAAGAAATGAGTGAATTCCTAGAAACATACAATCTATCAAGACCAAATCATGAAGAAATAGAAAATCTGAACAGATTGATTGCTAATAAAGAGATTAAACCAGTAATCAAAAACCTCCCAATGAAAAAAATCTAAGACCAGATGACTTCACTGGGTGAATTCTACCAAACATTCAAAGAAGAATATCAATTCTCAAACTCTTCCAAAAAACAGAAGAGGAAGGAACTCTTTCAAACTCACTTTACAAGGCCAGCATTATCCTTACACCAAAACAAGGACACCGGAAGAAAATAAAATTATAGGCCAATATTCCTGAACACAGATGCAGAAATCCTCGACAAAATATTAGCTAACTGAATTCAACAATACCTTAAAAGGATCATACACCATGATCAAGTGGGATTTATTCAGGGGATTCAAGGATAGTCCAATATCTGCACATCAGTGTGATAAACCACATTAAGAAAACCAAGGATAAAAGTCCTATGTTCATTTCACAAGATGCAGAAAAAACTCTCAAGAAAATTCAACATCCAGTTGTGATAAAAACTCTCAACAAAGCAGGTATAGAAGGATCATACCTCAACATTTAAATAAAGTCCAGAAATGACAAGCCCACAGTTAACATCACACTGAACAGTAAAAGCTGAAAGCTTTTCCTCTAAGATCAGAACAAGAAAAAAATGCCCACTCACCACTTTGTCCTAGCCAGAGCAATCAGGCGAGAATAAGAAAACCTATCCAAACTGGAAAGGAAGAAGTAGAACTGTCACTATTTGCAGATAATACACAGAATACTTCAAGACTCAAAAACAAAATGGTTAGAAGAAATGAATTCAGTAATGTTGCAGGATACAAAATCAGTAAGTAAAAATCTGTTATTTCTATACATTAATAACAGACTACCTGAGAAATTTAAAAAAACAATCCCATTTACAACTGCATCAAAAAGAATAGAATACCAAGGATTAATTTTAACCAAGGAGGTGAAAACTACAAGATATCAAGGAAAGAAATTAAAGGAGACACAAATAAATAGATATTGGGAGAAATTAAAGAAGATACAAATAAATATATATTCGGAGAATTAATATTGCTAAAATATCCATACTACCCAAAGCAGTCTACAGATTAATGCAATTGCTATAAAAATTCCAATGGCATTCTGCACAGAACTAGAACAAAGAATCCTAAAATTTGATTTGGAACCCCAAAGACCCCAAATAGCCAAAGCAATCTTGAGAAAGACGAAGCTGAAGGCATCACACTCCCTGATTTCAAGCTCTATTACAAAGCTATAGTAAATAAAACAGTATGGTATTGGCATAAAAACAGAAACAGTTCAATGGAGCAGAACAGAGCCCATAAATAAACTCACACATATATGGTCACTTTACAACAAAGGATCCAGGAACATACAGTGGGGAAAAGACAGTCTCTTCCATAAATGGTGCTGGGAAAACTGGATAGCCACATACAAACAAATGAAACTCAACCACTATCTTAACACCACATGCAAAACTTAACTCAAAATGTATTAAAGACTTGAATGTAAGACCTGAAACCATAAAACTCCTAGAAGAAAACACAGGCATGTGGACGTAGGACATAGGTTATGGCAATGATCTTTTCAACTGGACACCAAGAGTAAAAGCAAAAATAAACAAATGGGGCTGTATCAAAAAAGCTTCTGCACAACAAAGGAAACCATCAGCAAAATGAAAGGGCAGACTATTGAATGTGAGAAAATATTTGCAAATCATATATCCAATAAGGGTTAATATCCAAAATATATGAAGAACTACAACTTAATAGCAAAAAACAAATAAAAAGACCAAAAACCCAGTCTGATTAAAAAATAGGCAGAGGGGATGCCTGGCTGACTCAGTCGGTGGGTTGTGACTTTGAGCCCCAGGCTGGGTGTAGAGATTACTTACTTGAATGAATGAATGAATGAATGACAGAGAACTGCAATAGACATGTTTCCAAAGACCTACAGATGACCAATAGGCACATGAATAGATGCTTAACATCACTAATCATCAGGGAAATGCAAATCAAAACCACAGTGTACCTCACACCTGTTAGAATGGCCATTATCAAAAAAATAAGTGTTGGCAAGGATGTGGAGAAAAGGAAACCCTTGTGACTGGGTAGGAATGTAAACTGGTGCATACACCATGAGAAACAGTATGGAGGTTAGTCAAAAAAATTAAATAGAACTACCATATGATCCAGCAATTCTACTTCTGGTATTATCAGAAAACAAAAACACTTAAGATGTATGCACCCCCATATTCACTGCAACATTATTTACAAAAAGCAAGATAGGGAAACAGCCTATCATCAATGGATGAGTGGATAAAGAAATTGTGGTACAAATACACAGTGCAATATTATTCAGCCATTAAGAAAGAATGAAGTCTTGCTATATCCAGCAATATGATGCCTTGAGGTCATTATGCTAAGTGAAACAAGCCAGACTGAGAAAGAAAAATACTGTATGATAGCTTATATGTGAGTCTAAATTAAAAAATAAAACAAAAAACAAGCCTATAGATACAAAGAACAGACTAGTGCCTGCCAGAGACTGCAGTGGAGATGGGAGAACTAGGTGAAAGGTGTCAAAAGGTAAAAAAAAAAAAAACAAAAAAACTTTTTAATTAAAAAAGACGATTGTGGTGTGTCTGGGCGTCTCAGTCAGTTAAGCCTCTGACTCTTGATTTCAGTTCAGGTCATGATCCCAGAGTCATGGGATCAAGCCCTGCATCAAGCTCTGTGCTGATTGTGGAGCCTGCTTAAGATTCTCTCCCCCCGCCCCCCGCCCCTCTCCCCTGCTCACATGCACATGTGCGTGCACTCTGAATAAATTTAAAAAGATTGTACCTATAGCTGACAATGTATTATATGCTTAGAAATTTGTTAAGAGCGTAGATCTCTTAAGTGTTCTTTCCAATTAAAAAAAAAAAAAAATCTAAGAGCTCCCCTGATGAACAGATAGGGTAGTAGGAAATCTTCAGCACACCTTTTCTGTAGAACTAATAAAAGAATAGCCAAGAGTCAAGAATCCCTTCCCCTGCAGAAATGCTACAAAGAAAAGACACCAAAAGGTGGGAGAAGCTTAGCGATCATAGACCAGCTCTACCAGGTTGATAGTCCTTTACTTTGCCCACATTCTATAGCCATTTCAGGAAATAGTAAAGCATTCTAGTTAAGAAACCAGCTAGCTTGGTTTTGGATTCTGGATTTGCTACATACTAGCTGAGTATCTAGTGACTGGCAAAACTGTATAATCCTGTGTGTGCTTCAGTTTCCTCATCTGAAAAAAAGGATTATAATAGCACCAACTTTGTACGATTGTTGTGAGGACTGAATGAGATAATATATTCAAAGACACAGAACACTACCTGAGACAGAGCAAGTACTTAATAAATCTAAGTTATGATTTTGTCTGTAGGAGCCGGAGTTTACTAAAGGAGGAAGACCCTGCCGTCCTAATCTCTGAGGTCCTAAGGAGGAAGTTTGCCCTGAAGGAAGAAGATATTAGCAGAAAGGGAAACTGACAGAACTCAGCTCTGCAAATTCAGTCTCATGCTCCTGGAATTCCTTCAATAGCTGCCTTCCTCACCACAGACCTTTCTGCCTCACAGTTAGAAATCTTTTTGCAAAGGTCTTGCGGAAATCTAGAGCTTGGACTGAAAGAGAAAAGTTGGATTATGCTTCCTTTGCTTCGAACCTTAGCAGAAGCTAAGGCATGTTTTGCACTGAGACACTTGTTACAGGTAAATGCATAGGTTGGAATGTCTCAGTCTAAAGGATGAGATAGAAGTTTGGCTTTTCCTGCCTCTGTGTGAAAATCAGTTCTAAGTGAATGGCTTATTACTTCACTGCATTAGACCCCATAACTGGTCTCACCGGACACTTTGTGCCCAGCTATCACTCTCAGCGGCTTCCTTGTAGCAGAGCAGGGCTGAGGGGAGGGGGGCTGTATTTGTATGTGTTGACAGGGCAAGGAAAATCTTATGCTGCTCCATCATAAATGGACACCAGTGCCCAGCAACCCCCCTCTCCTCCTTCCCAGTCCAACACCTAGATATAGAGGGTCACACCTCTGGACCAGCTGACACTTGGGCTGCTGCTGGGAAGCCTGGGCTGCTTTTTTCTTAAATATATTTTGTAATACTCTACAACCAGATCTACCCTCCCAGGCCCTGGGCCCTCACGGGTTCCACTGATTGAAAATGCTTTCTCTTCCGTGGACTTTAGTTTAAGCCTAGTAGGAAAGAGAAATGGGGAGGAGAGAAGAGTACCATCCTTCTTCCAGGCCCTTGACTGCTCCTTTGCGTTGGGCCAAGGTTTGTACCTACCACACCATGCATGACTCAGACGCCCTCGGGTCCCTTTCTCTACGGTATGTATCCTGTGTGTGTGTGGGTTGAAGCACTACCTGATATTAAATGAAGGATATGGAGAGATACTGCACCTGCTCTTTGTCTCTGGCTTGTGACCCCTTGCATCCCCCATGGGTATAGGATTCCTGTTAATTTTAAGGTATGCGAAGTTTCGTAAAAAGAAGCTTCCCCTCTTTTCTTATAAAGTCCGGCCTATAGAAAAACAAAAAAACACTTCTGTAGGGAGCCTCTTGTCCCCTTCTGTAGGGATTTTACCCAAACTCTTAAAGTAGTTCCATCTTACAGCTTGCACACTTGCCCCCTAGGGGCTGTTTAAGCCTCTTAAGGTAGCATACCTGCAACATGGGAAACTGCCACCTGGTGGATAACATCTCGGCTAGAACACAGGTGTTCAGGTGAGACCCTGTCAGTGACAGAGCATATGTTATTAAAAAGTTGCTTTTCCAGAAATAAAGCGGTAATGTTTTAATTACCATCAGAGTCAGCTTATAGAGTCATTTATTTGGATTCGTAGTTTTACAAAGGGAGTTCCCTCATACCTTGTAGAAGAGTGGTATCACATCTAGATTGTTATATAGCTCAGGCTATTTTAAGGGAGATGTTTAAACACAGTATAAGTCTTTAAAATGCTGTAAAATCCCCACAAAAATAAGTAGAAAGCAGAATGCTGGTGGTTTTTCTTAAATCTCTCTATCCTCTCTGACCCCATACATCTGGGCCCAGGAGATTTGCCTTATCACCTCAAAAAGGTGTCAGGAATAATGGTCCCATGGTTGAGTGGGTAAGCTAACAGCCGGAGATTAGAAGAACACCCATCCGTAAGAAGCGCTGTTCCAGTCAGGCATCTGAAAGGGCACAGAGGTGGCTCTGCAGGCTGAGTAGGGACTCTTCAGTGGAGGGATAAGTACCTGCCCTGCCTCCTCATTGCTCATCAGAGACTTGCACAAGTTTACCAGCCACCTCTTCCTCAGGGAAAGGCACCATCATACCGCCTCAACAAGTGGCCCCATTTGCTTTATTTACACCAAGAAAATGCTCAATTATAACGTCATCCCTTGCCTCCCTCCCACCCACACTCCCAACCCCCCCACCCCAGTATTTTCCTACAGCTCTGTCATTTCGAGGTACTTTTAGAACAAAACCGTCATAAAGACATTTAGACTTGATGCCTGATAACCTGATTACCTTCTGAGTCCTGGGTAAAGAGCAAATCAGGCTGCAGATTTAACTGAGTGGGCCTCTCCTGGCACTGAGCCCAACGGCTGCTAGAAAACTGTCCTAAGCCCCGATTCTGGCTGTTGGTTACATCTTGGAAAGGAGCTCTAGAGTTGTGGGCAATGACTCGCTGGCCCTGAGAATCCTCAGTAAAAAGCTGACTCCAAGAGTCCTTGTCATTCTTTTCACTGTCCCAAGAAAATACAGGGATAGGACAAGGGCTTTGTTTCACTGAGTGTGTGTTTTCCCCATTCCAGGAATCCCTGTATGTTTGAAGGAGGATCGGGGTCTGTCTAGTTTCTTTTGCAGACACCTTTTCTAATGGAGTCTTGTCCAAGGGCTCATGGCCCTTGCCCCGAGGTGGTTTAATGGGTCTCTCCACACCCTGATAGTTCTTTTTCTTAGATCCATGAAGCCATTCCCTTTTCCAGGAAGAGTCTTTCTCTTCCTCCTTTTGGTCCAGTGAGCGAGAACCTTCCAAGTTCTTGGTGAAGGAACAAGATGGAGAGGCTTTACTCTTTCCAGCACAGACTAAGGTGTCAGGCTGGAGCAAAGACAGCACAGTCAAAAATGGTGTTCCCATCCTGTGGTGGCCAGAATCCTGGAGGGGCTGTGGAGAAAGTCCGGCTTCCTGGGTGTCTGCAGGGGTTGAAGTGGCTAATGGGGGTGCCATGCAATCATCCCCTAAGCCCTGGATCAAATGGTCTAGCTGGGTTACATCATTCTTAGACTCTTTGTTGGTCTGACTTTCTATAGGAGATGAAACATTCCTCTGGTCACCACCAATTGTCCTTCCTAGTAAGACAGACATGAGCAAATATTACTCTGCAGGAAAACTCTGCCCTGAGCAGGATTTAGCTGTTTTTGTTTTTGTTTTTTTAATCAGTATCAGCTACTATCACTACCTAGTGCAGGGGTCTCAGACTTGTCACACACCTTTATAGCTGGTCTTCCTGCTTTTAATCTCTACTTTCTCCAAAATGATCTTTCTAAAACACAGTCCTCATATTCTGCTGCTCAAATATATGGATGCTTCCAGTGATCTACCTAACAGAGTCAAACATGCTAGCTATACTCAGATCACACAGCCTACTTTTCTGGCTGCGTTTTCATATGTGGGGTTTGTTTAACAGGGCACATCAACTTTGCTTTTGTTTTTTATTTAACATGGTTTCTGCTAAACAGTGATTTTGGCTAAATATATATTCCTCAATATCATCCTTTGAGAAGTATGTGAAACACAGTTTTCACTGGTGACAACTGCACTGGTGACAGTGCAAAGAACATTAAATGCCCCGCTCTGCAAACATTTCATGGGAAAGGGAGTAAAGACCATTAGGATGCTAAGTCAAGCAGTAGGAAGGACAATAAAAAGAAACTGCTAATGTTCAGCCTGTCCCTTTGATCAGGCATGGAATGGATCCTGTTCTGCCTTGATGAATTACATGGAATCCTCCTGCCCATTATACCAAGATCTAATTACAAACAAAGCTGAATGATTTCCTCTTTCTCCAACAGGAATCATAGGGCAGAAACCATGTTTTGTGAAAGATTTCTCAACGTTGCCTAAGAATTTAATAGATTATAGAACATGCCAGAATTTTGAAATAGGAAGCATCCTTGAAGAAAATCAGCCCTTGTTACTTAAAGCAAAAAGTTGCTTATTTTAAGTTATTGTTTGGGGCAGGAAGAGTGAATTTAAGATTTATGCAATGCAATCCTGGGAATCAAAAGAGTTAAAGCTCTCCCAGCACCCTTCATCCGGCAGACACCCTGCCCGGTAAGCCCCAGCCTGCTCTGAGGTAGCGTATCCTCTGAAAAGGGACACGTAAGCAAAGAACTACCAAAGGATGATGAGACACAAGCAACTTTATGCCAACCTTTCTAAGAAAAACACATCTTTGACTAATTTGAGAAGCTTTATACAGAAACACCTACTATTAAATAATAGACTGTTCACTGTGGCCAATCCAAGACCTAACTAATGGTAGGTCAACTCCCCTGCACACCCCAACTCCCAAAGTATACCTTTCTCCTCACTGCTCTGTCAGGAAGTACAAATATTTAATATTAGACTGAGTGAACCAGAAAGAAAATGTTTGTAAAAGCACGTATATATTGCTTTGCAGAAGGGGAGGTTTTGTTGTGTTTTATAACACAACCTCTTCTAATAAGTCACTACGCTTAACACAAAGCACTAGTGTCACCACTTCTCATAAACGTTGCAGCAGAGGAGAGTGCACGCATTCCTTTCTGCTCCCTGGGTATTCCCAGGCGGGTCACCATACCTGGCTGCAAGGTGAAGAAGGAAGCGATGCTGGTCTGCCGAATGCCTGCAGGTGGAATTCTTTGAGTAAAGGAAATCTTAGCCTTTTTTTCTCCAGGAAAAAGGGTTAGCATTTTGGTGTTTGGCTTCATTACATGTGTCTGAGAAGGGGGAGAAAAAGAACAATAAAACCTATTAATATCAAAACAGGTACCAGATGGGAGAGATTCAACAAACACCAGTGATCCTCACAGAACCCTACTGGACCCTTTGGACTCCACCCTATCCTAGTCTCTGGGTAGTTTTTTCTGTGTACATCATCATCTACCATTTCCTGCCATACTGATGGTATTTTTCTCAGCAAATCACATATTCCAACTATAGCCCAATCTTTCTGCTTCCCCACGGAAATCAGGCTGACTGAACAGGATTTGTTGAAGTGATTTCAGGGATGACACTCTCTCTTATATTTAAAGATAATGATTCTACATTAGCAGCAGTGGACACATATCTAGTGGTTTTCAAATAGCCACATATGGTTAAGAGCATGGCTCCACAGTCACACAGCTTGGGTTCAAATCAATCCCAATTCTGCCACCGCTACTTATTAACTGTGTGATGTTCTGCAAGTTGTTTAATCTAGGTCTCATTCTCGTGTGTGAAATGGGGACAGTAAAGCACCTATCCCATAGGGCTGTTATGAGGATTTGGTGAGTCAATTCACATAAAAGGCTTACACACAGTTCCTGGGATTCATATTAGTTGGTTATTACCAGAAGGAAAAGCAATGAAACAGCTAGTCTTACACACTTTCAGCCCCTTTATACTTTACAGTATGAATTAGAAGATGTACCATAGAGATTTGGGAAGTTTTGTCAACTAACTATAAATCTAACCTCATCTTTATTTAGTGTGATTTGGTTTTGTTTCCACTTGCTGGTTAAGAAATGCCTGAGAAGTAACCTGAGAACAGAGCTATACTCAATTCAGTTTGGTGTGAAAACCAAAGAAGAAATGGCATTTGCCAACATTCATGCTACAAATTGGAGATAGGTCTGAAACTTGAACCCAAATTATTAATTCTAGCCAAAGCTGACTTCATTTTTACATTTGGAAACTAAAATGTACTTTAACTGGTGAAAAAAGAAGGAACTCCTTGATATAAAACTCATACTTTGACTTGCAGTACTGGCTTGGAACTTTCCCTTCCACTATACAAAACTAGAAAACTGGATAAGATACATAAGACAACTGATTTTAGACGGTGGACAACAGGTATTGCATTGGATTGTGAGCCCTGAGAGAAGAAAAACAAATGAGGTGAGCCCTATGATGACCCTAGCTTTCTTCCTGGAATCACCTGTCGATTAATTAAATATATGGAGACTGGAATTTGGAGAAACTGAGGTGGCCACTCCTCCTAAGTTGTGAAGTCCCTCACCTTGAACTTCGGAAGAATTTTGTGACTGACCCATAAAGTATGATAGAAATAACACTACATGGTTTACAAAACTAGGTCATAAAAATGTCATGCACTTCTGTCTTGCTTTCCTGAAATGCTCACTCTTGGAACCTGGCCACCATGCTATGAGGAAGCCCAAGTAGGCACATCACTCTCTAAATGTTATGAGACACATCCTAGATATGGGAAATAGTGAGATAGAATGCAAACAAGTATTTTAGCATCTATATGCTAGGGACTGGGAATATACTGATGCACAAAAATATACAGACTGTTTCTGCCCTGGTAAAGCTTACAGCTTATGGGGGAAAAAAAGACTAATAATATACAGTTATTTAAATGACTTGCAAGAATGCCAAGTCCTGCATACACCACAGAAATACAAAGGATTGTAAGAATATTATGAAAAATTATATGCCAACAAATCAGACAACCTAGAAGAAATGGATAAATTCCTAGAAACCTATAACCTCCCAAAACTGAATCAGGAAGAAGTAGAAAATTTGAACAGATGGATTACCGCAATGAATTGAATCAGTAATCAAAAAAACTCCCAACAAACAAAAGTCCAGGACCAGATGGCTTCACAGGTGAATTCTACCAAACACTTAAAGGAGAGTTAATACCTATTCTTCTCAAATGATTCCCAAAAATTGAAGAGGAAGGAAAACTTCCAAATTCCTTCTATGAAGCCAGCATTATCCTGTTATCAAAACCAGATAAAGGCACTACTACAAAAGGAGACAACTATAGGCCAATATCTCTGATAAACACAGATGCATAAATCCTCAACAAAATATTAGCAAACCAAATCCAACAATACACTTAAAAAAAAAATCATTCACCACAATCAAGTGGGATTTATTCCTGGGATACAGGGTGGAATATCACATCAATAAGAAAAAGGATAAAAACCATATGATCATTTCGATGGGGTGCCTGGGTGGCTTAGTGGATTAAGTGTCCGATTCTTGATTTCGGCTCAGGTCACGATCTTGTGGTTCGTGAGTTTCGAGCCTGCATTGGACTCTGTGCTGATGGTGCAGTCTGCTTGGGATTCTCTCTCTCTTCCCCTCCCCTGCTCATGCTCTCTGTTTCTCTCAAAATAAACTTTAAAACAAAATGATTTCAATAGATGCAGAAAAAGCATTTGACAAAGTACCACATGTATTCATTATAAAAACTCTCAACAAGGTAGGTTTAGAGAAAACATACCTCAACATAATAAAGACCATATGAAAAACCCACAGTTAACATCATGCTCAATGGTGAAAGTTTAAACTGACAGCTTTTCCCCTAAGATCAGGAACAACACAAGTGTCCACTCTTACCACTTTTATTCAACATAGTATTGGAAGTCCTAGCTTCAAAAATCAGACAAAAAAAAAAAAAAAAAAAAAAAAAGAATAAATGGCATCCAAATTGGTAAAGAAGAAATAAAACTTTCACTATTGGCAGGTGACATGATACTATATATAGAAAACCCTAAGGATCCCACCAAAAAAACTACTACAACTGATAAATGATTTCAGTAAGGTTACAGGATACAAAATCAATGTGCAAAATCCGTTGCATTTCTACACACTAATAATGAAGCAGCAGAAAGAGAAATTAAGAAAACAATCCCATTTACAACTGCACCAAAAATAATAAAATACCTAAGAATAAACAACCAAGGAGGCAAAAGACCTGTACTCTCAAAACTATAAAACACTGATGGGGGCATGTGGGTGGCTCAGTTGGTTAAGGTTAAGCATCTGACTCTGGGTTTCAACTCAGGTCATGATCTTATGATTCGTGAGTTCAAGCCCCCTGTCAGGCTCTGTGCTGACAGTGCAGAGGCTGCTTGGGATTCTCTCTCTCTCTCCCTCTCTCTCTGCCCTTGCCCTGTTCATGCTCTCTCTAAAGAAATAAATAAATGTAAACAAAACAAAACAAAAAAAACAACACTGATGAAATAAATTAAAGATGACACAAATGAAAAAAATATTCCATGCTCATAGATTAGAGGGACAACTATTGATAAAATGTCCATACTACCCAAAGCAATCTAAATATTTAACGCAATTCCTATCAAAATACCAACAATATTTTTCCACAGAACTAAAACAATCCTAAAATTTGTACAGAACCACAAAAGACCCTGAATACCCAAAGCAATCTTGAAAAAGAAAAACAGAGCTGGAGGTATCACAGTTCCAGATTTCAAGTTATACTACAAAGCTGCAGTAATCAAAACAGCATGGTACAGGCACAAAAATAGACACACAGATCAACAGAATGAAATAGAAAGCCCGGAAATAAATCCACAATTATATAGTCAATTAATCTTCAACAAAGGAGGCAAGAACATACAATAGGAAAAAGTCTCTTTAACAAATGGTATTAGGAAAACTGGACAGCTACATGCAAAAGAATGAAAATGAGGGGTGCCTGGTGGCTCAGTCGGTTAAGTGTCTGACTTCAGCTCAGGCCATGATCTCACAGTTTGTGAGTTTGAGCCCCGCATCAGGCTTCATGCTGACAGTGCAGGGCCTGCTTGGGATATTCTCTCTCTCTCTCTCTCTCTCTCTCTCTGCCCCCCTCTCTGCCCTTCCCCTACTCATGCTCTGTCAAAATAAATAAATAAACTTAAAAAAAAAAAAAAAAAAAGAAAATGGACCACTTTATTACACCCTACACAAAAATAAACTAAAAATGGATTGGATTAAGGATCTAAATGTGAGGCCTGAAACCATAAAAATCCTAGAAGAGATCACAGGCAATAATTTCTCTATAGCAGCTGTAATATTTTTCTAGATGTCTCCTGAGGCAAGGGAAACAAAAGCAGAGCAAAAATAAACTATGGGGACGACATCCAAATAAAAAGCTTCTGCACAGCAAAGGAAACTATCAACAAAACTAAAAGACAACCTACCGAAGGGGAGAAGGTATTTGTAAATGATATATACAATAAAGGGTTAATATCCAAAGTATATAAAGTACTTATATGACTCAACACCAAAACAAAAACAAAAACAAAAACAAAAAACCCTCAAATAATCCAATTAAAAAATGGGCAGAAGACACGAACAGACATTTCTCCAAAGATATACAGATGGCCAACAGACATGAAAAGATGCTCATCATCACTCATCATCAGGGAAATGCAAATCAAAACTAATGACATATCACACCTGTCAGAATGGCTAAAATAAAAAACAAAAAACAACAGGTGCTAGCAAGGATGTGGAGAAAAAGGAACCCCTGTACACCTTGGGAGTGCAAACTGGTACAGCCACTGTGGAAAACAGAATGAAGGCTCTTTCAAAAATTAAAAATAGAACTACCATGGGGCACCTGGGTGGCTCAGTCAGTTAAGCCTCCGACTCTTAACTTCGGCTCAGGTCATGATCTCATGGGTTCCTGAGATCAAGCCCCGCGTAGGGCTCTGTAATGACAATACAGAACCTGCTTGGGATTTTCTCTCTCTCTCCCCCTCCCCTGCTCAATCTCAATCTCGATCTCGATCTCTCTCTCTCTCTCTCAAAATAAACAAACATTTTTAATACAAAAAAACCCCACAAAACTACCCGGGTGCCTAGGTGGCTCAGTCGGTTCAGTGTCTGGCATGGCTCAGGTCATGATCTTGCAGTTCTTAAGTTCAAGCCGCATCAGGCTCTCTGTTGTCAGCACAGAGCCAGCTTTGGATCCTCACTCCCCTCTTCCTCTGCCCCTCCTCCACTTGCATGCTCCCTTTCTCTCTCAAAAATAAACATTAAAAAAATTTTTTTTGTTTAAAGAATTACCATATGATCCAGTAATCTCACTACTGGGTATCTACCGAAAGAATACAAAAACACTAATTCAAAAGGATATATGTGCTCCTATGTTTATTTCAGCACTATTTACAATAGCCAAAATATGGAAGCAGGCTAAGTGTCCACTGACAGACGAATGGATAAAGAAGATGTGATATAGATATAGATATAGATATAGATATAGATATAGATATAGATATATATGGAATAGAATATTATTCAGCCATAAAAAAGAATGAAATCTTGCCATTTGCAACATGGATGGACCTAGAGTATAACACTAAGCAAAATCAGTCAGAGAAAGACATATATCATATAATTTCACTCATATGTGGAAGAAACAAAACAAATGAACAAAGGAAAAAAGGACAAACCAAAAAACAAACTCTGAACTATAGAGAACAAACAGGTGGTTACCAGAGGGGAGGCAGGTGGGATGCTGGGTGAAGGGCTGAAGAGTACACTGATCTTGATGAGCATGGAGTAATAATACATGAGATACTAAGTCACCGAAACTAATTTAACACTGTTAACTATACTGGAATTAAAGTTTTTAAAAAATACTAAGTCCTATAGAGAAGGCTTAGAGAAACTACACATTATGTTGAATACCTGAAACTAATTTAACACTGTATGTTAACTCTACTGGAATTTTTTTTTTTTTAAATACAAAGTCCTATAAAGCAGACTTATAGAAACTACACATTACCATATAACAGTAAGACCTCAATTAGCAAAACATCTTGGAATAAAGCTTTTCACCAAGTTGGCCATCTTAGCAGGAACAGAACATTCTTTCCTCAGGTCAGAGCAGTATCAGGAGTGACAATGTCCCCACAGTTATAACTCCCTTACAAGACTTATGGCTTTAAGGAACTATGTTTATCTCAGTGAAATGAGTGAGCACAGGTCATCTGGAACTGAGGGGACCCAGGTACAGTCCTTTAGTTCATTATCCTTACCTCAAAATAGATCCAACCCTTGTGTGTATATTACACAGTGTAAGAAAGAAAGCCTGTCTAAAAGGCACAGGGTTCGTACAGGACCAAACACGTTGGTAAGCCACAGCCTAGGTATTAACAATTCTTACCCTGTAAGAATGCCTCAAAGAATCTAACTTCAAGAAATGCATTCCCTCCAACCCAAAGCATCTCTAGTCCTTTGGCATCATCACATTCATGGTCCCATTGAGTTTTCTTCTTTCAGAGTGGTAGGAGTAACTGACTTCCTACAACCACAGAGGCCCTGCTATTGCTATCACAAGGATCCCCTGGGATGTATATCTACAGAGAACAATGTTTCTTTTGGCTGCAAATCACCTCAAAAGTACGGCCTTTTCTTAAAGACAACTCTATTATCAAAGCAGATCTGGGATCATATCATTCACCCTTCTAACTATTGGAAGATGTTTGTGCTTCCATGGCATTGAAGTTCAGTTTAGACCTCGTTCTATTTTTCTCTTCCAATAATTTATCTGCAAGTCTGTCTTAAAGTTCTGCTTTCAAACCAATTTAATTCCCCTTTTTTATGATTCATATGGCCTTCAGGTCTAGTATATACTTTGATCCAACTTACTTTTTTCATTATGGTCACTGGTCTTGAATTTATGTATGAAATCTCATTACCCTTATATACTGATAGCTTTGAAAAAATACGAACACACGTGTTTCTTTTTGCCCTACTTCTTCTTTTATGCTTGAGATCCCATACTCCTCTCTTCCCACTTCTCCAAGTCCCCCCTCCTCCTCAGTCTCTCACAGAAAACCTTTTCCAATCAGTCACTGTGACACCTTATCAAGTCACGCTGAAAGTGATGCTAGCTAATAAGGACACCCAAAAGAGGACTGTTTAAGGGGTCTGACCCAGAAAAGCTGCCAAGATTCCCATCATCTCCAACATAAATGAGCTTGGTTGAATGAATAATAATAAAGTATTCATTCAAAACTTGCTTCAAGCTCTCCAAACCTGTGAAACAAATAACGCATTATCCTAGTTCAGATATCATAAACTCTTGCCTAGTCCTAGACTATTACAATAGTTTCTTAACTGGTCAGGCCCTCATTCAATACCTGTTTCAATGAGTCCCCCACCCAATATCTAGACTAATCTTCTTGTAGTATAACTGTCAGCATACCATCTTGCTCAAACTCTATCAATCATTTCTCTACTACCTTGTAGCATAAAGTACCAACTCTCAGACCGCACACATCAATGATTCCAGTTTACCTTTTTCTCCATTACCAAAACCTCTGTGTATACTGTAGCATAATACTTACCTACATGCCAGTTCCTATTATGGCCTCCACCTTGCTCATTTCTGTGCCTCACACAGAAGGGCCTTTTTCACACCCACGTCTGAAATGCTACATATACTTCAGTTTAGCCCCAAGCATTCCTGATTCCAACAACCAGAGGTGATCTCTTCCCCTTACAAACTTGGCATTTATCACTTGGTATTTCAAGACTTACCTAACAAAATCCTGGTATCAAAATTTGATTCACATACTTTTTTTCTGTCCTCCACAGAACTAGCTTAATGCACAGAGTGAGCACTTAATTCAGTAAATATTTTAGGAAGAAAGTGGGTATATAGGAAGGAAACATTCTGGTTATGTTTTATATATGTAACTACTCGTTACATTTTCAACATCAACAAAGCTCTCAGAAAACATTAAGCCTTTTCCAATACTGTGATCAAAGCCAAGGTGAGCTCCTGTCACTGTAATTGGTGTCACCCATAGGTCCAGAGCACAGACTGGATGAGAAGTACACCCACGGAAAACTAAAGGTTTTCCTCCCAAAATAATCTAACAATACAAAATCTGTTACAAGAATCTTCTCTGGAACCACCCGGCACTGATTTTTCATCTAAACCTAATGACAACTTCAACAGGGGTAACAGCAAAAAGCAATTTCTTTTAAGTGTCACAACTCCTAAACTGAAGACCTGATATGTCTACATCCATTAGCATTACTAAGTCTCATAAAAAGGGTACTTCTTGCTAATGAGATTTTTCTCACTTAAAGAATGTCCCGCATGCCAGATCATTATATTATGGTGTTTTCATACACATGCCATCAATGTTGCCCTAATAAGACTATGTACTGAAGGTCTGTTTAAGCTTCCTGATTTTAACTACTTCCAGTACAGCAATGGCCAAATGTGGCCCTCTCAATAGCAGAGATGATGGTCCCATGCGAAAAGAAGAGCACTGTGTTCACTTAAATTGGAAAGCAGGTGCCTTAAATAAAATGCAATGGAGTAGAAACCCCCACTCTGGAACAAATCTTCAAGTCCCCCTGGAAGGTGTCAACTTTGTGAAAAGAATTACTGTGTATGTGTGTGTGTGTACACACACACAATATATACAGTTGACCCTTGAACAATGTGAGGGTTAAGGTCACCGACCCTCCCACACAGTTGAAAATCCACACACAACTTTTGACTCCCCCAAAAACTTAACTACTAATAGCCTACTGTTGACCAAAAGCCTTGTTGATAACATAGTCAACCAACACATTACATTATATGTATGTACATACATTATATGTATTCTTACAATAAAGTAAGCTAGAGAAAAGAAAATATTAAGAAAATCATAAGGAACAGAAAATACATTTACAGGACTGTACTGTATTTATCCAAAAAAAATCTG
Source organism: Panthera onca (assembly GCF_046562875.1). Classification (NCBI taxonomy): domain Eukaryota; kingdom Metazoa; phylum Chordata; class Mammalia; order Carnivora; family Felidae; genus Panthera; species Panthera onca. The sequence continues at coordinate 202,233,897 of NC_138346.1, read as the reverse complement.
CAAATAGACCCGCGCAGTTCAAACTGTGTTGTTCAAGGCTCAACTGTACATACAACCAGCCCATGTTATATCTATTCTCCCAATTTCCAAACACTATTTCAAGACTTTTTTTTTTTTTTTTTTTACTTTTTTCTCTACAATCATCTACTTACTCCGGTCCCAATTTCTGGCTCCTAAATGTAAACAGAACTAATGGGAAAATGCAAAGGTCCTTTAAAAAAGGAGAGATGCCAAGGGCTGCAGATAACTGGACAAAACCCACAGTTCAAAAACATTTAAGAGACTTCCCAACTCCTACCAAGCCCACATTTAGGTCCTTCTTTTTTTTTTTCTTTGTAGTGTTTATTTATTGTTGAGAGAGAGCTAACTGAAGTAGGGGTAGGGGTATGTGGGCAGAGAAAGAGGCAGAGAGAATCCCAAGCAGATTCTGAGTTGTCAGTGCAGAGCCCAAAGAGGGGCTTAAACCCACAAACTGTGAGATGACGACCCAAGCTGGAACCAAGAGGCAGACACTCAACCGAGCCACCCAGGCATCCCATGGGTCCTTCTTGAGCATAACCATGTTTTAAATATATCCATAGAAAGCAATTATCCGCCAAAAATAACAATTTAAACTTATACTATTCTGAATTAGGCCCTTGTCATCTCTTGCCTAAATTTCTGCACTATTCTCCAAATTCCTCTAACCTTTCAGTGTACCACTTACTTTCATGTAAGTACAACTGGGCTAATCTTGGAGACTATTATGTCAAATGCCTTCCATGAATTTCCCACCACATGGTACCATTTACCCTCCTAATCTCACCTTCAACTCCTCTACATTTTTAATAGCTTTTTAACAACTATATAACAGATATATAATCTTTTTAACAGAGATATAATCCACATACCATAAAACTCACCTACTTAAGTGTACAGTTAAGTGTTTTTTAATAGAGTTGTATAAACATCACCACTATCTAATTTTAGAACATTTTTCATTGTACCCATTAGCAGTCATTCCCCATTCCCACCCCACCCTAGCCCCAGGAAACACTGACTTACTTTTTTGTATCTAGAGATTTGTCTATTCCGGACCTTTCATACATCATACAACAGCTGGTCTTTTGTGACTGGCTTCTTTCACTGAGTGTGTTTTGGAGGTTCATCCAGCTTGTAGCAGGTGTATGAACTTTAGTCCCTTTTTATTGCCAAATAATATTCCATTGTTTGGACATACCCTTTTATCTATCCATTCATCATTGTCAGGCAACTGGGCTGTTTTTATTCTTTAGCTATTACAAGCAATGTTGCTACAAACATTCAAACATTCACTCATTGGTGTATGAGTTTTTTGTGAAAATATCTTTTCATATCTCGGGTATACACATAAAGGCAGAAGTGCCAGGTCATACGTTGAACGTATAGGTAACTACGTTGAACGTTTTGAGAACTGCCGAACCGTCCTGCAAACTGCCTCTACTGTTTTATACGTGCACCAGCAATGTATGGGGGTTCCAGTTTCTCCAAGTTGCTAACAACTTGGTATTCTCTTTTTGATTATAGCCATTCTAGTGGGTGCCAAGTGGTATCTCCTTGTGGTTTTGATTTGCATTTCCCTAGTGACTAATGATATCAACTGTCTTTCCAAGTGTATATCTGAATAGACCTATAACAAGTAAAGAGATTAAATTAGTAACTTAAAAACTTCCTGCAAAGAAAAGTCCACTGTGTGCCACCTGAATTGGCTGAGAATTGTCAAAACCGGCAAGTTTAGGCTCCTCTTTGTTTAAGAGGCTTCCTTGGGGCGCCTGGGTGGCGCAGTCGGTTAAGCGTCCGACTTCAGCCAGGTCACGATCTCGCGGTCTGTGAGTTCGAGCCCCGCGTCAGGCTCTGGGCTGATGGCTCGGAGCCTGGAGCCTGTTTCCGATTCTGTGTCTCCCTCTCTCTCTGCCCCTCCCCCGTTCATGCTCTGTCTCTCTCTGTCCCAAAAATAAATAAAAAACGTTGAAAAAAAATTTTTTTTTAAAAAAAAAGAGGCTTCCTTTAGCTCCTGTCTCTCCTCTGACACTTTGCTATAACCAGCAAGAAGAAACGAGGTAACACCTTCGGTACTGCCTAGAAATCTCCTTAGCTGCATCACATCACCCAGTTCCTTAGGTACGTTCTCCACCTTCCACCTCACTACAGCCAACAGTAGTTGTAATAAACCTCCTGTCACTACGTAACAAGGATCCCCTTTCCTCTAATTTCCAGTAACATTATTTCACTTTCCTTTAAACCCTCACCCACCGCTTCCTCAAAGACCATCCTAGTTCTAAAAGCAGTTTTTAAAAGCTCTTCAAGCTTTCACTAGCACTCCCTTCAAAGTCCTTCCAGCTGCCACCCACTGCCGCATTCCAAAGCCACTCCCCCATTTTCGGTTTTTGTTAGGCGGCACTCCACTGCCAGAACCAAAATCTGTATTAGCTTTCTACTGCTGCATTAACACACTGCCACAACACTTAGCAGCTTAAAACAACATTTATTATCTCACAACTTCTGTGCATCAGGAATTCGAGAGCAGCCTATCTGGGTGGTTCTGGCTCACAATCTCATTAGGTTGCATTTAAGATATCAACCAGGACAGCAATATACACTTTCAAGGTGGCTCACTCACACAACTGTTGGCAAACACAGTAAAGTTCCTCTATAAAGCTGCCTGCATATCCGCACAACATGACAGCTGACTTGCCCTAAAGAGACAATGAGGCTGAAGCTGCAATGCTATTTATGACCTAGCCTCAGAATTCTAACATTAACACGTCCATCACATTCTAGTCATCAGAGTCACTAAGCACAGCCCACATGTGGGGGGTTGCTTAATCTCCACCTTTTAAAGGAAGGCGTATCAAAGAATTTGTGGACATATTTTTAAACCACCACTCCTTCACCCACAATAAAAAATAATCTCGTCTTTCTCTAAATGCTTAGAATTTCCTTACACCTCTAAGGCACTTACAGCCCGTCTGACAGTTATGTGTGTACCTAACATATCCCATGCTGCCAGGATTGGAACCATCTTATCCACCTTTTTATCATCTGAGGACACCTTACACATGATGAAAAAACACACTGGACCAAGAGTCAGAAGACCTGGAATCGAGCCTTAGAGCTGCACTTACTCCGATGTGATCTTGAGCAAATTTCTAGCCTAACTTCAATTTCTTCGTCTGCCAAATGGAGATCATCTCACCTCCCTCACAAAGCTTACTGAGAAAGTTAGGTCAAACAATACATGTAAAGAAGTTTTACAAAACATAAGCCATTACATAAAGATCACATTGATAAACATTTATTAAGTTACATTTACAGACCCTTATCAGTATTATAGTACTGACCCTAATATAGTGTTGCTACAATGGATTTCAGTATTATTATTATTAAGCCTGTTCAGTTTCAGTGAAATACTTTTCTCCTCTATTTTTTCTTTTTTTTTTTTTTTTTTTTTTTGGTTAAACACTTTGACATTTTACTAGAGGGCTCCAGGCCATCTTTGCTCTAAAAAGCTCAACGTCCTCCCACTTATCTTCTCATCAGAGTGAGAAAAATAGAATCGGCAACTATAACTGTATCTAAAAGGTTTTATCTAAAAGCTCAGACGGCTTAGTTCATTCACTCAATCAGTTTTTACTGAGTACCTACTACGTGCCACTGTTTGAAGGACTGTCCAATGCAACTTTCATTCTAGTAGAGGAAAATAATAAATGAACAAGTAAATATGTAGTATTGTAGTATATCTGATGGTAAAAGGGCTACAGAGAAAAATAAAACAAGACTAAGGTGTTAGGGAGTATGGGGAGTAGAGGCTAAGTGAAAGGCATTTTTATGGTGGTTAAGAAGTGGACTCAATATTAAGTTGACATCCAAACCAATGAAAGAGCAGAGCCATGTGGCACTTTAATCCCTATGTATTTGAAGTGAGGTGTATAAAAGTCCCTGCAGAGATACGCTTGGTTGGAACGCCAGTATGACTAGAGCAGAGTGAGGCAGAGAAAAGGAGATGAGGTCTAACATGTGAGAGGGAGCCTGCTTGGGATTCTCTCTCTCTCTCTCTCTCTCTCTCTGCCCCTCTCCTCCACCCATCCTGTCTCTCTCTTTCTCTCTCTCGAATAGATAAAATAAAACATAAAACATAAAAAATATTTAAAATGTGTGAGAGGACATACAAGGCCAAATCGTCCCTTGCAAGCCTCAGAGATTCCGGGTTTTACCAAAGATAGGAAACCACTAGATGGTTAAAATTAACAGTGAGCAAAGGGTCACTCTCATTCTGACTCAGGCAGCAGTGGTAGAAAGAGTAGGAAATTATGAGATTATAAACACAGTTGAAGGCAGAATCCAGAGGATTTGCTGATGGACTGAGTGTTAGTAAAGCCGCACAGTGGCATTCAGTGTTCTGCCAAGGCTGGCCAAGAAACAAACCACTGATGCCTCAGCCAAGATTTCTGACAGCTTCACATTTCCGTCTCCTTAGTTAGGCCCACTTCTCCTTCTCTGCTGCATGTATTTCAAGGGTAAGAAACCTTCTGCATTATAGATGAAGAAATAGAAATTATTTTTGAGTTGTAATGACATTTTTTTTTTTTTACATTTATTTATTTTTGAGAGACAGAGCATGAGCTGGGGAGGGGCAGAGAGACAGGGAGACACAGAATCCGAAGCAGGCTCCAGGCCCTGAGCTGTCAGCACAGAGCCGGACGCGGGGCTCAAACTCACAAACTGTGAGATCATGACCTGAGCCGAGGTCAGACGCTTAACCAACTGAACCACCCAGGTGCCCCAATATAATGACATTTTGAATATAGTACACCTAAGAGACAGCAAATACACAAAACACATACTGAATCTTCTTACTTCTTTATTGTGTAGAAAAATCGCTTAGAAATATTCCTCAATATTTTAATATAGAGGTAGCAAAGTTAAAATACAAAATCTAAAAACCATGTAAACAAGATGGCCTTTTCAAAAACTCATACTAAAACTCATGTCTCACATGGAAAGTTCTCCTATCATGTATTTAATGAAAGATGAACAGCAGAAAAATGTTTGATATCATCTCATTTGTGGGGAAAATAGATATATTTATTTATATACATAGAAAATGTCTTAAAGGATACCAAATTGTTAAAAGTAGCTACCACCAATGAAGCTTTTTACTCTTTCGTTTTGTGTATTTTTGTTTTTTTACTGAATACAATTCTATACCTATTTTTTTTTACAAACATATATTACTCTCAAATTAAAAAAAAAAAAAAAACTGGGGCGCCTGGGTGGGTCAGTCGGTTAAGCGTCCGACTTCAGCTCAGGTCATGATTTCGCTGTCTGTGAGTTCGAGCCCCGCGTTGGGCTCTGTGCTGACAGCTCAGAGCCTGGAGCCCGTTTCAGAGTCTGTGTCTCCCTCTCTCTCTGACCCTCCCCCGTTCATGCTCTGTCTCTCCCTGTCTCAAAAATAAAAATAAAACATTAAAAAAAAAAAAAAAACTGAAATGAAAACAAATACAGTAGCCTCCATACCAAGGCCTAGGGAATGAGGCTGAGCCTGCCATGCCTGCGGAACCAGGAGAGAAGCAAACTCACTCCAAACTCATCGGTATCTATCTTCCAGCCAGACTACAAACCACCCCAGTAGTCTCCCCAAAATAACAGACAGTTATGTTTAGAGATCAAGTGGGAAGGGGCATGTTTTCTAAAACACTTGGCCACTAGCAACTGCCTTAATGCCTGACATTAAAACTCAAACAAATGTGTGCCTATTTGATAGCTGCTTTAGGAAAAGGCAGGTTTCTACATCCTGTGAAAGGGAATCTTTAGTACTTTGCTCTGGGCTGGAAGTCTTAAAAAGTTAGAGGAAAAGGAACTAGTCAGAGAACCAAAGTTTTCAACAAAATTTAATAGAAAATTTTAGGGACGCCTGGGTGGCTCCTTTGGTTGAGTGTCTGACTCTTGATTTCGGCTCAGGTCATGATCTCACAGCCATGAGATGGAGCCCTGTGTTGGGCTCCTGCGCTGGGCTGGGCATGGAGCCTACTTAAGATTCTCTCTCTCCCTCCCTCTACCCCTCCCCTGCTCACACGTGTGCTCTCTAAAAAACAAAGAAAACTTTTAACACACATTTCTCTCCACACACATGCACCAAGAGAAGGCCATGGGAGCACATGGGGAGAAGGCAGCTCACTGTCTGTGAGCCAAGAAGAAAGTCCTTACCAGAACTCGACCAAGCCGGCACCCTGATCTTGGGCTTCCAGCTTCCAGAATTGTGAGAGAATGAATTCTGTTGTTTAAGCCACTCAGTCAACAGTAGTTCGTTATGGCAGCCTGAGTAGACTAAGGCACACTACTGCATGCAATGGATACTATTCCATATCATGGAATACTAGTCTTTAAAAAGAATAAAGCAGCTCTTTGTGAATGCATATGAAATGATACATAAGATGCAACAAGTGAGAAAAAGCAAGTTGCAGAACAATGTAGAATATGCTATTTATAAGAAGGAATAGATATTGTATTTGCTTGTACATATACAGAATATCTCTGGAAGGATACACAAGAAAGTTGTGGCCTCTGAGATGGGTCAAGGATGGTTAAAAGTATTAGGTAGATATTTCACTGCATATCCCATACATTTTAAATCATTACCAGACAAATTGTATTACCTACCCCAAATATGTTTTTTTAAGATTTATTTTTTAGAAAGAAAGAGAGAGAGAGTGTGGGCACATGCAAGTGAAGGAGGGGCAAAAGAGAGGGAGAGAGATGATCCGAAGCAGGCTCTGTGCTGACAGAGAGCCCGATGCAGGGCTCGAACTCACAAGTGGTGAGATCATGACCTGAGCCAAAGTCAGACTCTTAACCAACTGAGCCACCTAGGCACCACTACTGCCCACCCCCCCCACCCCCGGAAAAACATTTTCAAGTAAAAAAAAAAAAAAATTTTTTTAAGGAACAGGTGGTTTGTTATTTCTCAAAAAAGGACTTTAATGGAGGCACCTGGGTGGCTCAGTCGGTTAAGTATCCAACTTCAGGTCAGGTCATGATCTCACGGTTCATGAGTTCAAGCCCCACACTGAGCTCTGTGCTGACAGCTCAGAGCCAGGAGCCTGCTTCGGATTCCGTGTCTCCCTCTCTCTGTCCCTCCCCCACTCACACTCTGTTTCTCTCTCTCAAAAATTAATAAACATTAAAAAAATTATTTTTAATGACTTTAGGGGTGCCTGGGTGGCTCAGTCAGTTAAGCATCCAACTCTTGACTTCCACTAAGGTCATGATCTCACGTTAGTGAGATGGAGCCTCACATAAGGCTCTGAGCTAACACTATGGAGCTTGCTTGGTATTTTCTCTCTCCCTTTCTCTCTGCCCCTCCCCAGCTCACACTCTCTCTCTAAATAAATAAAGAAAGAAATGGTTTTTAAAAATGATTTTAGAGGCACCTGGGTGGCTCCGTCGGTTAAGCATCTGATTTCAGCTCAGGTTGTGATCTCTCGGTTTGTGGATTTGAGTCCTGTGTCGGGCTCTGTGCTGACAGCTCAGGAGCCTGGAGCCTGCTTTGGATTCTGCGTCTCCCTCTGTCTCTGCCCCTTCCCCACCTGTTCGCATTCTGTCTCTCAAATATAAATAAATAAACATTAACATAAATAAGAATAAAAAATGACTTGAGTTGTAAGACACTTTTTAACAGTCATCAATTACTTTGTTCAGGAGATTGTAGCCACTGTAGGGGAGCAAAATTTGCCACCCCAAAATGTGTCCCTTTGGCATATGTATTAGTTTAGGCTGATTATTTAAAAAAAATTTTTTATGTTTTGTTTTGTTTGTTTTTGAGAGAGAGACAGCGTGTGAGGTGGGGAGGGGCAGAGAGAGGGAGACACAGAATCCAAAGCAGGCTCCAGGCTCTGAGCTGTCAGCACAGAGCCCAAGGCAGGGCTCGAACCCGTGAACCGTGAGATCATGACCTGAGCCGAAGTCAGATGCTCAACCAATTAAGCCACCCAGGTGGCCCTAGACTGATTACTTTTTTGTTGTTGTTGTTTATTTATTTTTGTGAGAGATAGAGCATGAGTGGCGGAGGGTCAGAGACAGGGGGAGATACAGAATCAGAAGCAGGTTCTAGGCTCCAAGCTGTAAGCACAGGTCCTAACACAGGGCTTCGACCCACAAACTGTGAGATCATGACCTGACGGAAGTCGGACATCCAAACGAATGAGCTGCCCAGGCACCCCTACAGGTGCATTTCTATACACTAATAAGGAGCTATCAGAAAGAGAAATTAAGACAACAGTTGCATCAATTTACAGTTGCATCAAAAAGAAAAAAATACCTAGGAATAAATGTAACCAAAGAGATTAAAAGACCTGTATTCTGAAGACTGTAGGACATGGATAAAAGAAATTGAAAATGATAAAAATAAGTGGAAAAATTGTGTTCAGGGACTGGAAGAATTAATATTGTTAAAATATCCATACTACCCCAAACAATCTACAAATCCAATACAATCCATCAAAATACGATTTGTCACAAAACTAGAACAAATAATTCTAAAATTTGTATGGAACCCCAAACAGACAAAGCAATCTTGAAAAAGAAGATCAAAGCTATAAATATCATGCTTCCTGATTTCAAACTATACTACAAAGCTATAGTAAAACAGTACGGTACTGACACAAAGACACATACATAGGTCAATGGACTAGACAGCCCATAAATAAACCCGCAGGTATATGGTCCATTAACCTACTACAAAGGAGGCAAGAATATACAATGGGGAAAAGACAGTCTCTTCAATAAATGGTGCTGGGGAAACTGGACAGCCACATGCAAAAGAATGAAACTGGACCGCTATCTTAACACCATATATAAAAATAAATTCAAAATGGATTAAGACCTTAATGTTAAGACCTGAAACCAGAAGACTGCTAGAATGAAAGGCAATAAGCTCTTTGACGCCCATATTAGCAGCAGTTCTTTGGACCTGAATCCTCAGGCAAGGACAACAAAAGCTAAAATAAACACAGGGGATTACGCTGAACTAAAATGCTTTTGCAGAGGAAACCATCAACAAAACAAAAAGGCGACCCACGAATGGGAGAAGATATTTACAAATCACACATTCAGTAAGAGGTTAACATCCAAAATAAAGAACTGACACCACTTAGTATATATATAAAAAAAAAAAAAAAAAAAAAAAAAGATTAAAAAGTGGGCAGAGGATTTGAAAAGATATTTTTCCAAAGAAGACATACAGATGGCCAAGAGACACTCCTGAAAAGGTGCTCGACTTCACTAACCATCAGGGAAATGTAAATCAAAGCCCCAGTGAGACATTACTTCACCCCTGTTAGAATGGCTAGTATCAAAAAGATAGAAAATAACAAGTGTTGGAGAGGATGTGGAGAAAAGGGAACCCTCATACACTGCCGCTGGGAACACAGACTGGGGCAGCTACTATGGAAAACAATATGGAGGTTCTTCAAAAAATTAAAAATAAGGCACCTGGGTGGCTTAGTCAGTTAAGCAACCTCCGCTCAGCTCAAGATCTCACAGTTTGTGGGTTGGAGCCCCATGGAATCCTCTGTCCCCCCCTCTCTCTGCCCCTTCACTGCTTGCACTCACATTCTCTTAAAAATAAACATTAAAAAAAAAAAAAGCAAAAAAAAAAAAAATTGAAACTAGAATTACCATATGCTCCAATAATTCCACTTCTGGGTATTTACCTGAAGAAAATGAAAACACCAGTTGGAAGAGATACATGCACCCCTATATTCATTGCAGTATTATTTACAACAGCCAAGATATGGATGCAACCCAAGTATCCATCGATAAACAAACATAAAGAAGATGTGATAATACCTACAATGAAATATTACTCAGCCATCAAGAATGAAACCCTGGGGCGCCTGGGTGGCTCAGTCAGCTGAGCATATGACTCTTGATTTCGGCTTAGGTCATGATCTCACAGTCCTGACTTGGGTTTGTGACTTTGAGCCCCACATCTGGCTCTGCGCTGACAGCACAGAGCCTGCTTGAGATTCTCTACCTTCTCCGTTGGCCCCTCCCCCGTTTGCGGGCACTCTCTCAAAATAAATAAAGCTTTTAAAAAAAGAAAAAAAAATGAAATCCTGACATACAGCATGGATGGACCTAAAGGGTATTACACTAAGTGAAATAAGCTAGACAGAAAAAGACAAATAGGTCTGACTCCACTCATATGTGGAATCTAAATAACAAAAGAACAAACAAAACCGAAACAGCTACACAGGTATAAGAAACAAACTGTTCGTTACCAGAGCGGGGAGGCGCTGGGAGCCGGCGAAACAGGTGAAGGGGATTGAAACAGGTGAAGGGGATTAAGTCACAAACTTCCGATTATAAAATAAGTCATGGGAGGTCAAGTACAGCGAAGGGACTATAGTCAATAACACTGTAGTAACTTTGTAGTTACAATAATATCGTAGTAACTGTATGGTGACCACAGCAACTAGACTTATCGTGGGGGTCACTTCTTAATGTGTAAATATTGAATCACTATGATGTACACCTGAAACTACCAGGATATTGAATGTCAAGCATACTTCTACCCAAAAAACAAACAAAAAAACAACACTCCTCGGAGCACATTTTCTGTCCACCCTCCCCCCACACCTGGAAGCCTCGCAGTCCCAGTCTCTTCCTGACCCATCCACAGCCTGCCTGCCTTCCCCCCCGCCCCATTCCTCTCCACTCTTCCCAAACCCCATTTTTCACCCTTCTTTAGGCTCCAGTCCCTCTCGCCTCTGAATTCCCAAAGCCGTTCCTTTCTTGGTCCCCGACTTTACCTCCATCACCTCCCCTCTCACGCCTCCAGGTCCCTAACCCCTCCCCCAACACCCTCCCGCGCGCCCACGACCCACCTGCACTTTCCGCCTCTTCAGGGCTGCCGCGTCCAGCCACACGCCGCAGGCCTCCTCCTCCGGGCCTCTCCGCCTCATGGCCGCCGCGGACACCCAGCCCACAGGACGCGTGGCTCTCGCCGCCGGTCCCGCGGCCTCAGGGAAGGGCTATAACGACCGCCGCCGGCGTTCGGATCTCGCGCCAACGCTGGGGGGCCGAGCCAGGACGTGGCCGCCGGCGCAGGCACCGCCCCGACGCGCGCCCCGCCCTGCCCCCAAGCCCCGCCCCTTTCCTTAACGCCCGCCGGAGGCTTTAACCGTGGGTTCGCTCTTTGCCCTTTACCGAGGCCTTCACGTCACTTGTGACGGGTCTTCTGACTCGAGAGTCGCTTTCCCGCGACTGTGCTGTGTCAACGCGTTCGCGACACTGCATAAGGAATATATGCTTATATGCTTTTTGCTGTGTTGGTTGCACTTTTTAAAAAATGTTTAAATGTTCACTTGTGACAGACAGTGAGCGGGCGGGGGAGGGGCAGAGAGAGGGGAGACACACACAGAATGTGAAGCGGGCTCCAGGCTCTGAGCTATCCGCATAGAGCTTGATGGGGGGTCCGAACCCACCAACTGTGAGATCATGACCTGAGCCCGAGTCCCACCGCGCTTAACGCACTGAGCCACCCAGGCGCCCCTAGTTGCACTTTCTTGCTGTAAATGTAACTTCCCCGGGGCTCTGGGTTTTGAGTCCCAGTAACCAAACACTCGAGTTTATGAATTACTCTTGAAAGTGAAAAAAAGATCTAAGCGTAACTATGAGACCACATGGGAGAGGATTTAGAAAATGGGAAGAAAAATGAAAGCTACAAGTTTGCAGTCCCAGGCCCATCAGCTCCCAGTCCTGCCTTCACAGCTCATGTGTGACCTTGGATTTTAAAGAGGATCAAGTGAGGTAACATTTGTGAAACTACTTTGCAAATTCTGAAAGCCCCTCAGAAATGCAGAAGTGCTGGCACCCCACTCTTCCATTCCATCCCTAATCACGTGTCCCATAGATGTTCTTTATATATGTATATATATAAATTATATACATATATACATATTATATGTATATAATTATATATAAATATATATATAAATCATATACAAAAAATTATATAAATTTATATATATTATATATAAATTATATATATAAATTATATACATATAAAAAATATATAACCATATAATAAATATATAAATATATAAATTATATGCATATAATATATATAATATATACATATTATATGTATATAATTATGTGTATAAATTATATATATATACATATTATATATTATATTATGTATACATATATATGTATATATATAATATATAATAGGATATAATATATATAATAGGATATCCTATTATATATCCACTATGTGTGTGTGTGTGTGTGTGTGTGTGTGTGTGTGTACATATCGGGAGAATGATATTTCTTATTCATTTGGGCTTTTTTAAATTATCTGTACTTCCTAATTTGCCTTCACTGTACATATAAAATCCTCCTTGATGGAAGGAAAGACCAAAAAATGAAGTCCTTGTCAAATTATAAAGTGGGATTATGTTCCTTTATCTTCTCAAACATATTTAGTAATAAAACTGCGCTCCCTTCCTTGCCAAAAAGAAAAAGTTCATACATATAGTGTATAGGGCCCCCAACCCCATCCCCAGGCAAAGATAAAACAGGAACTGCCTTCCTCCTCCCTGTTCTGATCCCTGGGGGCCCCAGCTTCCCCTGGAAAGCCCCCTCGACACAGTGAGCAGGTCCATGGGGGTTCCTGGGAGAGGAGACAAAAAGCCAAGAGACTGGTGTTACCACAGTTACTTTACTGCATCAGAGTTCAGACCACCCCTAAGTCCAGCCCCACTGAACTCCTCCTTCCGTACAAAGGAAGGCCTTTGTATAGGTTTTTCCTCTACCAGGAATGCACTTCTCCATTCACCCTTTCCAACCCAAGACCTTGAGGGTCACAGGCAGCACTTATTCCCCTCCTCAGTGCTTCCCCTGACAGGTCATTCTGATGTGAAAGCTTTTATCATCCTGCATTGATCCACAGGCCAGCTGGTGACCTGCCTCTGAGCAGAGGCCCAGGAAACACTGAAAGCATAACTGAACCATGATCAAGGAAACCAGGAGACAGGCTGGGAACAGGATATGCAGGACATCAAGGCCGGAACTAGAAAGGCTGGGGGCTCACTGGGTGGGGAGATGACTGAAGAGGTATGGGGCACTGATGGGATCCATTTCCACTTGACACCATCTTCTATCTTTGGGGACTTCCTGGAACTCTAAAGCTCCAGGCTGGAGGTCAAGGAATGGTAAGAGTAGGCTATACACATTAGGAGCCTCCCCCTTTCCTATCCACCAATGACATCTGGGTAGAGGGGGTTTGCTGAGCCCTCTTCTGCCTCTCAGATCAGAGCAGACTCTGGCCTGAATTCCACTGTCACGTCCTCTCAGATCATCTGGAAGCTCCAAACCAAGGTCCTGGGCCCAGCTGACCCCCAATCCTCATCCCTAGTGAGAGGCAATGGGGGAGGCAGGCCAAGGCGGCCCACATGTTTCTCTCTTTTCCTCTCCCAGGGCAGGCCCAAGCGGTGAACCCCAGCAGCTCGCGGCCAATCCCCAAATCCAAGGACTGGCCATCACCACCCCTGGCAGCTGAGGCATACGCAGAAAGTCACCGAACGCCAGACACAAACAACGTTACCAGGCCTTGTTCCCATCTGGAGCCAAGCCCGGACCCCTGGGCCCCCCCTACACCTCCCTCCCTCCCAGCTGCCCCGCCCCCCGCCCCTGCCATTCACTGGGCCTTCCGGTTGAGTCTGTGCCGTACCAGCTGGCTCAGGAGGAACGCGGTCAGGACGCTGCTGGCCACGGTGAGCAGAAAGAGGCCAGAGAAGTTGTGGGGCCAGCGGGTATGCAGAGGCTCATAGATGGGCCGCCGGGCCTCGTAGTCCAGTGCCACGGCCTCCAGCTGGGCCAGCGTGCACAGCACCAGGAAGACATGGAAGAGCTGGTGGCCCTGCCCAAAGACGTGGCAGCTGCCAGGAAACCAGCGCTCAGGCATGAAGGTGGAGAAGAAAGCGGCGGCCAGCAGGAAGAAGACCACCTGGCACTTGTGGTAGAGAAGAGCCGGGTCGTCTGAGGTAGGGTCGGGGGACACCAGGATGCGATGCACCACGGGGCTGATGTCCAGCACGTAGGCCAGCGCTGAGGGCACCTCCTGGCAAGTGCGGCCCAGCAGGCCAGGCTTCTGGATGTACTTGTTGTAGCAGGAGCCAATGCAAGAAAGCCAGGCGAGAAAGGCGGCCGCGGGCAGGAAGACGGCCTGCACCCGGGCGTGCCAGGCAGGCTCGATGGCGTAGTAGAAGTGTGCCAGGGCGCTGCCGAACTGGTACACGGCCACGCCCACGTAGTCCAGGAAGAAGAAACTGTAGTGCCAGAACTCGGACTTGGCCTGCAGGAGGTGAGCCAAGGCGCTGAAGGAGAGGTAGGTGAAGGACGCGAGAAGGAGGATGAAGAGGGGCAGCGCGTGCGGGTCTCCCCAGATGCCCACAGTCCCCACGAAGACGGCCAGCCGCAGCAGCAGCACGACGGCTGCCAGCAGGTGGGTCCACACGTTCACGGCCTCGTTGTGCTGCTGGAACAGCGTGCAGAAGTAGAAGTGCCAGGTCTGATGCAGCGGCCGGTAGCCCACGTAGACGTATGGCTTCCAGAAGAGCGGTGGCACTTCGGCGCGGTCCACTGTGAACACGGGCCCCGGCCGCCTGGACGGCCGAGGCTCCTGGTGGGCCTGCCGCAAACTGGGCAGGAGGTGGCTGAGCTTCTGGGCCACCATCGTGGCCATGACCGTGGGCCAGGCAGGGAGCTGGGAGAGAGGCCAGAGCAAAGTCAGGGGACTGGTGTCCTCGACCCTTGATGGCACCACCAGCAGCAGCTGGGAGGCTCGGAAGCCCAGTCCTTAGTCTGTCCTTCCTGCCCCCTTGTCCCCACACTGAGTTTCAGAAGAGAGGAGTCGTCCTAAGGGAGAGCTAGCTCAGCGAGGACCCCGTGACTGTACTCCCCGATGTATCCCATGTGCCTCGAACAGCGCCTGGCATGTAGTAGATGTTCAGTAAACTTCCGAGGAATAATTAAGGAGGCTCACAACCTCAGCCATTTCCATCCCAGTCCAGGTTCCACACAGCAGCCCCTGCTGTTTCCTCCTGTGTTCAAGCCGCCATCTGTGTTCATCTGGTGGTGACAATGACCTTGCTGACAGACCCGCTGCCTCTACCTTTAGCCCCTTCTGAGTGACCAGGGTCTCCCACTCACCCTCCATCACCCTACATGATCTGGCCCCTGCTACCTTTTTCCAGCCTTATCGCTCAACCGCAGTGCCCTTCACATCCAGCCATAGCCTCACCACACCCCTGGGCCTGCTGTTTCCCACATGTCCTCAGGTTGACACAAGCTGTTCCCTCTGCCTGAGACATTTTCCTCATCTTGCCTACATGGCAAACTCCTAATTATCCCTCAAAACCCGTTTCTTCTGTAATACTTTCCCCGGCCCCCCGAACCTCTGATGATGACCTCTCTACTTGAGTGCCTACCATAAGATACCCATCCTTTCACTAGTATAACGTTCCCCATGGGCATTAAACTTGCTGACGTGAGCTCACTAAGGGTAGGCAGTTTGTGTCATTATTTTGTGAACCGCTGGTGCTTAGCAGGCGGCTGGCACTCAGTACTTGTTAAATCAAAGAACATAACAGCATCCCGGTAACATTTCATACCCTTTAAGTCTCCAACTCAAAAAGCCACTTTTGTTCCTGAAAGTCCCTGGTAACAACTGGTCTATAAAACAGCCCTTCCCCTCAGCCACAACTCCCCTCAGAAGATCCCTCCTCCAGCCTTTCCACTCCCACCCATGCTTGTTAATTCCAAAGAAGTCAAATCTAACCCCTCAGCCTGCGTTCGAGACCCTGCTCCTACCCTCATTTCCCACCTAACCCAAACAGCACACCCTGTGCCAACTTCCTTTCCCTCACTGAAATGCTTTTGGGCCAGTTCAAACTGCCACCTCCAGGGGACCTCCTTACTGCCCCCCTCCCACTTCCCCTGTATAGGTTATACAACATAGCATATAAAACATATTCATTCATTCATCCATTTGTGCATTTAGCGAACACTGAGCCCCCTCCTCTGCCTCCGATCCTGTGCTCGGTCCAGGGGAGGGCAGAGAGGAAAAAGATTTAATCCCTACCCCTGGGAACTTCACAGTATGGTGGAGTTACCGAGATGAAAACAAATCATAGCAAATGCTTATACAGTACTTGCTATGTGCAAGACACTGTCTCAAGCACTTTATGTACAATTGACTCATTTATGCTTCTTAACCCCCTGTGAGTAGGTGCTTTCATTATTCCCATTTTTCAGATAAGGAACTGAGGCATGGAGAAGTTAAGGACCCTGCACCCCCCCCCCCCCCCACCTAGGTAGGATCTGAACTCAGCTTGCAATCTTAACCACTGAACTGCCCTTTGCAAGACACGGTGGGAAGTGCTATTCATCATTCCCTAATTATATACCCTATATACAGTTTGGCCCGGAACCAGTTGCTTAACTCAGGCTTATCAGTATTCACTATGGCATTCATTAAATCAAAATATCTATTGAAAAACTAGCACCTGCCAGACGACTCCCACCCCTCGAATTCTCTCTAACAAGTTTATTAGGCTCAGCATCCTGGTTTTCTGTCCATCTTTCTTTTCTTTTCTTTTCTTTCTTTCTTTCTTTCTTTCTTTCTTTCTTTCTGTCTTTCTTTCCTTTTTCACTTACTTATTTTGAGAGAGAGAGAGCAGGGGAGGAGCAAGAGAGAGAGGGAGAGAGAGAATCCCAAGCAGGCTCCAGCCTGATATGAGGCTCGGTCCCACGACCGTGAGACCACAACCCGAGCCAAAATCAAGAGTTGGACGCTCAACTGACTAAGCCACCCAGGCGCCCTGTCCATCTTTCATCAGATATTTATTGCAACTACCTGTGCACCAGTCACTGTTACAGGCAAGGAGATCCAGGGCAGGATAAAGCACTCACGTTTCTGCCACCAGCAGCACCATGATCACCCCCAAAAGCCCCCTGATAATTTATACACAGTCCAAGTAAATGCAGGGAGCTTGCCATGCAAAGGCAGCAAGACAAGCCCGCAGCCCATCAAGCCTCCTCACCCTAGCCTGAAGCTACCCCCGCATTACACTTCTCAAGTCAGCTCTGGTCTCTGGCCTCTCCTGGTCCAATGAGGAGGCAGGAGTTAAATTAGTTACTACAATACTGCACAAAGGGAGTACAGGACGCCTCCACTTCCTATTCCCCAGACAGCCTTGCCAGCCACTTCCGTCCAGACCACGAGAACCCCCTGGCCTGCTGTGCTAGTGGCGGAACCAGCAGTGGAGGTCCTCTCCTCCCCAAGAGCCTGGGCTTCAGCCTTCACCCCTGTCTACAACTTTGGCTTCCCAACTCGGAACCTTGGGGAGCCAGAAAAGGCCTCTGAAAGCATCTCATGCAGCACCCTTGTTTTACACTGAGGAAACAAGAGCCCAGAGACAGAAGGGCCTTCCCCAGCGTTGCCCAATCCAGCAAGGTTTCCATTCCACCCCAAGGGAGAAGACCAGGGAATGATAATGTGCGATGGTGGCCTAGTTCCTGGGTCCCTGTGATCCATTAAATACAGTCCAAGGCTCCATATCCCACCCTTAGAACTTCCCAAGGCATAACAGCCTATTAACGTCTCTGAGAAGTCCTACAGCAAAGAAGCCAGCTTCCCTCTGTTGAACCTACATGTGTCAAGCCTACCTGACCAAGGATTCTTTTCCTAGTAATAATTATATTACAAAGCCAGCTGAACTGGGGGCACCTGGGTGGCTCAGGGCATGATCTCACAGCTTGTGAGTTCGAGCCCCGCATTGGGCTCTGTGCTGACAACTCAGCCTGGAGCCTGCTTCAGATTCTGTGTCTCCCTCTCTCTCTCTCTGCCCCTCCCCTGCTCACATTCTCTCTCTCTCTCAAAAATAAATAAACATTTGAAAAAAACAAAACAAAACAAAACTAGCTGAAATGTAGTAAGTGTTTACTATGTGCTCAGTCTTTATAACCTTGTTACAATTAATTCTCATAACTAGCCTTTTGAGGTAGGTATTATTACGCCCATTTTGCTGCTGAAGACAGTGGAATTCAGAGAGGTTAGAAGCTCCTTCCCCAAGGGAGGAACATGCACAGAGAAACAGAGAGAGAGAGACAGAGACAGAGAAGCCAGAATTTGGACCCGGCTCTCTGACTGCCAAGTACAGGCACTCTTAGCCACTCTGCTGCTGCCCTGCCTCCTGTCACACCAATCTCCATCATACTTTGGAAAAGAATGGTCTAAAGCAGGTAGCCAAGGCCTTTCCCATAAATTATTTCCTTAGTTTTCCAGCAACTGACACACATCTAGAGACCTCAGCCTCCCCACATTACCAAGCCACCCACTGGCTCTACACCAACGAAGCCCTATCTCACAGCTCCCTCCTCAGGTGGCAATTGGTCACTCAGGGCCCTCCTCCTCCACCAGACACAGTGGGCCCTAAGCACAGACCCCAGAGGCTACATCCTGGGATAAAGAGATCCTGTTCCCTACTTCCTTTAGACTTCACCCAGCAGCCTCATTCCATCTGAACAGGTCTGTTTTCAGAATTCGTTCCCATCTCCTGACTCCAGGGGAAAGGAGCAGGTGCAGGGGTCCAGTAAGAGCTGGAAGGATGAGGGGAGGGATCCAGAGGCCACCCTCAGAGAATCCTGAGTCATCTGCCCACCAGGCTGCCAGGACCTGCCTGCTTCAGGGCCCCCCTTCCTGGCCCCCCTCCAAAGCTAGGTTACCTAGGGAATTTTCTCGAGCCTGGGGGCCGAGGGATTCTGCTGTGGGACTGGGCAAATTCTCCAGATGCCAGGCACCTGTGGTACTTCCACAGGTGAGGGTCACTAAGGGCGGGGCTTCCAGGGACTGGAGGTTGTCTTGTGTGATGTCACCAGAGGGTGGGGCTAAAGACAACCTCCACCTCTCCCTTCCCCCACCCAACACCATTCCCACATTGGTCAAATCCAGGCTAACCACTGCCCTCCTAGCCAGGCCACGGCTGCACAAGGAAGCTCAGCATTAGCCTCCACAGGAAACATCTGGGGAAACGCAGTGGCTGGCTACCAAGTTGTGACTTACCCAAGATCACACGGCAAGGCAGGCAAAGCTGGGCTGAGACCGGGTGACCAGGGCCTGGTTGATGGGTGTCAGGAAAACTTGACTGGCTTCTGTCCCCCTACTCCCCAGGAATCATAATGGAAAGAAGTTAGGACTAAAGGAGAAAGCAGACACTATGAAGGCTCATGAAGGAGATGGACTTCAGATTCAGACAAACCAGGTTTGACGCCTGCTTCTGTAACATGCTAGCTGTGTGATCTAAGACAAGCGACTCACCTTCTCTGATCCTTAGTCCCTCATGGGAATTACAGTATCATCTACGGCACAGACTGCTTATAAGGATTAACTTTATTCAGACAAATTTTCAGCACAGTTTAGCAACTTGATAAATGATGGCTACTATTACTAATTATTATTAATAGTAGTCGTATTTGAAATACCCCAGCCTGAAAGATTCGCTTGATGTCCTCTAAAAACCTGTCCTCTTTTGGCCATCAAGAGCTGGTTCCACTGGACTTGGGGGCTTCAGTTAACCTTGTCCCTTGAAATATTTACTTTTCTATGAGGATGCATGTAAGGACCAGGGAAATTTGGCTGGAGTTGGAACTTCTGGAAACACTGACCTTAGTTAATGATTAAATTCTCTCCAGCATAGACCATTGAGAGTAACCCCTGTGGATTCACAGAGCCCTGAAGATTTGCACTTGGGCACAGACGCAAGAGAGGTGGCTGGGAAATGAAACTGCCAGGGAGAGGGTTGCCACTCTGGCTGCCCCATCCCCCAGTGGGAGGGTGAAGGGGGTAGACCATGCTAGCAGGTGATCCAGAAGGCATGAAGTCTGGCCAGAGCGTGTCCTGCAGGTTTGGGAAGCTTCCAGGTTGGCCAAGCCCCAGAACAGAGATCTCCAGGGCTCATGTGGGAGCTCCTGTCAATCTGAGGAGCTCTGTCCTCCTCTGCCCTCCCACCTCCCATTCTCCTTTTCCTAAACACAAGGTCCATCTCCTCACCTAGCTTCTCAACCAAGTCTTGCCTGGTCTCTACCTGACACACACGGTCAAAAAGTCCCGTAAGTACCTGTGAGCAAAACAGAAGACCGGGTTGTCGGGATGGGGTAGTAAATGGGCTTTGAAGTGGGAGAGCCCCGGGTTATACCCATCCCGTAGATTTTAGTGCACATGGCAGGCAAAATGCGACAGGGCTGGGGCACATGTTGAATGAAGCAGACAGGCTCACCCACACAAACGAAATGCCTACGGGCCTAGGAAAATCCAGCCCCAAGAGAAGCCACCGAGGTGGTGACCACGCAGAATTGGAGAGAGCTGACGTCCCAAGGGAGGGTATGTACCACTCCCGGCAGACTACTTCAAGTGAAGCCATGTTCCCATTTTTATGTGAGGATGGGATTTCAAGTCTGAAACTTAACAGCTCTGTGACTTTGGTAAGTCCCTTAACCTGTCTGAGCCTATTTCCTCATTGATAATCAAAGGATAATAATAGCTACCCCTTGGGCTCTTGTGAAAGCAAAACAAAGTTACTGATGCAAGATGTTAGTTCTGGCACAGCATGGCGCCGCTGTTTTTGCTGTTTGTTGGATTCTAGTCCCGGCTCAGCCGCTTAATCCCTGTGTGACCTTGGACAACAAGTCCATTCCCCTTTTGGCCCTGTTTCTCCAGATGTCAAAGGAGAGAGTGAATTTATCAGTAACGTCAAAGGTCCCTTCAGGCCCTGAGACATTCCAATATTTGTTTTAGGCCCACTATGTGCCAGGTGCTAGAGTGTCAGCAGTGAACAAAGCAATTAAAACACTTCCCTTATACAACTAATAGCCCAGCTAATCAACAGCTAAGGGTAAGAACTAAGGGTATTAATACCCTGCCTTCTTGGAGCTTAATAGCCTAACGAAAAAAAAACCCACCTAATATGAGTATTTGGTTATAATTAACTTTGTCTCTTGCCTCCATCTTGGCACGTAAAATATTCATTGTTGCTTCTCTGGGCCTTCGTTGTTCAGCACACTCCCTCAAGACAACTTTATCTCGCCATAGAAGACAAAGTCTAACCTCGCAAAAAATAATAGTAAGGCAGGCCTGGCTGGCTCAGTAGATAGAACACAAACTCTTGATCTCAGGATCATGAGTTCAAGCTGCACATTGGGTGTGGAGCCCACTGAAAAATGCATACATACTTACATACACACATAAGATAGTAAGGCCAGATCTGCGTTAACACAGGAGTTGTTAGAGGGATCTCTAATGTTCCTTGAGGGATCCTGACAAGGACAATACCACATACAAGCCCAAAATATCAATAAGGTGAGGCACTAACATCAGTAATTTACAGCGGCTTGCTGTTTACAAGGAACTTTCACCCGCATTTCGCTTCTGCCTCAAAGCAACTCTGAGCCTCCGTGTAAGCTGGCATCACAGCCCAGGAGGCAGGATGGCAGAGGGCACATCATCTGACTCCGAAACCAGTGCTCTTGCCCTTTATCCTTTGTGGTCAACCTCCAGTCACTCAGGGGGTGGCCATACATTACACAAGCAAAGTTTTCATCCCCGGCTGGCCTCCTGATCTCCTCCCAGCAACTGGGTGACCTCCTTCAATGCAAACCAATTCCCAGACTCGGCAGAATGTGTTTAAACAAAAAGTCCTTCTATTTCTTCCAAAACCAAACGGACATCATTTTTGCTTTTTGTAACCGCACTTTGGGCCTCCATTTGTGATCGGGATAGAATAAATAACTCAGAGGAATTCTTCTGTGGAACTCGGACTCACAAATGCTCTGGGGACAAGGTAGAACTCTAAGAGGAAGGCAGGCCCAGAGAGGTTGGGTGAGCTGGCTACAGTCGCCCAGCACAAGGGATGGAAAAAGGACCCAACTTTCATCACTGGCCAGCAAGGGCCCCTCTGGTTAGGGAAACTGAGGCTGGAGAGGGACAGCCTTTCACCACGAGCCTCAGAGGTGGCACAAGACTCTGGTTGTGAGGCTGAGATCCTCTTCCATAGGAGCTAAACAGAAGGTCTTGGGCCATCCATCCGGGTGCAGCCAGGCTCCGGGAATCCGTCAAACCCTCAAACTCACCAGCGGTGGCCTGACCAGGGCCCCCTACTCAGGCCAGGCCGGAATGGGCTGCCCCAGGGAAACCTCTGGGGGGGGGGGGTCCTCCAAGCCTGCAGGCTTGAAGCAAGTGCTATGGGTGGTGTGGGGCTCCCTCCCCTTTCCTCATTGGGTGGGGAAACCTCCATGTTTTCCTGACACCAAGGCAGGCTTCTCCATCCCAACCGGCCCAGGCGTCCCCAAAGGGGGACCCCCTCACATCACCCAGTTCTAGGTACTCATGCACCTTCTGCTCCTGGGGTCTCCCTGGATCCGCCTCCCCCCCAGCCCCGCCGCAGGCGGAGCAGCGAGCCGCCGGCCTCTCCTCCTCCCGGCCACCGTGGCCACCACGGCCGGCCCAGGCCGGCCCTCCGCCCTGCCCACTCCCTCAGAGGTGCCCCCTTCCAGCTGGTCCCCAGCATCCTCCCACTCTTGCCCGGGGGTGCTCCGACTCCAGCCTCTCTCCCCGCCCGCGTGCGCGCCGCTCCCCGGGAGCACGCCCTGCGCCCCGCCGCCGGCTCCCGGTACCTGCGGCGGAGCGGAGCGGAGCGGCGAGGCTGGTCGGCTCGGACCATGGCCCTCGGCGTCCCGGCGCCCCGCCGACTGATAAAGGGGCGGCGGGTGGGCCGGCCCGGAGGCGGGCGGGGGGCGGGGCGCGGGGCGGTGCTTCCCTACCCGCCGCGCCCACGTGTTGCGCCCAGCGGCAGGGGGGGGCTCCGCACCCCCGCGACCGTGCAGTCCTGGGAGTTCCTCTGGCGATCGTGGGGCAGAAAGACGCGGAGACGGAGGCCCGGACAGCAGAAGTGGTTGCCCAAGTCCCCGGCTGGGCGGTGGCGCTGCGGAGCCCGCTGAGCGGGTCCCACTTCCGCGGTCTTGAACCACCAGCTCCCGAGCCCGGGTAGCTGACTTGCGGGCGCCGGGCAAGTCGGAGCAGGAGCGCGGATAATTCCAGCGAAAGCCCGCCGCCCAGCCCCGAAGCCAGCAGGAGCCGCACACGCCACCGCTCACTGGGCTGTTTCTGGTCGAGATGGGCCTGGCCCACGTCTTCGTGTCTCTGCCTGGGGAGCTCCACCCCGCCTCTGCACCCCTGTCTCATTTAAGTTCCCACCTTAGCTCTCTCCGTGGGCGGTTTCCCCTGGTCGGCCAGCCCAAGGCCTGGTGTTAAAACACCCACTTTCTACTCCCTAGTGTAATATCTCCCCCCAGAAGTGGGAGCACCCACAGGGTGAGGGATCCCTGCGTACACGAGGCCCTCAGCGTATCGTCCCTCCCCCGCACTAGACCAGCAGAGTGGGAGACACCCCCACCGCGTCTGGGGTGCACACAGCCTGAGGGATACAGAGCAGAAAGGGGACAGTCTAAAAGGGGACACTGCTCTGCCCTCAGGGAGTTTTGAGTCCATTCAGAGAGACTGTGCAGGGGGCTGGGCGAGGGGACAGGATCCACATCCTAGTGCTACCCTTAACTCACCATGTGACCTTGGGCAAGTCTCCTTGTTCTCAGCCTCCAGTTTACTACTTATAAAATGGAAACAGGAATACCTGACAGGTTGTTAGGAGAATTAATAAAACAACGGGTATGAAGGTTCATTGTCAACCGCAGTGAATACTAGACGAATGTATATTTCCTTATTATATTATAACAAAACGTATATAATCATAATGTAACAGGAGGCAACAGGTCTTTACTTCAACAGATTTAGACAAACCCAAACCCTATGATTTAGTGAAATCCCTATTACTCATGTGGAGAGACAAAATAGCATAAAAGATCCCATCATTTAGAACAGGTAGGGAATAGGAAACAGACAAGTAAGGACATTATGGAAATTATATGCTAAGGTTCATTTATTTATTTTGAGGGGGGAGGAGCAGAGAGAGAGAGAGAGAGAGAGAACCCAGGCAGGATCCACACTGTCAGCGCAGAGCCCCATGCGAGGCTCAAATTCACGGAACCGTGAGATTATGTCCTCAGCCTAAGTCAGACACTTAAACGACTAAGCCACCCAGGCACCCTGGAAATCATGTTCTATATGATGGAATATATTCTATCATAGTGAATAAAAACTGAAAACTTGGAAGGTAACTTAGACTCAGCTTCCAGTTTGGAAACACCTGCTCTGTACTCAACATGTTTTTAAAGCTACAGTTTATTAAGCTCTTGCCCTGAGCTGAGAGCCGTGTGCTAAACAGTTGCCATAACTACCTCCTTTGGTCCAGACAACCCTATTAACACATTTGACAAACTGGGAAACTGAAGATCAGAAAGGGTACATGGGACTGTTATATTATCTCATTTAGTCCCATGCATTCCTACAAAATTGAGTGAGATGACCCCCCATTCTATGGATAGAAAAACCGAGGCCCAGAGGACAGAAATGATGTATTCCAGGTCACATAGCTCCCGATATACTTAGGTTCTGAGAAATGGATCTGGAGATGTGCTTGGGGAGAAAAGTCACTTGCCTGTGATACTTGGCTATGGATATTTGAGAGCTGAATGCTAAAAATAATTTTAAAAAGGAACAGCGATCAGTTACGGAGCACTTGCCGTGTGCCAGGCCCAATGCAAAGCCCCCCTTACATGCACTATAAGCCCATGAGGATGTAGTTTCATTATCTCATTCTGTGGATGAGGAAACTGGTTCCAGAGATGCTACTTGCCCAAGGCCACCCAGTTGGCTAGAGGCAGGCCTGGATCCCAGCCTAGCTCTTATCTGGTACACAGTGCTGGCAACAAGATGTGACGCTGTGGGGCCAGGACAATTCCTCCCCTACCCTGCTGTCCCCGCCCCCCCCATTCCTTTTCCAGACCAGGCAGGGTGAGAGCAGCTCCAGGGCAGCCAAGGGCACCTCCCTTCGCTGCCCTCCCCCAGTCCAGCTGCCTGGGTGAGGCCCAATGCCTTCCTTGCTCCCAGACCCCAAAGCCCTGTAATCCTTTGCATCCACACTCTAGGACAGGGTGGGTGGAGAACCTATCCAGTAACCTATGCATCATCCAGCTGCCTTCCCAGGCATCAGGTCGGGTCATTAGAGGACCAGGGTGTCCAGGGGATCAGATTCCTGGGTAGGCCTAAAGAGTCAAAGGGCCTCAGAAGTCAGGCGCTGAGCCAGGAGACCACCGGGAAGGGCTTCAGCGCATCCAAAGTAAGAGAAAGGATGTGTGGCCTGAACTGTCCTGAACACATTCTTATCTTTTCCCCCAAACAAGGGCATCTGCTCATTGGGGGCAGCAAAGCAGTGACACACAGGAGTGTATCCTGCCTGGGTTCACACCTTAGCTCTGCCCCTCCCCCCAGGCAAGTTATGTAACCTCTCTGGGTATCTAGTTCATTCATTCTCAAACAGGTCAATACCCTCCATATAGGGTTGGTATGAGGAGTAAATGAAATAATCCATGAAAAGTACTCACACTGACTGGCAGAGACTGCTTGCTCAACAAATGCCAACTATTACTCTATTTCAGTTCTTTATTCCCTCCCTTTGCCAATGAGGAAAAGGAAAGGCTTGTTATAAGCGCCCCCTCCCCAATGTTTAGGTGGTTTGTTACACAGCATGGTTGAAATAATTCCTGACTCATACACATAGCGAGGCCAGGATTCAAACCCAGAGGGTCTGACCCAAGACCACAGTTTCAACTGTGCATGGTGCAGTGGGGGCACAGCGCCGGGGGGTACTGATTGCCTACAGAAATTCTCTGCCTAAAGTCCACTTGGAGAGAGTCTTACAGGATGAGGAAGAGTTCACCAAGTCATGAGGAGGGAAAGGACTTTCTAGACAGGGGGAACAGCATATGCAAAGGTGCAGAGGTATGAATGGCAGGGTGAGTTTCAGAAATGAGCCATCATGTGCTGGGGATGGGGCACAGAGGACCGGCAGGCAACAGATGGCATTCGAAAGGCAGGGAGGGGCTGGAAAGAAGAGAGCCTTGCCAAGGTGGAGGGCTTTATCCTGAAGGCAGTGTGGAGACTGGAGTCCAAGATTAGAGAGAGGGTTTTCTTTGGGTGGGATGGGGTGAGGGGGTTTCAAGGACACCAGAGAGGTCAGGGGTGTCCCCTGGGACTCCATGGCCGGGTGTCTGACTCTTGCCCACGAGCCCCAAAGGGGACGGGCTGCCAGGAGAAGCAGAGCGGAGGCCAGTGGTAGAGGGAACTAACTGCATTTCCACGGAAGCAGGACACAGGTATGTGCTGCCCCCAGGCCTGAACTGCGCCACAGGAGAGAGGTGGCCTTAGATCCAGCCCCAGAGTCT
The DNA here is from genome assembly GCF_046562875.1 of Panthera onca. NCBI lineage: Eukaryota > Metazoa > Chordata > Mammalia > Carnivora > Felidae > Panthera > Panthera onca. The sequence continues at coordinate 202,207,419 of NC_138346.1, read as the reverse complement.
CCCGTAGGGGCCATGAGGTCTCAGCAGAAACTGGCTGGAGGTGTCCCGGGGTGTCCTGCAATTGTGAGAGCCATCGTAAACAGCCAGCCCTCCTCAAGGGATCCGCAGATGAGCCCCCATGGTGACTGTCCCCAGCAAGGCAAACACAAGAGTGGCCCGGGCCACACCGTCACGGCTCACCACAGATTTCAGCTTCGGCAAGAGTGGGCAGTCCCATGCCCGCTGACTTCAGCCCCACTCCAGCGGGCATGCCTCTACTCTCCAGCCTCTTGGCTCTCCTGGAAGCCTTAGCTCAGCCTGCCGGTTTAGGTGCAGACTAGAAATGCAGGCTGTTAACACCCCGAGAGCAGCACTCATGGAAGCTGTTGGAGAAAGCTCCAGCCTCCTGCTCAGAAGAAGACAACTCTGGGAGGCATTCTGTCTGCGCCAGGCTTTCTGGAGCCCGGGATCCAGACCGACCGAAAGCAGCAACCTAGAAGATACCCCCCACCCTCCTTTGTGCTTTGCCTGCTTCCTCCTCTCTGTCTCCCTACTCCCTCCCTTTCTGTTTTCTGGGGTCACCTCCCAAACAAACTACTTGTGTCTAAGTCTCTGTCTCAGGCTCTGCTTTGGGGGAAGACGAGACCAGGGCTTCCAGGACCACCCTTTCCCCCCACCAAATAAAAGCTTGAAACACCTGCCGAGTCTGGAGAGCTCAGGACAAATACAGGGTAAGGCAGCACTTTCCTGAACCTGTAATCTCACTGCCCCTTCCACGTGCCCTCCCGGGCAGCCCTGAACAGGTCAGAACCTCAGCGAGCAGCCGGGGCGAAAATGAGGGCTCAAAGGGCAGAAATACAGAAGCTAACCATGCACTTCTCTCCTACTCCAGACTCCAGGTTGCCAACACATTCCTACCTCCTGACCTTTCCACTTGATACTCCCTCTGCCTGGAACTCACTTTGCCCCAGATAGGACCGGCATGAGTTCTGGGGCCCTCTACAAAATGAAAATGCAAGTCTTTGTTCAAAAATTAAGAATGTCAATATAGTAAGAACAGAACGTGAAACCAAGCATAGGGACCCTCCTGACCACGAAGTCCTGTGCGACTGCGTGGGTCACATGGCCCGGAAGCTGGTCCTGGCTCCAAACAGCTGAACTTCTGTCTGCTGCCCCACTGCCTTCAGGTGTCTGTTGAAATGTCACCTTATCTGATGGAGCACCTGGTTGGCTCAGTCGGTAGAGCATGTGACTCTTGATCTCAGGAGCCCCACATTGGGTGTAGAGACTACTTAAAAAATAAAATCTTTTAAAAATATAAATAAATAAATAGGGAGGCCTGGGTGGCTCAGTTGGTTGAGCGTCCAGCTTCACTCGGGTCATGATCTCACTGCTCATGAGTTCAAGCCCCTCATCCGGCTCTGTGTTGATGGTGCAAAGCCTGCTTGGGATTCTCTCTCCTTCTCTCTCTGCCCCTCCTCCACTCGCTCGCTCACTCTCAAAATAAAAAAAATTAAACATTAATATTTAGAACCTGCTGTTCCTCCTCACATGCATTTTGTTTTTAATGTTTACTTATTTACTTTGAGAGAGACAGAGAGCGGGGGAGGGGCAGAGAGAGAGAGAGAATCTTAAGCAGACTGTGTGCTGACAGCACAGAACCCAATTCAGGGCTTGATCGATCATGAGATCAAGACCTGAGCCAAAATGAAGAATCACAGGCTTACCGACTGAGCCCCCCGGGCACCCCTCCTCACGTGCATTTTGAACTTAACAGATCACTTAACCAAAAGTAAGTTCGATCACCAGTGGTCATTATGGGAGACTTTCAATCTCCCCAAACTTACGTTTCTCGAAACTGGATTGGACAGTCACGGCTCTAAAATTGTCAAAACGGGTGCCTCGGTGGCTCAGTTGGCTACTTGGGATTCTCTCCCTCTCTCTCTGTCCTCCCCCACTCACTCTCTCTCTCTCTCAAAATAAATAGATATTTTAAAAAATTAAAATTAAAATTGTCAAAACAGCATGGGATGCCTATTTTGATAGGTATTTTGAAGCTTCCAAACATTATCAGCGGTCTAAAATTGCCTCTCTGCAAAATACAATTTCTAGACTGAGGCAAAGAAAGAATAAAAAGGCTCCTCTTCTCTCCCGTCTTCTCTGCCTCAGGACATGCTTGGGGTCCCGCCCCACTGCTGGTGCCACATCCCCCTATTCCCTGTGCACCAGCCCCCTCTCCTCTGCACTGACCCTCCCCCCATCCTTTCACTGAACTTCCCTCTCCCCCCCCCCCCCAACCTCTCCCTGCGTCCTTCCCTCCTGAACCTATTAAAACCGGCCCCGTTTAAAGTTAGGGCTTCTGAGGTTCCAAATAACCCCCTAGTTTTTTTTATGTTCCCCAGACAAAGGCCAGATTGCAAGCCATAGTTAAAAGAGTTTCCTAAAGTGACAGAGGATATCCACAGCTTTGCTGAAGAATTAACAGGTATTCAAACTCACCAACCTGGTTTCTTTTTTTTTTTTTAAGATTTTATTTTTTAAGTAATCTCTACATCCAACATGGGGCTTGAATTCACAACCTGGAGATCATGAGTCGCATGCTCTACTGACTGAGCCAGCCAGGCGCTCACCAGCCTGGTTTCTAATCAGATTTATATCCATATGCTTTTCAGTGAGGACCAGGCCAAACATTGGATAAAATGAGCCTGATGCCAGAAAACTCCCCGGAAATGTCCGTGAAATATTTACAGTGGCTTTTCCTCAGCCCACTGATCAGAACAAAGTTCACAAAATTCGGGCTTGCACACAAAAACCTTATGACCCTGTTTGCAACTGCTACCGCTGACTCCAAATGGTCTTTAAAGAAAATCCTGATCTTCCTTTAGATGTTGGATCTGCCTGAGGAGAATTTCACTCCGTGTTTATTAGTGGGTTAAACCAGGACATTTCTCTTTTAGTTAAAAGGACCAGGAGGGAACAGGAAACTATGTCCACTCCAGATTTAAGCTGGCAAACCAGCTCACTTATACCCTAGATGAGTCACCTAAAAGAAAGACCACTAAAATTTGGGGCACCTGGATGGCTCAGTCAGTTGAGCGTCCAACTTCGGCTCAGGTCGTGATCTCCTGGTCTGTGAATTCAAGCCCCATGTTGGGCTCTGTGCTGACAGCTCAGAGCCTGGAGCCTGCTTCAGATTCTGTGTCTCTCTCTCTCTCTCTCTCTCCCCCCCCCCCCCCACTCTCACTCTCTCCTTCTCTCAAAAATAAATAAACATTAAAAGCAAGACCACTAAAATTGTTAATTTTCAACTCCAGCAAATCAAGTCCCCTCAACAAAACCAAACTCCCCCCCCCCTCCCCCATTTCTGCTATTATTGCAAAGGGTCAGGACCCTGGAGAAACGATTCTTACAACGCAAGCGCTCCAGGCTCCTTCGGCCCCCTAGCCACCTTTCCTGTGTCGTCCTAATTGGTAGGTGCTCTTCCCAGTCCCTCCTCTTTATCAGCTCGGAGAAACCACTCTCCAGATTGGGAGTGAATCTCTCTGTGTCCTCAGACCTACGCGCTCTCGGTGCTCACCCCCCTGCTATAAGGCATCTGCCTTGGAGTGCTAATACAGCCCAAGTAGAGGGTCTCTAATAAACCTCTGAACCTATTCCCTTTTGTTTAGGCCCTTTGAGAGATACGCACCCTTTTCTCCTTAGTTCTCCTTAGTTCCTCCTCCCCTGTCCATTTATTGGGCTGAGGAAAATAGAAGAGGAGGCTAGAAGGGGAAACCCTGAGACAAACGTCTTAAACACCATACCTCACAACCTGGTTGAAAAACTTTTTTTAAGGTAAACTCTACCCCCAACATGGGACTCAAACTCACAGCTCCAAGATTAAGAGTTGTATACTCCACCGACTAAGCCAGCCAGGTGGCCCTTGCTGAAAGAAATCTTAAAAGGTATAAATATGTGGAGAGACAGTCTACGTTCATGGACTGAAAGACTCAATATTGTTATGACAGCAATTCTCTCCAAATTGACATATATATTCAATCCGTATCAAGCTCCCAGCAGACATTTTTTGTAGAAATCGACAAGCTGTTCCTAATATGTATATGACAATGCAAAGGACCCAAATTAGTCAAAACAATTCTGAAAAAGGAGAACAAAGTAGAGGACTTCCTGATTTCAAAATAGACTATCAAGCTACTCAAGTAAAACACTACGTTGCTGGCATATGAATAGACCTAGATCAATGGAACAGAACGAGAGTCCAGAAATAAACCCTTACATTTACGATAAGCTAACTAAAAAAAAGATAAGTCAGCCTGGGAGAAAAGATTTGCAAACATCATGTATCTACTAGATATATCTACTAGAATATATACAGAACTCAAACTCAGTAAAAAGATAAATAATTCAATTAAAAAATGGGGCAAAGGATCTGAACTGACATTTCACCCAAGAGGATGCCCAAGGGCCATCAAGCACAGGCCAAGGTGCTCAGGATCCTTGGTCATTGTAGGAATGTGAAACAAAACCACACCTAGGAAGCTACCCACAAGAACTGAAAACATGCATCCACACAGAGAGTTCTACATGAATGTTCGTAGAAGCGTTATTCATCATAAGCCCCCAACAATGGGAACGACCCTAACATATACCAATGATAAACAGACAAATATACAATGTGGCATGCCCGTACAATAGAATATTCTTTGGCCATAAAAAAAAAAAAAAAAAAAAAAAAAGAAGTAAGATGCATGCTAAAAATGGACGAACCTCGCAAACATTACGCTCTGTGAAAGCAGCCAGGTGCAAAAACCATAATGCGTGATTCTATTTCCACAAGATGTCCAGAAGAGGGGAATCTCTAAGGCAGAAGGTAGGTTAGCAGTTGCCAGGGGTGGGGGTGGGAACAGACACGAGAGATCTCCTTCAGATGATGGAATGTTCTCAAATTAGACTGTGGTGATGGTTACATTACTCTGTAAACTTCCCAAAAATCTGGAATTGTACACATACGAGAGGTAAAGCTTATAGTATGTTAGAATATGTCTCAAAAAAGCTGTTCAGAATGACATTGCCATCAACATCTTTAAACTAAAGATTTAAATTTTTATATTTTCTCATTGTGCGGAGGAGATCATTTTTCGGACGTGCTGCCTGATTTCAGACCCATTGCCTGACTGGCCCCCTATGGCCCACCTGAGCTAATTGCTTGGGATACATTTAATTTTCCCACTTGGAACGAGAGACCTCAAATCCTTTTTCACACGGACTGGCAAAGTCTGTAAGGGCCCTCGGAAAAGGGAGGCATTTCACAGCTGGAAGAAATAGAGGCCCAGAGAAAGAAAGGGTCAAGGCCACACGGGCATTCGGCAGGGGCCCCATCAGGGCCTGGCACAGACTGGGTTCACCAGACAAACCCCAGGGGAAGCAGTCATTGAATGAGCTAGACTTAGTGTGGCACAGGCAACCCCTCAATTCTTTTTTTTTTTTTTTTTTTTGTAATGTTTATCTATTTTAAGAGAGAGAGAATCCCAAGCAGGCTATGTGCTATCAGTACAGAACCCTACTCAGGGCTCGATCTCACAAACCGTGAGATCACAACCTGAGGTGAAATTAAGAGTTGGATATTTAACTAACTGAACCACCCAGGTGCCCCAGCCCCTCGCTTCTTTCTTGTCAGAGCCCCGTTAGCTTCTCTGGAGACATCTGTGCCTGCTTGTGGCTTCTCTGTCCTGGGGGTACATAGTACAGACACGAGCTCATTTTCCAAGTATTAAAAAGTCTGGTCCTGTTTACTATCGTTTTTCTGTTCTACTCAGTCTCAAGCTTCTCCTCCCTGATAGCTCAGAGGAAGAGACATAGTTGAAAATTTCATCGCTGGTGTGGTTGTAATCAGGCATTGGTGCCTCTGGGCATGGGAGGTACCCAAATGCTGATTCTGTTCCCACAGGGCCCTTTGGCGGGCTCCCAAGGGAACGCCCCACCAGGGACCTCCCCCAGCATTCCCAGGCAGAGGGTGGTACTCCCTAGTGGATCTCTCCTGACCAACCCCCTCGGTTTCTGCACCCCCCATTCCCTGCTCTGCTGTAGTTGTCCTGTCTTGGAGGAAACCCCTTGGGTAAGACCCTTTTCGGGAGGCTCACACCTTCCTTTCCACCATGGAAACAGTCATCATTTAGCCATTAATCAAGGCTAAAACAGTGGTTTCCAAACGCTGCTACAAATGAAATCACCCAGGATGTTTAAAATATACCAATGCCTGTATCCCACCCCCCAGGCACCCTGATCTAACTGGTATGGAGAGCAGCCTGCGCATTGCAGCAGGGGTCCTGGCAGGGATGGGGTGCGTGGAGGAGAGGTAGGCAGCTCTGGGGGTCTGATAGGAGTGGCAGTGACATGGCCCCAGGGAGCCTGAGCTCCCAGCGGGCTGGCCCAAAGTGGCACTTGGGAAAAGATTAGTTGGAGACTGGTGGGAGGGAAGGACAGGAGGGCAAGAATGGAAGAGAAGGGGCACCCAGGTGGCTCAGTCAATTAAGCATCTGGCTTTAGCTCAGGTCATGATCTTGCAGTTCGTGAGTTCAACCCCCCCGTCCAGCTCTGTGCTGGAACCTGCTTCAGATTGTGTCTCCCTCTCCCTCTCTCTCTCTCTCTCTCTCTCTCTCTCTCTGTGCCCTTCCCCCACTCATGCTCTGTTTCTCTCTCTCAAAAATGAACAAACATTAAAAAAAAAAATTACAAAAAAAAAAAAAAAAGAATGGAAGAGAAGAAGAGAAGCAAAAACCCAGGAGGTGCAGTGAGTTCAAGTGCATGCTCTGTCACTTTCCGTGTGACTGGGGACAAATTGCTTCCCCTCTCTGGGCCTCAATTTCTCCATCTGGAAAAGGAAGGGATTGAACTTCATGACATCTGAAGATCCTTCTGGCTCCAGGGATGCACCTGACCAGGCCCCAGCAAGCTGGAGCTCCTGCTGTGCAGTAAGCACGGATGGCCTTCCTGATCTACAGATCTGGAAACAGATCTGTGAACACACAGCACACCACACTCTGGACACGGGACCGGCACAGACGTTCACAAGCAACCCTGGGCCCTCCCCAGACTCCCTGGCCGCTGCATCACGCTGCCAGCCACAGTTTGTGGAAATTTCCTCTCATCCTCTCTTAGCGCAGCAGGGGAACGTGGCTGTCCTTCCAGCTTCCGGTAAAAATTTCCAACGGGGGGGGGGGGGGGGCACAGCTGGTGGGAGACGCAGCGCCTCAGAGCTGGGGAGAGACAGAGATCATGACAATGGGAGGGGGGCGGTTCCTAGTTACAGGCCACACAGGGTTCATGGTGGGGGGGGGGGGGTGCTGGGCATCCTCCTTCAGCAAGCATTTGCAGAGACCTCACCTACTGTGCCCTGGCCCCTATTCCAGATGCCTGGGACACAGGACAGGGTAGTCTCTGGCCTTCTGGAGCATGTCTCCTAATGGGGAGAAGAGAATATACATGAATACTGTGAATGAAACGAAGCAGGGTAAGGAAACGCGGAGCGGCGCTAGCGGCAGGGAGGCAGCTAGTTTAGACCGGTCGATCAGAGAAGTGGGTAAGGCGACATTGTGTGATTTTTGCAGAGAACAGCAAGCACAATGACCCTGAGGCAGGGCCTCGGCCAGGGGTGGGCGTGTTGAGGATGGCGGGGAGGGCGGGGGTGTGTGGAAGTCATGAGATCAAGAGTTTCCTGTGGGGGCCTTCCCATGGCGAGGACTTTGGGTTTTATGCTTAGCGCTATGGGGAGTCCGCAGGGTGGGGGTGGGCGGTTCTGAGCCGGAGAGGGACGAGACCTGACTTACATTTTATGAGCTTGTTTCTGTGTTTGTTTTATTTACTTACTTTACAATCCAGGGCTGATATTTCTCTATCAGGGTCAGGCTGGCATAAATGCGTACCTCTGGCCAGAACAGTTACACTTGGGAACGACCTCGTAAAATAAACACTGTGCAGTTATATCATTCAGAGGCATTTGCAAAGGATGGTGGGTGGGTCTGATTCACCCTCCTGCTGCTCTAGCTGGCCTACAATCTGCGGGAAGGTGGAAAGAGCAGACTGCAAGGAAGCCGGCTTGCAGGGGATTTTACATTTTAGGGCCAGAGGCATAGCCCTCTTTGATGGCTATGGTTTCTTCCTGAATTCTTTTGGTACCCTGGCAATGCCTCATGGGCATACAGGTCTTTTGGGACGTTAACATCACACTTCGAGACTGAACGAAGAGTGATTCCATGAAATGCCACAGGACTCTGTTAAAGAAGACCATAGGCCCCAAATGGTGTCACTAATGTTAAGGCCTTGTTTCAGTCAACCAAGACTTAACACCTAACCCAAGAACAGTTTCAATGCCCCAGGAATATACCCTTTAACCAGTCCAACTGGAATTTCCTGATCAATACTAGGAGGTAATCCCTTAATAGACCCCTACCATCCCCTTTAGGAGGGCAACCTTGTCTAAAACAATGCATTTTTTGCTAACAAATTCCTGTTTCCCCCTCTCCCCGCCCCAATCTTTAAAAACCTTTCATTTTGCAAAAAAAAAAAAAAAAAAATTAATTTAATTTAATTTAAAAAAAGGGGGGGGGGCGCTTGGGTGGCTCAGTGGGTTAAGTGTCCGACTTCGGCTCAGGTCATGATCTTGCCGTTTGTGAGTTTAAGCCCTGCGTCAGGCTCTGTGCTGACAGCTCAGAGCCTGGAGGCTGCTTGGGATTCTGTGTCTCCCTCTCTGTCTGCCCTTTCCCCACCTATGCACTGTCCCTCTCTCACTCAAAAATAAATAAACATAAACAAAAATTTTTTTAATTAAAAAAAAAATCCTCCATTTTGCACAGCTCCTGGGAGCTCCCCTCTACCTGCTAGATGAGTTGTTGCCATATTAATGAATTATTTAATAATGCCAATTTACTTGGTTAAATTTTGTTTTTTAACAGATTTGGTGGCAAGAGTGGGATCCAAAGCGAACCCTTTTGGGTTCACTGTGTTTCTCACCATTTCCTAGGGCCCTTGGTAAGCTCCTCTTGGTTTGAGCACTACCCTTTTTGTGTTGAGCTCCCAATCTAACGGACCTTCCAGGCCAGGGTTAACAGGTCAGTCTAGATTGACAGGAGAATCTAACAGAGCACCAGTCATTAGCCCTTGGTTCAGTCTGTAGTTCTCCACTTGTGTGGAATCCCTTTCCCCCATTCCAGTCCACAGTCCCTGTTTACTGGAGTCTGCTGGCTTAGTATATTCTGGAAATTGCTGGTGGCATACGCAGGCCTTCTACTGGCCAATCTGCAGGAACTTCTAAACCCCAGACCGAGGCTCTGTCCTCAGATTCCACACTGGGAACTGCAGATAGCAGCTATAGTCCTCCATTCACTTGGATCAGCCCAACAGTCTCCATTCTCTGATGTCTGCTGGTTCAATCCTTTCCCATCCCCAGTTCTTTGGCTACTGGCGGTGTCCACGGTTCCATTTCCTGGGCTACTGTTGGTTTCTGTCAGTGTGCACATGAAGTAAAAGCTTAGCTAAAAGAAAAAGATAAATAAATAAGATGGGATCTTTGAAATCCAAAGGGTTAAACATAGCACCTTCCAGCACACCTGTTTATTTTATATCTAAGAACTATGGGGTTTCCTGGGTGGCTCACTCAGTTAAGTGACTGACTCTTGATTTTGGCTCAGCTCATGATCTCTTTGTCAGATGGAGCCCTACGTCAGGCTCTGTGCAGCACAGAGCCTGTTTGGGATTCTCTCTCTCCCTCTCTCTCTCTGCCTTTCTCTTTCTCTCAAAACAAATAAGTCAAACATTAAAAAACAAACAAACAGGGGCGCCTGGGTGGCGCAGTCGGTTAAGCGTCCGACTTCAGCCAGGTCACGATCTCACGGTCCGTGAGTTCGAGCCCCGCGTCAGGCTCTGGGCTGATGGCTCAGAGCCTGGAGCCTGTTTCCGATTCTGTGTCTCCCTCTCTCTCTGACCCTCCCCCGTTCATGCTCTGCCTCTCTCTGTCCCAAAAATAAATAAAAAAAGTTGAAAAAAAAAATTTAAAAAAACAAACAAACAAACAAACAAACAAACAAAACCTATGGTCCCAAAAGCTATAAATATCTTGGAATAAAAAAAAAAAGGCAAAATCTTACTAAGCTTGTTTTGTGTCCTGAAGAACTTGGCTTGGTAACCATCAGGTGGAGGACCCGAAAATAAGGCCAGACAGATATGTGAGTTGTCCCTCTTTGGTGGCGAGATATGGAGATATGGGTTAAACTCCATTTTTGGCTAAGGTTCAACCAAACTGCTATCAGCCCTCAGGGCAATGACAACCTAGAATTACAATGGCCTTTATGAGGAATGTTCCAGGTAAATAAGATCATTAAGAAGTACACTTAAAAGCAAGGTTTGGGAGAGCCTGGGTGGCTCAGTAGGTTCAGCATCTGACTCTTGATTTTACCTCAAGTCATGATCCCAGGGTCGTGGGATCGAGCCCCATGTCAGGCTCCGGAGCCTGCTTAAGATTCTCTCTCTCTCTCTCTCTCTCTCTCTCTCTCCCTCTGCCCCTCTCTCCTGCTCACATGCTCTCTCTCTCTAAAGTAAAAAATAAATAAGTTTAAATTAAAAAAAAAAAAAGACAACAACAAAGACCAAGAATAGCAAAAAGTTCAACTCCATTGAAAGTTTATGCAAAAAACTGATAAAAAATCAAAAGACACAAGAGGAACGTAATATGTAAGACTGAAGGCATTCTTACTGCTTACCTCCACACTCCTTTCTTTGAACATTCATTCTAGTTATCCTTTGTCTGAACTGCCTTTACACAAAAGTCTGCTAGGTTAATGGCTTAACAGACACTTCCTTATCTCCCTTCAAAGAAGAGCCCTTGGTGAGCCCCTCCTGGAGGTGATGAGACTAAGGGATTTTCTGGTAAACTGCTATTCCTTTAAGCAACCAAGGGAAAGCTTAAATTAAAAAAAAAAAAAAAAATCTGGGGCATCTGGGTGGCTCAGTCAGATAAGTGTCTGACTCTTGATTTCAGCTCAGGTCTTGATCTCACAGTTCATGAGTTCAAGCCCTGCATTGGACTCTGCACTGACAGCACAGAGCCTGCTTGGGATTCTCTCTCCTTCTCTCTCTGCCCCTCTCCAGCTTGCATTCTCTCTGTCTCTGCCTCTCTCTCTGAAAATAAATAAATAAACATTAAAAAAAAAAAATTCCAACATTCGTCAGTTCTTTAACATCTAGGCTACAATCCAATCCTTTGAGGGATCGAAAGCAACTGTCTTTATCTTACAAATCTTTATAAAACTAGAAACACAGCTCTAGAAGCAATTCAGAACTCACTTAGTCCTTTAGGCAACCCTAGACCTCCTCTATTTGTCTCAAAAGGCTTGTAAAGTATTAGCCTTAGGAAACCAAAGCCCCTTTTGGAGGAACTTGCATTCTTTCCCTCTGTCTTTGAGATGCAAATGTTAAAAGTATAAACCTCAGGGATATAATTCTTCTCAGAAGGAAGACTTAATGGGGAAAAGTCATTTGCAATTTAGACAAACGAAAAATCATGTGTCTTCTCCACAAATATTAGTAGAAAAAACTTTAGCCATCTGAGCAGGTAACTTTAACTCATCCCATCTCAATGAAAATCGATTTGGATCCAACTGTTCTTTTATCAACTTGTGAGTTTTGTATTATACTTATCGCCTGGCTAAAAATGTTCAAGCAATAATTATAGGCCCTCTGTTTATATGTTTATGTGTGCCTATTAGAGATGCGTGGCATTTAAAAAGAACTCTATATACATTTTAACGATCAGAAAAAATCAACTAAAGGGGCGCATGGGTGGCTCAGTTGGCTAAGCGTCCAACTCTTGATTTTGGCTCAGGTCATGATCTCATGATTCGTGGGATCAAGCCCCGCATCAGGCTCCATGGTGACAGCACAGAGACAGCCTGCTTGGGATTCTCTCTCTCCTTCTGTCTCTGCCCCTTCCCTGCTCATGCTCACACTCTCTCTCAAAATAAATAAATAAACCTAAAACAACAACAACAACAACAACAAAACAATCAACTATGCCGTCATACCTCCAATTACTAGGGTCTGAAAAAGCCAGTCAATAAAAATAAACTTAAAGTCTATACTGAACTGTCACAAGTAGAATGTTTATCTTATTTTATTCACTAAAGTTTTTGAGGGCTCCAAACTATGTGGTATGTGGCCAGTGGCACGCGTGTACAAGACCTCAAGTCCAAGTGTGGGACAAGTGTAGCCAAAGCATAAAGCGAAGCTAATTATGTTTAGTTGACTTGGGGCTCGCACCCAATGTCACTTGTCCCATGAGCACTGTGCCATCAGCAAGTGAGACCATGGTGACGTCAGCAGAATGAGAGGGTAACGACTGTAGAACCACAAGGTTACAGCGGAAATGGAAGCATTAAAAGACTCCATGATTTGCCCCTAGGTCACCGACACGTTAGTCACAGAGCACAGACTGTCCGGAATTTCATGGCCACAAAGCACTTGCATAAATATTGGAACGAACAACCATTCAGTTTTTAGTTGTTTTTTTTTTTAAACATTTATTTATTTTTGAGACAGAGAGAGACAGAGCATGAACGGGGGAGGGTCAGAGAGAGAGGGAGACACAGAATCGGAAGCAGGCTCCAGGCTCCGAGCCGTCAGCACAGAGCCCGACGCGGGGCTCGAGCTCATGGACCGTGAGATCGTGACCTGAGCCGAAGTCGGCCGCTCAACCGACTGAGCCACCCAGGCGCCCCAGTTTTTAGTTTATTGATCACAAACCACAAATAAAGCAAGTGTTAAAACCATTTAAATGATGGATGCCCTAAATATGAGGATTTATCCCACCTAAATGGCAACTGAACTCTACTAAATTGCTTTGACGTATAAGTAACAATAGCAAACGTGTGAGCATTTCCTATATGGGAGGCACTGCATGTGACATATGGGGTGCCTGGGTGGCTTAGTCAGTGAAGCATCTGACTTCAGCTCAGGTCATGATCTCGCGGTTCATGGGTTTGAACCCCACATCAGACTCTGTGCTAACAGCTCAGAGCCTGGAGACTGCTTCAGATTCTGTGTCTCCCTCTTTCTGTGCCCCTCCTCTGCTAGTGCTCCGTCTCTGTCTCTGTCTCTCTCAAAAATAAATAAACATGAAAAAAAATTTTTTTTTTTAATTTTTTTTAACGTTTATTTATTTTTGAGACAGAGAGAGACAGAGCATGAACAGGGGAGGGGCAGAGAGAGAGGGAGACACAGAATCTGAAACAGGCTCCAGGCTCTGAGCCGTCAGCACAGAGCCCGACGCGGGGCTCGAACTCACGGACCGTGAGATCATGACCTGAGCCGAAGTCAGAGGCTTAACCGACCAAGCCACCCAGGCGCCCCAAACATGAAAAAATTTTTAAAAAATGGGAATGCAAGCTGGTGCAGCCACTCTGGAAAACAGTATGGAGGTTCCTCAAAAAACTGAGAAGAGAACTACCCTACGACCCAGCAATTGCACCACTAGGCATTTATCCACGGGATACGGGTGTGCTGTTTCGAAGGGACACATGCACCCCCATGTTTATAGCAGCTCTATCCACAATAGCCAAAGTATGGAAAGAGCCCAAATGTCCATCAACGGATGAACGGATAAAGAAGATGTGGGATATATGTACAATGGAGTATTACTCGGCAGTCAAAAAGTTGCTATTTGCAACTACGTGGATGGAACTGGAGGGTCTTATGCTAAGTGAAATTATTCAGAGAAAGACAAAAATCCTATGACTTCACTCATATGAGGACTTTAAGAGACAAAACAGATGAACGCAAGGGAAGGGAAACAAAAATAATATAAAAACGGCGGGGGGCAAACCATAAGAGACTCTTAGATATGGAGAACAAACTGAGGGTTACTGGAGGGGTGGTGGGAGGGGGGATGGGCTAAACGGGGAAGGGGCACTAAGGAATCTACTCCTGAAATCATTGTGGCACTATAGGCGAACTAACTTGGATGTAAATTTTAAAAAATAAAAAATAAAATTAAAAAAAATTTTTTTTAAGTCGTGTGACATGTATTAACTCATTTAATCCCCACAACAACCCCAGGAATAGCTGTCATGATCACCCTCCCAGGGAGGAAACCGAAGAACGGAGAGGTCACCCGGGAAGCACTGTGCCAGGACTCAGATCTACATGTCTGGTGTCTGAGGTTGTGCCCTAACTACTGGCTTAAACAAGTCCACTTTAACAAAATGGATATTAAGCATATATATCAAAACTTAAAAGTGGGGGCGCCTGGGTGGCTCAGTCGGTTAAGCGACTGACTCTTGATTTCTGTTCGGGTCATGATCTCACAGTTCGTGAGATCGAGCCCCACGTCAGGCTCTGTGATGTCAGCGCAGAGCCTGCTTAGGATTCTTTTTCTCTCAGCACTCTCCCTCTCTGGCCCTCCCTGCTTCTGCACTCTCTCTCTTCTCTCTCTGTCATAATCAAAATAAAACTTTAAAAACAACAATAAAAAAACAACAGTAAATACACATTGTGTTGATTGCTAAGCCACACAGCCATAATTTACTGCTGTTTTTCTATATTCCCCTTCACTTCCTTATGATCTTTAACCAGTATTTTAAAAAACCAGCACAAAACCACATTCGCCCCTTCTAGAACATGTTTTTGTTTTGTCAGTAAGCGTATTCAGCAAGCATTACGTGAGCCAATTATGTATTATGTCTAAAGAAATTTTGCTTGCTCTTTTCTCATTGGGTCCATTTCATGTGCATTGAGTTCTGCATTAAGGGGAGAGATTACAGTTCCCGTATGATATCCCACTTGAGGAAGTTTTTTAAAACAGTTTATTACACTAAGGGGGCACCTGGCTGGCTCAGCCGGTCAAGCTGACTCTTAATCTCAATGCTGTGAATTCCAGACCCATGTCGGGCGTGGAACCTGCTTAAAATTAAAAAACAAAGTTACACTAAGAATTCATTATCAAACTGAACTATATTTTCACTCATTATAACATTAAGGTATAAATCCAGGAAACTAAAGAATAAAAAATTATTTTAAAAAGCTAATGTGGAGGGGGCGCATGAGTGGCTCAGTCGGGTAAACGTCCAACTCTTGAACTCATCTCTGGGCTTGGTCTCGGGGTTGTGAGTTCAAGCCCCGCGTAGGGTTCTGCACTGTGTGTGAAGCCTTCTTAAAAAAGAAAAAAAAAAAAAAAGCTAATGTGGAGAAGTTAAGGGGAAAATCAGTATGTATTAACCTATAGCACTGGATGATAGAAACATCTTGACTATTCAATTGAGCAGTAAAAGCATCTGTTACCTAATTTTTCAAAAATTAACTCTTACCACTTATTTTTACATATGCCAAAGAGCATTTTCCTCCAACAGGTAGATTCTCCAGCTCTTGGCACCGACACTTAACGTCAATAAATCTGAACATATCAATAAGCTCTTCATTCTTTCATTGTTCTACCACAGGCATAAAGGCGCAGGAAAGGACTTGCGTGTTCTGAGAGAAAAGTACGCAATGCCTTACGGTTTTAAATACTAAGTAATTGGTCCTCACAAGCAGATAACATCAACTAAAACTTTTTTGTTGCCACTTTTCCTTTTCTTTTCCAAGAGACTAATCATGGTATTAATATGAAAGATTTTATTATTTAAAACAAAATTTTTTTAACGTTTATTTATTTTTGAGACAGAGAGAGACAGAGCATGAACGGGGGAGGGTCAGAGAGAGAGGGAGACACAGAATCTGAAACAGGCTCCAGGCTCTGAGCTGTCAGCACAGAGCCCGACGCGGGGCTCGAACTCACGGACCGCGAGATCGTGACCTGAGCCGAAGTCGGCCGCTTAACCGACTGCACCACCCAGGCGCCCCAAAGATTTTATTATTTTTAAGAAATCTCTACCCCCAACGTGGGGCTCAAACTCACAACCCTGAGATCCAGAGTCACATGTTCTACCGACTGAGCCAGCCAGGCGCCCCACTGTATTAATATTATACGACAAAAGCATCTAGACTCCCTAATTTAAAAGGTTAAATGTCAGATATACAAATAATGGTATTTTCTCCAATAAATCACAATTTTTACAATTTCTGCTATTTTGGAACAAATGTTAAAATTCCCACAATTTAAGTATCATTATCAGCTCAGGTCACGATCTCGCGGTCCCTGAGTTCGAGCCCCGCGTCGGGCTCTGGGCTGATGGCTCAGAGCCTGGAGCCTGCTTCTGATTCTGTGTCTCCCTCTCTCTCTGCCCGTCCCCCGTTCATGCTCTGTCTCTCTCTGTCTCAAAAATAAATAAAAAAACGTTAAAAAAAAAAATTAAAAAGCTGTCTCAAAGGCATTTTTTTTTTTTTTTTTTTGGACAAATGTCCCAGAAGTCAAATTCTAAATGAAGTCACTTTTACCTCTAGCTAACTTGGGGGATTTTTCAGGGAACCCCTAAAACATCTAAAACAAAGAGTTTAAACTAGTCAGATTTATTCTGGCACGTTGAATTAACCGGAAGCACTGTCCAGTAAATGAGGATAACCCTTTTTTGGTTGTACCGCGTGGGTCAATGTTATTCATATACGTGTTTTAGAAATTGCGGGGCGCCTGGGTGGCTCAGTCGGTTAGGCGTCCGACTTCGGCTCAGGTCACGATCTCCCGGTATGTGGGTTTGAGCCCCGCGTTGGGCTCTGTGCTGACTGCTCAGAGCCTGGAGCCTGTTTCAGATTCTGTGTCTCCCTCTCTCTCTGCCCCTCCCCCGTTCATGCTCTGTCTCTCTCTGTCTCAAAAATAAATAAATGTTAAAAAAAATTTTTTTTTAAAAGAAATTGCATGCAATTCCTCAAGTTCCATATGCCCTGGTATAATGCTATCAGTCATAATTCTAGCTATTATCTTAAAATATGTGTCACAGAAATAACCAAATTTCATTATCAATTAGATTGTAACAAACTCTAATTAGACTTTTAACTATGCCATTTTTAAGTCTTTTGACATTTACAGACAGTTATTGTTTTACTCGGATGTTTTTGCAAAAGCTTCCTGCAAATGTGTTTCATCCTCAGAGAAATTCATGGAAAGGAATCGGACAAATACCCTGGAATACAGATTTCTGAGAACTTTCAGATCATAAAACTAACCTAAATAAGAATTTCCAAAGCCAGTGGAAAAATGGAGTCAAACAGAGTGAGAATTAATAACATGGAACCAAATGAACTGAGGAAGATGATCATTTTTATGACTTTTGTTTAAAATATCACTGGTTTTGGGGCACCTGGGTGGCTCAGTCGATTGAGCATCCGACATCAGTTCAGGTCATGATCTCACAGTTTGTGAGTTTGAGCAGAGCCTGCTTGGGATTCTCTCTCTCTCTCTCTCTCTCTCTCTCTCTGCCTTTCCCCACCTCTCTCTTTCTCTCTCTCTCTCTAAAACTAAATAAACTTAAAAGACATTTTTAAAAATATCACTGGTTTTCTGGGGCACCTGGGTGGCTCAGTCAGTTGAGCAACCAACTTCAGCTCAGGTCATGATCTCGTGGTTTGTGAGTTGAAGCCCCACATCGGGCTCACAGACACTGTCAGCACAGAGCCTGCTTCAGATCCTCTGTCCCTTTCTCTGTGTCCCTCCCCCGCTTGTGCTCTCTCAGAAATAAATAAAACAGGGGCGCCTGGGTGGCTCGGTCGGTTAAGCGTCCGACTTCAGCTCGGGTCATGATCTCACGGTCCGTGAGTTCAAGCCCCGCGTCGGGCTCTGTGCTGACAGCTCAGAGCCCGGAGCCTGTTTCAGATTCTGTGTCTCCCTCTCTCTCTGCCCCTCCCCTGTTCATGCTCTGTCTCTCTCTGTCTCAAAAATAAATAAACGTTTAAAAAAAAAAAAATTAAAAAAAAAAAAAAGAAAGAAGTAAAACATTATTTAATAATAAATAAAATATATCACTGGTTTTCTAATGTTTTACTTTTCCAAATTAGGGGAAATCCTTGTCTCTTTTACGCTATCAATAGTTTGATAAGGTATACCTTTGTGAACAAAGAGACGTTCACTTTTCTTCCCTACCTGATCCTTCCAGAATTCAAAAACTCTTGAGTATTCTTCTGATGGCAAAATAATTAGTTATTTACATAAGTTCAATGAGAGTCTATTCTCCTTGTAACAGGAGACAATTAGAAACATGGATTATGTTACCAAAGCTTTGACCGGAATATTCTATTTGGAAGAGATGTGCCTAGATTCAGGTATGACCAGTTTTAAGGAACTAAGGCTGATTTTACAAGGCCAATAAAACCGCCTAAGAAAAAAAATTAACCTGGTAACTTGCTTACAATTTTCCAGCAAAGCAGTTTTAAGAAGAGGCACCGGGGTGGCTCAGTAGGTCAAGCGTCCTACTTTGGCTCAGGCCATGAACTCACATTTTGTGAATTCGAGCCCCACATCAGTCTCCCTGTCAGCACAGAGCCTGCTTCAGATCCTCTGTCCCCCTCTCTCTCTGCCCCTCCCCTGCTCATGCTCTCTCTCTCAAAAATAAATAAACATTTAAAAAGAAAAAAAGTTTTAAAAGGATCTTACGTACAAGACGCCTGCAGGCTCAGTCCACAGAGCACGTGATTCTTGATCCCTGGGTCATGAATTTGAGCCCCACGTTGGAGGCAGAGATTACTTTTTAAAAAGAAGAGAGACCTTATATGGCCAAGCATTATTCCTGCAACAGACATATCAATAATCAGGCGATGTTTAATGCAAGTTAGTTTTACTATTAAAAATATAGGGTAATTGTAGGGGCACCTGGCTAAGTTGGTTGAGCGTCCGACTTTGGCTCAAGCTATGATCTTGTGGTTCGTGAGTTCGAGCCCCACATTGGACCTGCTGCTGTCAGCCTGTCAGCACAGAACCCACTGTGGGGCCTCTGTCCCCCTCTCTCTGCCCTCCCTCACTTGTGCTCTCCCAAAAATAAATAAACATTTTAAAATAAAATAAAATAAAATAAAATAAAATAAAATAAAATAAAATAAAATAAAATAAAATAATATAGGGGCACCTGGGTGGCTCAGTCAGTTGGGCGTCTGACTTCAGCTTAGGTCATGATCTCACAGCTTGTGGGTTCGACCCCACGAGACCTCATACATTAAACATGCAACCTTTTCTCCATTCCTTTCTTTCCTTTATTCTGACCCTGGCCTGGAAGGACGCGACAAAGGGGGCAAACTTTGCCCTTCAGATTGTGGACTTGTCATCAAATGTTCCTTTGTGAACTCAAAGTCATAACCATATCACAGATTACGATCTGGAAAAAAAAAAGTCACCATCCGGGATTATTGCACCAAAAGAGAAACGAAAGATTCAAGAATCACAGAGTACTCCTGAGAATGGTGCTAATAATGTCTTAAATTTTGATCACATCTTTCAGTTAAGCTGAGAGTTTGATCAAAAGGGAGGAACTATTTAAAAAAAAAAAAAAAAGGCTCAGAACGGTGTCACTTATGTTAGGGCCCCGCGTCAGTAAACCATGACTTAATGCCTGACCTAACAACGGCTTCGATCTCCCAGAAATGTAACCCTTAACCAACCCAAGTGGAATTTCCTGGTCAAAGGGAGGAGGTAACCCCTAGTGTTCCCTACCATTCCCCTTAGGAGGGTGACCTTGCCTAAGACAATACATTCTTTGCTAGTAAATTCCTTTTTTTCTGCCCCTCCCTGCTTTTAAAAACCACTTTGCACAGCTTCTTGGTGTTCTCCTCTACCTGCTAGACGGGATGCTGATTCATAAATTGTTTAATACAGCCAATTAGATTTTTAAATGGACTCGGTTAAAAAAAATTTTTTTTTTAAACAACTCCGAGCCCAGGAAGGAGGGCTGGAGGAGACGCTCTGGAGACGTGGACCTCTTGCTGCCCAGGGTGACGCCTGACCATCAGAAGCTCACAGTCCTACTCCAGGGAGGGGAAGGAGGAGGACATAGCATCTCCTGTTCCAGATCCCCACAGATGTGGCGCAGCTCTCCTCCCTGCCACACGCCAGCTCCCTCTCAGCGGTGGCAGTGAAACTGTAACCTCGGCCCACGGAGATCCTGGATCTGTCATTGTTTCTCCATCCCATCGACCCCACCCCCATCCAAGCCACCCTCCTCTCTCTCTCCCACACTCCTGCTCCCTGCAATCCACTCTTCTCATGGTGGCCGAAGGATCCTTTGCAAACATAATCCAATCCCATCCCTCCCTGCTTAAAGCCCCAGCAGCTTTTCATCACTTGTAAAATGGATTGCCACCCCTCGTTCTGGCCCACAGGCCTGCATGGCTGGGCCCCGACCACCCTCCTTGCACCGGACCCCCTTCTTCACTTATCCGGCCACATGGGCCTCGCTTATGCTCCTTCCTCACATCTGCTGGTTCCTGCCTTTGGGCCTTTGCACGCCATTCTACCTGCCAGGAACACACGGCCCCCCACCCACCTTATCTGCAGTGACCCTCAACCCCTGCCACAGTCACTGTCTATTATATCAACCCTTTTCATTTCCCTCATAGCACATATATATATATATATATAATTTTTTTTTTTTTTTTTTTTTAAATTGTGTCTCCTATACCAGAATCGAAGCTCATGAGGACAAGGACCTTGTCTGCCTTGTGCAACGCTGTGTCCCCAGGGCCTAGTACTGTTACCGGCATGTAGGAGGAATGCTTGTATCTGTTCAGTAAATAAATGAATGAATGAATGGTGAGGCTCGCTTTGGGTACTGTCTTAGGGACACCCAAAGAGAAAGGAGAGGAAGGAGGTCGGGACTAGAAGACACGGTATCTTGAGATAGGAGTCAGAAACTGGAACCAACCAGCGATCATCTTCCCACCAACAGCCAAACCCTCCTCCCTGACTGCCCAAGTGATCCTGCCAGCAGAAGCGTTTCTGAGATGGGAGTCAGAGTCCGCTTGGGGAAAACAGGAGGGAGAAGTGAGCGTGGGCACGTGCCATGTTGAACCCACACAGAATACAGGCTGGGATGGGACCTGACCATCTGGGGAATGGTGTTGGGTGCGCCACCTGCTGGCTGTGCCACTGACCAGCTATGGGTCAGTGATGAAACTTTTCTTTCCTTCTTTCTTTTCTTTTTTTTTTTTAAGTGTTTATTTATTTCCTTTTGAAAGAGGAAAAAGGAGACACAGAATCTGAAGCAGGCTCCAGGCTCCTAGCTGTCAGCACAGAGCCTGATGCGGGGCCTGAACCCATGACCTGAGCTGAGGTTGTACACCCAACCAACTGAGCCACCCAAGCACTCCTGTGACGAAAGTTTTCTGAACCTCAGTTTCTTGTCTGGAAAATAGGATAAGAATAGCATTTACTTCACAAGGACGCTTTAAGGATTCGGTAAGATGAAACATGTGAAATGCCTAAAAGCTACGGTGCGCAGAAAATGGTTAAGTGCTCAGGAAACCTTCACCAGAAAAGAGAAAGAAAAGAGAGACAGGAAGGAGTGACAGAGAGGCAACACAAAAACAGGTAGCTAGCGGGGCGCCTGGGTGGCTCAGTCGGTTGAGCATCTGACTCGATCTTGACTCAGGCCATGATCTCATGGTTTATGGGTTCGAGACCTGCATCGGGCTCTGTGCTGATAGCATGGAGCCTGCTTGGGATTCTGTCTCCCTCTCTTCCCCTCCCCTGCTTGCTCTCTCTCTCTCTCTCAAAATAAATAAAAATAAACTTTAAGCAGGGCGCCTGGGTGGCTCGGTTGGTTGAGCATCCAACTTCAGCTCAGGTCATGATCTCATGGTTTGTGAGTTTGAGCCCAGCGTTGGGATCTGTGCTGACAGCTCAGAGCCTGGAGCTGCTTCAGAGTCTGTGTCTCCCTCTCTTTCTGCCCCACCCCTGCTCGCAGTCTGTCTCTCTCTCAAAAATAAACATTAAATTTTTTTTAAATAATAAAAAAAGTAAACTTTAAGAAAAAAAAAAAAAAAAAAAAGCAGGTGGCTGGTAACCCCGTGGCAGCCCAGTCTGACAGGGTCTAACATGCTGGGAGTTTGTACCTGAAAAGGCACAGAGATGTAAAGCATCCCAAACTTTAGTACTCTCTCCCCAAAATGGGCTTTTGAGTTCTTCTGGTTCAACTCCCTCATTCTACAAAGGTTCTGAGTTCCAGAAAGGACAAACATTTCTCCAAGATGTCCAAAGAGTTGGCAGAAGAGTCAAGAACTCAGAGAAGGCCAGTTGCAGTAGATTAGGAGCTCCCTGTTCGCAGTCTGGAGAGGGTCTGTCTTCCTCTGTCCGCCCAGCTGCAGTGAGGGGACATGGAAGACAGAGAAGGCCCTACAGTTTGCAGAGTGGGCTTGGAGGGACAGGGAGAGGCAGGGGACTCAGACAGCTCATCACCCAAGCACCAGGCTCTGTGCTTCATTAAACTTGTCCCCAGGCTCAATACTCATCCAGCCCGTGACGGATTATCCCTATTTCACTGATGAGTGTGGGATGCCCAAAGTCCCTGGGGAGTCAATAGAGCTGGAACTTCAACCGCATTCCGTGTGACTCCGGGAACCCCTGCCCTGCTTCTACCTGGGAATGGAAAAGGTTTGCATTTGGGACCACCGCTGACTGATCGTCAACTGGGGCAAGTCTTTTCTTTCTGGCCTCACGCTCTTTCTCGGAACAAGGAGGGCAGACACAGAGGTCGCTGAGGGCTTTTCCAGCTGGAGCTGACTTTATTGGGATTCTCAGCAAATGCACCTCCCCCAGCTGAGTCAGGAGGAAATCCTGCCTTCCCAGAAAGCCTTGCAGCCTCTCATCCACCTTTCCTGCCACAGGCGCTCAGAAGCTGCCCTGTCCCGGGGACAGCCCAGGTCCTGCCCCAGCCCCAGGCAGCATGGAAGCTTCTTCTTTCTCCTCCCTTCCAGGGTGGTGCCCATGGCTCCACTCCCCTTGTCCAGGGAGCCTGGACCTCAGCCCCTGCCACTCCCCAGGGGGGAAATCTCCCAACCTGTCGGGTTGGGAAAATGAAGCCAAACATTGTATCAAGTTGTGCAATCAGGTGCCCAAACCTTCAAGGCTTTGGGAAACCCACAGGTCAGTGTTTCTCAAATGAAATTAAAAAAAAAAAAAAAAAAATTTTTTATCTGCAGAAAACTCACACTTTTGTAACAGTAAAGAAAGATACTAGACAGTGGCAATGGTTACATAACATTGTGAATGCCCCTGAATTGTACACTTAAAAATGGTTACAATGGCACATTTTATGTTATGTAGATTTTACAATTTTTTTAGATACAGTAAAAAAAGATGCAAAATACCAGCCTCAACTTTAATAGTCTTCGACTGACGTTGTAAAATTGTCATAAAAGTTTCGAAATGCTTACTTTCAATGTCTGTATTATCTCATTGCAGCCCAGTAGCAGCCTGTGGCCTGGCAGTGGTCCGAGGGCCACTCCTTGATAGCGCTGATTGAGGCCGTAGAGAAGGGTGGCCTGTGGCGGGAGGGAACAAGCCTCCCACATCCCTGCTTCCTCAAGCAAGCACTTCTGGATACCAAGCCACCTAACCCCGAGCAGCCTTAGGCCAAGCATGCTGGTCTGACTTATGGCTGGAGCCCTCCTTATACCTTAGTCGGTCTCCCAGGGCCTTCTGGTTGTACACTGTTATTAAGATCTCCCTATCAGTGGCCCCTGATACACACAGGCAGCTGTGGGTTGGGGTGGGGAACGGGGTGAGGGAAGTACAGAGTAGAAGAGTGTCTTCTTTCCTTTTAACCCCTAGACCAAACGTGGCCCAAGCCTCACCTCTTACAGGAAGTCATCCTGGGCCTACAGCTGCACTGAGGAGCCCCCATCTGCATAGCGCAGGTCTCCCTGGATTTGCATTGAATGGTTGACATGGTAAATTCAGAAGAGGTGCCGCTCCTCTGTGGGTTGGGAGGGCGGTGGTGTAACGTGGCCTGGTGTGAAGGTCTGGCCAGATTTCAGGCCCCGGCTGAGTGCCCCCAGGCAGGGTACAGTCTGCACAAGTGAGCAGTGGCCTCGATGGCTGTAGCTCTGGGCCCATCTCTGCCAGACTTTGGGGGACTGGAGAGTGGGAACTGTTTTAGGGATGGTACACCTTGAGTACGGTGGTCTCTGTCTTGCTGAGGAACAGAAAACATTGTGGGTTCTAAAAAAAAAAAAAATCTAGGGGCGCCTGGATGGCTAAGTCGGTTAAGCATCCGACTTTGGCTCAGGTCATGATCTCACGGTTCGTGAGTTCGAGCCCCACGTCGGGCTCTGTGTTGACAGCTCCGAGCCTGGAGCCTGCTCCGGATTCTGTGTCTCCCTCTCTCTCTGCCCTTCCCAGCTCGTGCTCTGTCTCTCAAAAATAAACATTAAAAAAACAATTAAAAAAAAAATCTAGACACCTAGACTCCAATTTTAGAAATTCTACCTCCGAAGGGTCCCAGAGTCTATTTTGAAAATTTGTCATGTGACTCTGCTGCCCAGCTGGTGTCTGGCCCCTAAGAGGTGCCAGCAAGCATTTGGAGACTGTGCTAAGGGAAGTGCAGCATGTCTGTGGGACAGTTAGGGACCTGTGGCTTCAGGGGACAGAGCCAGGGGACATCAGAGGGAGGGGAGTCACTTTTTATTGTATTTCCTTTTGTACCGATTGGACCTTTGACCTACAAAAAAAAAAGTTTGGCTGACAGATGGAGTTGCTGTCATCTGTGTCAGGGACAGCAAAGGCAGGCCTACAGCAGGGCCCTGGGTCCGGTCAAGGACAGAAGTGGGCGGGCCAGAGGACCGATTGCTGTAGTGCGCACATCCCACCTCAAGGTGGCAGCAGCTGCCCAGAGCCTGCCGACTGTGTCTGGGCGGGACTGTGAGCCCAGGGTTGCCAGATCTTCCAGGTTTTTCAAGATAAGCCTGAAATCAAATTTTCTAGTGGAATTAATTGTCAACTCATTCAAAAATTTAAGCAGCACATGCTGAACACAACCTGCCTGCAGACCGATGATTCTGACTGCAGGCCACGGGTTTGTGCCTTTGGATCTGAAAGGATGCCATTAAGTGTAGGGCACCTCCGAGGCCGATCTGCAAACCAGGGCAGAGCCATCTTGTGCTTCTAGAAAATCGGAATGACTTCCCATGGGGTCCACACAAGAAGAGGACAAAGCAAGTGCCCCGAGGTGGACCATAAGAGTCACTGGTCCACTCATCATGATTTAATTCAGCACAGATTTATTAACCTCCTACTGTATGCCAGTCTCAGAGCCAGAGATCCAGCGGTGAATGTGACAGGCACAGTTCCTGCTCTCTGCGACCCTTCATTCTAGCTGGGGAGACATACTCGAAACAAATAATTGCCTAATAATTCATTTGTGATATGTAAGGTGCTGCAGTAGAGCTGGGGGTTAAAAGTTAGGGTTTGATTCCTGACCCCACACCCTTAGGTATGTCACTTTGGCAAATCACCTGATCTGAGTCTCAGTTGCCTCATTTCTTGCCTGTAAAGTGGGTAAGATAATGTCATTGGGTTGTTCTGGGGACTCATTGAGATCAGGCAAATAATAAGCTGCTGCACACAAGAGGGGGGCCTAGGTGTGGCAGGGAATCCCCCCCTCCCCCCCCCCCAGTGATGTTGGGGCTTCCTGCCAGCAAGGGCAGTGGGAGGCCTCCTGTACATACAGAGGCTCAGTCCCCCGGTAACCGCCATTCTGCTAAGGTGGTGGCCATGGGCATCTGGCTATTCTGCCTCTGTTTCTTACCCTCTCTGTCCACTTCACAGTAGGATCTGGTGCCCAAGGACAGGGAAGGTACTGCTCTTGACCATACCGGGAGAAAACTGGGCCTTTCCAGCTATGGGCGACAGCCCCCTCCACCGAGGCTGCTGCATTTTGAGCTCCTCAGACCCTTAACTAAGCTTTAAAAATCTGGGGGCATGTATAAACCAAGGCAGAAAATCTTCCCCATGCCCCTTCAGTGCAGAATACCAGCTTCGGCGGGCCGAGGTCTCAGTCACAGGGCCCTTTGGACCTTCTGAATGACCCGGCCCAAGAGGCAGGAGGCAAATGGCAAGGGACTGAAGTGTCAGCAGTGTTTCTGGGGCCTTGAACTTCAGCTCAGTGGGGAGAAACCTCAGTGGTCAAAACATGGTTCGAACTTCCTGGGCACCTAATCCAAACTTCCGCCCAAAGGGAAAGCTCCTTTTTCTTTCTTTCTTTTCTTTCTTTCCCTTTCTTTTTTCTTTTCTTTCTTTCTTTCTTTCTTTCTTTCTTTCTTTCTTTCTTTCTTTTTCTTTCTTTCTTTTCTTTCTTTCCTTCCTTCTTCCTTCCTTCCTTCCTTCCTTCCTTTTCTTTCTTTCTTTCAGTTTATTTTGAAAGGGAGAGAGAGAGCATGAGAGCAGGAGCACGTGGGGGAGGTGCAGAGACAAAGGGGCAGAGGATCTGAAGCAGGCAGGCTCTGCACTGTCAGCACACAGCCTGATACAGGGCTTTAATTCATGAACCAGGAGATCATGACCTGAACCAAAGTCGGCTGCTTAACCAACTGAGCCACACAGGCGCCCCTGGGGAAAGCTCCTTTTTTTTCCTTTAACATTTATTTATTATCAAGAGACAGAGAGAGAGAGAGAGAGCGTGAGCAGGGGAGGGGCAGAGAGAGAGAGGGAGACACAGAATCCAAAGCAGGTTCCAGGCCCTGAGCTGTCAGCACAGAGCAGGACGCGGGGCTTAAACTCACAAATGGCGAGATCATGACCTGAGCCGAGGTCAGACACTTAACCGACTGAGCCACCCAGGCGCCCCTCAAATATCTCTTTTCCACCAAGGCCTGCCCATCCCATGTCTAAGCACAAAGGTCCCAGGAGGAAGAGACAAGCTTCAGTTTCCACTCAAGCTAAAAGGAATGGAGTGTGCTCCTTGATGACAGCCCCCAGGCTGAGGTCACACCGCCTGGCCTGGAGTGCTGTCAGGGGAGGCGGCCCCACTGGGGGATGGGCACTGGAAGACAGGATAGAGGCTGGGGAAGTGCTCAGGCACTCCCCACTCACAGGCACCCACTGCTCCTTCCCTCCAAGTTGTAGGCCTAGAATTTGAATGAAAAAAGATTTCACTAGCCTAGCTCAGGCTTCTCATTTTAATTTGATTTTTATTTTTTTAATTTATTTTTATTTTGTATTTATTTTAGGAGAAAACTGAGGCCCAGGGCTAAGTGCCTCTCCGAAGGTCAGAGGTGAACCAGAAAGCCAGGATTTTTTGAGGTCATGGTAAGAAGCATCAGGCCTTCAGTTCCTTGTGATGCATCACTGTCACGAGGTGGGAACTCAGGACCACTGTGGTATTAAGTCAGAGCCACCATGGGGTTGGTGGGAACTAACTGGGGTATCCTCCCTCAGCCCATCTGGACTCTTTTCAGGCTATTTCCTAAGCTCTGCTCCCTTCCCTACGGGTCTTATATGAACACGAAGTTCACTGCCATCTGTAGGACGCCGAGTGTCCACACAAATTTCTATCTTCACACGGTCTTTATGTCCCAGTTACGCAAAACCGGCATCTAAAAGATCCCTCCACGCACCAGGTCACCCGTGCCAACCTCTAACTGCTCCGTGCCAGAGGCTGAGGATGAACGACGCTGAGTCCCTGCACAAGCCTTACTTTGTCCTATCGTCTGAACTATCGTTCTACTAAACTCCACTTGATCTTGTTCCTGTGTTGCCCCGCGTGGCCATAACCCTTTAAATTCAGCTTTTTCCCCCAGAACAACTGATCATCTTGGTCTAAGTAAATCTGGAAGCCAATTCAAGGCATCACAAACGCTCATAATCCTTCCCAATTTGAGTATAAACTTGGCCCACTCACTGGCCTCCGGTTGATAAAGCCAGAGCCGAGGAAGCACGTGCGAGGCAACCAGCAGACCCTCCTGCAGTCTGGCCACCGGCACTGTCTCACCTCTCACTACAGATGCGTGGCTTCCAAGGGCTTTTATACAGATGTCGAAGCAAATAATCCTAGGCAATTAAGGCCATTTCCCGAATAGCACCAAGGAAAGCTGCCAAAGGCTTTCCCTGAATTGACAAGCAAATCTCTGACAATGGTGAATATAACCTCTGGATACAAGATGAAGTAGATTGCGAACCTTAACCACCCAGATCAAACGCTACTCTAGAAAGTAAGGCTCCCTTTAACCTCTTCCCAGAAGGTTGCTACATGGGCACAGAGGATTAGACGAATATTCCCACTTTGGAGTCATGGCTTCTTTGGCAGTAAAGCACTGGAGGGCACATCCCCACCCCACTGGTAACATAAAGCAAATACACTGTCAAATACCTCGAACTAGGATCTCCAGATTTCCTCTGAAGCCTTCTCTAGAAAGCCCACGAAGCCCATGCCTTAATCTGCCTTTTTAACAGGGACATGGGAACAAAAATAAGCTTGTTTGTGAATAAACATCTGAAAGACCATCGGGACAGCTGATCTGGGCGGGGCATCAAAACACAGTGAGGATTGTGGAAGAAGACAAAGCAGGACCACTCTGGGGCAGAGAACTTTCTGTGATGTGTGCACTGGGTGTTTCTGGAGGCCAGAGGCCCCGTCTGGAACAAACAGCAACCAGGAGGGCCTCTAACACGTCACGGTTTATTACCTGTAGAGAAAGAAGTCACTGCCACCAACAGCACTGTGCAGTTTTATTAACCATTCAAGTACAGTAGCATCTGGGAAGATCGGGACAGAATTGGGATTTAAAAGTGAACAGATATTCAGCATCTAACAGTTTGAAAGAAGCCACTACATACTCTTTTCACAAACAGGTTTTCACAGAGCCAATACAGTACTAGCCATTAACCCAGCACACCAGGTGTGCTGAAGTAGAAAAGATGCAACGAGAAAAATAGCTACATTAGAAAGACTTCAACACTTTAGAAAAAGAGTAAAACACTTTCAGTTTCTCCCCTTTAGCCCCTAAAACAACATCATACAGTCTGGGTCTACCTATACAGTCCTACATCAGCTTCTAGAATATTTGTCAGGAGGGCAAAAATAAAATGACACTGGCCAGTACAGTCTTTGGATATTTGGGAAGGGGAAGGGGAGAAAGTCAGTTCTCAGAACAAATTAGTCGGCTTCAGTTTCATCAGCAGGGTCTTTGGACTCTTTGTTCTTCCGTACTTCTTCAATGTGCTTGTCCTGTGAAGAAATGGCATTCGTCATCAGTCTAATTCGAAAGCCTGCCAAGGCGCTCACCCCGAGAGTCCCAACGGCAGCATCAGGGCGCGTATTATAGATCAGTGGGAATCACATCGCATACTTAGAATTCTAAACATGATCTTCCAACTTCCTTGGGTCACTCGGGGAACCTAATGACTGAGCCTCCTACGACTCTTCCACAGAATGTACAACTATTCTGGAAATTATTGCATAGTCTGTCTTATTTCATTTTCATATATTTTTTTAAAGATTTTATATTTTAAGTCATCTCTCCATTCAATGTGGAGCCTGAACCACGACCCCGAGAGCAAGAAAAATCGCACGCTCCACTGACTGAGCCAGCCGGGAGCTCTGCTCCACCTTATTCTAAAATAAGATACCTGTCATTTAATGTGTCAGGGCCTGAAACTGGTGACAAAGACACCAACCACCTAGATCGAGGCCATTAGTTCAGGCACCTCATTGGGGCAGACTTCAAGCTCTTGACCCTCTCAAAGCCAGGCTGGGACACCAACCTTCTCCCGCAAGCGCTCCAGTTTGGCAGCCATCTGTGCCTCTCGGTTCTCTTTGTTGGCTTCCATTTTGTGGGTCAGCTTTTCTTCCGCCATTTTACTGAAGTTGTTGTTCTCCTCGATCGCTTTCTGAAGCACTTCTTTCTCATGCTCCCGCTTCTCAGCAAGCTGCTTCAAGACCTCGGCTTCGTGGGACTGAAAAATGTGTTAAGAGGCTAGACTCTCGGACGTTTATTTAGCATTAGGTACAATGACAAAAGAAATGATTAATCGGGAGGACTGAAGAGAGACAGAAAATGAAGTCTCCTTAAATAACACCTAAGTCAAGGGCCTGAATTATCTGTCTCAAAATATGGCGAAAACCATACTGTTTTTCTGGTATTTGTATTTACTTTGGAAAACTGCCCAGGCTGGTTCAGAGTCTTGCACTACTGTTCTTTAAGGGAATCCCTGTAAGATTTACTGCTTAATGGTAGCAAGAGGACTTGAGCGATGTGCACGCGACAAAGGAGCTGTACTGTAAAGAATCTGGCTCTTGAACTTGAAAGTCCACCCGAAGAAAATTAGCTTATTATGAAAAAATGCAACCATATCGATAAAAAGAAAATCTATGAATGATAGGGAATTTAAGATTAAGAGCCCAGATTACTAGAGAGAGTTCTGTTTCGAGGAAAAACTTATCAGCTTTTCTCTTTAGAAGCTGCATTCACTTCCAGACCACTGGAGCTCTGTTACCAGTGTGCCTCCTTCAACAGACTCGGAATGGCTTGTTACCAAATAGATTCTGATGTGCTTGGAAGTATCACTGACTTGCGCAAAAACTGAAGAGCACCTGCCACTGGTTCTCTTCTGCAAAACCCCAGTCAGGGGAAATGTCGCTACATTTAGGCAGTTACTGCAGAAAAGCACAAGCTAGTGACGACAGGGCTGGGGTCGACTCCTTAATTTTTTTTGTCCAGCTACTGGCCGCATCTCCTCCACAAACTCAAAAACTCCATGAACCTCCATATGAACTCTATCTGCACAGAGAAACAGGTAGAGGACCCAGCCTTGCACACACTGTCACTCTTCCTGGAGAAATGAATCACGCGCAGGGTTGACCGTGGGTCAGTGCACATATACATGACATGTAGCACTGAAATGTCCATGGTGCATCTTACAGCAGCTTAAACAGGGGCCTGTGTATGTGTGTATGTGGTTAGATGTGTTAGACTTCAAATTGCATTAACTGTGTTGGTCAGGGGCAGGTTACCGCTTCACCTTCTTGTGCCTACTTTCCCTAATTTTATTAAAAAAAAATTTTTTTTTTCATTAAATAAACTCTACACCCAACACGGGGCTTGACCTCACCACCCCAAGATCAAGAGCCACATGCCGTACTGACTGAGCCAGCCAGGCGCCCCTCCCTAATTTTAAAATTAAACCCACTCACCTCAATCAGGGTTGTTGGAAGGGAATGAAATGGGAATTTATATATAAAGTTCTTCATGAAAAGAATAATATTGGATGGAAGGAAATGCACCAAAACGTTAACAATGGTTATTTCTGGGAAGTAGGATAATGAATATTTTTAATTTTCTATGCATAAACTTTTGTGATTCTCAATTTTTCTATAACAAGCATTTCCATACTTGTTGATTCTTCGGATTTGTTTTTGAAAATGGATACTTTACAGAATTGCTTAGGTAAGAGAAAAACTGCCCTAATATCATCATGCCAGGAGCAACACAATCACATTACCAGCAATCTAAAATGTTTTTATTGTACAGTTCTCAAAAAGCAAAACAAAACAAAAAAACCCACAGACACAACACACACAAACCACACCGAACTAATTCCCTCCCCCAAAAAAGGGAAAGAAAAAGAAATCATGCACCAACAAATCTATTTTTCAAAGAGAAAGCATGAGAGAAGCAGGAACTTTGGTTTCAGACAAACAGAGGCTTGAATTCTGGCTACGATACTCACTAGCTACAGGACATGGGAAAATGACAACACTCCCAAGACCATTTTCTCCTTTCAGTATCTCAGACATCTACCCTTTAGGGTCATTGTATTAAAGAAAAATAGAAGTAAAGGACTTGGTACATAATAGGAGTTCGGTAAGTGATGCCTGGCCTTTTCTTCTTCCTGGCATATGTAATTTACACAGTGTGTAATTACACAGATGTGTAATAATCACATCTAGCTACAACTGTTTTTCTCCTGTTATGGAAATAAAACTGATTTGCCACATTACATAAATAAATACCCTGTTCTCTGTGAATTGTGATGTTTACCTTGCGTCTTTCTTCTGCCGCTTCTAATTTCTTCTGAATTTCCTCCAGGGAAAGATCCTTCTTCTTTGGAGGGGAAAGGGGGAATTCTGGGACGGATTCTTTTGATCGAGGGCTGAGAATCAGCTCAAAAGCCTGGCCTGAGGCACGCTTCTCCAGTTCTTTCACCTGGATATCTGGATTTGATCATATTTATAACGTATTCAGAAAAATGGGGTTTTCCTATTCTAATAAACTATCCTGTAATTTTCTAAAAACTAAATCAATTTAATGAAAAGATTTAGGGCTGATGAAGCTTCCGTTTGCAGGCAAGAAATTACGTAAATACCACCTCTCAGAAAACCAAAGCTCAGTATTTTTGGATTAATAAATACCATTCTGAGATATCAGTGCTTGACAATCACTTTCATAATAAAAGAAAGACTTGTGCAAAACTCCACAATTTTGCTCTAGACCAAGCCAAATCATCAAATGGTGAAACAATTACAAGCTCTCAGTATATTCAAGTGATATTTTTTCTTCTTTATTCTCCGATTTATAAAATGGGTTTTTATTTATAAGACCAAAACACAACTGCCAAATTAATGGCTTGAGGCCTGAATCCATCTCCTATTATAAAATCCTAAACCCATCAGTATTCAGCTTTTCCAAATAGATTACCTACCAGAAGAAGCCATGGTGAACAGAAGACAAGAGACTGGCAGTGTATTCTACACAATCCACTGGCAAGGAAAACCCTGAAAACGATTTTTAAAAGCATGCAATCAATTTCTTTGCATTTCTAGGTCATTGATCCAAAGGGACCTCAAATAACATCCACATAAATCAGTGTCAGAAAAATCACTACTGTGGAATTGAATAAGACATCATTAACTAGAAAATCATAAAAATCTAGAAAATACTGAAACATTGGTAAATTTGAACTAAATAGAACATTGGTTTCAGAAAATCAAGTCAACTGAGCTTGCCTGTTCAAAAAACATCCCCGCGATTTTAAAATTTAGACAAGGTTAAGTCACAATATATATTTTTCTCCTATAAACTCTAAAATACCCCCCCCCCCCACGCCCCCCGGAATCAGCGAGAAGATATTCCAGATTCAACTCAACAGTGAGACCGGAGCCATCTTAATACTGCCTACAACTCATTGTGCAAATGAAATACCCACCCCTGCTTTGTCTGTGTCTGCCATGGTGGAAAACAAAACGCCCAAGCTAATATTAACCAATAATGTTGAACTCCTATTGTTCTTGGGGCCTAAGCTCCTTATCCAACAGCGGGCAAAATTAATCAGTTTTATGAACCTCTAGGCTTTAGGTTGTAGTATTTGCTGCCTTATGAAAAATTCTACATTCCCCCCCCCCCTTGATTTTTTTAAGGTCATTATCCTTGTAGACCCCAGCCTGGTAAGAAGACATAAGATTACAGATCCCAACAGCTGGAAATTAAAATCCGAGGCAACGAAACGGTCTAACCCCGGCAGAGCATGAGACGCAGCACCGGACCCAGGATGGGCGTGGCCCCGGTCAAAGCGAGGAAAAGCGGGTGGCCGCCCCCGGCCAATCAGAGCACGCCCTGCGCTCCGGCCCCTGGCCCCGCCCCCTTCCTCCCCGCGCCTTTTCGAATCTCCCCGAACTCACAACACCCCGGAGCCCGCGCGCGTGGGAAGGGGAGGGATGGGCGGGGCTAACGGTCCTATCTGGGTAACTCCGCCCTTCCCGGGCTAGCCCCGCGCTGACGAACCCCCCCCCCCAACTCCCGCCAAAAACATCTCGAGGCCACCCCCACCCCTGCAGCAGCTCGGCGGGTGGGGCAGGCCCGGGGAACTGGCCGTGGGATAGCCCCGCCATCGGCCCGCCACCTCCTCCCTTCACTCCCTCCCAACCTGCCTCCAGCCTAGTTGTCTGTGCCCCTCGCCGCGAGAACAGGATTGCTCTCGTGGGGTGTCAGCCTCTCCGGCTCGGCCCTAGTCACTGGGCGAGGGCGACAGCGGGGAGGGGATGAGGCCCTAGTCGCCGGCAGTCTGGCCCTAAAACCGCTGCTCCCTAGAGCCGCCCCGCCCCTTCAAACAATGGGGACCCCAGTGGGGCCGCGACTGCAGAAGGAAGGAAGGAGGCAAACGAAGGCCCACGCCCCCTATTGTCTCCACGACTGCACCCCGGGCTAACACCAAAGACTTGCCCAGCTGGCCGCGCCCCCTCCCCACGATAGCCGCGCCCCCAGGGAGCGGGGACAAAGCCGAGACTCCGCCCGAGCCACACACAAAGCGGAGCGACCCCCGCCCGCCAGCCCCTCTTGGGGCCCGCGGCCACGCCCGCCGCCCTCCAGCAGGGGGCCGCTGCCATGGCCCGGCCCCTCCCGCCGGCCGCGTCCCTCTCGCTGGCCCCTAGCCTCCCGCCGCCTCCTCCAAGAGCCCCGCACCCACCTGCTCGGTCCGAGCCGCCTGGCCACACTCTGAGCACCAACAGACCCGGGCGCGCACAAAAGCGCCAAACAGCGGCACGTGACCTCCCGACCGGGCTTTCTATTGGCTGAGAGCCGCGGCACGTGCCGACCCCTCCCCCCCAGCCCAGTGGCCCCGCCCCCCGGGACCCCCAAGCACCTCGGGAAGTGTAGTTCAGGCTGGCCGGGTAGGCGGACAATGCGAGGGGTTGGCCGCGTTTGGGGGTCTCCCCGGTGTGTGCAGGGGGACGGGGCGGTTGTCTGGCCTTGGAAGAGGGTTATACGATGGCCCCTAGCCTGGGTCTGAACCAGCCCTCCAATCTCTAGGAAAAGGGCGGGGCCGGGCGGGGCGGGGTCCCTCTGTACCTCTCAGAGGGTGGCCGACTGGACTCCGCCTCTGTTGAGCCACGTGCCCCGCATCGCCCCAAGGGCAACGCTCGGACAGCGAAGGGCCTCTCCGGTGCTACACCCCCTGCTGCCACCTAAGACGCCCAAGCCCTTGTTACAGGACAATGCCACTCTCTGCCCTTGTAAGGCCCTCTGCAACCCAGCGCCCTACCTCGAAACCCGCATGTAACCTGCATTGTGACATCATCATAATCCCTTACCCACTCAGTTAACAGGTCCTGGGCGTGGCCCTTCCTCACCGTGTGCCTTCTCCCTACCAAGCTCGGGTCCTGGAGCTGGTGACCAGAGAACAGTGGGGGAAAGGCGTGAGGCTCTGGAATTTGATCTCCTTTGCTTAAATGCAGACTCCATCTGTTCAGCCTAGCCTTTTGCCTGATGATAGGGAAGGAAGAGCAAAAGCAGTTCTAGACTACACAGACTGCAGTTAAGTGTTGCTTTTGTTCTTGGAGCACGTGCTCCCCAGTGCAGTGCTGGGCCCTTTTAAAGAATCAAAACAAAAGGGGGAGCCACAAGGTCACGGTTCCTCCTGGCCTGGTTAGATGAGAAGTACAGCAGAGCTACAAAGGAAATTGACCGGAGCTATCTTAGAATGACTGGCCTCCCTCCTCCCACAAAAAGGCCAGAAGGAAAATAAAATGAACGTGGTTTCCAGATCCCTCCTCCCGTTCCCCAGACCAAGGCTGTGTCTTTGGGATTCGGCTGGTGGTCATAACACCAACGTGTCTGCTTTGCGATCCTCATTGGGCAGAAGGACACCTTCATTTCATGAATCCATGGGTTCAGTTTTCCCATACCAAGAAACGAAAATGACTAACTGCTGAAACAACAGCCCTAATTTTGAAAGACTCTCCATGTCCAGCTAGTCCCTAGGGATGTACCAGAGATAAATACAATAGGTGCCTGAGACAAGGAAAACTAGATCATACAGGCAGCAGACACCCCACACAAAGCAAACAATTAGCAATTCGCTGTTGGCTGAAATATGCTTGTTGTGGCATTTTCTCCAACAATCGCCCTTGTGTGGGGTCAGCCTCTCCCCCGCCCCCAATCTAAGTGGTTTTCCCTTAGCATGTGAGCAGGAACAGGAATAATTCAGATTCTAAGCCCTGAAAGGCTTCTCCCTCTCAGACCAAACTTAGCCACAAAACGGCCAGGTGTTTCCATCTGTCAGTTTTCTGAGTGAAACCTCAAAAATCGTTAGAAAGGCTGGAGAGGGGTGGGGATAAGACGGCACTGAAAAGTGACAGATTGGCAGGCAACACAAATAAGCACAGAACCCAAGGCCAAGAGGTCTATTATCCCCCGGAACCAGCCTTTCATGAAGTCTTTGTACTTGAACTGGAGGTTTGCAGAGGAAGGTCCCACCCATTTGATGCATTTTTTCTTTTAATATAAGAAACTGCCATGCAAAAATCTTACGCTTCTGACTATTAATGTTGTGACAGGAAAAAAAAATCTTTCAAAACACAGATTATTTTAAAGCACTTATACTGCTTCCCCCCACCTTTGCTTTCTCCCTAGAGCAGATGTCTATTTCCATGGAAACCACAGCTAGGAACGAAGATGTTAGAACTCATGTAGATTTTTTAATCTTTTGTAACGATGCTACTCAGCTTGTGGGTTTGTTGTTAGATGCCTAGCCCTGCCACCATCTCTGTGGCAAGGATTTCCTGAGCTCCTCACTACAGCTTGAGGACTGAGGGGGCGGGGGTACGGTTGTCCTTTTAATGATCCTGTGAATAAAAAGGTGTTTGTGTGGTGAGATGATCCCTGTTTCTTAGGTGGGGCTGCTTTTCTGAGATCCAGACCACAGCTGTTAATTGTCAACTCCTATGGGTGTGCAAACGTGAGCCCTGAAATAGGAAGGACTTTCAAGCCTAAGGAGAGAAAACAGCTTTGCCCCTTCACTTTGGAGGGGGGCAGAAGCTCCTTTCTTGCAAGCTTGCTAAAACTAACTTCAAAAGCCACTCCCTCCTGAAGCGGTAGCAAGGAGTTAATGTTCGCATCTTGGAGCTGTCTGTCTTTGCCCATGAGAATTATTTTTGCCTCTGCTCAGATGGTTCGGTCGGATTGCTGGGGAGCTAGCTGGCTGTGACTATGGATTAGCAGAAAGTGAAGTTGAGATATGGCAGCCATCCAGCTTATTTGATCTGCGTAGACAGCTAAAGGAGAGCACTTCAGGCTTCAAAGTCTAGATGGGATGTCTACACGGATCAAACGAGCCGGGCCGTTGTCAGATCTCCTCTGTTCTTACACAGCACCGCAGCCTTTGTTCATTGTTGGTTCTGAGGCTACAGAGGTGGCCTCTCACTCGGGCGCCGCCGGGTTCCAGCGCTGCTTACAGGGCCTGTCCTTGGCAAAAGGGCATTGTGGGAGAGGTTTTCTCCTTGTCCCCAGCTTCTCTGTTCCTTTTGTCCCCTTATCCTTAGGCACTGTGCTCTAACCCTCCCTCCCCTGTTCAAGCCCTGCCTGTGAATCTGCCATTTGACATGCCTGTCTCCCTCATTAGACTATCAAGTCCAAGAGGGCAGGGTTGTGCCTTTGTCTTGTCATCCCTTGTGCACAGAACTGGGCCTGGCCCAGGATGCTGGGATCTGGATGCTCACTGTTGGCTTTAGGCAAGAACAGCCTCCGTCATCTTCAGCTTCCTCTTCCATAATGCTAGACACCTGTACCATATAGGAGTGGTGAGGACTGAATGAAATAAAGTACGTGAAGGCATGTAGCATGATGCCTGGCACATGTTAAGTGTTAATGCTAGAGAAATTTCTTGATTACTATAGGTTATGGAATGAGTGAATGAATGGATGAATGAATGAATTCCCACCCTTTGGCGGGAATCAGTTACTGGGTTAACTCTTCCTATGTGGTGTTTTAAAAAATTCAATTAATTTCACATTTTGGACAACCCATACATGTGGTTTAGAAATTCGGGCGCCTGGGTGTCTCAGTCGGTTAAGCGTCCGACTTCGGCCCAGGTCATGATCTCACATCCGTGAGTTCGAGCCCTGCGTTGGGCTCTGTGCTGACAGTGCAGAGCCTGGAGCCTGTTTCAGATTCTGTGTCTCCCTCTCTCTCTCTGACCCTCCCACATTCATGCTCTGTCTCTCTCTGTCTCAAAAATAAATAAACATTAAAAAAAAAATAAAAGTAAAAAAGTCCTCCTCCCTTCCCTGTCCCCATCTGCCAAATTCACCAACCCTCCCCAACCATAACCACTGTTGTCAGTTTCCCATGTATCCTAGAGTCTCTTCAACAAGTTTGTACATGTGTATTCTTATTCCCCCCTTATAATACAAATGGTAGTCAACCGCAATTGTTCCACACTTAGCGTTTTTTCACTTGACCATACATACACGTCAGGGATGTTTTCCCTGTTCGTACATCAGGCGCATTTCCTTGATCTGGGATCCACTGTATGAATGTTCCATAATCTAGGTAACCTGTGCCCTATCCATGGCTTTTAGGTTATTCCCAATTATTTGCTGTTTCAACCACTGCTGTAATGAATACCTTGGATACATGGCATTTTCCACATAGGTGAGTATATCAGGAAGACATATTCCTAGAGTGGTATCGCAAGGGCAAAGGGCAAACGCCTTTGTAATTTGGATGTGCCGAATTGCCTTCCACGGGAGTCATGCTAGTTCAACACTCACCATTTGGTGTTTTAATTCATTGTCTCCGTTCATTCAAAAATGGTTTGAAAGGCTTTGTCCCTAGAAATTTCAGGCATCAGGGAAAAGGAGGGGGAGGACTAGAAATCCCAAGAAAGACGTGACTGTCAATTCTGTCTATATTAATAACTCCTATAAATACTTGACAAGCAGCAGCTGATCTCAGAACAGCTCTGGTGCGTGCGTGGTAGTACTCCTCCCAGTCAGTCTTGTGGTAGAAATGTCTGCAGGTGTCACTGTGAGACTGGAAGCTTTTTGAAGACAGTCTTTTCCTTGGTGGTATCCCACTCCCCTCCCACGATGCTTGACACAATGCCTGGCATGTAACTTACTTAATTAATTCAAAAATGTATTTTTTCCCGCTCATTTTTGTATCTCTGAAATTGGTTATGCCTCATGGTCAGTAAATAGCATGTCATAATTACTGATAGCATATTTTCTTAGTGGGACATAAAATAATGGTGTCTTAAAATCAATGGCATTTTTAAAAATAGGCTCCGTACCCAATGTGGGGCTCAAACTCACAACCCCGAGATCAAGAGTCACGTGATCCACCAACTGAGCCAGCCAGGCGCCCCATCGGTGGCATTTTTGAGTCCATGAAATATGGTAAAGTGTACCCATGTTAAATGTGTGGGTGGAATGACCAAGGTATCACTGCCCCTGCCTGTCTTCTCACTCTGTGTTCTAACCCTTATGGTTTTCCAGTTAGTTAGTGGCTTTGCTAGCCTCTTACCCTCCACGTTTCAAACTTCAGTCAGACTCAACTCTTCCCTTTTTCTCACCCAAGCCTCATTATGGAATCTTCCTGTTTTCTAGTTGAATGGAACCTTTAAAATGATAATAGCTACAAGAAGAACAAAGCTGCAGCACTCACACTGCCTCATTTCATTAACTTACTACAAAGTTACAGGAATCAAAACAGTGTGGTATTGGCATAGAGACAGACATATAGAGTAATGAAATAGAATAGAGAGTCTAGAAATAAACCCTTGCATATATGGTCAAATGACTTTTGACAAGGATGCCAAGACTCATTCAATGGGGAAAGGACAGTCTTTGCAACAAATGGTGCTGGGAAAACTGGATAGCCACATGCAAAAGAATGAAGTTGGACTCCTACCTCACGCCATATACAAAAATCAACTCAAAATGGACCTCAATATAAGATCTCAATATAAGACCCGAAACTATAAAACTCTTAGAAGAAAACACAGGGAAAAAGCTTCGTGACATGGATTTGGCAATGATTTCTTAGGTGTAACACCAAAGGGACAACAACAAAGGAAAAATATTGGACTTCACGAAAATTTAAAATTTTGTGCATCAAAAGAATATCAACAGAGTAAAAAGGCAACCCACAGAACTGGAGGAAATAATTGCAAATTATATATCTCATAAGGCATTCATATCCAGTACAAGAGAGAGCTCCTAGAACTCAACAATGAAGAAACAACCTAATCCAAATATGGGCAAAGGCCTTAAATAGACATTTCTCCAAAGAAGACATACAAATGGCCAATAAGCACATGAAAAGATATTCAGTGTTACCAATCATTAGGGGAATGCAAATCAAAACCACAAGGAGATACCACCTCATGTCCATTAAACAAAACCAAAACAAAAAAAAAAAACCCAGAAAATAACAAGTGTCAGAGAGGATGTGGAAAAACTGGAACCCTTGAACACTATTGGTGGGAATGGCAGATGGTATGGCCAAAACAGTATGGATGTTCCTCAAAAAACTAAAAATAGAATTTCCATATGATCCAGCAATTCCCCTGCTTGGTATATACCCAAAGTAATTGAAAGCGGGGTTTTGAAGGGATATCTGTATACCCATGTTCACAGCAGTATGATTCATAATAGCTAAAACATGAAAGCAAAACTTGAATGTTCATTTACGGATACACAGATAAGCAAAATGTGGTCTCTCCATACAATGGAATATTATTCGGTCTTAAAAAAGAAAAGGAAATTCTGGCACACACTACAACATGCTTGAGCCTTGAGGCTATTAAGCTAAGTGAAATAAACCAGTCACAAAAAGACCAATACTGTACGAGTCCACCTACATGAGAAGCTTAGAGTAGTCAAAATCATAGAGACATAGAAAGTAGGACGATGGTCCCTGGGGCTTCTAGAGAAGAGGGACTAGGGGGTTAGTGTTTAGTGGGGACAGAGTTTCAGTTTTACAAGATGAAAAGAGTTATGGAGATGGATGAGATAGTGGCTGCACATTCTGGATGTATTTAATATAACTGAATTGAAAACTTAAGAGTGGTTAAAATGGTAAATTTTTACCATCTTTTTAAATGTTACGTGTATTTTCTTACAATAAAAATAATTGGAAAAATGGTGATAGCTTACATATTTCTAGAATGCTTACCATGAGTCAGACACTGGTCTAAACACTCCCCATGTGATAACTCACTTAACCCTTATATCAATCTTATGAAATAGTATTAGCCTAACTATAAAGCTGAGGAAGCAAGGGCGACTAACTGTCCCAGTTTGCCCAGCACTGAGGGTTTTTTTCTGGGATACAGGACTTACTAGTGCTAAAGGTAGAAAAGTCCCAAGCAAACCTGGATGAGTTGGTCATCCTAAAGGAAACTGAGGCACAGAGAGACCATATCTTCCTTAGACCTGTCAAACAGGGTCCTTGTCCTAGGCCTTGTATGTTCAAGGGCCGCACTCTGACCCTCCAGCTGTGCCCCTTCCCACAGGCAAGCAGTCCCCTGGGGCCAAGGATATGAGCCCCTCTGGAGCCTGGGCAACCCTTCTAAATCACACTCTGAGTATCTAGGACTCTAGAATTCCCTTTCCAAATGGCCTTAGGCCACTTTCAGCCCCTCCACCAGCCCCTTCCCTGGTTCATCCTCCCAAGTGCAAACTTCCCTGCCTGAGTGCAGGCAGGACTGGCTACTGTATGGAAGGGGTATGGACAGAACCTGGGCATGAGGGCCAGGAAGAGGAGCTGGGAAAAGGAAGCCAAGGGGGCTGGCTCTGTTACACTCTGACCTGGAACTCCAAGGAATCCAAGAATTCTCAACTCAAACCCTGGCATTCTAGATTATTATGGAGGTATATTTATCAGGGTAAAAGGGTAAAACATACATTAAAAAAGAATTAGTGATAACTCTTAAATACTTACACCTAAGGTATGTGGCCTTCTCTTTTATACTCCTGCCTTGGGTCTGGCCTGCAGAGATTAAATCACGTGTCCACCTAGGCTACCCAGAAGTGCCGAGTCTGTGCAGCCTGGTTCCAAGTCTATGCTTTGAGCTATCACTCTAAACTGTTTTAGCTGGCTAACTCCAGTACTTGACCGACTGAGGAGAAAGGGCCCCAGGACATTAGACGTTGGCCCAAGGTGACACAGCTAATTCATGTCACCACAGGAATTTGAATCTGGTGTTTTCAGTGATGCTGCAGGTAACTGTTCAGTTACTACTTGTGTGAGCTTGGGCGGATGACTTCTCCCTTTTTAGGCCCGTGTCTCATCATCTGTGAAATCGGGAGAATGCCCCAACTTCATAGGGTTGTTCTCAGGAACCACCGCCTGAAATGCTAAATGTAAATAAAGTTCCTAGCCTTGTGTCGGATGTGTAACAAACCCTCAGTAAGTGACGGCTGCAGTTTTAACCATCAAGTACGGCTCCGATCATGCCACTTTTCTGCTTGAAATTATTCGATGAATTAAACTTGGGGGAACATTTGGGCGCCTGGGTGGCTCAGTTGGTTAAGCTTCCAACTTTGGCTCAGGTCATGATCTCACGGCTCGTGGGTTCAGGCCCCATGTCGGGCTCTGTGCTGACAGCTCAGAGCCTGGACCCTGCTTTGGACTCTCTGTCTCCCTGTCTCTCTGCCCCTCCCCCACTCATGCTCTGTCTCTCTGTCTCTCCAAAACGAATAAATGTTAAAAAACAAAAGCAAAAAACTTTGGGGCACCTCAGAGAAGAAACATAAAAATTCCTGAA
The DNA here is from genome assembly GCF_046562875.1 of Panthera onca. Lineage (NCBI taxonomy): Eukaryota > Metazoa > Chordata > Mammalia > Carnivora > Felidae > Panthera > Panthera onca. The sequence continues at coordinate 202,165,001 of NC_138346.1, read as the reverse complement.
ATCTAAAAAAAGAATTTTTTTTAAGACTCCCTTAGATTTATAGTCCGAGGGTTATCCTTGGCATGGCATTTGAGACCCTCCATGAGGTTACTGCAGTCTAACTCAAGATCAACTAAACTCTGAGACTCTTTGGTTCTTGATGAAGATCTGTCATCTGAAAAAAGGATAGTTAGAGGGTAGCACAATTAAGAAGCATGGAAGGACTTAGCTAATGACAGAATGGACCTCGTAAGAATGAAGGAGATTCTTGCTATGAGAAGTATCCAGATGAAGATTTGTCAGACAGCTGCTGGGAATGCAAGAAGGATTCTTGCCTAAGGAAGCAGGTGGACTCCCCTCATGCTTTAAGAATCTTCTTTAATGAGATGGGGAAAAGCTGCTGGTGATATTGTGCTAATGGAGTAAACAAAGGCTACCCGACCACGTGTACGATATGAACTCAAGCGGGAGCAAAATGCGCCAAAATTTTTGTTTGGAGGGTAAAATAACAACTGAGTTTAGTTTTCTTCTTTGTACTATTCTGGAATTTCCAAACTTCTTCAAGTGAACATATACTATTATCTTTTAAAAACAGAGAAGAATTTTGTCCTCCTTACTGATCTGATGTACTCCCATGTCTCTGAAACCTCTACCCTCCCACTCTCCCCCCTCCAAATCTCCGCTTTACTGGACTATTCTCAGCTCCATGAAAAGTTATACATCTAATATGTTCCAGTGTTTTGCTGACACTAATCCTCAGCCTTGAATCCCTTGGCTTCTGTCCCTATTGAAATTCTCTCCACCTTCAAGGTCTTGATTAATCTCTCTGACTCCTACATACTATGCCTGGTATTGAGTCTATCCATATACATCTTTGTCCTCCTCACTAGAGAACGCGTTCCTTGAGGGCAGGATTATATATGATTTTTTCTTGGTATCCCTATAGTGCCATGTATAGACACTCAGCAAATATTGAAACTTTGGGCTGAAGTCTTCTTGACCACTAAATAACTCTTAAGGGGGTGCCTGAGTGGCTCGGTCGGTTGAGCGTCCAACTCTTGATTTCAGCTCAGGTCATGACTCCAGGGTTGTGGGATCAACCCCCAGGTAGGGCTCTGTGCTGTCTGTGGAGCCTGCTTAGGATTCTCTCTCTCTCTCTCTCTCTCTCTCTCTCTCTCTCTCTCTCCCTCTCTCTCACCCCCCTGCTCAACTCACTCCCTTTCTCTCTCTCTTTCACAAAAATAAAAATAAATAATTTTTAAAAAATTTAAAAATGTTTAAAAAAAACAAAACAACATTTAGGGCTGATTATCAGACGTATAACTGAGAGTATATCCTGAGGTCTAGAGTCTTGCGATTCAAAAAGTACATTAAAAATATTTTTTTACTTGTTTTTAAGTTTTTACTTTTTTAATTAATTTTTTTAATGTTTATTTATTTTTGAGAGAGAGAGAGAGAGAGAGCAGGGGAAGGTTGGAGAGAGAGGGAGACAGAATCTGCAGCAGGCTCCAGGCTCTGAGCTGTCAGCAAAGAGCTGGACGCAGGGCTCGAACTCACAAACCATGAGATCATGGCCTGAGCCAAAGTGGGATGCTTAACTGACTGAGTCACCCAGGTGCCCTGATTAAGTTTTTACTTTTTTTTTTTTTTTTAAGTTTATTTTGAGAGAGAGAGAGAGAGAGAGAAAGAATGCACATGCAAATGCAGGGAAGGTGCAGACAGAAAGAGGAAGAGAGAATCCCACACAAGCTCTGTGCTGACAGCTCACATCTCAAGAACCATGAGATCATGACCTGAGCTGAATTCAAGAGTCAGATGCTTAACCGACTGAGCCACCTGGGTGCCCCTAAGCTTTACTTTTGAAATCATTTCAGATTTCCAGAGAGTTGCAAAGAACAAATACACCGAGTTCCCATACACCTTTCAGCCAGCTTGCTCTAACATTGACATCTTACATAATCACAGAACATTTATCCAGACTAAAACATTAACACCGGTACAATACTACCAATTGCGTGGCTAGCTTTAATTGGATTCTCCATTTTCCCATCGGGGTCCTTTTTGTGTTCCAGGATCCAATTCAGGACACCAGTTTGTATGCACAGCATGTCCCCTCAGCCAGTGACATGTCTTTTAATGTGAAGCCTGGGGGGGGGTGGGTATTGCTTTCTATTGTTTCTTCTAACCAACCTTTTCCCAAACAATCAAAAGATGAGCAAGAAAGATGATGTGGGGATGGTGAGCACACTGGCTCTCTGTTGGGCTTTTTGGGGCTTCGGACAAGTAAAGGGACTGTTCCTCCCACATGGGGCCAGGAGGATGGCTTTCATTTCATAAGATCTAGTCTTTTTCTTTTTTCTTAAATTAAAAAAAATTTTTTTTAACGTTTATTCATTTTTGAGAGAGCACGAGCAGAGGAGGGGCTGAGAGAGAGGGAGGCACAGAACTCAAAGCAGGCTCCAGGCTCTGAGCTGTCAGCACAAGAGCCTGACGTCGGGCTCAAACTCACGAGCTGTGAGATCATGACCTGAGCCGAAGTTGGAAGCCTAACCGACTGAGCCACCCAGATCTAGTGTTTTTCTTGAATGGGCATTGGTAGACCTAAAGACAGAGGGGAGTTACTAGTTACTTTTAATTCATTAAATTTCTGGACCATTCCATAGCCCATTTCTCCATGGCCTGCCATGGGAACATGTTCCCGGTTACTTACAAAACTTCCAAGCAGTTGGCATTTATCAGCAGTCTTAGCAATTCAGTGAGAACAGAGGTTACAGCTGTCACAGGAAGTTGAAATCAAGCCTGCTGCAATCACACCCATTGAAAGGCGGGTGAAAGTGAAGACCGAGTAGAATTCCAGCCCGGGAGGTGGGGGTGGCTGAGGTGTCAGGAGGAGGGTGGGATGCTGCGCAAGAGAAAATACACAAGGGGAAGACAAGCTGATGCCTTACTGGAGCTCGGCTTGATTTATAGACCTTCACGGGCTTATTGCTAAGCTCTTGCATCGATTAGTAAGTATCAGCACTGCCGGGCTTTGGCCGACCCCACAGCAGCCTCCTCCTCCTTGGTCTTCCTCCTGCCCCTGCCTCAAATCCACTCCCCGCATGGGCACCTGCCAACTCAGGTCCCCGGAGAGTGCAGCCTCCAGCTAATCAGGATGGGTGGGGTCTACTACTTCCCTGGGACCTGCCTTACCGAAGAGCCACAAGCTGGGTGGAGGCTTAAATGGCAGTCTCACAGTTCTGGGACTTAGAAGTCTGGAATCAAGGTGATGTCAGGGTTGGCTCCTTCTGAGGGCTATGGGAGAGAATCTGCCTCTAGAGGAAACAGGGCAACGAAATGCCCAGATGAGAGAGTAAGTCCCGTAGGGCAGTGAACTGCCAGTGTTCCTCCCTGGCTCCAGCCTTCGGGTGAGAGTGGATCCCATGCCTGGGAATGGGCGGGGCAGGAGCACCAGAGCCCCTGAAAACCCTTCAGGGTGGGACCAGGACTTTAGGGATGCTGACCCAGAATCACAAGATCGCAGGGTCTCTGACCTGAGGGATTTGAGGGGTCACACAGTCACTCTTCAACCCCTTCCCTGAATTTTTACAACTAAAACAAACCCCCAAAATTATTCCCATTCCCCATCACCTGGAATTGACCATTGTTTACATTTTGACATATTTGTTTTCAGTGTTTTCTTTATGACTACATCGTTTTAAATTCCTTAGCCAATATATGGATGCACTGTCATTTTTTTTTTAAAGGAAAAATTAGAATGTTACAAGGAAAGCTAAAGTTCCCTTTCACCTCCCCTGGCTATCCCAGCTCCTTGCCCCTCTCCCCCAAGAAAGCCACTCTTTTGAGCTGGGAGTGTATCTTTTTATTTTTATTTTTTTAATGCATTATATATGTTTGAATATACCACAATTGTGTTTGATATGTTGCAAAATGGTATTATGTTGTATGCATTATTCTGCAACTTTCTGCCTTATTATCTTAGAGCTCTGCCCATGTCCCTGCATATATAGATCCAATGTGTTCCTTCCAACTGCAATCTAGTGACTGATTATGAAAATAGACTGTTTTATTTATACTTTCCTTACTGATGGTCATTGAATGGTTTTCAGTGCTTTGTTATTAGATACGATCCTGCAATGGACAGCTTGCCCGAACACACCCCGTGGAAGTATTTCTCTAGCGTAGAAACCAAGAAATAGAATTGTTAGAGCACAGGGTACAAACCCGCTTCCCCACAGCCTCACCAATACTTGACATGGTCTAACTTTATGTTTATAGACGAGAAGACAGGCCTGGGGCTGTATTGCTTTCTTCTGGTCACAGTGCAGGTTACGGTTCAGGGCCAAGACCCGACCCCACACTCCCCCTGATTCCACGGAGTTCAATCTTTTCACCACACAGTATCGTCACTGTCACTTCTCCCCGGAAAATCAAGGAGAGGCTGGTGTAAGGAGGCGGGTGGGGAGGGAATGGCTAAAATTCTCCAGCATGGCGACTATGCTGTGAGTGGAAATGACTCCAAATCCTCCCAGAAAATGGCTTCACTGTGCGGCACGGATCTGCTCTCCCACGCGGGGAAGTTTCTACCTGCAGCTCCGCACGACAGTGATTGGCTCTTCCAGCCCAGACAAGGGTGGGGACAGAAATGGCGTCTCTAGCAGCTGATTTTTCAGTGCAGCAGCCCTGCTCAGGGAGGAGGGGCGGGGGAGGGGGAGGCCAAGCCTCCCGGGACTTGGGCAGGTGCGGAGCCCATGAAGGCAACCCCACATCCCAGGCTCACCCAGCAGACCGCGGCACGCGGCACCCAGCACGAGCCCCAGCGACCCCTCCCTGCCACTTGCAGCACCTTGAGGGTGGGCTGGCACTGGCCGGGCCCTGCAGGCAGCGCCTGACTGGCTGGAATGGAGCGAGCGCGCTGCAGAGAACGGCACTGACAAGTCCCAAGGACCTCCCAAGCCATCGAGCACGCAGCCGCGCCCACCGGGGCAGCTCTGAGACGCTGGACCCCCGGAGGCATAGGCAGCCACCGCCTGCCGTTAGCTCGGAGTAAGAAATGCAAGGCTGGGTCAGCACTTCTCACTTCCCGGGCTCCGATCCGGCTGCAGCAGGGACCCCCGTGGAGGATGCACGGACCTCCGAGGTGCACAAGGGCAATCTGGGTGAGGTCCCAGATCCCAGCCCCTCTGAAGAGCTAGTGCTCCCAGAGCTAGTGCTAGTGTGAGGTGTTCCTCCCCAGGGGCCTGTGGCCAGATTTCCCTTTTTCCTCTTCAAGGCAGGAAAGACCAGAGGAAGAATTTGCGGGAAAGAACAAAGCTGGCACCGCCCAGCCTCCTTTGCAGAGCCTGGAAGGCTCCCTCCTCTCACAGTTGGCATTACTTGGAAGATTGGTGTTTTTTCCTTAGCAAACTTTTCTTCTTGGCTACCACGTTGTGAGCCCTTGTCAGATGCCAAGCACTGTGCTGAGTGCATTATCCCATTTCCTCCTCCAGATGACTCTAAGACCTTAGTCTTGGAGATGATAAGCAACTTCCCCAGGTCACACATATAGAGTGGGATTAGGAAATTCTCCCAGATTCTGTGTTTTAAAATTTGTTTTGATTATACGAGTTTTTTTCCCCCCAAGCAAATTAGAATGTTTTTCATAATAGTCAATTCATAATTGCATGATGCTTTATGGTTTCCTAAAAACTACTACATAAACCCATCTACTTTAAACAAGTTTTAAAAATGAACTATCTGCTCACTCTTGCTAGTCTTTCACAGATCCTTTTGGCAAAAGTGACAATGGAGCACAGACACTGCAAACATCAGCATGCTATTTTTACTCAGTGGGAGGAGGGCGTGGAGGGCTGATGTATGGCTGGCAAGAGAGCAAATAGGTAACACGTTTCTGGAAAGTAGTTTGGCCATTTGGATCAAGAGTTTGAAGAACTGTCCTTGCCCTTTAATGAGGAAATAGGCATCTTCTAAGGAGACAGCACCAGCTGGCGATGTATGTCAAATGCACATTTCCAGGGACCCAGTAATTCCACTCAAAGGAATCTATTCTATTGATGGATGTGCTAGCACGTGGTGAAAATGGTGTGTATATGTAAGGACATTCATTACGGCACAGCTCCCATAGCAAAAGCTGGGAACTAACCTAAAACCATTTCAATAGAATTAATTGTGGCACATCCATTTAAAGAAATTCTATGCAATATTTTCAGAAAATGATGCAGTTCTCCTTTTTATATATGGAACAATCGTCAATATTAAATGAAGAGAGAAAAGTATAAAAGTATAGCTCTGATATGCTATTTCTAAATGAAAAAGGAATATATATGTATGTATACATGTGTGTATACACGTGTATGTATAATACATGTCTGTGTATATGCATATGCATATATATATATATATTTTTTTTTTTTTTTTTTTTTTTTTTTTTTTTTCCTAAGAAAGATACACAAAAAACCAGGCAATTTACCTTCGGGGGAACACCACAGCTGGGGGGACCAAGTAGAATAAAGACTTTTTTTTTCATTGTCTAACTTTTAGTACCTTTGGACCTTTGTTCCATGTATGAATATTAGCAATTCAAAATTCCACTTAAAAATAGATTCACTAACATCCTTCCTCTGGACCCAGTAATTTTCCTTTTGGGAATCTAGCTTAAGGAAATCATTGCATTTCAAAGATTTGTACAAAAAGATATTCACTGAAGTGTTACGGTGAAAAATATGTAGGCAACTGAAAAGCCCAACAATAGAGGAAGAGCTAAGAAAATTACAGTATGTACATGTAATGTCCATCATGAAATCATAAAAAAAGGATGCTGACAAAAATATGTTACCGACACAGGAGAATGTTTGTAACATTAGGTAAAAAAAATGCCGGATAGAAAATTATCTCTGCAGTATGATCTGATCTGGTCACTGTAACAATAGTAGGACACAGAAACTGATTGGAAGCAAACATGCCAAAAAGCAGGCAATTGTGGCAAATGAGCAGAGGGACTGTGAGTGATGTTTTCTCTCTAGATGGCTTTCTATACTTTTCCACTTTTTTTGCAATGAGCATTCTTGGATAATTAAAAAAAAAAACCTTAAAAATAAATCCCCACAGTATTTAGAAAAATTAAAGATATACTAACACATTAACCTAACAATTCTACCTCTAGAAATGAACCCTACATCAATAGGTGCACAAATGCACAAAGCATAATATTAATAACAAAAGATTATAAACAACGCAAGTGTCTATCAGAGGAGACCACTTCATAAGCACAGAACATCCATAATGGAGAATATGAAACGTGGAAAAATCTACAGGGTAACATGTTATTGTAGCAGGAAAGGCAACTTGCAGAAGGATATGGATGTTATGATTGCATTTTTTTGAAAGGAAGAAAAGCTGAAACTCTGTGTTTGTGCTGTTGGTACATACATGCATGAAGGATGCTAAAGTTTACCAAAAGTTGTCTTTGGGGAAGGGAATATGCTTTGGACTCTATGTTTATCTGGGGCATTTGTGTCTTTTATAAACATGTGTTCCTGTAAATCACTTGTGTAATTAAAACATAATATAGGGGGGAAGCAATACACATAGAGAAAGCTCTAAAAAATACACAATAAAATCACCAGCAGTTTTCAGCAGGAGTGACGTATCGGCGCTTGAAGCGATGGGTGATCTTCTCAATTGACTTTATATACTTTATGTACTGATTTTTTCTTTACACCCACACGTGAGCTACCTTCATAATTAAAATAGCAACACTGAAAGCCCTGTCTGATCGGCAGTAGCCCGTGGATTTCTCCAGCTCCGCTGTCCCTGTTCTAGGGCTCTGCTCTCTTAGGTAACCACCCTGGTCACGTGCACCGCCCAGGCACTCAAAGCCCCAGACAATACCCTGCTCATTTCTCCTCTTACCTAAGAGGAGGAAACGGAGACGCAGAGACACAACCTTCTGGCAGCTTTGCTGGGAAAGTGGACTCAGGCGACCTGGATCCCAGGCCCCTTCTCTCCCACCTCCAATTTCCAGAGATAACCCATAGGAAGGGAGAGCCGAGGACTGTTTCCACCAGGGCAGGGAGGACAGGGCTTGGAGCCATAAATTAATGATATCAGTGTAGCATCAAATGAGGGAACAATAAACCCCATCATTTGCCGAGTTCCCTCTAGGCTCGGCTTCAAACTCCTTTCCCAGACAATGGCTGGTCCCATCCCCAGACAGCCTCTGCCAGGTTTTCCAGAAAGACTGTGACAGAGCATGGGGCCAAATTGGCCTCTGGTGGCCAACACTCTGGGTTTCACCTCTAATGACTTATCCCCTCCAAGGAGGGAGGCTTGGAAACCCTCCGGAGCCCAGGAGCTCAGCACTGGAAGATCTGTTTGCTCCAAAAGCTGAGCAGGAGACAAATGGTGCAGCGGGAGGGCACTGGCCTAGAAGCCAGAAAAGCGGCATCTCAGGAGCCAGCACCGCCTTGTCTCCTTTTACGACCGTGGCAACTCACCAGATCCTGTGAGTCTGGGCGCTTCAGGGGCAGACAGGAGCCTCTGTATCTGGGGAAGAAAGGGCGGTGTCGAGCCCCCTCCCCCTCCATGGCTGTCTCAGAATCCTAGATGCTGGTGAGGCTGCTGTTCCCTTTCCCAGCGCAGCTGCTGCCTGTCTGTCTCCATGGCAACCAGGCCAAAAGACTAATTTGCCAGGGTCCAGGCTCTGGAGCTTCCCTTGGAGCAGGGTTTTAACTTGTCTTTCTGCAAGCCAATCTTTTGCCCCTCCCAGGATCCTCTCATGGCTGCATCCCCTAGCCATCGCATGGGAAGGACACTGGGCCAGCCAGAAAAACGACTCCACGTGTCCTTTATAAAACCTGTCCCACTTAGAGGAAAGACACACAGCCTCCTGCCCGATGGCCTTATAATCACTGGTGATTCGTGTTTCAGAGACCCCCGTCCCGCTCCCTCGCTGCTCTGGGCTGCTAGTACAGGTCTGTAAGAACAGAGGGCTTAGGGAACAGGTTCGCTGGTAATGAGGTCCCCAATCTTATTCCTTTTCATTCCCTCAGGCTCCTTGCCACTCTCTGCTAGCCTATGGCTGGTCCAGAAGTTCTGCTGTGACCTGTCTGGTTCTCACAAGACTGAAATCTTTTTTTTTTTTTTTTTTTTCTTTTTGAAGCAAAATATCTTGATGACCACCTCTCTCAGAAGTTCACGGAGGGCTTGGCAGGTACTCAGCTTTCCAGAACTCTCCCTTGGATATAGTAAAATTTGCCTAACTATGTTGGCTTCCCCCAGGGCCATTTAAAATCAAACAGCTATCTTTTTCCATTTGTGCTCTGCTCTGCTGGCCTGCCTGTGAGCTTCCTAGAGGACAGGGATTATACAGCGGTCTCTTCCCAGGATATGGCATATTGCCTTGTATGCAGCAGATGGGTTGACGAACACTTCAATAGCACGGAAGCACCTTTATATACCAACCAAAAAAAATCTGACTCGAGTCAGAAGACCTGGTTCTGGGCCTAACCCTGCAGCTAACTTGCTGTGCAACTCTGAGCAAGTCTATTGCCTTTTCTGGGCCCCACTCTCTCCATCTGTGAAGTAAGTTGGACTGTGATCTCTAAAGCTTCCCCCTCAGCTCCAACACCTTCTGTTCAAGGGAGAAATCCACACGGGTCTTCATAGGGGAAAACGGGTCAAGAGCAGGATAAATTAAAGAAAAAAAAAATCATGAAATGGTAACTTTGGACCCTAATGTCCCAACTGGAAAGGACTCCGTGAAGAAATAACACAGTCTGTGCAGATTAAATGCCATCCACGAGATGAATTCTGGAGAGCTAAGTTACCTGCCCTATTCACAGCCCGATCTGAGGAAGGTGTCCTGTGGAGTTCTCTCTGTACAAGGTGATAGTGGATGGTGACCAGATGGCCTGGTATATGCTGAGCCCAATGGAAACCAACTCCCGCCATGGTGGCTTGGCTGAAAGCCCTGCGTAAGGAGGCGAGTCATGCCCAGCAGCAGACCAGCACAACCAGCCTCCTTCTCCTAGGAACCGCCGACACTAGGTGCTCATGGGACCCTACAGCTCGGGCTGTAACCTGAACGGCACTGCACTGACTTGGAAGCCAGGGATCCTGGGCATGTCCAGTAGCCGAGACAGTAGAAAACAGCAACCAAAAACCTCTCCTCCTCCAGTGGAACCTGGCAACAAAATTCCGTCACTGAATTTCATTTACATGGGCTTCTTGTAACCCGGAAAGGCAACCTAATACACACTGACACAACCAGCTGAACATGCCACAGAGGGAACCCCAAGGCGACTCCTAGGCCCCACTGCAACAGTGAGAAATAGCTACCACACTTCCTCAAACAGCCCCTGCTCCAACCGTGCTAAACTACTCACATACTCTTCTCGCACATCATCCCGTTATTTCTGCTCGCTGCCCCTCCCCCTCCGCACCCCCCCCCCCCCATCACCTTCCTACTCCTCTGCCTTCTGTGGGGCCTCCTCTGGTTCCAAATGTTACTCACCACACCCCTTTCTGGATTCCACAGCACTTTAGGACCCCTCACTGGGAGGTCTCCTCGACTGTGGACTTCAGTTTAAAGTCCTCATGTCTAGAGGCGCCTGGGTGGTTCAGTCGGTTGAGCGTCTGACTTCTGCTCAGGTCGTGATCTCAAGCTTGTGAGTTCAAGCCACGCGTCGGGCTCTGTGCTGACCGCTCCGAGCCTGGAACCTGCTTCAGATTCTGTGTCTCCCTCTCTCTCTGCCCCTCCCCTGCTCATGCTCATGCTCTGTCTCTCTCTCTCTCTCTCTCTCTGTCTCAAAAATAAACATACATTAAAAAAATAAAAGTTAAAAAAATAAAATAAGGTCCTCACGTCTATGCCATAATTCTTTGTTTACATCTGTCTCTTCTCCCTTTGAATTCCTCAAAGCCTGGAGATTTCCTTGGGTCCTCAGTACCTATCGCAGTATCTGGCACAGGAGAAGTAGTCTATAAACATTTTTTCTAGCACTGAGTGAATGCATGAAAAGTAACAATGAGAAAGAAGACCTCATTTTTTGTATGAAGATGTTCAGAATCATGCCTGGCATTTGTTACCGTGCTTTTAATACTCTCAAAGCATTTCTTTCTTTTTTTTTTTTCCAAAAAAATTTTTAAAGTTTATTTATTTATTTTGAGAGAGACAGAGACATGAGAGCAGGGGAGGAGCAGAGAGAGAAGGAGAGAGAGAGAGAGAGAGAGAGAGAGAGAGAGAGAATCTCAAGTAGGCTCCCAGCTGCCACTGCAGAGCCAGACATGGGGCTTGAACTCCCGAAACCATGAGATCATGACCTGAGAGGAGACCAAGAGTCAGATGTTTAACCGACTGAGCCACCCAGGCCCCCTCGAAGCATTTCTAAGGTCACTTGTTACTTGGAGTCTCATCATACCCAAGAAGTGGACAGGGAGAGGGCTATGGCTCCCCACAGTAGAGAAGGACCCCAAGACTCTGAAGAGTGCAGTGACCTGCTCAAGGTCACAAGAGAGATGGCTCAGAGCTGGAGAAGAGCTGACCTCCTGACTCTGATCTGAAGCTGGGGTTCATCTACCCACACCATTGGCTTCCTGATGTCCCTGTGACCTCCCACGTGGGAGGGGGTATCGGGAAAAGGAAGAGAGCTTTACGGCCGTGGATCTTCAGCCCTCTGGGGGACCCTCTCCTTCTTAGAAGAAGACCAAATCCATGGCCCCCGGGAAGCAGGCATCTAGAACCATGGAAGCACTGGGCTCACAGCCAGCAGAGTTGGGTTCCAGATTTGGGATTTCCACTTTTTAGCTGTTTAATCTTGGGTAAGTCATTTACTTTTTCTTTTTTCTTTTTTTTAAATGTTTTAATTCATTTTTGAGGGACAGAGAGCAAGCAGGGGAGGGGCAGAGAGAGAGGGAGATACAGAATCCAAAGCAGGCTCTAGGCTCTGAGCTGACAGCACAGAGCCCAACGTGGGGCTTAAACCCACACACCATGAGATCATGACCTGAACCGAACTCGGACACTCAACCGACTGAGCCACCCAGGCGCCCCTCGTTTGACAGGTGCTAGCTTCACAGGGCTATTGTAGAATCTGTGGGTTTCCAGAACTGAAGAGAATTTATACTCTGTTGAGGTATCATACCCATGTGAGGGGGAAAGACAAAAATAACATGGCAAAGAAGGGTGGACAAGGCCTCAAGTCTGAACCCATGCAAGGACATTCCCTCAGATGGAGTTCTATGTATGGGTGGAGGTCGCTGGCACAGCGACAGGGCAAACTGCCTTCTGTCATATCGTTCCCACCTCTCCTGCCATGTCCTTCAGTCAATTGATGGAAGGACAGAGTAGAGGGTTCCACTTTAACCTAAACCTGCAAAAAGGCATTTTCCTAAATTCCTTGACCTCAAACAAATGACCTGCTTATTTTGAGATCACTTTATTTAGTTATTTTTAAGTAATCGCCATACCCACCACAGGGCTGGAACTCACAACCCCGAGATCGAGAGTCACCCCGAGATTGAGAGTCACATTCTCCGTGGACGAAGCCAGCCAGGCACCCTGGTGATCTGCTTACTAGATTCACTGGGTTCTAGCCAGCAGCCTCTTTCCAAAGCACGCTTTGGCCATTTTGTTACTTGTTTTCCCCTCTAAAAAGGTGGGTGGGGAGCCCATACCAGTTCTGGCTCTGCCGGGCTTCATCGGAGCAGGAGCTGGTATGCACGGGGCCTTAGGGACAGTTACTTTTATTAAGTCCCTAGAAAAGCCACACTCACCTCTTCAGTTATTCATCACCAGATATTGTAAAGACTTGCAGAGGAGACAAAGAAGTCACTGGCTACCGTGACTGATTTTACACCCTCTGCCTGGAAATGGCCAGTTGCTACTTGCTATTGTTATTACTTTTTTTCCATTTCCATTAGTAAGGTTATGGGTTCAGTTTCTGCTCTCACACAATTAATGTCACCTGCAGACACGGGGGAGCTCTAGTCACCGCTGCAGACAGCGCCACTCCCATCGTGCTGTGCGGTAAACATTAGCCCGCCTGTTCTATCCACAGGACAATCAACTCCCCAAAGACGAAATATCTGCCGTATTCACGTAAGTATTTCCGGTGACCGGCACAGGGTCCGCACACTGTGGGCATTTGGTGATTACGGCTACCATTTGTCACACGCTGTGCTGGGCACTTTTTAATGTATCATCTCACGTGATCCTTACAACATCTCCAGGGAGAAATATTATCATTCCCATTTACAGATGGGGAAACTGAGGCTCAGAAAGGTGAAGTAACTTGTCCAGGGTAACACAGCCCGTAAATAGCAGACTCAGGATTGAAGAGAGGCGGACTAGCTTCAGAGGCTGTTGTCTTGCCATTTTGTCATAGGCTCGTCACCATCCACCTCCGCTGCTGGAAAAACCCTTTTTTTCAGAGGGCCGTTTCTGCAGCTAAGGCAGAGGCTGGCTCTGATTCTCTATCTTGTATTCCTGACTCTCTGGGGTCCCAGGTACTCTCAGTCTCCCCAGCAACAGAAAGGGACACTTACTCTTTTTCTTGATGTCTGCAGTGGTGGGGGCAAGGGTTTCTCACAAGTGCACGGGGGCTAACTGAAAAGGAAAAAATCATGATTAAAATAATGAGGCAGTCGAGGGACACTTCAGGCTCATCTGTCCTCAGGGGAGCCTCACATCCTAATCTGGTCCAAGCCACTCACCTCCCTCCCCGGCGGGGCTGATTTGATGGTCTATAAGATGATGGTAATAATGCTAAAGGGAAAGGAGGTATGCGGGAGGAGTTAAGACTCAGATGGGGCGAGATTAGAGATAAAAAAGCACGAGTTTCAGGCTGAATTTAGAGCATGACATCATTTCTTTTCGGAGTCAAAAATCTCTTTTAAATTATGTTTATGAAATTGCGTTTTGGAGTTCCATAATTTCCTCATATTGCTCATCTTCTCCCTCCTATATAACAGGAGTCAGAAAAAGGGAGACAGAAGTCCTGAGGGTGCCGAGTCTCAAGCCTTCACAGGACAGACTTGGAGACTCAAAGGCTCACAAAGCCTCCGCCCCCACCAAGGAACGAAGGACGGTGAAAACAGGAGGGGACAGCTTGGAAGGTGGCTTTGGCTAGCTCCAGGTGCAGGAGAATTTGCAGTGGGAGACAAACAGGTCATGGGGACAGAAGCTCGCTGTGAGCTGGGGGGGTGGTGGTGGGGGGTCCCTCACCTGTGTGTTTCCCCGGGGCCCACGCCTGGACTGCTGAAGCAGACACTGTCATCTGAGGGCTTGTGGGCTCGGAAAGATAAAAGTGGTATTTAGCAGAAGAGAGAAAAATGTATTCAACTCCCAGCCCAGTTATGATTTAGATGCAGCCGTGGGCAGAATAGCAATGAGCTCCTTATTTTAAACAAGTGGTAGAGAGATGAAAATAGATCTAGGGTGTCGAACCATTGGAGGTTTTTGCAATCCGGGAAAGGATCGCAGACCACACCCTTGTCAGGCAGGGAAGAGAGAGGGTCTTCCTTGAGAACAAAAAGCCTCTCTTTTCAGAGAGGGGTGTTCACATTATTGTTGTGGCGGGATTTGCGTCTAAATCATCACTAGAGAAGGTTCAGACCTCATCTTGGTGCTGGGCTCAGGGAGGGAGGAGTCTCCAGCCCCTGCCTTGGGACTCTGGACCCAAGTAAGACCCTCCAAAACTAAAGGAACCCCTGACTGGGTGGGCCCTCAGGGTCATGTAGCAAAAGCTATGACCGTGGTTCCACTCTCACAGCATTCTCACGGAGCAGGCATAAGTATCTGCATGCTATATATGAAGAAACTAAAGCCCAAGCTAAGGTCTAGACCAAGGTCACACATTTAGAAGTATAGAGTCATTATTTGAACTCAGGCCCGTCTGACCCCTAAACCCATATTTTGCCTACTACACCACAGAGGCCTTTGCTTGATTGTCACTTCTCAGTGAGGCCTTCCCTGAGTACCCCAAGTAAACATGCAGTGCCTTGTCCCTGGCACTCTCTAGGCCCTGCCCCTATTTTATTTCTCTTCTCAGCCCTTAAAAGCATCTGACCTGGGGTGCCTGGGTGGCTCAGTCGGTTGAGCGTCTGACTCTTGATTTCGGCTCAGGTCATGATCTCATGGTTTGTAACACGGAGCCCCACGTGGGGCTCTGTGCTGATGGCATGGAGCCTGCTTGGGATTCTCCCTCTCCCTCTCTCTCTCTCTCTGCCCTTCCCCCACTCTCTCTGTCTTTAAAAAAAGGCGAAAAAAGCAAACAAACCCAAAAAACATCTGACTTACTATATCTTCAGTTGTTTATTTGTTTTAGTCCGTGCTCTTCCCCTGAAAACTAGGCTTGGTGAAAGCCAAGATTTTTATCTATATCCGTAGTGCCTAGAACAGTATCTGAATTAATGAATATTCAGTGTATAAGTGAATGTTGAAAAGCCTCTTGCCTGACTTTCTACTGGAAAGCTAGCATCGAAATGCATACTGCTTTTGATAAAAAGCAACCCGATGATCCTTTAGAAAACCTAAGGGTTCTAGACTCTGATGGAGTAAAAGGGAGAGTACACGGACAGCGGGGCTGCCGTTTGGAAGGAAGGGGAGCGGAAGACGGCATTCAAGGTGGCAAGGGGGGTGAGATGTAGATGTGAGGTGCTAGCTCACAAGTTAATCCGAGTGCACACAGGGATCAGTGAATAAGAAAATAAGACAGGTAACTAGAGATGCTGACACAGACAGTGGTGCTCAGTCTCCAGAAGAATCAACAAAGCTGTTCCACAGCGTCGTCTGGCATGGATCGTGGGTGTGCTTGTTGCCAATAACTTTTTCTTCATTTAGGAAGATAAAAAAGGTGGGGGTGGGGGTGGGGGGTGGATAAGACTTCCCTGTAGGACAGATAGCAACTGTACCAGAGAAAAGATACACAAAGTCACTTGAAAACAGAGGTTCTTTAGCATGCCCAGACTGATAACTTGAGACAAATTTTTGGACTCAGCGGAGATAACATGAGGTTATGTAAAACCCTGAGTACAAGGCCTAGAACATGGGGGCCATGTGATGCTCACTATTAAGCTGATATCCTTTTCTGAAAATCTGATAAATGCAACGAACTCTCTCTCCAGAAAAATGCACATTTGACCATACACTCAAAATTTTGCATGCAATTTCACTGGGGATAGGAGCCTTCCAGAGCCTTCCAGAGCCTTCCAGAGCCTTCCAGAGGCTTCCAGGTCTACTGAACAAGGGGTTATGAACAAGTGCCTTAATGAGACAGAAGGGCTCTGGGGTCAACAAGATTTGGCTGTAACTCGCTAGAATAGAATCATACGCCTAAAGAAACAATGTGCTAATTGGAACAGGGGTTAATCAACCTTAGGAGCACAGTAGGCAAATATAGGCTGTCCCCATTCAAGCACTGCTAAGGGAGGGGTGCCCCTGGCCCAAGAACCCATTTGTCTGTCGCTGGTAGCAATGGTTCAGCCCTATTTCTGAGGTGTGTGTAGTAAGCCTTGGCTTGATATCTTTAACATTTGAATCATATCACCTAACTCCCCTGGCTCTGCTGGTGGAGGGTCTACGGGCAGCAAAAGCCCTGGCCAAATGACAGGGAGTCTGGTCCCCTCCGCTCACACTTTTCATTGTAAATAGTGAACTAGCATTCTGGGTTTATAGAACAGTCTGTGAGTATGGCTAACCCCTCCTCCTCTGCGGACATGCAGATAGGTCTTCTATGTCCTGGGACTGAGAGTTCGTATCTTCGACCAAGTTTTCAAATTTGGTAATTTCTCTCATAGGAATCTACCCACAGGAAATAATTAGAAGTTGAGATGTATATATGCACACAAAGAAGATATCCACTACAGTGGATTCCTAAAAGCTTCTTCTTTTCTTTTTTCTTTTCTCTTTTCTTTTCTTCTCTTTTTTCTTTACTTTTCTTAAAGTAATCTCTACATCCAGCATGGGGTTTGAACTTACAACCCCGAGATCCAGAGTCACACGCTCTACTGATTGAGCCAGCCGGGCGCCCCTAAAACCTTTTCTCTTGAATTAATTTTTAGATTAGCAGACAGTTATAAGAAATAATATTGAGAGAGTCTCTATTCCCTTCACCTAGTTTTCCCCAACGGTAACTGTCTCCGTCTGTTCAGGCCGCTATAACAAAAACACCATAGATGGGGTCGTTTAAAAAACATTTATTCCTCCCAGTTCTAAGGCTGGGAAGTCCAAGCTGAAGGCGCTGGCAGGTTACAGGTGTGGTGGGGGCCCTTTCCCTGGTTCAGAGGTGGTTGTCTTGACGCTGTATCCTCGACATGGCAGAGACATGGCAGAACGGGTGAAGGAACTCTGGTATCTCTAACCCCATTCACAAGGGCTCCACCCTCCTGATCTAATCACCTCACAAAGGTCCCACCTTCTAACACCATCACACTGGAGATTAAGTTTCAGTATACGAATTTTGAGGGGACACGTTCGATCTATGGCAGTAAAAAAGCTCATATAATCATGGATCAAGATGCTGGCATTCATGCAATCCTCACCTTATTCAGATTTCACTATTTTACATGCACTCATTTGGGTGTGTGTATTTCGTTCTATGTAACTTTGTCACATGTAGATTGTGGAGCCACTCCCATAGCCAAGACAAAACAGTTCTGTCACAAGGAATAATGTTAATTTTTACAGTAACAAAAAGTAAAAGCAAGTTCAACACCCAACATCAGGAGACTGCTCACATAACCTGTGGTATAGTCATAGGATAAAATATTATTCAGTCATTTAAAATGGTGAATACAGGGGCGCCTGGGTGGCTCAGTCGGTTGGGCGTCCGACTTCGGCTCAGGTCACGATCTCGCGGTATGTGAGTTCGAGCCCCGTGTCGGGCTCTGTGCTGACAGCTCAGAGCCTGGAGCCTGTTTCAGATTCTGTGTCTCCCTCTCTCTCTGACCCTCCCCCATTCATGCTCTGTCTCTCTCTGTCTCAAAAATAAAGAAATGTTAAAAAAAAAAAAATTTTTTTTTTTTAAATGGTGAATACAAGGGGTACTTGGGTGGCTCAGTTAGTTAAGCATCTGATTCTTTTTTTCTTTTTTTAATGTTTATTTTTAAGAGAGAGAGAGAGAGAGAGAGAGAGCGGGGTAGGGGCAGAAAGAGAGGGAGACACAGCATAGGAAGCAAGGTCCAGGCTCTGAGCTGTCAGCAACAGAACCCAATGTGGGCTCGAACCCACAGACTGTGAGGTCATGACCTGCACTGAAGTCTGACACCCAACCCACTGAGCTATCCAGGAGCCCCAAGCATCTGATTCTTGATCTCAGGGTTGTGAGCTCAAGCCATGGGTTAGGCTCAAAATAAATAAATAAATAAAATGGTAAGTATTATAAAATGTTTACAAAGATTTTTTCATATGGGAAAATGCTTATGAGATACAGAGTTGTACATATGATATATATATTTAAATTTTTTTTTGTTTATTTATTAATTTTTTTTTGAGAGAGTGAGACAGAGCGTGAATGGGGGAGGGGCAGAGAGAGAGGCAGACACAAAATCTGAAACAGGCTTCAAGCTCCAAGCTGTCAGCACAGAGCCCAACATGGGGTTCGAACCCATGAGCCGTGAGATCATGACCTGAGCAGAAGTTGGATGCCCAACTGATTGGGCCACCCAGGCACCCCTGATATGTATACTTTAAGGAATATGCTAGAAATTTCTAAATATCATTTACCTTTAGATGGTAGTATAGGTTGTACTCTTCTTCTGTTTTACTTTTCTGTATTTGTCAAAAATTTCTACAATAAGCATCTACTATGGACTAAATGTTTGTGTCCCCCTACAATTCATATGTTGAAGCCCTAACTTGGAATGGCATGGTATTGAGAAGTGGTGCCTCTGGGAGGTAATTAGGTTTAGATGGGGTCCTGAGTGTGAGGCCCTCATGATGGGATTAGTGGCTCTAGGAAAGAAGACAGAGAGAGAGACGGCTCCCTTTCTGTCATGTGAGGACACAGGGAGAAGGCAGATGTCTGCAGGCCAGGAAGAGGGCCCTCACCAGGAACCAAATCAGCTGGCACCTTCATTTTGGACTTCCGAACCTCTGGCACTGTGAGAAGTCAATGTGTCTTGTTTAAGCCCCCCAGTGTATGATATTTTGTTATGGCAGCCCAAACTAAGACAGCATCTCTTACTTAAAGAATGGGGGTGCTGGGGTATGTGTGTAGGAAAATACAAGAGGGTAAAAAAGGAAGAGAAACTAAATTAAAACCAAAAATTTCAATTCAAGGTTGAGACCCTACTGCGAGGAGGGACTGCTCTCTGGGGAGGCAGTGGCTCTATCCAGGGCTCCAAGGGCAGCAGGGGCCGTGGCCTATGGCTTTCCCAGGCACTGGCAGCAGTATAGAGGAGGTCTACAGGCCTTGTAGCTCCCGAGTTTTGAACAGAGTGCAACAAGGAGGTGAAGGCATCCTCTGGGTCAGCCTTATTTATGGAAGACAAGGAGGCTGGAGAGACAGAGGACCAGGGGCAGAGGGCAGGAGCAGCCCGCTAGCTCACTCTTGCCTGTTCCACACTTGCCTTCCTGATCTGAACCCAGGAGGAAGAGGGAGGGGGTGCGGGGAGCCAAACATAGGATGGGTGGAACATCTGCTCAGGCAGTAACCCGCAGGACAAATGAGGGCAGAGCTTGGGGCTGGACTCTGCCCTGCTGAGGTCTGGCCCCTCTCTGCAAGGAGACTGTGCACTATCTGATAAGAGTATTGGCCTGGGAATCAGCTATCTGAGTCTCATTCTAACCGGGCCTCAAAGCAGGGCAGCTTGGCAAAGCCACTTTGATATGAGGGACATTTTGAAATGACAGAACAGTCAAAATAAAAATTATCATTAAAAATTACCAAGTAGGGCACTCGTGATGGGCACTGGGTATCGTATGTAAGTGATGAATCACCAAACTCTAGTTGTGAAACTAATATTACTCTGTATGTTAACTAACTGGGATTTAAATAAAAACTTGAAACAAACAGGGGCACCTGGGTGGCTCAGTCAGTTAAGGGTCCGACACTTGATTTCAGCTCAGGTCATGATCTCACGGTTGGTGAGATTGAAGAGAACTGTGCTGATAGCTCGGAGCCTGCTTGGGATTCTATCTTGCCTTCTCTCTCTGCCCCTCCCTTGCTCATGCTTTCTCTCTTTCTCAAAATAAATAAATAAACTTAAGGAAAAAAGCTTGAAACAAATAAAAATTACCAAGTAGCTTCTGAAAGGCATATCCAATCCTTACTTTCTCTCACACCCTCACCTACCCCTGACTCTCATGCCCTCCCTGACCTTGACTCCATTCCTGATTTCTATCATGTCTCTGACCCCCTCTCCACTGCAGTGAGAGCTGGCATTAAGTGGGGTGCAGAGTGGAAGGGAGGATGTCTGCTTTGCATGTACCACTCGATAGTAAGAAAAAAAAAAAAAAAAAGAAAATGAAAGGGGCTCCTGGGTGGCTCAGTCAGTTGAGCAATTGACTTTTGGTTTCGGTTCAGGTCATGATCTCACGGTTCATGGGTTTGAGCCCCATGTCAGGTTCCATGCTAACAGCATGGAGCCTGCTTGGGATTCCCTGTCTCCCTCTCTCTCTGCTCGCCCCCCCTCAAATGTAAATAAATAAACATTTTTAAAAAATTATAAATTTAATGATGTGGTTTTTAGGGTAGATGTCCTCATATGATAGTGCTGTGCCAATGCCTTCCAGGGATGAATGGCTGCTTTCAAATCTGCTAAAGGTACTGGAAGTGCTTTCCCAACAAAACGAGAGATCTCAGGGAGGGTTCTTAAGTGAAAAAGCCAGAGGTCCCAGAAGGGAAAAGAAGAGGCAACTCCATCTGGCAATGAATGCCCTAGAATCCTTATGAGAACATGGGTGGTCTACCTGCCGGGAATTGTGCCCTTTGTGGGGCTGCCTGCCTTTCTGCCGTCCCACATGATTCTGGAAAACAGTCACAATGTCAGGCCTGCACTAGGCATAAGAAGTGGGCCATGGGTCAGTCCTGGCCAATTTCAGTACCTATCTCCTGTCCACAGTGACTGGTCTAAGACCTGGCTAAGATACAGAATCCAAGCAGAGTCAATCCCTTCCTTGGAGTCTAATAATACGGTCCCTGGGAGAGAACACTCCAGGATCTTCCTCTGGGACTGTGGACAAACATGGATAAAGATTGTAGATAAAGATGATGGGAGTCAGGGGGCTGTCGGCAGCCATCTTGACACCATGCAGATAGCCAGCAACCCCACTTCGAACTCTGTAAGCCAGTAAATTGTTTTTGCTTAAGCTGGATCGTGCCTGTTTTCTGGCCGTTGCAACTAACAGACCAGTTAACACATTGTTCCACTCCTTATTTTAGAAGGCCGGGGATTCCAAGATTGCCTAAAGGGAGGCTTGCTTCTGATAGGCCCTGCCCACTTATCAGAGCCCACAGTCAGACCTCCCACACAGGAAAGAGATCCTCTGTGAAAAAAAACCTCCCATACTTCAGAGGAACCTACACCATCCATCTATCTGTACTAATCAACCGAGTCCTTTATTCATAATTGCCTTTCAGTCAAAAAGAGATACATACCCAGGCACATAGTGGTGAAGCATCTGACCTCCGAGGATAAAAGCTGGCCTCCAGAGTTCCCAGAGATAAGGGATCAAGACGTAGATTGGCATCAGATCTCTTACCAACAGTACTGCATCCTGGAAGACAAAAGAGTGGGGTCTTCAAAGTTCTAAGGGAAAAAGTGAATTTGTATGTAGAATTGTCTCCCCAGCCAAATGAACATACATCTGAGGTCCCCCAAGGACCCCAAGTTTCCCTTTCAAAGAACTTTCAAAGAAGCATGCATACTCACACAAAACGAAAAAGGAATCCCAGAAAGGAATGGCCCTGAATGGGACACAGGAAACCGAGGAATGAACCCAAAAGACCTCTGAAGGCAGTATTTTATAAACTGCATGAACAAGAGTCTCAAAATTAGGGAACCCGGGTGGTGGACCTACAGGTGTTTTTCTGTACTATGATTTCAGCTTTTCCCTCTATTTGAAATTTTTCATAATAAAAAGTTGGGGTAGAAATAGAAGGACAAGGATCAGGAAGAAAAAAAAAATAACAGCACATGTCTTTTATGTCAACAAGAAAAAAAAGGGCAGTTTAATGCCAGGATACATTAAAACAGGTTATTCAATGTTTTGTTAACCACATAGATGTTTCCTGATTTACTAGGTTCTACCTTCTAGGTATTTAAACCCGTGCTCATTAATAAACACGGGGTTTTTAACACTTTTCTTTAATGTTTATTATTATTATTATTATTATTGAGAGCGAGAGAGACAGAGCATGAGTGGGGGAGGGGCAGGGAAAGAGGAAGACACAGAATCCCAAGCAGGCTCCAGGCTCTGAGATGTCAGCACAGAGTCCAACAGAGGGTAGAACCTACGAACCATGAGATCATGACCTGAGCCCAAGTCGGACACTTATATTGAGCCAGCCAGACGCTGCAAGAAACACAGGATTTTTAGGTTGCACGATGTGAGAGCACTTAATACCACAGAATTGTACACTTAAGAGTGATTAAAAGAGTAAATTTCATGTTATGTATATGTTACCACAATAAATTTTTTTTTAATGAAATGTGATTTCAAAAACTTCAGTACTTTCATTATTTTTTAAAACTCTAGGGGCGCCTGGGTGGCTCAGTCGGTTAAGCGGCCAACTTCGGCTCAGGTCATGATCTCGCAGTTCGTGAGTTCGAGCCCCGCGTTGGGCTCTGTGCGGACAGCTCAGGGCCTGGAGCCTGCTTCCGAGTCTGTGCCTCCCTCTCTCTCTGACCCTCCCCCGTTCATGCTCTGTCTCTCTCTGTCTCAAAAAAAAATAAACGTTAAAAAAAAAAAATTAAAAAAAAAACAAACTCTAGTTGGAGCTCAGGGTACCTTGGTGGCTCAGTCAGTTAAGCATCTGACTCTTTTTTTTTAAATTTTTTTTTAACATTTATTTATTTTTGAGAGACAGAGGCAGAGCATGAGCAGGGGAGGGAGGGAGAGAGAGAGAGACAGACAGACAGAATCCAAAGCAGGCTCCAGGCTCTGAGCTGTTTGTTAGCCCAGAGCCCGACGTGGGGCTCGAACCCACGAACTGCGAGACCATGACCTGAGCTGAAGTCGGACGCTCAACCGACTGAGCCACCCAGGCACCCCAAGCATCTGACTCTTGATCTCCGCTCAGGTCATGATCTCACGGTTGTGAGATTGAGCCCTGAGATGGGCTCTGTGCTGATAGTCTGGGGCCTTTGTGGGATTCTCTCTCTCTCTCCCTCTCTCTCTGTCAAAATAAATAAATAAACTTAAAAAAAAAAACAAACACCAAAACTCTAGTTGGAGCTTTTTAGGAAACAATACATTTTGTTATGAAGAAACATGTATGTGCGGCAAGAAATAATTTTGTGTGTGTTCCCTTATACACGTGAGCAAGGGTTTCTTCAGGTTTGCCTGGGAATAGACTTGCTGATTGTAGGTGCATCTCTGACTCTGTACAGTATTTTTTTTAATGTTTATTTATTTTTGAGAGAGAGAGCGTGAGCAGGGGAGGGCCAGAGAGAGAGGGAGACAGATCCCAAGCAGGCTCCCCGCGGTCAGCACAGAGCCCTTTTTTTCAGACTTGTGCATTTTGGGTGTGAAATCTGAATTTCATTTTTATAGAGCAGGGGTGAGCAGTATGTGATTTGTCAGCCTGGTTTAACATTCAGGACAGTACCCAACACGTGGTCCAGCAGTGACACAAGCAGGTGTGATGTTGGTTGAATTGAATTGCTGGGGACGCTCGTCCTTCGTGAAGTCCTTTGTGTGAAGGGGGACCAGTGTGTGCAACGAGCACTTAACAACCCTGCAGAATCGATCCCAGGCGCTGACAGCTGACTGGGCAGAGGAGATGTTGGAGCAGCCTGAGTGCGGCTTGCAGGGTGGGTTTTGTAGAGGAGGAAAGTCACCAGCAACACGGGAACGGAGGGAAGGAACGGAACTTGATGAAGAGGGGAGAGGGTTTTTAAGAGACTGTGGCGTGTCCCAAAGCTCAAAAGCAGGAGAGAATTCTTCAGCACTGAGGGAAGAAGATGGGTGTGTTTGGCAGGAAAGAACTTAAACTAGAGAATAATCAGAAAATACAGGACGGTGAGTTAAATTACTAAATTGATTCATGCCTCAGTAGCTTCAGTCATAAAGACAGGATACTGATGGTACCCATCTCATAAAATTGTTGTGAACATCACATGAGATCATATCTCTAAGGCACTTGGCATAATGCCTGCAACAAGTAAATTTAATGTTAGTTCTTGTTAACTAAGTCGTCCAAGATCACACAGCTCAACTCGCGAATGGGTGTCTAGGATTTGAATAGTTTCTCTGATTCCAAAGCCCAGACTCTTAACTGCACTGTGCTCTACTACCTACCATTTATTGCACACAGTGCTCCATACTCTACATTAGTTATCTCATTCACTCCTTATCACATCCCTGAGCTGGGTATTGCCATTTTACAGAAGAGGAAATTGGCCATCATTTAACTCTCTTGCCCAAGTTCACCCAGTTGGGTTTCACGCCCAGGCCTGCCTGGCTCCAAAGCCCTCTCCCCAACATCACGCTGGAAGTGTCCTGGCTTGGGTCCCAGTCCCAGATCTGCTACTGATCAACCTGTGTCACTGAGCCTGTTTCCTCATTTTGTACATACCAGGGGGTAAGTTAGAGAATGGTCTCTCTGGTCCCTCCACCTGTTCTGGAAAGGTGGATGTGATGAAATCAGACAGTGCTCCAGGTAGGAGGGAGGGGTATGAGTCAGACAGGATCCCCATCCCCATCTGAATGCACACCATCAACCAACAGAGATCCAGAGGCGCCAAGAGATGAGTCCTGGTCTCCAAAGCATTAGTCATCGTCTGCTCCCATGCCTCAGGGGACCAGCAGGGATGCTGATCCAATTATAGTGGATTGATGAGGGGCCTCTAGGATGATGAAAGGGTGGGAGAGGAGATGTCAGAGGGCACACTGGGAGAGCCGAATCACCCAGCCTGGAGAAGAGAAGGCAAGAAGGGCCTGTCTTCAAGTCTCCAGGGACTATGCGGTCTGGGTGGCAGGGGAGAAAGAACACAAGGGTAAGTCTCAGGGTGTCTGGGACTGGCCCTGTTCCTGGCTCTGACGCTAACAAGCAGGAAGACCTTTGTATGACAAGTTACTTCATCTTTCCAATCTTCAACTTCTACATCTAAAATATTAGGGACCTTGCTGTGATCTATCGAAAGTCAGCCCTCGACACAAGAATTTGTGAAAGAAAGAAAGAAAGAAAGAAAGAAAGAAAGAAAGAAAGAAAGAATAAAAACAATATCAGGGAAAGAACTTTAAAGAGAAACCCCACCAATTTAAACAAAGAAATGTAAACTATTATAGCTAAAAACAACTAAAAATGGCTCAAAACCCTGGCAATGGGGGGCACCTGCTAAGCAGACCCAAACAAAAGGGTGCCGGTTGATGCAACAGAATATTAAAATGTCATTTGAGGGGTGCCTGGGTGGCTCAGTTAAGCGTCCGACTTCGGCTCAGGTAATGATCTCACAGTTCACGAGTTCGAGCCCTGCGTTGGGTTCTGTGCTGACAGCTCAGAACCTGGAGCCAGCTTCCAGTTCTGTGTCTCCCTCTCTCTGCTCCTCCCCCAATCATGCTCTGTCTCTGTCTCTGTCTCTCAAAAATAAATAAAAACATAACAAAAAAATTTTAACGTCATTTATAGAGGCACCAGGATGGCTCAGTTGGTTGAGCATCTGACTCTTGACTTCGGCTCAGGTCATTATCCCCCAGTTCATGGGTTCGAGTCCTGCATTGGGCCCTGTGCTGAGTGTGCAGCCTGCTTGGGATTCTCTCTTGTTCTCTCCGTGCCCCCACCCCCACTCAAAATAAATAAATAAACTTTTAAATTTTTTTTTTTTCAACGTTTATTTATTTTTGGGACAGAGAGAGACAGAGCATGAACGGGGGAGGGACAGAGAGAGAGGGAGACACAGAATCGGAAACAGGCTCCAGGCTCTGAGCCATCAGCCCAGAGCCTGACGCGGGGCTCGAACTCACGGACCGTGAGATCGTGACCTGGCTGAAGTCGGACGCTTAACCGACTGCGCCACCCAGGCGCCCCAATAAATAAACTTTTAAAAATGTCACTTGGAATGCTGGATAATAATAAACATTTATTGAGCACTATGTGCCAGGCACTGAGGAGAGGTCTTGGCATGCGTGATCTCATTTGCTATCCTCGAGCATCTTCTGAGGTAGATATGATTGCATTTTTCAGATGAGTTAGCTGAAGCCCTGAGAGGTCCCATCACCCGACAAGTTAATAAGTGATGACATCAGGACTCAAATTCAGAGGTCCAGCTGACTCAGAAGGCCATGCTCCTAATTAATACTCTCCTGTTGGATGGGAGGACCATGCAGAAATAGAGAAATGCACATACGAAAGTGTGAAGCGGTGGGGGGAGAAGCCTCTCCAGAGTGATTATGTTAATGTAAGAATGTTGGCATCAACATTCGGTTTGGAAATTTATAAATAGGCAATTTAGGTTGATGGGAACTTACTTGGGGCTGCTAAAGTTTAGATGTTTCTGTTTAATTTTGGATAGTTAGAGAGGATAAGGGCCTAACTCCTTCCCTTGACATAGAAGGCCTTGATTTCTTCAGTAAGCTCCCCTTTATCTCCATTTCTCACCTATTTTCTTTAAACCAGTTACAATGTCCTGAATATGCCAAGCCTTGCTATTTATATTTCTGTGCCTTTGCATGTTACTTCTTGTGCTTAGAAGGCCTTCTCCCTTGCCCATCTGGAAGATTCCATTCATCTCCAATACTGTGGTGGTTGGCCTCCAAGATGACCCCCAGTAATCCCCACCTCCTGGTGTTTACACCCTTGTAAGGTCCCTTCCCACACCGAATAGGCCTGGCCTGTATCATGTGATACTGTGGATACAATGGAGTAGGACTTCTAAGGATGGGACATAAGAGACATTGTGGCTGCCATCTTACTCTCTCTTGGGTCACTTACTTTGGGAGAAGCCAGCTGCCATGTCTTGAACAGCAGCCCCATGGAGAGCTCCATGAGGTGAGGCCTCCTGCCAACAGCCATGTGAGTGAGCCGGCTTGTAAGTGGATTCTCCAGTCTTAGTCAAGCCTTCAGATGGCTGTAATCCCAGCTGATATCTTGACTGCAACCTCACGAGAGAGCTTAAGCCAGAACCACCCAGCTAAGCAATTCCAGAATTCCTGAGCCGTCAAGTGTGAGATAACGTTTGCGGTGCAAAGCTGCTAAATTTGGGGTTATAATGCAGCAATAGATAACTAATACAAATACCAAGCTCAAGTAAATGATACTCTGCGAGGGTTTTGTAGCTCTTCTCCGCTGCTGAGGTTGAACTAATCACCGTGTGCTGCTCTGAGCCTTAGATCTCCCCTATTATAGCACTCGTGACACAGGGCCTAACTGCTGACTTGACGTTCTTACCCTCTAGATTCAGTCCCATGAGGACAGAGACAACCATGTACAGCCGTGTAAGTGACTGTAGCGTGAATGAACACATGTGAGAAAGGCTATCTGAGTTGATTCTCATAGACCTTTCAGCCCGGGCTTCTTCCCCACACAAAAAATCCAAGGTATGACTTCTGGAAATCATGGATGTCATGGTGAGTGGGTCCTGAGGATTTTCTTTCTTCTCTTCTTTTCTTTCTTTCTTTCTTTCTTTCTCTCTCTTTCTTTCTCTTCAAAACTTAGTTTATTGCCAGTTTAAATGTTTAATTTATTTTTTTTTATTTAGAGAGAGAAAGCATCAGTAGGGAAGGGGCAGAGAGAGAGGGAGAGAGAATCCCAAGCAGGCTCCATGAGCTGTGAGTGGAACAGCAGTCCTGCTGCGGGGCTCGATCCCACAAACCATAAGACCGTGACCTGAGCCAAAACCAAAAGTCAGATGCTCAACCGACTGAGCCACGCAAGTGCCCCGGAAGATTTTCTTAATAATCCAATAAAACTCTGGCATGTATGGAGGCATCTAAAGCACTAGATTAGAATTCAGATCTGGATATTAATTCAAATCTTCCAGCTACTTGCTGAACTTCCCTGAGCTTTGGTTTCCTCATGCACCAAAAGATTTAAAGGTTCTTCCAGTTCTAAAATTTAATGATTCTGTATTTTCAGCTAGTAATTACTCTTGTTCCAGAACAAAGTGAAAGATAGGCTAATAGTGTTAAGCCATAACAGGGGTTCTCAAACTAGGCTGCATATCAGGAATACCCCTGGAGCTTATCACAGTTAGCGCGCGCGCGCGCGCGCGCACACACACACACACACACACACACACACACACACACACACCTGGAGCCCACCCTATACCTGCTGATCAGCTTCTCTGGGTCTCTGGAGACATGGCCAGGGCATCTGTATTTTTATGCAGTTCTAAAGTGATTCTGATGTACATCTAGAGCTGACACTCACTGATCTACAGTATGTAAGTTAGAGATTAGAAATTTTCTTTCTGCCAATTGGTTGGCTTCATGGTTTATAGAGTAAGGAACTAATGGGTTTGTTCTCTGAACTGTTAACTTTATATGAGGTGGAGAGATGATGGATGGACTGTTGGAACCGGCCCATCTCTACTGCTAGAAAAGGTGTACCATCAGGACTCAGTTGGACCTTCCCCCAAAATCAGTCTTTGTATGACCCAACTGTTCAGGGCATTTACTGGAGATCAAATCATGGCTTATTTTAACCTATATAGGGTAGTACAGAACTGCTTTCTCTTTGTGAGGTAGGGATGAACAGAAACTGAGAGCACTGACTTTGGAAGCCAACAGTTTAGGTTCCGATCCTGACCCCAGGACTTACTTACCTGCTGGGCGACTGTGGCCGAGCTAGTACACCTTCCTGAACCTCCTTTTCCTGATCTGTTGTATGGGGATAACACGTAATACCTTACAGGGATGGTGTTAGGATTAAACGATACAATGTATGTAAAACACTTAGCACAGAATCTGGCACAAAATACGTGCTCATTATATAGCAGCACACTGGCAAAAAACAAAATATGGCACTTTTGTTATTAATAGCAGCATATATTTGTCCAGTGCCTTGTAAATTACAAAGCACCCTCTGTCTTATATTGAACCCCTCCCCCCACCGCCCCGCATCTTGAGGTGGGCAAGGCAGACATTAATGACCCCATTTTATAGCAAAATAAAGGCTCGGGAGGGTTCACTGGCTCCAGATCAAATGGTAAGAAAGTGTCAGTGCCTGGATTCAGACCTGGATGTGACACCATGAAAATGAAGAATTATGCACGCACTCTTGGCAGGCTGTGCATCTAGGGACCATCTGGCTTAGCAGGCTGAGGAGGGCTGTGTTTCTGAGCAGCTTCTTTTTTTAGGTGAAAGCAAGATGGGAAAAATAAGCTGGCAAACTTTCCCTCATTTTCAGTATCGGTATGATTTGTGCTCAGTGTTGCCCTCCTTCTAACTCTCAAACGCTACGTGTCCAAGTATCTCCATATCTCCTTTCGCTCCAGCTGCCCTCGGCCGCAGTGTCACTGGGTCTGCCCCGGGCCCCACACCTGGGATCTGGGAAAACCCCAAGAAAAGGAAGCAGGGGCAGCCGGAGGCATCGGAGGGCTGGGCGAACACCAGCTGTTCCCAAGTCTGCCTGGGAAACAAGCAGCCTGCTGATCAGGGGGACAAGAGGGGAGGGGACGGTGATCCCTGCTCCCCATGTCAGTCAACAGGAGGATGCTTGTCCTGCGCAACAGATGGGTCCTACTCCTGGAATAACGTCATTAACTGCAATACTAAATACGGCACGGATGTGTTTCTCTTGGGGAGCAGGAGGCCAAGAGATCAAACGTTAGGTGAGTCGAAGCAGGAAGGCTTTCACAGAAGAGCAGGAGCTCAAATGGGGCCTAAAAGATTAGCAGTACTTGGATGTACAGGGAGGAGACTGGGAAGAAAACATCGTGAGAAAGGGCATGCGTGTTCGTCTGGGGAATGGGTGGGCACGTACTTGAGGGGGACTGTGGGAAAAGTGCGTGGTAAGAAGCAGAGGACAGGAGGGGCAGGGCAGGACCAGGCGCGATGAGGGGGTGAGATGTCATGCCACAGGAAAATCCACTCCGTGACGGAGCCAGGAAACAGCACAACTGCACGGGCCTCAGGGATCAGCCAAGTCAACGACCCACCACCCCGCATCCCAATTCACAGGCAGGGAAACTGAAGTCACAAGAGGAAAGGCGCTGAGCAAGAGAGACGGTGACAAGAGAGACGGTGACAAGAGAGACGGTGACTGAGAGCCGAGACAAAAACCCTGGGCTCCAAACAAGCAGTTTGGTCCTCTTCCCATCAGACCCCCTTGCCAGGTTGGCGTTTTGAAACAAAAGTAGTGTTGTCGGCGGATCTGGCAACAGGACGCAGGGGGAAAGGGACTGGAGTCCAGGAGACTGTAAAAATGAGTCCAGGGGTGAGCGGCCGGGAGACTAGCCTCAAAGGTCCTGGCAACCGGCCGGTGGGAGGACACAAGAGAACCTGGGGGGAAATCAGGGCAGGCAGTGAGCGGGGAGAGCTGGAGGAGTGTCTCCCGAGGAGGTCACGGGGCGCTTTAACCCCCCCACGCCCGCCTCCAACACGGCAGACGATAATTCCCGCAACTAGCCTCTGCCACAAACTCCCCACCCCCAGGTCCTCCTCCCTCCGACTAACCTCTACGCAGACCTCTGACTCGCCCACCTTTGGGTTACGGCCGGCGCATAGACCTGTGTGCTCGGATGATCAGGTGTGAAACTCAAACCCACACCAGAAGCTAGGGGCGGAGACTCTCCCTGGTGGTGAAGAGGGGCTAGAACTGCAGTGTGGGCTTTGAGCTTTGATGTGCGGAGCAGGGAAATCAGGGCAAAGAGAACGGAACTGTCTCTTCATCCAGTGGATCCATCCCACATGGTGGAGGCAGCTGGGTGGCAGGGAGCAGGCTTCTTGCGAGGGAGGGGCCTGGGGAACCGGACAGGCTGGCGTAAGAACTTAGACCAGGACCACTGGGGTCCACTCAGCGAAGGGCAAATGATACCTGACCTCACAGACACATGAGGAGGAGCAAGGAAAACAATGCCAGTCATAGGTCATGTTCACTAAGCCCTCGCATAGATACCGGGCTAAGCGCTTTACGTGCATGAACTTCATTTAATTATCACCACAACTCCAAGAGGTAAATACTAGTAGCATTCTCATTTTGCAAACATGCACACATAGAAGGAAAACAAAGTTCACCGAATAAACAGCATGAGGTCACAGGGCAACTGGGGTTGGGGGTGTCTGATTTCAAAGACCATCTTCTTAACACCTGAACTGCTTTCCTCATAAATCAAACTAACTGAGCACCCGACCCACCCACAGTCCTCGGTGAAGGGCATTTCTCTCCCCCAACCCATTTCTCAATAAATAATGCTGAGGATGTCATGGAATCTAAATACATGTCATATCGAAATTGCTGGAGTTTGACTTTTTTTTTTTTTGAGTTTGGGTTTTTTTCCCCAAGATTTTTAAAATTTTATTTATTTATTTATTTATTTATTTATTTATTCATTTATTTATTTATCAGAGAGAGAGAGAGAGGGAGACAGAGAATCCCAAGCAGTCTCCACACGGTCAGCACAGAACACAATTGGGGCTCAAACCCACGAACTGTGAGATCATGACCTGAGCCAAAATCAAGAGCCAGACACTTAACTGACTGAGGCACCCAGGCATCCCAAGATTTTATTTTTAAGTAATCTCTACACCCAGCATGGGGCTTGAACTCAAAACCCCAAGATCAAGAGTCCTATGCCCCACCGACTGAGCCAGCCAGGTGCCCCGTGGAGTTTCATTATTTTTGATTCAATTTCTCATGAAATTGCATTCTTCATACCCTGACAGTTTAAAAAGACAGAAGCAGGTGCAAAATTGAGTATGTGTATCTGGCAGTATGGCTCAGTGATTAGGAGCTTGGCTTTTGACGCCCAAATCCCAGCTTTGCCAAGTTCTTGCTGTGATTGCTGATCGAGTCACTTCTCTAAGGCTCTTGTTTCCTCATACATGAAATGAGGCCAATAGCCCCTCACCTCAGGGGGTTACTGTGAGAAGTGAGAGATGACGCATGTAAAGCCCTGAACATAGTCTTAGATTCACAGGAAGGGCCCGTTAACCCAGGCTGTGATGATGAACCTCATCACTGCTACTTGGCTACGCGGCAATGGGCAGGGACACTTGGTATCTGTGTGTGGTTGTGACGGGACAGAAAGTAAGCTTCTTAAGGAGGATGGGTCCTGAGTACAGAGTATGGCTTCTTCTGTCCCTCCCTCTGTCAGTTTGCAGGCCCAGGGGTAAGTGGTGTCCCAGAAGAAAAGGGGAGCAGATGTAGTCCCACACAAGGCCAACACTGGAGTTGGAGTTCATCGACTGACATTTCAAGAGCCTAGTAGTCCTCTTGAGGATGAGCAAGTAGACAGCACGTCAGGACGTATACTAGAAATGTACCTGGGGGCTGTGCTGCGGGCACAGCAAGAGCCCGACCAGCCTCAGCCTGACAAGACCAGGAAGCGGGAGGGATGAGGACTCTCATTCCAGTCTGTGCTTACTACCCTTCCCTCCTTCTGATGCGCCATGCCCTGCACAGAGACTTCACAAAACACCACTAGGAGGCTTCCATGGGTGTAGTTGAATAATGGGATGGGAAACAAGACACAAGAGAAATCTGAGACATCTTTGCTTTTGGAAAGGATTCGCTAGCATGTAATTTACCAGCAAGTGCCAAATAATATGCCGGATCATCTTTCTTCTCTAAAGGCCATTTATCTGGTGTCTTTTGAATAGTTTTTTTTTTTCAACGTTTTTTATTTATTTTTGGGACAGAGAGAGACAGAGCATGAACGGGGGAAGGGCAGAGAGAGAGGGAGACACAGAATCGGAAACAGGCTCCAGGCTCCGAGCCATCAGCCCAGAGCCTGACGCGGGGCTCGAACTCACGGACCGCGAGATCGTGACCTGGCTGAAGTCGGACGCTTAACCGACTGCGCCACCCAGGCGCCCCTATCTGGTGTCTTTTGATACCCTGGGAGCTAACAAAAAACCAGGACAAAAGACCAAAGGCCTTGTGATATCCCTTCTGGGCAGTCAAAGGAAGGATTATAAAGTCCAAGGGCTAAAGGCAGTGCGTTTTGACTGCAGAAGTCTCTAAAGCCCTCTGGGACTACCTAGTTTTACTTTAGACAGTTGTAAATAATGTGGCTGACCACAAGTCACAAATCTCAAGTGAAGAGGGGTTGGCGCAAGAAAGGCAACGAAGAGTGATGGCTGGCAGTCTGACTGCAAGGGAGACAAACACAAACTCTGAAAAGCAACCAAAAGAACGAGGAGGACAGCTGCTGGGGACCACACAGGATAGGTGCAAACAGCTATCCACATCTTTACAGATAAGGGTGTGCCACTGCTCACACATTAGACCTGGTCACAGATAGGTCGGCTCTCTGGGTGTGGTATGGGATGTTAGGTATGGGCGGATTACTAGTTTTGGCTAATGAAACGTGAATGGAAATAGTGAGTGGCACTTCTGGGCAGAAGCTTCAAGAGCTAATGGGTGCCCATGGCAACCAGCAAAGGACGCTTTCAGACAGTGGCAGCTCCACTGTCCCCACTGTACCCAAACCAGGATACAGAATTCTAGAGCCCAGCACTGAAATGATATTCTCCTTATGCTCTGTCTCACTGGAATTCATAGATCCTCTGTGTCTTATGAGGGTAAAAAAGACACAAGGCAGAGTTTCTAGCCAACCAACAGAGAACAAGAACATGGGCAAGAAATAAACTTTTGTTGCTGTTTGGGGTTGCTTGTTACTACCATATAATCTGGTTTATCTTAATAGAAACATCCTAAAAAGTTAAATGAGATCGGTTCACATTAACAAGTAACTGCATTATCTTTTTGGTAGATTGATAATTCAAAATAGTCAGTATTAGGGATGCCTGGCTGCCTCAGTCAGTAGAGCACACAACTCTTGATCTTGGGGTTGTGAGTTCAAGCCCCGTGTTGGATGTAGAGATTACTTAAAAAAAAAAAAAAAAGTCAATATTATATTCTGTAGCTTACAGGATAATTTTCAATTATATAAAAATTCACCTACTCCAACGTTGCTGGATAAATGAGTCATTACCAGAACATGAACTGAGTGGAGGAAATAGATCCAATTTCTGAGAACCTTCTCTACAAAATATATCTGCATTCTTTATTTGCCTAAGGTAGCAGTTGGGTCTCATGTGCTCATGCTGCCAGAACTGGCCCCTCAGCATCTGCAGAACCAGCCCCAGGCTCAAGAACCAGTAGATACTGGTTCTGCGAGTGCGGAGGGGCTCTGGTCCCCATGCGGGGGTTGGAAGGCTCTATTAAATATCTGCATGCATTCTCCTAGAAGGAAGTCCATAATGTGTGGTTGAGTAAAAAAGCAAGCCAAAACTTCTTATATATAGTCTTTTAAATCATTTAAATTACAAAACTGACCTTATACTGGGCCAAAAAGCAAGTTTCCACAAATCCTGAAGGATGAACACCATATGGGTTATTTTCTCTGACCACAAAGCAATTAAGCCAGAAAACAACAGCTAGAAGATAACTACAAAAATCTCACATATTCGGAAAGTAGGAATCATACTTTTATTTATTTACTTTTAAATGTTTATTTACTCTTGAGAAAGAGATTGAGGGAGAGCAGGGGAGAGGGGCAAAGGGAGAGAGAGAACCCCAAGCAGGCTCCATGCTGTCAGCGCAGAGCCCTACATGGGGCTCAAACTCAAGAACCGTGACATCATGACCTGAGCGGAAATTAAGAGTCGGACGCTTAATCAACTGAGCCACCCAGTGCCCCAGAAACATACTTTTAAATAAGCCTTGGGTCGCTCATCTTTACACTTAATCCTCTTAACAATTCATGATGCAGATCCCCATTTTAGAAATTCAGGAACTAAGAATGGAAAGAGAACATAATTTGCTCAAATTTACTCAGTGGTGGTAGAGTCAGGACTCAAAACCAGGATACAGAATTCTAGAGCCCAGCACTTAAATGATAGTCTCCTTATGCTCTGTCTCACTGGAATTCATAGATCCTCCCAAGGTCCACAGCCTCAGGGGAGCTGACGCTTCACATCTTAGAGAGAAGAGCTGTCACAAGATGGAAGACATGGTCCCAGCTTGCTTTGGTGGCACTGACCTTGGACCTACTGTGTAGATGCATTTCCCCTTTGCTCCTGCCTCATCTGGGGTCCCCTACTACCTGGGCTGAGGTATGAAGTCTAGAGTAGTGGAGAGGAGGGTTTCAGGTTGATGTTCCCAGACAACTTTGAATTCGATCCCCAGGAAGATTTCCTTTCCTTTTAAAGTTTTTTTCCACATGGGCATAAGTGGTAAGTGAACAAAGAAAGACAGAAGGAAAAGTTACTTCCAGATGGCTCACCATCTTGCTCTAATGCAGATTAAATAAAGAAAATATTCCAACATATCATTAGGCAAACATGAGTATTAATATCATTCATATTATAAATGGAACAGAATGGAAATTCAGTCTATATCTTGACTTACATTTGAGGCTAGGGCCTCAGAGCCAGAAAACAGACTATAGCACCCTGATTCCAGGCAAGTTGGAGGCTCATGGTATCTGACGTAAGGGGCAAGACCAAAGAGTCCCTAGACCTCTCCAGGGGTGGTTGCCTGAATTCTAACCAACAAACTACCTCCCTCTTGTGGCAAGGGCCTGTTCAAAAGGCCACTTAATGGTGTTAATCTATCTTTTCCATCTCAACCAACTTGTGTTGATTCTTGTCAAGATACATTTTTAGCAAAAGTCCATGACATCCAGAAACTTCTGCGATACCAGTGTGGACTCTGCTTCCCTCCCTATGCTGTGAGGACAATGCTTCTGTCCTCCTCCGTGGGCTCACAAGTCTGAGTCCTGATGTTTCATGCAACAAGAAGGCTTGAAAATAAACAGAAAACAGTGGTCTCTATCCTAGGAAGTTACCTAAAGTGATCAGAACTTACCAAGTGGCCCTGGAGAGGGAGAAGGCGGAGAGGTGGGAGGAGACAGTGCGAGGCTGGGCTAGAGGTCCTGAAGGTGGAAATTTCACTCCATCCTTCGGCTTCCTTCCTTCCACTGCAGAAGCCACACTGGCCCGAGGTGAGGGAGTAGGCCACTGGGTTAATAGAGCTTGGGGCTGGAAGCACCCCCCCCCCCCCCCCACCAACTCTACCCCACTGCTTGTTCCCCACACCATCAGGGTTCAGTTCCCAGAAAGTCAGTTTGCCAATCAGTAAGTGATCCACACCCCAGCATGAGTTTGAGATCAACAAGTCCAAGATCAAAGTACCCAGTTATCTAATCAGCAGTGTGATTTCATCCTCTTAATCTGCGAAGAAGGGTCACCATCAGCCACTTCTCGATAGGAGGCTACGGGTGTCCCTGGGCAGGCCCCGCATGGGAACTCAGCTCAGTGACCTTTCACAAATGGCCAGCTGTGCCTACAGGCTGGACAGATGGTGTGGGGCCCCTGGGATGAGCGACGGTCCAATGCCTTCAATGAGGCTGTTCCACTGGTCATAGTCCTCTTTCAGGTCTGAATGGGGAAAAAAACAGGACGGTCAAGTCAATCTTTGCCAGTTTAGATCAAAGAGTAGCTACCATGGATTTAGCGGGTCAGCCTTGAGAGGAGCACCGGGGATACCAAAAGGACTGATTACAGTGGCTGTGATGGTGACCGCAGTATAACTGTGCTTCGTTCAATGCTTTTATACACGTGCTTCATAAACGACTTGCTTAACCCATAACAACTCAGTAATGATAATAATTAGTAACAGAAGGCAGCATTTACTGAAGGATAATTCATTCTACAGACTGTGCCAAACATGCACTGTTTCTTTTTCACAATATCCCTATGAGTTAAGTACTATGTTAGCCCTATTTTACAGTTGAGGAAACTGAGGCTCACAGAAGCTACCCGATTCACCCAAGGTCCTTACAGCTGATAAGTGGTAGAGGCAGGATTCACGCCTGGGTCAGAAAGGGTGAGAAAACGGAAAGCCTATTTCCGAGCTCAGGAAAGCTGCTGAACAGGAAGAAGTCTTCTGCATGCTAGCCCGTGGGTGCAAATTCAGGGCCACCTCGATGCAGGGCAGGAGAGAACAGGACGGCAATATCGTGAGGCAGCACAACTGGATATGATTCACGAGAGGGCCCCGGGATCGTGGGCAGATGGGTCTAAGTTTTTTTTTTTTTTTAACGTTTATTCATTTCTGAGAGACACAGCACGAGTGGGGGAGGAGCACAGAGAGAGGGAGACACAGAAACTGAAGCAGGCTCCTCGCTCTGAGCTGTCAGCACAGAGCCCGATGCAGGGCTTGAACTCACTGACCATGAGATCATGACCTGAGCCGAAGTCACACGCTCAACCGACTGAGCCACCCAGGCGCCCCGGCAGATGGGTCTAAATACACAGCAGCAACAGTCACAAAGGATCCAAGGCCTCAGGCTGAGGGAGTGGGGCACAGCCGAACAGGCACTCACTGTGCTTTTGTTCAAAACAAACAAAAGCTGGGGCAGAAGGCAGGGACCACTCTCCTTCATCTTTGGATCCCCAGCACCCTGCCAAGGACCTGGCATGGACCAGGTCCTCAACAAGTAAGTGTTACAGATTTGTTAACTCAAAAAACATCGAGCACACCCATGATGTGCCAATCTGTTCTTGGTGCTAAAAATACATCCACACACAAATAGAAATCCTTATCCTCACAGAGCTCGTAATCTAGTAGGTATAACAATAAACACAAGAAATTACATAGGATGGGAAGCGGTGATAAATACTATGGGAAACAAAATAGAGCGAGATAAGAGAAGCAGTGGTGGTGGCTGGGGGATGGGGCAAGGGGAGGCAGGGAAGGGACAATGTTTTAAAAAGGGTGGTCAGCGGCACCTGGCTGGCTTGGATGGAAGAATGTGACTTTTGACCTCAGGGTTGTGAGTTCTAGCCCTACGCTGGGTGTAGAGATTACTTAAATAAATAAACTTAAAAATTTTTAAATTAAATTAAAAATAAAAAGGGTGGTCAAGGTGGGCCTCACTGAGGTGAGATTTGCACAGAGACTTAAAGGAGGTGGGAAGAAGCCACGAGACTATACGGGAACAGTGTTCCATTCCAGGCAGAGGGAATGGCAGTGCACAGGCCCTGAAGTGGGTGAGTGCCTGGAGTGCGGGAGGCTTTTGCAGCAGCACGGAAGGAGGCCTGAGGAAGAGCAGCAGAGGGGGTCAGGAGGGACCAGAGGGCCACATCACATGGGCCCAGCAGGATGCTGGATGTTGGCTTTTGACCCTCAGAGAAATGGGGAGCCATTGGAGGATTCTGAACAGGGGTGTGAAAGATCTGACTTACTTTCTATCAGGATCACTCTGGCTGTTCGATTAAGACCGTGTGGGGAGAAAGGGTGGCAGTAGGGAGGCCACTCAGGAAACTCTCACAGTGATTTCAGTGAGAGACGACTTGGACAGGATGGCGGTCGTGGGGGTGAGGACCAGTGACGAGATTCCATATGTAATTTGAAGGCAGAGCCAAGGGGATTCTTGAAAGATTGGAAAGGGGGATGTGAGAGCAGAGACAAGAGTGAGGACTACAGCTTGAGTAACTCAAAGGGCAAGACCGCAGCCGAAATCAGGTTTGGCTGGCGAGAGAGTAGAAACGTTGAGTGGTGGGTTTAGACAAATGGCGACATTCATGGAAGAGATTAAACGGGCGACAGAAAGGTGGGACTTGCCAGCATGAAGATGGCGCTTAAAGCCGCAAGACTGGATGACATCAGGGGACACAGGTAGAGAAGAAGTCCAAGCCCTGAGCCCTGGAAGCAGCAAAGTAGACTGAAGAGGAACAGACATCGAGGCAGGGGAAAAACCCACCGTGGGGTGTCCTGGCAGCAAACTCCAGGGTTCACAGAGGTGGGCGTCCCCGACTCTGTCAGGAGGTGCTGAGCATGCCAGGGGACGAGGAATGGAGTTCACCACCGGATGGAAGGCTGTGAGGGTCACTGGCCACACTGACAAAAGCAGTTTTCATGGGGAACTGGGATGCAAAAGCCTGACTGGAATGGGTTCAAGAGAGAATGCGAGGGGCGCCTGGGTGGCTCAGTCGGTTGAGCAGCCGACTTCGGCTCAGGTCATGATCTCACGGTTCGTGGGTTTGAGCCCCACGTCGGGCTCTGTGCTGACAGCTCGGGGCCTGCAGCCTGCTTTGGATTCTGTGTCTCCCCCTCTCCCTGCCCCTCCCCCATTCTCTCTCTCTCTCTCAAAATAAATAAACAAAAAATGTTTTAAACTAAATAAATACATAAGAAAGAGAGAATGCGAATACAAGAACTAGAGAAAGCGAAGACGGACATTCTTCTTTGAGGAGTTTTGCTGTTAGGAGGAACAGGGAAAAGGGGTGAAGACAGGGGAGAAAGTGGGGTCAAAAGAGAGATCTTTAATTTTTTTTTTTTTTTAGTTTTTCTTTTTTTCTTTTTTTTTTTTTAATTTTTTTTAATGTTTATTCATTTTTGAGACAGAGAGAGACAGA
Source organism: Panthera onca (assembly GCF_046562875.1). Lineage (NCBI taxonomy): Eukaryota > Metazoa > Chordata > Mammalia > Carnivora > Felidae > Panthera > Panthera onca. The sequence goes on along the minus strand of NC_138346.1, from coordinate 202,125,328 downwards.
GCATGAATGGGGGAAGGTCAGAGAGAGATGGAGACACAGAATCTGAAACAGGCTCCAGGCTCTGAGCTGTCAGCACAGAGTCCGACACGGGGCTCGAACTCACGGACCGTGAGATCATGACCTGACTGAAGTCGGCTGCTTAACCAACTGAGCCACCCAGGCGCCCCTTTTTTTTAGTTTTTAAAGAGAAAGAGAGCACAAGTGGGGCAGAGGGAGAGAGAGGGTAGAAGAGAGAGAGAGAAAATCTTAAGCAGGCTCCATGCTCAGGGCAAAGCCTGACTCAGGGCTCGATCCCACGACCTTGGGATCATGACCTGAGGTGACATCAAGACTCGCAGCTCAACCGACTGAGCCACCCAGGCACCTCCCAGAGAGGTATCTTTAAAGAGAAATTTCAGGGTGAAATGAAGCAAGAGAGGGAAAAACTGATGATGGAAGATAAAGAGGAAAAAACTGCCGGCATATGGAAAAGGAGGGAATCTGGTACGTGAGTGGAGGGGTGGCCTTAGACAACTGACTGGGAATCTCTAGGAACCGGCCGCAGAGCTGAGCATAGGCATGAAGGTGGGTAGACGAGGTGCTGGGATTTCGAGGAAGTCCTGACTACTTCCATTTTCTCAGTGAGGTGGGAGGCGAAGTTAATCAGCTGAGAGACAGGGTAGGGGAGGGTGTCAGAGGTTCGCAAAGGAGAAGATGTGAAATAGTCTTCTGGGAGAGCGGTAGAGAGGAGCACTAGGTGGAGACAGAAGCTACCTGTAGTTCACTGGAAAGGAGCACCAATCTTCCTAAAAGTTTATTTATTATTATTTTTAAAATTTTCTTTAATGTTTATTTTTGAGAAACAGAGCGAGCATGAGCAGGGGAGGGGCAGAGACAGAGGGAGACACAGAACCCGAAGCAGGCTCCAGGCTCCAAGCTATCAGCACAGAGCCTGACGTGGGGCTCGAACTCACAAACCATGAGATCATGACCTGAGCCGAAGTCGGACGCTTAACCGACTGAGCCGCCCAGGCGCCCCAAGTTTATTTATTTATCTTGCGAGAGAGAAAGAGAGACAGACAGAGAGAGAGAGAGAGAGAGAGAGAGAGAGAGAGAGAGAGAGAATCCCAAGTAGGCTCCACACTGTCAGCGTGAGATCATGACCCAAGTCGAAATTGGGAGTCAGACCTTCAAATGACTGAGCCACCCAGGTGCCCCAGAAGCACCAATCTTTTTAACAAAGAGAAAGAATATCCCCGGATCAGTGGCATATGCCCTCCCAGAGGTATTTTGTAGGAGCCAGAAGAGGGTCAGCTCACTGCAACTCAGCTTAGTTTCCCGTGTGCCAATGTATTGTGTGGCCACCAAAATGCTTTTCTCCCGCTGCAAAGCTAATTGTTCCAAGTGAGAGCCTTTGTGTTTTCGGACCCTGTGTCATCTCTTCTCGTCTGCTTATGCCAGAGCTTCAGACAGGCCCATCGCCCGTCCTCCATGATGCAGCCAGCTCGCACACACAAGTCTGATCATGACAGTCCCCGGCCATGGGAATAAAATCCACTCTCATTTCAGCAAGTACATGGCTTCTCCTCTGGCTTCTGCCCACTTCTCTGCCTGTATGTTCCACCAACTCACTATCCCGAGTGCCAGATACTTTTTTTTTTTTTTTTAATGTTTATTTTTGAGAGAGAGAGAGACAGAGTGTGAGCGGGGGAGGGGCAGAGAAAGAGGGAGACACAGAATCCGAAGCAGGCTCCAGGCTCCGAGCTGTCAGCACAGAGGCTGACGTGGGGATTGAACTCACAAGCCGTGAGATCATGACCCGAGTCGAAGTCGGACACTCAACCGACTGAGCCACCCAGGTGCCCCCGAGAGCCAGATACTCTAAACACAGTTTCTCAAAACTGACCATACAAGCGTCTGCGCCTTCTGTTTAGAAGATCCTTGCCCCTTTCTTGCCTGGAGAATTGTACTCATCGGTTAAGATTAAAGACAAGCAGGGGTGCTTGGGTGGCTCTGTCAGTTAAGCCTCTGACTCCGACTCAGGTCATGATCTTGTGGTTTGTGACTTTGAGCCCCGTATCAGGCTCTGTGCTGATAGCTCGGACCCTGCAGCCTGCTTCAGATTCCGTGTCTCCCTCTCTCTCTGCCCTTCCCCCACTCGTGCTCTGTGTGTGTGTGTCTCTCTCTCAAAAACAAGTAAGAACATTTTTAAAAATTAAAAAAAAAAAAGATTCAAGACAAGCATCACTTTGTCTAGGGAGGCTCCTTCCTCGGCTGTCTGTTCCCTTCCATCAGCCAGGCGCCTGCCCTCTGTGTCTCCTCAAGACTGAGCGCATATATCGTGGGCATCAGTCACTGGCAGAACAGTGCATCAACTAAGTACATGGGCTTGGGAATCAGACAAGTTGGGCTGCATTCTGGCCTTGCCACTCAATAACCAGATAACCTTGGACAAATTACTTAAATTTTCTAAGCTTCCTATCTTCATCTATAAAATGGAGTTAATAATAAAAGTACCTGCCGGAGAGGGTCATCTTCAGGATTATACCTCATACTGAATCTATAGTATTCAGTGGAAAGCCTGGCATAATGCAAATCCTGAGTAATCTCCCTTCAGTGTAGGGCTTGCCTCCCTTCCGTCTCCTCTTCTGGTGGTCTCCGTAATAAGTACCTTAGCTCAACAGACATTGGTATTAAAGGCGGAAATACCAATCACGCCATGGTAGGCTCCCCTGTCATATTTAGCTCTTACCTAATGACATGGTGCCAGTAGGAAATGGGGAAAGTGGACTGAGGACCATGTAGTCAGTCTCCATGAAAGACTAGAGTCATGGATTCATTCTTCTCCTAGGAGGTGACAGGTGGTGCTCCAAGGTCTCTATTAACCCTGGAAGTCTCTAAACCCAGGCAGGCATAATGGCTCACACAATGAGCAAGAGAAAATGAACAGGCATAAATTTCGAAATGCAAACGGAGGTTCAAAAAGTCAATAAACTCGTAACAGAACAGATGTGTCTTAAAAGCAAACTCAATCCAAGCCGAATTTGTTAGGCAACGGTTGGAACTGTGAATGGGCTCAGGCCACGCAACTAGAAGTCTAGTGTCCAGAGCACAGAGGTGACGGTGCTGCTGTACCGCAACCGGCTGCTCAAGTCGGGGCACCACCCAGGTGTGGTGACAAACAGTGCATCCGAAGGGGATAATAATGGCCACACGGGGAGCTGCACGGGGAACAGGCGCAGGTACCGGGGACATTCAGCTTACTGACCAGGAAACTCAGAGAGGACACCATAGGGGACTTAAAGTATCTGAAGACCTGCCATGTGCAAGGGGTCGGGGGCCCCTCTGGGTAGCCCTTGAGGGGATGATCAGGGCAAGTGGGAGGAGTCACAAAGTAGGACATTTTGGTCTTAGGCTGGGGTGAGGCGGAACCTTGGAAACCCAGGCCAGCCTGGCTCCCTTCTGAAGGGCACTGTGCTAGCACAACAGTTGGTGGATCAGAGAAGGACATCTGATCCAGAGCTCTGGGCCTAAGCTGGACAGTGGCCTACGATGCGTTGCTAGGTAAAGATGAGCTGGTAGAATCAAGCTGTCTCTCTTGGGAATCCGGTCTGGGAAACTCGAGGAAACATGGCAGCGAGCAGCGGGAGCCAAAGATGGGAGGGGGCCGCAAGGAACAAAGACCGAGCCATGAGTGGTTCGAGCTGACTGGAGCTATGAGGGACCAGCAACTGAACAAGCAGAGGCTATTGGCAAGAGAAAAACTAGAGTAGAGTATAAGCAAAACACAGACCGGAGCCAAGAGAAAGAGAGATGTCATGAGAGGAAATGAGGCTAAGCCCATGAGAGAGATGAGAGAGAGAGAGAGGCCAGTCCTACTTGGGTTCCTGTAACTTTTTGCTTCCCACCTGGCTGGGTGTACTTTCATCAATAAACTCCCCTTTTCTTCTTGAGGTAACTGAGTCAGTATCTAGTCCTTGTAACCAAAACAAGCCTAACTAGGGTATCAGTCTTAAAATGGAGAGGCAGAGAGGGCTGACCCTCAGAGAAGCACACTCTCCACGTGGCAGGGAAGGGGCCATCTCCTCTGGGTGGGAGGATGGACCGATGACTTCTACAGGCCTTGCCATTTAGCTGGTCTGTGATGTATGACACTGGTCACAGGCCTTCCGTGCTTTGTTTCGTTTAAAGCACTTCCACGAATTTAGCCCATTTATCATTATAACCTCCACAATCCACATGAGGTGAGTGATAATGAGTTAGGACCCAAGTAATGGAGTAGAGAGAGGTGAATGTTCGATTTACAGTGAGGAAACCAAGGCTCAGGAGTTCAATGATGAAGCCAAGTTCATTCAGGTAGTAAGAGACAGAGTCAGGGTCTCCGAACTTTCAGCTAAGTGTTCTTTCTGTAATTCTACGTAACTCTCTCCTTCGCTCAGGTTTTCCTTGTGCCATAAATCGTCCTGATGTGGGATATGTCGGTATAGACCACTGTGCAGGGAAATCTAAGGGACCCCATGGCTTCCCCATAAACCCCAGTTCTCTCCTTACCAAGGTGCTTCTGCAGGAAGGCCAACATGGCCCTCACCATAATCTCTTGACCTTCATAGGGGTCCAAGCTCCCACGGGTTTGAGTGGAGAAGAATTTACCAATCCAGTTACCAGCCACAAAGGCAAAGTCAGTTTGACTCCGATGAACAGAACCACTAGAGGAAAAGAGGAACAAGTAACCGGGATGGGTCTGGAGGTTAAGGCATACTAGTATTTGTTAAGCATTCACCATGTGTGAGCTTTTTTATGTGCATTATCTCAATTTTCACATGAGTCTCGTAAGGGAAGCATTTCCCCTTTGACGGAATCCGAGGAAAGGAACTGCCTGAGGTCACACGGCTAGCAAGGGACAGGGTTAGGATTTGAACACAGGGGTGCCTGGCTTCAAAGCTGCCTCGGCCCCTAGAACACAACGTCTGACGGTGCAGGGAAGGGTGGAGTTAGCTGGAGCGGGCAGGCGCAGGGGTAAGGAAGCAAGGTCTGCCACACCGGCCATTCCTATGTCATGACAAACCACCACACCATGGCTTTCACGTGACTCCTGAACATTCACAAAACATGGCAGCTCCTCTTTCTTCAGAAATGTACCACAAAGTAAACAGGAAAAGGAATCCCCTGTCTTCATTTAAGTAATCAGACAAGTGAGGACAAATGCTTATAAAAGAGGGTTTCTGGATTAGAATTTAAGTTCTTTGATATCAAATACATTTAATTCGAAGGTGAAAAGTTCTCGGTAGGTTCATTTTGGGCTATTGCTCCCAACTCAATTTCCTAATCAATTCAATGAGGGAAGAAAACCTAAATGCCAAACTTTGGTTGATATCATGCAGAAAAACTGACTTAAAAAAAAAAAAAATGTGTTACTTAAGGCACACGAAAAAGTGTAACGAATAAACATAATGGATACCCAGCGCTCGGTTTAAGAAGTGATACACTGCCAACAGTTAAATCATCCCCTTCCCGACTGCTCTCACCTCCCTTCCCACCATTACCCTCAATCTGACTGGCTTGGGGAAACTGTCACGCTGTCATGAGATCAACAGCCAAAGGGAGGGCTGGCCCTCGGGGAGACAGCCCCGCCAAGATGAGCAAGGGTGGCAGACTCCTAGCATGAGCGCTTCGGACTTAGCGTTTCAACTACCTGAGCGATTGCAAAGGCCCGTGACACGTAGTTACTTGTCGTCTTGCTAAGACGGAACGTGGGATCCTTGACGCCTGCGCTATTAGGCTCTGTGAGGCTCGAGTGCGGGGCGGAAGCAAGTCAGAGATCTGTCAGTGAGCCTTCAGCCCTGCACCTGAACTGTGTGCCACTTACGAGCTACGGTACGTATCTCAAAGTCACTCAGAAAATTTTCTTTCTGTGAAAAATGGCTCCTGAAAGAAAACCATCTGATAGTGCCAGCAATGGAAGTGAAGAGTGTGGTTTCTCTTGGGCAGAATATAGATGGTTTGTGGAAGGTATCTGAATTTAGGTATTCAAGGTCTCCTGAGGCCTATCTCCTGAACGTCGAAGGGCTAGTACATTTACAGTCTTCAAAAGACTCGGTAAAATTCCCAAATGAGGTTCGAGATCTCTGGAGTCCACCCCGACCCACACTTTTCCTCTCCGGGGGAAAGAGGTGCTTTCTGTTCCAGAAAGCAACAGGTAAATCCTGTCATCGAGTCATATAAACTAGTAAAGGAATTGCTGTAGATAGAGCTAAGTGGAAAGGGACAGATAGGAAATCCTAAAGGAATGAATAAGGCTTTGCACTTCAGGAAGTACTCAGGTGCTGTATTAATGGGTAGAACTTATGGATAATGTAGAAGAAACTAAGAGAGCCACAGCTAGGTAGCAAATGGCGAGGACACTGGGGATCATGACCCTGGGGCTTACTCACAGGACAGTTATGATCCTGGATTGCTCGTGCTGAGCACATATCTTCTTCATCAAGTTGATACTCTCCACTGTCTGGAATTTCTCAGCATTGATAAAGAACACAGGGCCTCGGGCCTTGGGGTAAAAGTCATGTTCCAGAGGAAACATCCAAGCATCCAGAGCCACAGCACACCTGTCATGGAACCAGACATTTGGAATAGCCATGCAGAAACCCAGGCAAGAGTAGTTAGGGTAGAGGGGGAAGGGGCAGGGTTCTTCCCTTCAGGGGGACAAAAGCTCAGAAAGCCAGGAAGGGGGTACCAGGGCCCAGACACTTCAGTTAGGATCTTGGGTAGAGATCAGTTTTACCTGTCACCAAAGACTCTTCTACATTTTAAACTCACTGAGAGCAAGGGTCAGACCTTCTCCTGGATCTACTCAGGTTGCTGACCTGGGTTACTCAGAAGGTACTTCATTCATTCAACATTCACCGAGTACCTACTATGTGCTTAGCTCTGTGCTGTGGATACAGAGATAAATGACACAGTTCTTGCTCTCATGGAGCTCCCAGTCTAGAAAGGGAGACAGAACAGACAAGGTAACGAAATGCAGCTTAGTGCCCTGACGGCACAAGGAGCTATGTGAGCCCACAGCATGCATGGCATGGGAGGTCAGGAAAAGGTTCCTCGATGCCACAACTCAAAGACATGGCCAGTGTGGCAAGCAGTAATCTGTCACCTGGGGCAAAACTAAGGCCCCAAGATTAGCACCCCACCCCCAAAGTTCCTCCGGTCTTCTCCATATCAATGAAGGACATTCATCTCCCACTCAGATGATGTATACAAAAATGAAAAACCTGACTCCTCTTTCCTTCACCTCATACATCACCAAGTCCTGAAAATTCTAAAATATATCCTGACTCAATTCACATCTCTCCATCCTGCCACCTCTGTCCTAATGCAAACCCATCACCTCTGACCTTGACTCTGAAATAGCTTTCCTCTAACTAGCCTCCTGGTTTTCAGTCTTGTCCTGCTACAGTCCATTCTTCACACAGTAGCCAGAGGGATCTTTACAAGTGTAAATAAGAGTTTTCTCGGGGCGGGGTTGAGGGGGGTGGTGCTGGCTCAGCAGGAAGAGCATGTGACTCTTGATCTTGGGGTCATGAGTTTGAGCCCCATGTGGAGTGTAGCAATTAGTTTAATACATAAATAAATAATAAAATAAAATAATAAGTAAATAAATAAATAAAGATTTTTTTTCTGCTTAAAATCCTTCAACGGTTTCCCATCATACCTGGAATAAAATCGAACTCCCTCACTGTGGCCAAAAGGCCCTGTGATCTAGCCCCTGTTTATCTCTCTGATCACATCTTGAGCCACTTCCCCCTCACTCACTGTGCCTCTCCCACACTGACACAGCAAGCTTCTTTCTACCTCAGGGCCTTTGCATTAGCTGTTCCCTCTTCCTAGAATGATCCCCTAGACCTTTATATGGTTAGTTTCTTTGTTAAGTCTTGGTTTATGTCACTTTCTCCAAAAAACCTCCAATTACTCTGGCATATCGGCCTCTTATTTGCTTCACTACACTTGGGGACTGGGGACTTGACTGTTTATTAGTCCATCTCCTCCCACAATAACATAATTCCATGAAATCTTAGACCCACTGAACCCTTAGCCCCCAAAACAGTGCCTAGTATATAACTCTTGTGTGACAAACACACGCTGAATGAATGGTGTGTGCTCACAGAAGCATTGCTGGGAAACTCACCGAAACTGGGTCTCCTTGGCCAAAGCCAGTATCGCCGTGGCCCCACCAAATGAATGTCCCATCACAGCCACGCGGCTCATGTTGATGCTGCCCTGAGGAAAGCAGAGAACTGAGCCAAATCAGAAACGAGGGGTTGCTTTTCCGGGAATTCTTCAGAGGCAAGAGGCAAAGAGTGAGAGTGATGTGGGAGCACAGTACAGTGGGTGAGCTCCCACCCGCACGTTAAGAACCTCTTTCTCACCGGAGAGCGGCCAGTCAGGCATTCCCCAGGCTGAACAGCTTTCTGTAGTCAGGAATTCTGAAAACTATGTTTTCCACCTTTGTTTTTGTAATCATACTGCCTGTAACACCTGGACCAGAGGAGACATTCAAATATATACCAACAGGGGCGCCTGGGTGGCTCAGTCAGTTAAGCATCCAACCTCAGCTCAGGTCATGATCTCGTGGTTTGTGAGTTCAGGTCCCGCATCAGGCTCTGTGCTGACAGCTCAGAGCCTGGAGCCTGCTTCGGATTCTGTGTCTCCCTCTCTCTCTGCCCCTTCCCTGCTCACGCTCTGTCTCTCACTCTCTCTCAAAAATAAATAAACATTAAAAAAATATATATATGTTATATATATACACACATGCATAAATGAATGGACATAAATGATGTGATTCCACGCTGACCCATCAGTGTAAGAGCATGTTAAGAACAAGAACTGTCTCTGGCCTCTAGACCCCTGCCTTACAGCCAGTCCAACAGGCTGACACGTGCACCAAGCCGAGGACAGAACAGAAAGCTCCTGCCACCTGTCATTTTCCTCTGAAGTGAGGCGTGCTCATCCAGAAACAGACTCAGGTTCTCCTTCCTCTGGGCATCTGTCCTGACGTTTCTCTAGCAGTGAGTCTGGTTGCTCGAACATGCTCCGCAAGTTATCTATTTCTGGTTGTCCACAGAACCCTGCAGGGCTTGGTTATATAAAAAGCCACTGCAGCTGCCTGCTAAGGGGCTCGGAAAATCTCTCTAGCCTTTGCTGTCCAGCCTCTGCCCGGCTCCCATGCTCTCCCCTGCTCTCCCCAATTCCTAACCCAAGGCTCTGTATCCAAATTCTCCCCCCTTGCTCAGTACCTTCCGACCAACAACTTGGCTGGTGGCCACTTTAGCTTTTTTATTTTTTATTTATTTTTAATTTTTTTAACGTTTATTTATTTTTGAGACAGAGAGAGACACAGCATGAACGGGGGAGGGGCAGAGAGAGAGGGAGACACAGAATCGGAAGCAGGCTCCAGGCTCTGGGCCATCAGCCCAGAGCCCGATGCGGGGCTCGAACTCATGGACCACGAGATCGTGACCTGAGCCAAGTCGGACGCTCAACCGACTGAGCCACCCAGGCGCCCCCACTTTAGCTTTTTTAAATAGGTTAATATATTTATAAATCCCTAAAATCAGGAGTATATAGCAAAGTCACCTGTGTACCACGTTCCCTTTTCCCACAGCTGCCCAACACCTATCCCTACACGGGTAAGTTTCTTCAGTGTCTTTGCAGAGCTTACTTACATGCATACAGGTAAATGTGACTCTATACTACCCCCCCCCCCTTTTTATACAAGCGGCATTGTGTCTTACCTTTGTACATAATAATATTAGTACATAAAGACCTTCCTTATCCTTTTTACAGCTACAATGAGTTTCACCATGGCATAGACAGTTGGCTGATCACCAAATCTGTCTTCTTCCTGGACAGACAGCTAGACTCTATTGCCCAGCAGTTGGATGTGGCCTTGGGACCGAGTTCTAGCCGACGGAATGAGCACGAAAGCGGTATCTCCACTTCCAAGCTTGGCCCATAAAAAGTGTTTCATACAAACCTCTACACCCTTTCCAATTCCAACTCCACACAGTGGAGTTGGGTTTCACAAGTGGAAGAGGGTAGAGCTATGAGCTGAAAGGAGCCTGGATCCCTGAGTTAGCTTGTGCATAGGAGCACCCATTTTCGACTTTACGTGGGAGAGAATTAAATTTCCATTGTGTTAAGCTGCTGAGATTTGGGACTTACAAGTTACAGCAATTAACATTCCCAAAACTAATACATCCATTGTTCCATAATCTATTAAACCACTTCCCTTACTGGAGAACACTTAGGATACTATCAAGCTTTCGCTATTACAAACAACAGTGGAATGATTAACCTTGTACGTACATCATGTTGCACGGATACAAGTATCTATAGAATAAATTCCAAGAAGTGGACGCTGGTGGGTCAAATAATATGTGCATTTGTGCTTTTGATAAGTATCGCCAAACTGCCCTGCATGGGGCAATCTGTAACCTCTACTTCCCCACAGTTTTGCCAACAAGAGTGAGTAATCAATTTTCAGATTGTAATCTGATAGACGAAAACGTTCTTAGCTTTTCTTATTCTGTATTTCTCCAAAATACAACAATCGAACTAAACTCCAGCCTGCCTAATGTTGGTCTTAGGCTCACAGGCGTGCAGCCCTTCACTTCAGTGCCCAGGACCCTGCTTGTCTAGTGGGGGTTGATGACATACATCAAACAGTTGGTAAAGCGCTTCAGATCTCTGCCTTGCCAACTGGGCATCCAGGCAGATACTCTGCCCTGGAAGACGCTACTAGAGCCTTTACGAGGTATTTTCTTTTTCATTTATTTTTATTATACAGAGAGCCAGAGTGGTGGGGGGAGAGGGGTGGGGGAGGGGAGAGAGAGAAAGAGAGAGAGAGAGAGAGAGAAAGAGAGAGAGAGAGAGAGAGAGAGACTCTCATGCAGGGCTCTATGCTCAGTGCAGAGTCCGAGGTGGGGCTCAATCCCATGACCTTGGGATCACGACCTGAGCTGAAATCGAGTCGAATGTTCAACTGACTGAGCCACCCAGGTGCCCCTAAAAGGTACTTTGTAGTAAGGTTTTGGGGCACACAGCACAGGCTTTGGGATCCAAAAGCCCCAGTTTGAAGCCTGAGCCTACCACTTACTTAGCTGTGTCACCCTGGGTAGATACTTAGTCTCTTTGATCCTTGGTTTCTTTCTATGTAAAGAGATAATACTTCCCGCATAAGTTTGTGCGAAGGGCTCTCATCACGGTAAGTACTCTTAAGGCAGTAATTGTTATTTTTTATATATATATACATACACCATTCTCACTTATGCAATAGAATATTACACAGCTATTAAAAATCATGCCCTAGAAAATATTCACTGGCATAAGACAACATTCAGACTATTTTGCTAAGTGAAAAAAAAAAAAGGCCTTACAAAAGCTTGTATTAAATGATAACATTATTGCTTTTAAAAATGTATACGTATACGTTATGCATTTTAAAAGAACTAGAAAGCCTGGGGCACCTGGGTGGCTCAGTGAGTTGAGTGTCCGACTCTTGATTTCAGCTCAGGTCATGATCCTAGGGTTGTGAGATGGAGACTGTGCTGAGCACCAGCCTGCTTAAGATTCTATCTCTGCCCCTCCCCCTGCTTGTAGGCTCCCTCTCTCTCAAAATAAATAAGTAAATAAATAGATAAATAAAAGAACTGGAAGGACAAACATCAAAATGTAAAAAAACTATTTTTTTCTTCATGCTTTTGTGTGATTTCTTGGTGGTCTAAATAGAGCCTGAGCTATTTTTGAAATCAGGTGGGAAAGATAGGGGGGTTGGGAATGTATCTTCATAGGCAGCAGATTCCATAGCCAAGACAGTTTCTATCCTCCTGGGAGGATTTCCGAGATCCCCTTGAGGGAAGGAATTAGCCTGCTGTGGACGCAGGTTGTTTGTGGCTCGACAGCCCTTCCTCTGGGGACCGAAACATCTCTTCCTTATCCGTGTGGCCCTGTAGGGCTGCCAGTCCTGGTGCTCAGGTTCCCCTGACCCAGAAGTGGGGGTAGAACCGAGGCAGGCCAATCTATCTGCCCCACTTAACAACTGTCCTTCTGGTACAGTGATAGATCTAGAAGGGACAAGTAACCCAAGCAGGGCCACGGCCTTCCCAGAATAGTGGAGGCAACAGAATCTCTCTTCCTGTTAAATCTGGAGCTGAATTGAAAAAGCGCTTGGGGTGGGGCGCCTGGGTGGCTCAGTAGGTTAAGCATCTGATTTCGGCTCAGGTCATGATCTCGTGGTTCGTGAGTTTGAGCCCCGTGTCAGACTTTCTACTGTCAGCGCAGAGCCTGCTTCAGATCCTCTGTCGTCCTCCCTCTCTGCCCCTTCCTTGCTTGTGCTTTCTCTCTCTCAAAATAAATAAGCAAACTTAAAAAAAAACACAGGTTCAGGCTGCCAGCAACATCTTTCTTGTCTAATTGGGGGGGGGGGGGGTGTGCAGTGAGAATGGAGCTCACACACACAGGAGTGGAACTGAGCCAGGAGAAGGTAGAGAGAGTGCCAGGGCTTTGATGACAATGTCTGAGACCCTGGATCTAGCTACACTGGCCTGAAGCCTGTCTGCCTTGGATCTTCCCACTTACTTGAGTCAATAAATTCTCTTTCGGTTTAAGCTAATGAGTTAGGTTTCTGTTATTTGTCACCAAAAAAGTCCTGATGAATATGTGTGCTCAGGGTCATACCAATGGCTGCCATACCTTCAAAGTCATCAGATCCAACCCGCCAGGCAAGATGTTGAGGACAATCTGCCCGGCAGTGACCTCCTGCAGGATCTTCAACACCCGTGCACACTCGCTTACCCTCTGATGCACCTGCAACACAGACAGTCCTGGTGGGAGCTGGAACGCCGCACAATCATCCAGCAGGGATCTCACTCTCCGACAGAGCCAAGGAAGAATGCAGGGATAGCTTGCCCACCCACATCTCAGCAAGCACTGTGGGTTCCACATCCCGAGAAAGGCTCAGCAACCTCCTAGCAGCTCACATAAGCACCACCTAACAGTTCACTGCAGTCAGCACTGCCATACAGACTCTCTACCCACCTCCCCACGGGGGTGTCAAGAGGACCGAATAAGACAACACATATGAAAGCACCTTGAACACAAAAGGAGCAAGAGTGTTTTTGAATCAACCTAGTGCTGGATTCTACGTGCCTATCAACAACATACATCTATTGCTTTTGTCTGTCTAGCACTTATCTGCTCCTACTTTGCCCACTAACCCTGGCCTTTGAGGACTGTGCTCCCCTCAAGTCTATCAATGTACTTCTGATGGGAATTTCCCATTTGGGTATCTCTCCCCAGTCTAGGAGCCTCCCCCCAGGGTTTTTCATTTTCAACCTGCAGCTTGAGGCAGGTATGACGACTGGGAGACAACCCCCAAAGAGCCTAATTCTCTCAGAGGGGGAGCTGAAACATACGCAAGCTCAGACTGTCACGAGCTATGGTTCTAACCTCACAAGGTAAGCGAGTTTGCAGACGAGACCAACCAGCAGAGCAGAGATGAGAAAGAAAGAAAGGTCTTGACCGTATTTGTCTGGCTCCCATGGTCCTGCCCCACTTACAACTGCCTGGATAAGCCAATCAAGTCTCCATTTGGCCTAACGAGATTAAATGGACTTTCTGTCACCTGCAATTGTAAAAGTCTTGATTAATACCCCATTTCTCTGATGTGGCAAGCTCAGACCCACTATGGCTGAGATTTCAGGACAGAAGGTTAGTGAAAAGTCTTCTTAGTGACTACAGTAGGAGGAAGACAGGTAAACTCTCCCTTCCCCAACTGGCACAAGCTTACCTGGCAGTTTCGGACATGGAATTCCTTCTCCCCTTCTTCAATCTGACGGTGAGGGATCCATTCCTCCCCCAGCGACTCATTAGTGAGCTGGTTCTCCTCTGGGGCCTGCTTGCAGAAACAGGTGGTCGCGGCTGACCCGTCCCTGAAATACACATGCCACCAGAGACACCAAGAAGACACTCTTCAGCTTATTTCTCCCCTTTACCAAATCCTCCATTTCCGCCAAGATACCCTGGATCATCCTTTGGCCAGGAGGGAAAAAGATCTGGGGGCATACACAGGAGAGGAGAAAAACCCTGAAATTGAAGACTGATAGGTTTGAACCCCAATTTAGCAGTGTCACCTTCAGCAAGTGAACCTCTGAACCGTGGCTTCCTCACCTTTAAAATGAGTATAAGGGCGCCTGGGGGGCTCAGTCGGCTAAGTGACCGACTTCAGCTCAGGTCATGATCTCCCAGTTGGTGGGCTCACGCCCCGCATCGGGCTCGGTGCTGACAGCCCGGAGCCTGAAGCCTGCTTTGGATTCTGTGTCTTCCTCTCTCTCTGCCCCTCCCCCGTGCATGCGCGCGCGCGCACTCTCTCTCTCTCTCTCTCTCTCTCTCTCTCTCTCCCTCCCTCTCAAAAATAAATGAAACAATAAAACATTAAAAAAAATTTTTTTTTAATGAGTATAATACCTGCTTTGCGTGGTTGTTGTGAAGACTAAAAATACCATCTCAATATGGGTCCAGCCTATATCCTAGCCCACGGGAGGCATCCAATCTATTATACTTCGTTATGACTGCCGTCCCCTCACCTGTGTTCTGGAACAGCCACCACAAAGCCGTGGGAGGCCAGCTCCATGCAGAAGGCTGAATACAGTGTCCTAGAGACGCAGGAAGGAAGAAAGAGAGAAGTGGTCAAAAGAATTGCCCACCTGCAGCCCCCAATCCAACCATACTTGGGTAGTGACCATCTCAAAAGATTGAATGGAGGAAGCTTCCTTTGGAATAGCCCTCCTCAAGGTACTTTCTCCGGCCAGCATACCACTTGTCTCCCCAAGGTTCCAAGAAGCATGTGGAAATCCATCCATGATGTTTTCAACCCCATATGAACCTTGACTTATCTCCTCCAGCACCCCCCAATACAGTTTGGCTACTTCGACAATTGCATTTTTATTGTCTATATGTTGTATGTCTCCCAAATTCGTTGGTCAGATCCTCAAAGACAGACACGCTGGCTATTTCTGTAATATGCAAATCTGCCCCTGTCAGTTAGCATGTGATTTTTTTGGTCTGTCCTCCAACTTCCCAGAAAAAAAGCAATATGGCAGACACTGTTCACTGCCTACTCTAAACACTTATTTTTCCCTCCGCCTTAGTAACAGAATCTGATTTTCAGCTCAAGATAGTTATGCCATCAATTATGACATTTCTCAGCCTCCCCTGCAGCCAGGTTTAACTGTGTGATTAAGTTCCAGCCCAGCAATGGAAATATAATAGTACCCTCATAATTAATTAAAATTCTCTAGTAGATATATATTTTAATGTGTACTTACTTATTTTTGAGAGACAGAGAGAGAGGCAGAGAGAGAGAAAGAGAAGCCCAAGTAGGCTCCGTACTGATAGCACAGAGCCCGATGCAGGGCTCAAACTCATGAACTGTGAGATCATGACCTGAGCTGAAATCAACAGACTGATTTCAGCTCAACTGACTGAACCACCCAGTCACCTTGATATATGTTTTAAACTCAACAACAACAAAAAAAACAAAAAACAACCCAGGTGGAATTAATTTTAATAATGTTATATTTAACTCAATAGAGCCAAGACATTATCATTTTGACATATAATCAAAATGTCTGAATTAGGGACACCTGGCTGGCTCAGTTGGTAGAGCATCCTACTCTTGATCTTGGGGTCATGAGTTTGAACCTTTGAGCCCCACGCTGGGTGTAGAGATTACTTTAATTTTTTTTTTTTTTTTTAAGATTTATTCATTTTTCAGAGACAGACAGAGTGCGAGTCAGGGAGGGGCAGAGAGAGAGGGAGACACAGAATCCCAAGCAGGCTCCAGGCTGCTCAGAGCCTGACATGGGGCTCAAACCCACACACCGCGAGATCATGACCTGACCCAAAGTCAAACGCTTAACAGACTGAGCCACCCAGGCTCCCGGGATTACTTTAAATAAAAAGAATGTCTGAATTAATGAAATATTCTATTAAGTTCTTTTTTTTTTTTTTTCCATATGAAGTCTTTGAAATCCAGTGTATACCTTACACTTCACATCTCAGTTTAGACCAGCCATATTTGTAATGTTCAATAGCCACATGCAGCTAAAAGCTACTATAATGGACAGAGTAGATCTAGTCAATGGGACTAGAACTTTCTAGTCTCATTGTTGTACAGTGTTGTACAGAACTTTCAGGCAAGTTCTCCCTTCCTATTGCTTGGACTGTGGGTGTCACGGTAGGAGCAAAAGCAGCCACCTGAGGTCATCAGATAGCCTTAGAAATGGAAGCCACACACGGCAGAGCAAGATGATAAAAGAAGTCTGGCTCTCTGCTTAACTGTGGAAGTACCATATCATCTCTGTCTACCTCTAGCTTTCTTTTATCTGAGCAAGAAAAAAAAAAACTTCATATTGCTTAGGTCACTGTTATTTGGAGTTCTTCTGTTAATACAACTTGTTTGGATCCTAACTGATTCAGAAAGGTCAGGAAGGACAGACATTAAATTGATTCTCACCTTCTCTCACTTCTCCAAGGGAGGCAGTGCATTGGACGTAAGAGCCAGAGAGATTTCTGATCCTTTCCCAGTTCAAACTGTGTAACCTTGGGCAAGTCTGCCTTTCAGAGCCTGCCTGGTCATCTGTAAAATATGCATCCCGCCTCCCCACTGACCCCCCACCTACCTCACAGGACTGTGTGAAAACCAAAGGAACAGTGGCACATCATTATGTATTTGTGTGTTTATTTATTTAGAGAGCACGTGTGAGCATGTGAGGGAGGAGGGGCAGGGAGGTGAGAGACAGAAACAGAGACACAGAGACAGAGAGAGAGAGAGAGAGAGAGAGGGAGAGAGAATATATCTCAAGCAGGCTCCACGCTCAGCACAGAGCCCAATGTGAGGCTCCATTTCATGACTGTGAGATCACGACCTGAGCTAAAATGGAGTCGGATGCTTAACCACCTGAGCCACACTGGCACCCCAATAAACAGGTAACATTTAAATACACATACTCCTCCCTGTGATGGGAAGCCATAGGTCTGGAAGGATTTCCAATCCCCAATGTAACCACACAGGCAACAAGAGGAAACCATGTCCCTTTCCCTCCCTGCCTTTTTTCTAGGAATTTTTTTAATGTTTATTTATTTTTGAGAGAGAGAGAGACGGAACGTGAGTGGGGGAGGGGCAGAGAGAGAGGGAGACACAGAATCTGAAGCAGGGTCCAGGCTCCGAGTGGTCAGCACAGAGCCCGATGTGGGGCCCGAACTCACGAACCATGAGGTCATGACCTGAGCCGAAGTCAGACACTTAACTGACTGAGCCACCCAGGCGACCCTTTTCTAGGAATTTCATTCTGGTTATTGATGAGTATTTATAATTGGCTCACCCAGGTCAACTGAGGGGTGAAGTCTCAATACACATTCTTAGACCAAAAAGACCACTCTCCAAAGTCATGTGCTCACCTGCTGTCTGTATAAAATACCTGTGAGCTTATGAGGATGTTTCTTACTTTTTTCCCTGCTAGACTACAGTCTTTCTGAAGGCAAGGACTCTATCTTATTCACTACTGAATACTCAACCCCAGCACAAGCCCCGGCATATGGCAGGTACCGAATTTACTGAATAAGAAAGCAACATTGAGGGCACCTGGGTGGCTCCGTCGGTTAAACGTCCGACTTCAGCTCAGGTCATGATCTCGCAGCCCATGAGTTCGAGCCCCGCGTTGGGCTCTGTGCTGACAGCTCAGAGCCTGGAGCCTGCTTCGGATTCTGTGTCTCTCTCTCTTTCTGCCTCTCCCCCACTCATGCTCTGTCTCTCTCTGTCTCTCAAAAATAAATAAAAATGTTTTTAAAAAGTTTAAAAAAAAAAAGCAACATTGAAACCCATCTATTTGCCTTTTGAGCCGCATCTCCACATTTACTCTCCACTTCCTGCCATGGGCTAGCTGTGTGAGTCCACGTTTAGGCTCCCCTAGTGGATGCAATTCCTTGATGTTTATCTCCATAGGACTCACCTTCTCATGCCAAGGGGCTGGCACAGAACAGATGCTCAACAGATATTTGCTAAATGAATGAGAACCTAGCAAAACATAGCCCTTGTATTCACTTAGTGAATATTTGTTGGGAAACTACTACTTTCCAGGTATTGGCCTAGGCGCTGGAAGAGATAGAAGACAGACATGGTCTCTGCCTTCAGGGAAATTACAATCTAGTAGAAAAGACAGACCTTAAAGAATAATCACACGTGGGCACCTGGGTGGCTCAGTCGGTTAAGTGTCCGACTTCAGCTCAGGTCACTATCTCACACTTTGTGAGTTTGAGCCTCACGTCAGGCTCTGTGCTAACAGCTCAGAGCCTGGAGCCTGCTTTGGATTCTGTGTTTCTATCTCTCTGCCCCTCCCCTGCTCACACTCTGTCTCTCTCTCTCTCCCAAAAATAAATTAAAAAAAAATTTTTTTTAATTTTTAATTAAAAAAAAAAAATCACGCATAGTTAATTCATTATAATTATGATAAGTACTGAGAAGTACTAGATATTGTCTTATGAAAGTACATTACTGAAAAAATTAAACTAATATAATGCAGGGGTTAGAATGGGTGTCCCTAAAAGTGACATCCAAACTAGACATTGAGGTTAATTTGGAATTAGCCAGGCAAAGATGAAGGGGTTGGGGGGCCAGAGGAGGAAGAGAGAAGCAGAACAGCAAATACTTCAGGCAACGGAAACAGCCAAAAAGCACGGCACAGATAAAGGCTCTGAGGCAGAAAACAACATAGTGCTTTTACAGAAGTGAAAGGTCAGTTTGTCTCAAGAGCCGGAGTGAGGCAAGTAGTTAGAACTGAGGCTGGAAACTTTGTCTGGGACCTGCATCCACGTAAGGCCATGACAAGAACTGAATTAAGTTCAAAGGACTATTAAAAAGTCTAAATACAGAAGCGACAGTCGTTCATTTATATAACAACATTCACTGAGCACCCACCATCAGCCAGGCACTGCTCTAGGTGCTGAAATGACTCGGTCCTATCTGCTTTTTAAAACAGATCTCCCTGGCTACCGTGTCGACAATGGTTTAGGGAATGGAGAGGCAAAAATAGATGCCTTTGAGATGTGTAACCTTCTAGGACATAAGCCAGACTTGTATGTTGATAATGAACCTATAGACAGAATCTTCACAAACTTACACAGGAACACAGACTATAGTTATTAAGCTATGTAACACAGCAAGATGTAGAAATCAGGGTTCCTAGGAAGAATTCTGAATGGATACTGACTTATAAAACTCAGGCAGAGCCTACCCAAGTCTGGTAGGAGAGATCTTACCATTCACCATCCCATGGTTCCTCGACATAGGGAAACAGAGAGCTGTGTGTGTGGACACTTCCAGGTGCCAGTCTAACTGAATCCTCACAAACCACGCTGTGGGAGCAGCATCCCCATCCGACAGATGATGAAATCTGGGCTCGGAGAGTTCTACCACTGTCCCAGGCTCCCACGGGGTGGGGGGTAGGGGGGCGGCGGCGGTGTGGCTGAGATTCACAGGTGAGGCTCTGAGCTCCAGGCGTGCAGGGAGTGAGCCCGTCTTACTGTTATATCAGTGCCATGGCAGAGCTGTCCCTCCATATACAGTGAAGAAATTACTCTGTAAGGCTTAAGCTCCTTTCTAATACTTCCGTGCTGTTACATAGAAAGAGGACTAAAAGTGTTTATTTATAAATGTTTCTGTTTAAATAAATATGAACAGAAAATAAGTTGTTTGTTTCATTATAAATGCTGAACACGAGAAGCCTGCTGAAAGACTCCACCAGGTGGAAGGGGCTTGGGAAAGGCCTTTAAGGGAAGGTGGAAGGAGGCAGATGGGAGATAAGACAGCTGGCAGGCGGAAATGTCTGTTCCTCTGCCCTTTGAGAAGAAGTTCAGACTCAGCTGCTGTCACTGGTTGAGGAATATGACAAGTTCTGGGGGACAGAAGCTCTTACCTGAAGGCTCCCATGCCATGGGAGAAGATGATCAAGGGGTATCCAGAATCCTTTGTCTTAAAGGGGCCATTCCAGCTAACAGGCAGGCGACAAGATCCTGGCAGAGACATGGGCTATAGAATCTCTGGCTGCCCCAGATCTGTATTCCCAAGGGCAGCCTGGGCACAGGCATGCGTGGGGACACATGCCCCTCCTCACTGGAGAACCACCTTTTGCCCCTGAGCAGTCCAGGGCAAACAGTCACCTTTTCTTTCCCCTTTTCTTCCCTAGCAAGCACAAATATAATAGAAAATGGGAAGATAAATGCAACAAGTACTGAACGACCCCTGAGGTGCCAAGGCGGTGGGTAGACTTCTTAATGGTGGGGCCTTTGGGGGAAGTAGATGACTCAGTGTGACTTTCCCCAGAGAGAGGAGAGCTAAGGAAGAACTGTAAACGCGAAAGTCTGGATTCAAATCCACGACAATCTAACTCTATAACCAAAGCTCTTATGTATATAATCCTCTCCCAATTCTCCACACTGCAATGGCTGACGCACGCCCCGTGACAAAAGGGCTGGAAAATGCAAACTAATGGTACTGTGTGCGCCTAGGGAACTCTCCTAGAAACATAACCAAGAAGCTGGGAAAGCATCTGGGCGGGGCGGGGAGGCCAGCCCTTACCCACAGCCAGGTTGAACAGCAAACCCCCCCAGCGCTTATTAAACCGCAGGTAATCGGCCAGGCCAGTGCAATACTCATAGCGGGGGATCCACAGGGGCTGCTCCGTGGTCTCCTCTGACTCCTGGCAGGGATAGAACAGTCGAAAGAAGCTCCCCTGTAGGAAAGAAGAG
Source organism: Panthera onca (assembly GCF_046562875.1). Classification (NCBI taxonomy): domain Eukaryota; kingdom Metazoa; phylum Chordata; class Mammalia; order Carnivora; family Felidae; genus Panthera; species Panthera onca. Next base: position 202,104,493 of record NC_138346.1, on the reverse strand, counting down.
AGCAACTGCTCAGAGCAAGAAGCCTGACTCTGCTAGACTTCCCATCAGACACACTCAGAGGGTATCTGAGGTGCCAGCGGGGCAGGGCACCAAAATGGGGAACTTAAGCTCTAATTCATATACCTGAATTTCACACCCAGAAAATCCAGAAAGGAGCAAATTTATTTTTAGCGTACATGTAAGGCTTATGTGATTTCAAATAGCTGACTATACTGTGAATTACATCTGGGAGCACCAAAATATTTTCAGTGCTTGGATCAGAAAGATTTCAATTCTGGCCCTGAGCCCAGGCCTGGAGGAGCCCCAGGAGTGAGATTAGCCCTCGTGCTGGATGGGGTGGGGGTGGGGGTGGGGGGGCATCACCCAGGGCAGTTCTCTGGAAGCGGCAGCACCCTCATTTTACACAGGAGTAGGTGAGGGCTTAACAGGAAGTATGTGCCTCTCAAGAGAGAGGGGAAGTCTAAGGGCCAGCAGAGAAGCACCTAGGGACTGTTGGAGGGAAAGTCTGGAACCAAAGCAGGAGGGAAAAATGGATGAAGGCAGGAGAGGAGAGAGAGGAGCATGTCTTCCAACCCAGGTCAGGGAGTCAAAGGCCAACAGCACATGGCCCACGGCTCCTCCTCCCATACCTTCAGATTAGCAGGAGACTGAAGACGTTCCCAGCATCAGGCATCTGCTCTAAAGATAAGGCCGCAAGCCCGAGAGCTGCCCTTGGAGCCAGAGCCCGCACCCCCTTTCCTCCTAGCTGGCAAAAGAACCCATCTCTGGCTACCGAGAGGTTTCTAACTGGAGAGACGAAGAAAAAGGTCAGGGAAGACAGACTTGGGGGCTCTATCACCAAATCCAGATCAGCTCTCTGTTTCATCGGGATGGCTATTAAGTCATGGTGCAGGAAAAAGCAGCAGGGGTGTGTGCGGACAGAGCCGGAGATGCTTACCTGGAGACTCTGACCTTCCATCACATCCCCGCAGCCTACGAGGTGGGGTCCTGTGACAGGGGGAAAGCCCACGGACTGGTTGACCCCCATTTCATCACCAGCTGAGACGAACAACGACCTGGGCAGCGCTGAACTTGATGGCTGAGGGTGGAACATAGAAGAGCCTCTTGCTGGTTTCCTCTTAGCTTCCTGTTGATTCTATGTGTCATCTGCCACCCGTGTCCACTGCTCCTTATCACCCCATCTCCTTGTCAGGGACTCGTTCAGTCTTCCACACCAACCACTGTGCTACCCTGACTTTGCCAAGGTTTAAGGGCTGCTTTGTTGTTGGGGGCAGGGTGAAGAGATGGTTGGGGAAAGGAAAGAGAGCTTCCATGCTTCTCAAAACCCACTGCCAAGTGCTCACTCAGCACCTACTATGTGCCCAGCACAGCAGTAACTTCTGCGTAGAATGTAACCCAGGCTGTGTCCTCATGAGGCTAGGAATAACGACGACTAAGATGTATTATTGGCTCTGTGTCAGCACTGAACTAAGCTCTTTACATACAGTACGTCACTTCATTCTCTCCACAAATCTCTGAGGAAGGTCCTATGAAGACCCCGTTTACAGATAAGGAAACTAAGGCACAGGGAGGTTGAATAGCTTTCCCAAGTTATACTGCTTCCAGGCAGCAAACCCACGTCTGTCTAATGCAGACCCGAGCTCTTAACCCCTACTGATCCTGCTTGTGCGGAGACTCGGTTGCAGGTTTGCAAAAGCACGGACCTCCACTACTGACTATGAAGGAGGCACTTAGGCTGGGCCTTGAGGTATGAGCAAGATCTGGAGACAGGGGAGAGGAAGGAAAGCACTTCTACACAGAGCAAGAAAGGGCAGCGATAGGGGAAGAGTGTGATGTGGCAGGAGATCAAACAGGAGCCTTGAACGTGGCAGGTGTGCGTGCTTCGGACTAGCCCACATTCCAGGAGCTTGGCTGCTCCCTAAACAGGAGCTAATGCCATGGCTTCTGTCCCTCTGCAACCTCATCATCACCAGCAACATCGTCATCATTACACCTACGGAATGCCAGGAATGACACCAAGTGCTTTGCTATATTACTAATTGAAAAATTGAGATGAGGAAACTGATGAGTTTGCCAGTTACATAGATTACCCAAGAACATACAGCTAACAGAGCCAGAATTTGATCATGAGCAGTGTGGCTCTAACAGTGGAGAATATGGCCAAGCTTCTCAACATGCATTCTATCTTGCCTTCCTGTGTGACTTGGGCGGGGCTGCCCGATCAGCCCTTGGTGTCCCCTGGTCGGTATCTGGATGAAAAGTGGGCACATGACATAGTTGGTCCATTCAGAGCAAAGCTCAGGACTTTTGATCCCTGAGGACGGAAAAGTTCTTTCTTGTTTTGAATGAGAGTGATGTGCAGATACAAAGCCTTGGAATGTGGGAGCTGCTTTGCTACTTCAAGGACGAAGCTACCCAAGGAGGATGGATAGCAGAGTTGAGCAAATCGGAGAAACGCGAGTCCTATTTGTGAAGACATTAACACTCTCTTTATCTTTATCTTAAAATGCGGGGCAGCTCAGTCAGTCAAACGTCCGACTCCTGATTTCGGCTTAGGTCGTGATCTCGCGGTTCGTGAGGTGCGTGACACGGAGCCTGGTGCGGGGCTCTGCACTCACACGTGGAGCCTGCTTGGGATTCTCTCTCTCCTTCTCTCTCTGCCTCCATCCACCCCCTGCTCACATGAGCTTTCATGTGCACATGTGCGCATGCTCTCTCTCTCAAAATAAATAAATCAACTTAAAAAAAAAAAAAAAAAAAGAATCTCACCCTTTGAGGAAGACACGGCCGCAGCTACAGCAGAGCTTTGGAGGCCCTGCTCCTGCTCCTGACTCACCAAGTTGCTCAGGAAGCCGCACTGCAGCCATGGCTTTTAAAGACCCCGGGAAGACACCCGTGGAACCAGAGGTGGCGATTCACCAAATGAGAATGACTCTAACCAGCCGCAACATAAAATCTTTGGAGAAGGTATGTGCTGACTTGATCAGAGGCGCAAAGGAAAAGAATCTCAAAGTGAAAGGACCAGTTTGGATGTCTACCAAGACTCTGAGAATCACTACAACAAAAACTCCTTGTGGTGAAGGTTCTAAGACTTGGGATCATTTTCAGATGAGGATACACAAACGACTCACTGATTTGCACAGTCCTTCTGAGACTGTTAAGCGGATTACTTCCATCAGTATTGAGCCAGGAGTTGAGGCTGAAGTCACCATTTCAGACGCTTAAATCAACCTCTTTAATAAATTATCAGTTGCTAAAAAAAAAAACCTCTAGACTATACATGAAAGGCCTGACCCACTCACTCCTAGATTTTCTAGTTACATGAGTCAGTAAATCCCCTTTTTGTTTAAACTGACTTTAGATTTCTAATGCCTGAACCAAAAGCATCTAAACCGATACACTAAGTCCCAGCCCCAGATTTTTGGTCATTACACTATTCTGTTTTCTTTAAGACACTCTGGGATGGATCAGAAAGTTCAAGTCCTGGGGCACCTGGGTGGCTCAGTCGGTTGGGCAGCTGACTTTGGCTCAGGTCATGATCTCACGTTCCGTGAGGTCGAGCCCCGCATCGGGCTCTGTGCTGACAGCTCAGAGCCTGGAGCCTGCTTTGGATTCTGTGTAACCCCCCTCTCTCTGCCCCTTCCCCACTCGTGCTCTGTTTTGCTCTGTCTCTCAAAAATAAGTAAATGTTAAAAAGAAAATTATAAAAAAAAAAAAGAAAGTTCAAGTCCAAGCATGTCTAGGCAAGAAGAGACCTTAGAGACCATTCCCATCAATCCTCCCCCACCCTCCCCAGTATATACACGTGCTGCTGATGAAGAAATCAAGGTCCTAAGAGGTTAAGTGAACTGTTGAACATCACAAGTGTATCTATTACTACACACAGATCTCCTGGTTGCCAACTTCCAACTGTCTGGTCCAGTGGAAAACTCAATAACCGATAATCCTAACGTCATTCTATTTACCTTTGGAATATAATAAGTGATTTTCTTTCTACTACTCTGTAGTAGTAGAACCCAGTTCTTTTTATTTACTTATTTTTAAATGTTTATTTTTTTTTTAACGTTTATTTATTTTTGAGACAGAGAGAGACAGAGCATGAATGGGGGAGGGTCAGAGAGAGGGAGACACAGAATCCGAAACAGGCTCCAGGCTCAGAGCTGTCAGCACAGAGCCCGATGCAGGGCTCGAACTCACGGACCAAGAGATCATGACCTGAGCTGAAGTCGGCCGCTTAACCGACTGAACCACCCAGGCGCCCCCAAATGTTTACTTTTGAGAGAGAGAGTGAGGGACAGAGAGAGAGGGACAGAGACAGAGAATCTAAAGCAGGCTCTGTGCTATTTGCAGAGAACTTAACATGAGGCTGAACTCCCAAACCGCGAGCTCATGACCTAAACCAAAATCAGAGTTGGACACTCAACGGACTGAGCCACCCAGGCACCGCAGAATCCAATTCTTTTTAAAAAGAAACTGAGCTCCTGATGTAGTCAGTGCACCAGTTAGCCAGAGTGAAACTGAGCATGTGCATGAGCATGTCTCATAGCCTGAGCTTTTCCCCTGGTCGTTGCGGGTGTAACCAATGGCAGGCCTCTGCAGGGAAACAGGGCACATGTCACCCACATGACAATGAAGCAGCTCCAAGTTCTAACTGCCATCAAAGAAGGTCAGATAAGAAGATCAGATAGACGTAGGAGTTCTGAGAAGAAAACACACTCTGGTAGCTTGCCCGTGGAGGGCGGGAGAAGGTGGTAAAAGTTAATTTTCAAGGAGAAGAAAGTGCATGAGCTAAGACACAGAGGTAAGAAAGCACACGTGAGAAACAGCTAGTCATTAGTGACGGATGCGAGGTGACAAAAGAAACGTGTGACAGATATGGAGGGTAGCAGTCTCTCAAGAGCTAGGCTAAAGAGTTGGAATCTACTCTGGAAATGAGGGTGTGGAAATCACCAATATTAAGTCTGAAAGAGCCAAGTTTGAGCCCAGCTCCTTTGCTGCCTAGCTTTCTTACCTCGGGTGGAGCATCCGATCTCACTAAGCCTGATTCCCCATCAGTACAATGGGATGCTATCCATCCTCATAGGGTTGCTAGGGAGGTCAAATGAAATAATGTATTTAAAGCGCCCAGTATAGTATCTGGCTCTTATGAAGTATCCAGGAAATATGTGTTGATTGAGTGAAATGTAGAAACAATGGGATTTGGCAACGGAGTGGATTTGTGGAGGCAAGGGAGAGACAAGAGCCAAAGATGAGTCAGGTTTCAGGACTGGGTGACCAGAATGATACTAGCTTCTTACGGGAAAAGATGTTGGTCTTTCTGCATATAGAGAACAGTGCTTGGGATTGGAAATCAGGATAAGTGGAGTTAGACTGCTAAACAGATGGGGGAGTAGAACTCACTGGTAGTCCTGGAAAGTTTCTGGGGGGGGGGGTCATTAAATTTGGAAATAAATACAAATGAAAGCTAATTGGCCAGAGTGAGGCATACCCAAAAATGAATCTGCATTCCCTGGGCTCACATTAACTGATGTTCAAGGAAGGCGGGGGGAGGGGGGGATGGGAAAATCCAATTTTGCCTATAAGACACCCACACAAAGTATCCAGAGTCATTTCCAATATATGCCATATAATTTTCCAAGGAAATGAGTCCAGGTGTCTCTAATTTGCTTTGCTTAGCTCATCCAAACAATTCAAGGCGGAACCTGTCTAGAAGCCTCTCTACCCATGCAAACCTATTCCACCCATCAAGGCCCAGAGAAATCCCCGGTTCTCTGTGCTTTCCCAAGTCCTTCCACCTTCCCTCCTCTCAAATCTAAGCACTGTCCACATCCTTCACCTCATAACCAATCACGGGCTGCTTTAGAACAGCTCTTGGATTACTGCCTATTCTAGCAGTTTTCGATCAGTGACTTGCCTATGAACAGTTCAAGTAGAACCTAGTTCAGAGGTTCCTGAACCTATCATCACAATCACCTGGGAAACGTTCAAAAATATAGATTTTAAGGTCCTCATTCCCGGAGGTCAGTTTTTAAAAGCTGCCCATGTTTCTCATCAGCAAGGTGTGAGAACCTCTGGTCCAGAGGGAACACAGGACTTTTTATTCAGAGATGTACGCATGCAACAAATATTTACTGAGTGTATACAGTGTTCCAGCCCACCGCTGTATATTAATGAAATGATAATGACTAAGATTTCACTTAGTTGAATCCCCATGGCCACCTAGAAGCATGTTCTTGCTGGTTACAAGGCTTAATGTAGCGCCTTGCATATAACTACTTGCAAGAATTAATTTATCCAATGAATCTGATTTAGTTTTTTACACACTTAGGCCTCATTTCTTTGGATATACTAGAGATAGAGGCTGTGTTTTATACTTCTTTGTAGGCCAAACCATCTATCATCAGGCTTCCTCTATGTAGTAAGGACCCAATAAATGCCTCTTTATTTGGCTTTGATTTAAACTCCCTCAATTCTTTAATCTGTCTTTTCTACCTAAAAACAAGGCTATATGGTATAGTGTAAAAAAGGCTTTGGCGACCGTCTGAATTCCAATTCTTAATTGGCTGTGATCTTGAGCCAGTTCCTTAAGTTCTAAGCCTCTGATAATTTATCCCATAGGATAGAAATAATAGTACTCGTGAAGTTGTTGATGAGAATTAAATGAAATAATGTATATTATAATGTATATAAAGCACCTGAAACGTAGAAGGCACTAGAACCAGAGATGGTAGCTCTGAGCCTAAGTTCTTTTTAAGTAAAATGAAGTCACTTCTAGTTAAATTAAAATAAGAAAGCTGATAATTGCCTATGGCTTGGTACGTTTCAAGTACGCATAAAAATCTTAAAAATGAATGAATAATGCCATGTCTCTCTTTCGCCATACCCAGCCGAGGTCTCTTTCAGAAATTTTTTCTGGATTAAGCCCTTTGGCAAAATGGATTCTTCCCTCCCAGCTTTTCTGGATCAGAAACACCCAAGCCCAAACCACAGTGTACTAAAAAGGCCCACAAGAGCCCAGAAGGAATGGACAGTGCCTACAATGCAGCTGTCCATCTCCTGCTGGGGCCCTGTTTCCAGTGAGTAGAAATCAACCACCCTTTTGCCAGCTGTGTGGACTTTTCATCACTGGCTATTTCAGGACAGAGTCCACGATAAACACTTCTCTGGGGCTTCCTTTCAGACAAAGCTCTATGGAGACTTAAAGCTCCTTAAAGACCTTTGGGCGCTGGAGGAAGTGAGGAAACATCCTGCTCTTAGAGAATGGAGACACCGAGTGCTCCAGAGGCAGGCTTGAGCAACAAGGGGGCAGAGATAGAAAAGGAGCCAAGATAAGAGGGGTCCAGAGCATTAACAATTATAATAAAAATAACCTCTCTCGCTTGTGGAGGTTTACAGTTTAAATTTCTTTTTTTTAACGTTTTATTATTTATTTTTGAGACAGAGAGAGACAGAGCATGAATGGGGGAGGGGCAGAGAGAGAGGGAGACACAGAATCGGAAGCAGGCTCCAGGCTCTGAGCCATCAGCCCAGAGCCCGACGCGGGGCTCGAACTCACAGACTGTCAGATCGTGACCTGAGCCGAAGTCGGACGCTTAACCGACTGAGCCACCCAGGCGCCCCGGCTTTACAGTTTAAAAAGCCCTTTCACACACATTAGCTTATTGACTTCACAACACAGCCTCACCCTAAGACCGACAGAGCGATTACCATCTTCACTGTGTCAATCAAGAGCGGAGCCCCAGAGAGATTGCTTGATGTGCCCAAGGTCACACAGCGAGTGAGCTGCCGAGGTGGACCAGACCCCGGGTCGGGGGGAGTCCAGGGCTCTTCCACTAGGAAGAAGGAATGGCGACCCTCCTTCCACTACCATGCAAAACCGGAAAGTGAGGGTAAGAGAGAAAGCACACAGGAGGTGTGGAGCATAAAGAAGCCCAGGTTTCAGGGAGGTCACATTGTATGCTCAGAGAGGGGTCGTGGGGGGGGTGGGTCCTAGCACCAGAGCTCAGGGTGGGACTCCAGGGCCGTTGGGAGTGAAGGAACAAGATGACAGTGGGAGGGTGAAGGGTGCGGGTGGATACTGGAGGTGTCTGAACAGGAAACAGAAAAGGATGAGGGATTAATGCGGACTTCCTCGGATTGGGACGAGCAGCCCCCAAAACCGGCTGGAGGATGGAAAAGTTGGCTCACATCTCAGTTCAGAACAAGAGCTTTCTCCAATCCAACTTACCCAGTCAAGTTGACCCCTCAGAAGTAGCCCAGAAGGTCAACTGACGGGAACTAAAAACTACTCTGGGGCTCGTAGCCCTTTGGTAGTTGTAGTTTCCAGAACTCACCACTGGCGCTTTAAAGCGTTCCCCGCTTCTCGTCCGGAACTACAACTCCCGAAGTGCACCGCGCGAGATTGTGCATTACGACTCTAGAACTACAATCCCCAGAGTTCTATGCAGCCCCCGCCTCGTTGGATGAAACCTCCCAAGGTCCGGGATGCGGTCCGATTCCTCCCTCTGGTGGTCTGAGGCGTCGCCACCACGATTACAAGACCCGCGCGGAGGGTTACTGCTTGTAGTCCCGGTTAGTAACCCTCCGCCTCACCATTCCTCAAATAATTCCCGGGCGTGCCTAGAAATTGCAATGGCTTCCGTTTTATTCTCAAGGAAGGAGGTGGGAGGAGAGGGGTCGGAGCTTTTTTTGGTTCTTTCCCCCCTCCCCCCAATTCTGTTTCCCCTGAGAGTATGAGACTGCTCATTCAAATTAAGTGCACATTGGCGCCAAATCCATAACCTGTTGACAATTGTGATTTTTCCATTGTCCTCCAGAAACTCACTGACATGGAACAGGGGCGAACCTGAGTGATCACGGATACTCCCCACCCTCAGCCCAGCCCTTCCATCCGTCATCGCTTTGCTGCTCTTGTGCTGGTTCTTAGGGACACACTGGTGAATAAGATACTGTCCCTAGCCTCCAGTGAAATCACAGTCTAGTGGAAGAGTCTGACAAATCAATTACAACACCGCGATATGGGCTCTGATGGCGGACACAATGGGGGGTGTGGGAACCCGGAAAGGGGCACCTGCCCAGGCTTGGAGGAAATGGGATGGTGTCAGCAAGGCTTTTTAGAGATCTATGTTAAAATTAAGAACTGAGGGAACAGCACTTAGCCAGGAGCACAGGGATTGTGAAGAATGTTTTACACTCAGTAACACAAGAGTGTGAGGGTTGCCACATCCTTGAGTCTTGTAAACTTCTGTAAGAAATTTGGATCATTCAAGCAACTTTAAAAACTTTCAGCGGCTTCAGACTACTTACTGAACCAGGTCCCAGCTTCTTAGCTTTGATGCAGGCAGGCAGGGTCTCAAGACCTCAAGAGGGTCCCGCAGGACTAGCCAAGAGGATCCTTGGCTCCATGCAGGATGGAAATCAACCTCCAGCCAGCAGGAGGTAAAAGCAGTTGACTGAAGATATAGGAAGAACAGATACAGACAGAGCATCTGGGAGACTTGGAAAGGAAAGGAGCACGAGTCTTGTCTTTGCTTGGGGCCTGGGGGATTTATCGACAATTGTGGTGTGATGCCCGTGTCCTCTCAGACCTGTAAGAAGTGGTCAGAAAAAGGACGGGGTCCAGATGTCCATCATAAGTCACTCAGTCCTTAGAGCCAGGGGTCTTGGTGTCGAGATGCCTAGTGCCAGTGGTCTGAAATATGCACATGATGGCTTTTCCAGTAGTGCCTTAGGTATTATCTTTTGTGCTAGAAAGAAGGCTCCAAAGATATCATTATCTCTTTGTCCCTACAAGGAGGACATACAATAAGGCATGTGCAGGGCATGGGTACCGGTCCTAGCAAGAATAGAATCCCAAAAGAGGCAAAATTAAAAAACAGCTTTTTGTCTCAAGGGGTCCCTTCGGTTTCCCTGTCTCAGCTTGGCATTGGAGATCCTCCCCGACCTGGCTCCCCACCACTTCCCCAGAAGTGTTGCCCATGCTTCTCTGGCAGGGCTCTCCTCTCTTCTGCTCTGCCTCCCACTATGTGCTATGTGCACCCCCTCACCATTCTGCAGGTGTCCCAGGCTTGTACCTCCACACTCCAAGTCGTGCTCTTCCCTCCACTGGGTGCTGCCCTGTCTGGTGGCTTGTCTAATCCTGTTCTTTTAACGGTCCGCTAGGTTCTCCTCCCCACGAAGCTTCCCTGATTCCTCCAGCCCCAAAGGACCTCTGCCCATTCTCAGTTGCTGGGACATTCGTGTGCACCTCTCATTTGGGGGGCTTACCTCGCACTGCCTGGTGCCATCTCCTAGGTGGGAGGTCTTAACGCTCCAAGAAATTGTGAGCTCTCTGAGGTCAGGTGCTGAGTCCTACAGGCGACCCTCCCCGCTCCCCACCCCCCCCCCCCCACCGGCTCCCATCTCAGATACCCTCTAGTCACCAGGGTCCAGAGTCCCTGTTCAATTCTTCTATTCAGAGGCTCACCTCTGCTCCTGACACCCTGTCGCCACCACCATCCTTCCAGAAGCCAAGATAAACTCATCAGGAAAGAGTAGTGGTAGTCTCGCACCGTGGTAATTAAGCCCTGGATTTAATTAAAGCTGTGGTTGGTGGCACTGACAGCAGAGTAATGAAAGCTTAGTGTAGATCCGAGAATGCTCTCTTTGGCATTAATCAGTGCTCTTCAGCTGGCCCAGCACAGCCATGACTAACCAGAGTCCCTAATCATGAGAGGGGCAGCTCACACCTCCTATGTCTCCTACTCCCAGACGAGGCCACGGAGGGTGTATTTGCTGGGCAACTGACTTTTAAACTTCCCAGGGACAGGGACGTCACAGCCTCCTTTACCTCTTTGGTCACTGTTAGGAAGATCTGTCTTGGGCCCAAACTCCTGTTGCAAAATAAAATACTTGAGTTCCATTGCATTTCCTTCCAATCTAGTCTTTTCGGGGGTAAACAACCCAAATGCTTTAAGTTTTTAGCAAGCATTTGACTTTCTAGGCTTTTATCCTAGATCCTGTCCTCCAACGGCTCACGTTTTCCTTCCAGCTGGCCACCATCCCACTCTAGCCTTCTCCTTGTTGCTAAGTTACTAAACTGATATTTAGGTGACTAGTTTGGATTTCCTGCCCCCCTCCCCCGCTGAAGTTGTTGGACAACACTTTTTAAAATCAAACTATAATATGTATACAATAAAGTGTGTAAAGCGCACTAATACTAAGGGTCCAGCTTAATTTTTTTTTTTTAAATTGGCGTAACCCTCACTTAGTTTGAAATGTGGAACATTTCCAATACCCTGAATGGTTGCCTCATGTCCCTTCCCAGTTTATAACCACTTATCCCCCAAAGGGAACCACTATTTTTCTTTCTATCTTCATCAACTAGTTTGGGGTGAGCAACATTTTGTAACTTTTGACAATGATTTTTTTTTTTCAGTTTGTTTATATATTTTGAGAGAGAGAGGCAGAGAGAGAGAGGGAAAGAGTGAATCCCAAGCAGGCTCCCTGCTGTCAGTGCACAGCCCAATGCGGGGCTTGAACCCGCAAACTGTGAGAAATGACCTGAGCTGAAATCGAGTCGGATGCTTAACCGACTGAGCCACCCACCCAGGCACCCCGACAGTGATATTTTATGCTCAATGATCCATCATTGGATGATACCTGTGTTAATGCCATTGTGGTCAAAGACCACCAGAAACACACCTGTAATTGAGTAAATTGGATACTCCTTGCAATGAGAGAGAGAATACATGAAAAGGAGCTGTGGGCCATCTCAGAAAGAGGGGTATCAGGAAAGACTTAGAATCGGGACTTCTGTTAGATGATTTCAAGGAGGCTTGCAGGAAGGAGGGCTTTGCTCTGGATTGGATGCTGTCCGAAAGTAGGGGTAATCCTATGACCAGGGATCTTAATTTTATCTAGAAGGAGGGGAAGAGTTCAGTAAGGTAAAAGCTGTCATTAGTAAGAAGCAATAGTCCCTTTTATTAGCCAGAATAGGGGGATGGTTGGTGTTTTTTGTGGCTTGGACAATGTCCATATTTTGTTCAGACATGAGTATGGAGTGGTCCCGTTTGTATCTTAGTCCATCATGGACACAGAGTGGCCTTGTCTGATATTGACATTCTATGAAATTGTTTCTGTTCAGCTTAGGTACACCCAGGCTCAAGGGTGAGTCCCAGGCCAGCTCCTGGAGGTCAGGGTCTGCTTTGCTCTTTCTTATATACCAACGTATGTCGATGTCTGCTCTGGGCTGGGTAAATAGAAATTACTTGCCTTTGTGTCCTTGGGGACCTCGTGGCTGGTCAGGAAAACGGACAAGAGAACAAATATACACCGTTGGAAGGCACAGGGTCTGGGCCCTGGAGATAGGCTACAAACTTTAAATCTCAGATCTACCACTTACTAACTGAGATCTTTGGCAAAGACTGTTTTTAGGCCTCAGTTTCCTCATCTATAACAGGGACAACAATAGCATCTACATTATAGAATTGATGCCAGGATCAAACGAGCTAATCCACAGATCACTGGTTACTTAAGTAGCTTGGATCTGATAGGGGGCAGGGGTGGATGCAGGTTTTGTGGGGCTTGAAGCTTAGAGAATTCGAGGAGACCCTCTTTGAAAAGAATTTTAAATATCTTACTTTTTCAAAATTTGGGTTTTTTTTTTTAATGTTTATTTATTTTTGAGAGAAAGAGAAAGACAGAACACGAACGGGAGCGGGGCAGAGAGAGACGGAGACACAGAATCCGAAGCAGGCTCCAGGTTCTGAGCTGTCAGCACAGAGCCTGACGTGGGGATCGAACTTACAAACCATGGGATCATGACCTGAGCCAAAGTCAGACACTCAACCGACTAAGCCACCCAGGCACCCCACTTTTTCAAAATTTATAAAACATGTGACCATATGAACACATTGTAGATACCCTCCTAGGGCCTTGGACAGGACTCCGAAGCTTAAACCTTGTTAGCTTCTCTATAACTCTGACCTTGGGAAGAGGCAAGATTACACAATATCTTCAATCTTTTCAGATCACTGCTTTCAAACCAGCTCTCCCCAAATACCCTTGTCCTGGCTGAAACCCGCTCGAGAACTCTTAGCTCTTTCTTGTGTCAGAGCCTGGAAGTTCATAGGCTCGTGTTGGAGGCATGGACTCGGGTCCTGCTCTGAATGTAGCTGTGCCTACTATTTTCAGCCCTGGGCCCCAGCTGGAGTCCGGATGAATCCAGCTAGGTCTTTAATGTCCTGTTAACAGACAGAGTACATACTTAATAAAGAATTGTAACTGTCCTTCTCTATTATTGTTAATATAATAATTCTTCTAGTCAAAAAAATATATTGAGTAGAGTCTAGTATGTCGCAGGCACTGTGCTCAACCCCGGAGATCAAGCGGTGAATCGAGAAATCAATATCCTACCCACATGGTGCTTTCATTCTGGTGGAGAGAGACAGATAACACACATATAACCAAGATAATCACATGCTATGTTAAGTGCTCTACAGGAAACAGACAGGATGCTTTGACGGAGATCAACAGGAAGGATTCTATGAACAGCTGGCATTTGTGCTGAGCTCAACCATACCCACCATTTCTTGATTGTCTGCTATGTGTCAGACACGTCGTTAGGAACTTTCCAATACTTTATGTCATTTAATCCCCCTGGGAAGTATATCATAGTCTTTCTTTTTTTTTTTTTTAAATTTACATCCAAATTACTTAGCATATAGCGCAACAATGATTTTAGGAAGAGATTCCTTAGTGCCCCTTCCCCATTGAGCCCATCCCCCCTCCCACAGCCCCTCCAGTAACCCTCAGTTTGTTCGCCATATTTATGAGTCTCTTCTGTTTTGTCCCCCTCCCCCCCGTTTTTATATTCTTTTTGTTTCCCTTCCCTTATGTTCATCTGTTCTGCCTCTTAAAGCCCTCATATGAGCAAAGTCCTATGATTTGTGTCTTTCTCTGACTAATTTCACTTAGCATAATACCCTCCAGTTCCATCCACGTAGTTGCAAATGGCAAGATTTCATTCTTTTTGACTGCCGAGTAATACTCCATTGTGTATATATCCCACATCTTCTTTATCCATCCATCCGTCGATGGACATTTGGGCTCTTTCCATACTTTGGCTATTGTTGATAGTGCGGCTATAAACACGGGGGTGCATGTGTCCCTTTGAAAGAGCACACCTGTATCCCGTGGATAAATGCCTAGTAGTGCAATTGCTGGGTCGTAGGGTAGTTCTCTTTTCAGTTTTTTGAGGAACCTCCATACTATCATAGTCTTTCTATTTTTCAGACAAGAAAACAGAAACTCAAAGAGGTAATAGCAGTGTTAATATCTGCCTCATCTCCCCTCATCCTTCTCTGAGCTCCCTTGCCAGTGTGGTACTTTCCAGCACACTGAGGGCCCCTCCACCCAAGGGCCTGCTCCTGCCTGCTTCCTTCCGGAGGGCTTTCTTAGGCATCTGTGAGCCACGAAGGGGAAGGGAGTGGCGAGTTCTGCCCCCGAGGGCGAGCTTCAGCCATCAAGGAAGTTGGTACCTCCATCGTGAGTTAAGGTGATTTTGAGGTGCATTTCACACTCTTTCAGAGAGTCCCGGGGGACACTGAACCCAGTGGCTCATGGCAGCAAACCTCCCATGAACGTGCCCCGCCCGGATTCACCTCCTCCACGCCTTTACTTCTGCTGCTTGAAATCACCTCTGAAAGAGACTATAAGCACCTAACTCTCAGGGTCTAATTTTGGGGGGACTCAGGCTAAGACAGAGCCTAAATGATTTTCCCAAGGCCACCCGACCAAGTGGCAGAACTGCAATGGGAATCCAGGTTCGCATGGACCACACTCCACAGTCCTAACCACTGTGCCCTATGACAATAAGCCTGAGGAGAGAGCCCAAGCCCCTCTGGCACCACCCCAGGCCCTTCCCACTCTGACCTCTCCTGCCTCACTCACGGCCTCCTCATTCTCAGCACCTCACTCCCGACCACATCACTCCCAGCCTCCTCACTCCCGGCCTCCTCACTGCCGGCCACCTCACTCTCGGCCACCTCACTCTCGGCAACCTCAATCCCGGCCACCTCACTCCCGGCCACCTCACTCCCGGCCACATCACTGCCGGCCACCTCACTGCCGGCCACTTCACTCTCGACCACCTCACTCTCGAACACCTCAATCCCGGCCACCTCACGCCTGGCCACCTCACTCACGGCCACCTCACTCTCGGCCACCTCACTCCCGGCCACATCACTCCCGGCCTCCTCACTCCCGGCCTCTCACTCCCGGCCACCTCACTCACGGCCACCTCACTCTCGGCCTCCTCACTCTCGGCCACATCACTCATGGCCACCTCACTCCCGGCCACCTCATTGCCGGCCACATCAATCATGGCCACCTCACTCTCGGCCACCTCATTCTCAGACACCTCACTCCCGTCCACCTCACTCACGGCCACCTTATTCTCGGACACCTCACACCCGGCCACCTCGCTCCCTGCCTCCGCATACTTGGTCACCTCAGTCTCAGTCACCTCACTCCCGGCCACCTCACTCCCGGCCTCCTCATTCCCAGCCACCTCACTCCAGGTCACTTCACTCCCGGCCACCTCACTCCCGGTTACCTCACTCCCGGCCTCCTCACTCCCGGCCACCTCACTCTCGGCCACCTCACCCTCGGCCACCTCAATCCCGGCCACCTGACTCACGGCCACCTCACTCCCGGCCACCTCACTCCCGGCCACCTCACTCACGGCCACCTCACTCTCGGCCACCTCACTCCCGGCCTCCTCACTCACGGCCACCTCACTCCCGACCACCTCACTCTCGGCCACCTCAGTCTCGGCCACCTCACTCCCGGCCATATCACTCACGGCTACCTAACTCACGGCCACCTCACTCTCGGCCTCCTCACTCCCAGCCACCTCACTGTTGCCACCTCACTCACGGCTACCTCACTCCCGACCTCCTCACTCCTGGCCTCCTCATTTCCGGCCTCCTCACTCCCAGCCAACTGACTCCAGGTCACTTCACTCCCGGCCACCTCACTCCCGGCCACCTCACTCTCGGCCTCCTCACTCCTGCCCTCCTCACTCTCGGCCTCCTCACTGACGGCCACCTCACTCCCGGCCTCCTCACTCGCGGCCACCTCACTCCCGGCCACCTCACTCTCGGCCTCCTCACTCCCGGCCTCCTCACTCACGGCCACCTCACTCCCGGCCACCTCACTCTCGGCCACCTCACTCCCGGCCTCCTCACTCACGGCCACCTCACTCCCGGCCTCCTCACTCCCGTCCACCTCACTCCTGTGCACATCACTCCTGGCCTCCTCACTCACGGCCTCCTCACTCCCGGCCACCTCACTCCCGTCCACCTCACTCACGGCCACCTTATTCTCGGACACCTCACACCCGGCCACCTCGCTCCCTGCCTCCGCATACTTGGTCACCTCAGTCTCAGTCACCTCACTCCCGGCCACCTCACTCCCGGCCTCCTCATTCCCAGCCACCTCACTCCAGGTCACTTCACTCCCGGCCACCTCACTCCCGGTTACCTCACTCCTGGCCTCCTCACTCCCGGCCACCTCACTCTCGGCCACCTCACCCTCGGCCACCTCAATCCCGGCCACCGGACTCACGGCCACCTCACTCCTGGCCACCTCACTCCCGGCCCCCTCACTCACGGCCACCTCACTCTCGGCCACCTCACTCCCGACCACCTCACTCTCGGCCACCTCAGTCTCGGCCACCTCACTCCCGGCCATATCACTCACGGCTACCTAACTCACGGCCACCTCACTCTCGGCCTCCTCACTCCCAGCCACCTCACTGTTGCCACCTCACTCACGGCTACCTCACTCCCGACCTCCTCACTCCTGGCCTCCTCATTTCCGGCCTCCTCACTCCCAGCCAACTGACTCCAGGTCACTTCACTCCCGGCCACCTCACTCCCGGCCACCTCACTCTCGGCCTCCTCACTCCCGGCCACATCACTCCTGCCCTCCTCACTCTCGGCCTCCTCACTGACGGCCACCTCACTCCCGGCCTCCTCACTCGCGGCCACCTCACTCCCGGCCACCTCACCCTCGGCCTCCTCACTCCCGGCCTCCTCACTCACGGCCACCTCACTCCCGGCCACCTCACTCTCGGCCACCACACTCCCGGCCTCCTCACTCACGGCCACCTCACTCCCGGCCTCCTCACTCCCGGTCACCTCACTCCCGGCCTCCTCACTCCCGGCCACCTCACTCCCGGCCACCTCACTCCAGGTCACTTCAATCCCGGCCACCTCACTCCCTGCCACCTCACTCTCGGCCTCCTCACTCTCGGCCTCCTCACTCCCGGCCACATAACTCCTGCCCTCCTCACTCTCGGCCTCCTCACTCCCGGCCACCTCACTCCCGGCCACCTCACTCTCGGCCTCCTCACTCCTGGCCACAACACTCCTGCCCTCCTCACTCCCGGCCACCTCACTCATGGCCACCTCACTCTCGACCACCTCACTCCCGGCCTCCTCACTCCCCGCCACCTCACTCCTGTGCACATCACTCCTGGCCTCCTCACTCACGGCCTCCTCACTCCCGGCCACCTCACTCCCGGCCACCTCACTCTCGGCCTCCTCACTCCCGGCCACATCACTCCTGCCCTCCTCACTCTCGGCCTCCTCACTGACGGCCACCTCACTCCCGGCCACCTCACTCCCGGCCACCTCACTCCCGGCCACCTCACCCCCGGCCACCTCAATCCCGGCCACCTCACTCATGGCCACCTCACTCTTGGCCACCTCACTCCCGGCCTCCTCACTCCCCGCCACCTCACTCCTGTGCACATCACTCCTGGCCTCCTCACTCCCCGCCTCCTCACTCTTGGCCACCTCACTCACGGCCACCTCACTCTTGGCCTCCTCACTCTTGGCCACATCACTCATGGCCACCTCATTTTCCGTCACCTCACTCCCGGCCACCTCACTCACGGCCACCTCACTCTCGGCCTCCTCACTCTCGGTCACCTCACTCTTGACCACCTCACTCCCAGCCACCTCATTCTCGTTCACCTCATTCTCGGTCACCTCGCTCCCAGCCTCCTCGCTCCCAGCCTCCTCACTCCCGGCCACCTTACTCCCGGCCACCTCACTCTCGGCCTCCTCACTCCTGGCCACCTCACTCTCGGCCTCCTCACTCCCGGCCACCTCACTCCCGGCCACCTCACTCTCGGCCTCCTCACTCCCGGCCACCTCACTCCCGGCCACCTCACTCTCGGCCTCCTCACTCCTGGCCACCTCACTCTCGGCCTCCTCACTCCCGGCCACCTCACTCCCGGCCTCCTCACTCTCGGCCACCTCACTCCCGGCCACCTCACTCCCGGCCTCCTCAACCTCAGCCACCTCACTCCCGGCCACCTCACTCACGGCCACCTCACTCTCGGCCTCCTCACTCTCGGCCACATCACTCATGGCCACCTCACTCCCGGCCTCCTCACTCACGGCCACCTCACTCCCAGCCACCTCACTCCTGGCCTCCTTCACTCCCGGCCACCTCCCTCCCGGCCACCTCATTCTCGGCCACCTCACTCCCGGTTACCTCACTCCTGGCCTCCTTCACTCCCGGCCACCTCACTCACGGCCACCTCATTCTCGGCCACCTCACTCCCGGTTACCTCACTCCTGGCCTCCTTCACTCCCGGCCACCTCACTCTCGGCCACCTCACTCCCGGCCACCTCACTCCCGGCCTCCTTCACTCCCGGCCACCTCACTCTCGGCCACTTCAGCGCGGCCACCTCACTCCCGGCCACCTCATTCTCGGCCACCTCACTCCCGGCCACCTCACTCCCGGCCACCTCACTCACGGCCACCTCACTCCTGGCCACCTCACTCCCGGCCTGCTTCACTCCCGGCCACCTCACTCTCGGCCACCTCACTCCCGGCCACCTCACTCACAGCCACCTCATTCTCGGGCACCTCACTCCCGGCCACCTCACTCCCGGCCTCCTCACTCTCGGCCACCTCACTCCCGGCCACCTCACTCCTGGCCACCTCAACCTCGGCCACCTCACTCCCGGCCACCTCACTCACGGCCACCTCACTCTCGGCCTCCTCACTCTGGGCCACATCACTCATGGCCACCTCACTCCCGGCCTCCTCACTCACGGCCACCTCACTCCCAGCCACCTCACTCCCGGCCTCCTTCACTCCCGGCCACCTCACTCCCGGCCACCTCACTCCCGGCCACCTCACTCCCGGCCACCTAACTCCCGGCCACCTCACTCACAGCCACCTCATTCTCGGGCACCTCACTCCCGGCCACCTCACTCCCGGCCTCCTCACTCTCGGCCACCTCACTCCCGGCCACCTCACTCCTGGCCACCTCAACCTCGGCCACCTCACTCCCGGCCACCTCACTCACGGCCACCTCACTCTCGGCCTCCTCACTCTCGGCCACATCACTCATGGCCACCTCACACCCGGCCTCCTCACTCACGGCCACCTCACTCCCAGCCACCTCACTCCCGGCCTCCTTCACTCCCGGCCACCTCACTCCCGGCCACCTCACTCCCGGCCACCTAACTCCCGGCCACCTCACTCTCGGCCACCTCAGTCTCGGCCTCCTCATTCCCGGCCACGTCACTCCCGGCCTCCTCACTCCCGGCCACCTCACTCCTGGGCACATCACTCCTGGCCTCCTCACTCCCGGCCTCCTCACTCTCGGCCACCTCACTCTTGGCCTCCTCACTCTTGGCCACATCACTCACAGCCACCTCACTCTCGGCCACCTCACTCTCGGCCACCTCACTCTCGGCCACCTCACTCCTGGCCTCCTCACCCCCGGCCACCTCACTCCCGGGCACATCACTCACGGCCACCTCACTCCTGGTCACTTCACTCCCAGCCACCTCACTACCGGCCACCTCACTCCCGGCCTCCTCACTCCCGTCCACCTCACTCCTGGCCACCTCACTCTCGGCCAACTCACTCCCAGCCACCGCACTCCCAGCCACGTCAATCACGGCCACCTCACTCCCGGCCACCTCACTCCCGGCCTCTTCACTCCCGGCCACCTCACTCTCGGCCACCTCAATCCCGGCCACCTCACTCCCGGCCACCTCACTCTCGGCCACCTCAATCCCGGCCACCTCATTCACGGCCACCTCACTCTCGGCCACCGCACTCCCGGCCACCTCACTCCTGGCCACGTCAATCACGGCCACCTCACTCTCGGCCTCCTCACTCCCGGCCTCCTCACTCACGGCCTCCTCACTCCCGGCCACCTCACTCCCGGCCTCCGCACTCCTGGCCACATCACTCCTGGCCTCCGCACTCTCGGCCTCCTCACTGACGGCCACACACTCCCGGCCTCCTCACTCTCGGCCACATCGCTCCCGGCCACCTCACTCTCGGCCTCCTCACTCACGGCCACCTCAATCCCGACCACCTCACTCTCGGCCACCTCAGTCTCGGCCACCTCACTCCCGGCCATATCACTCACGGCTACCTAACTCACGGCCACCTCACTCTCGGCCACCTCAATCCCGGCCATATCACTCACGGCTACCTAACTCACGGCCACCTCACTCTCGGCCACCTCACTCCCGGCCTCCTCACTCACGGCCACCTCACTCCTGACCACCTCACTCTCGGCCACCTCAGTCTCGGCCACCTCACTCCCGGCCATATCACTCACGGCTACCTAACTCACGGCCACCTCACTCTCGGCCTCCTCACTCCCAGCCACCTCACTGTTGCCACCTCACTCACGGCTACCTCACTCCCGACCTCCTCACTCCTGGCCTCCTCATTTCCGGCCTCCTCACTCCCAGCCAACTGACTCCAGGTCACTTCACTCCCGGCCACCTCACTCCCGGCCACCTCACTCTCGGCCTCCTCACTCCCGGCCACATCACTCCTGCCCTCCTCACTCTCGGCCTCCTCACTGACGGCCACCTCACTCCCGGCCTCCTCACTCCCGGCCACCTCACTCCCGGCCACCTCACTCTCGGCCTCCTCACTCCCGGCCTCCTCACTCACGGCCACCTCACTCCCGGCCACCTCACTCTCGGCCACCTCACTCCCGGCCTCCTCACTCAAGGCCACCTCACTCCCGGCCTCCTCACTCCCGGTCACCTCACTCCTGGCCTCCTCACTCCCGGCCACCTCACTCCCGGCCACCTCACTCCAGGTCACTTCACTCCCGGCCACCTCACTCCCGGCCACCTCACTCTCGGCCTCCTCACTCTCGGCCTCCTCACTCCCGGCCACATCACTCCTGCCCTCCTCACTCTCGGCCTCCTCACTCCCGGCCACCTCACTCCCGGCCACCTCACTCTCGGCCTCCTCACTCCTGGCCACATCACTCCTGCCCTCCTCACTCCCAGCCACCTCACTCATGGCCACCTCACTCTCGGCCACCTCACTCCCGGCCTCCTCACTCCCCGCCACCTCACTCCTGTGCACATCACTCCTGGCCTCCTCACTCACGGCCTCCTCACTCCCGGCCACCTCACTCCCGGCCACCTCACTCCCGGCCACCTCATTCTCGGCCTCCTCACTCCCGGCCACATCACTCCTGCCCTCCTCACTCTCGGCCTCCTCACTGACGGCCACCTCACTCCCGGCCACCTCACTCCCGGCCACCTCACTCCCGGCCACCTCACCCCCGGCCACCTCAATCCCGGCCACCTCACTCATGGCCACCTCACTCTCGGCCACCTCACTCCCGGCCTCCTCACTCCCCGCCACCTCACTCCTGTGCACATCACTCCTGGCCCCCTCACTCCCCGCCTCCTCACTCTTGGCCACCTCACTCACGGCCACCTCACTCTTGGCCTCCTCACTCTTGGCCACATCACTCATGGCCACCTCATTTTCCGTCACCTCACTCCCGGCCACCTCACTCACGGCCACCTCACTCTCGGCCTCCTCACTCTCGGTCACCTCACTCTCGACCACCTAACTCCCAGCCACCTCATTCTCGTTCACCTCATTCTCGGTCACCTCGCTCCCAGCCTCCTCGCTCCCAGCCTCCTCACTCCCGGCCACCTCACTCCCGGCCACCTCACTCTCGGCCTCCTCACTCCTGGCCACCTCACTCTCGGCCTCCTCACTCCCGGCCACCTCACTCATGGCCACCTCACTCTCGGCCACCTCACTCCCGGCCTCCTCACTCCCGGCCACCTCACTCCCGGCCACCTCACTCTCGGCCTCCTCACTCCCGGCCTCCTCACTCACGGCCACCTCACTCCCAGCCACCTCACTCTCGGCCACCTCACTCCCGGCCTCCTCACTCACGGCCACCTCACTCCCGGCCTCCTCACTCCCGGTCACCTCACTCCTGGCCTCCTCACTCCCGGCCACCTCACTCCCGGCCACCTCACTCCAGGTCACTTCACTCCCGGCCACCTCACTCCCGGCCACCTCACTCTCGGCCTCCTCACTCTCGGCCTCCTCACTCCCGGCCACATCACTCCTGCCCTCCTCACTCTCGGCCTCCTCACTCCCGGCCACCTCACTCTCGGCCACCTCAATCCCAGCCACCTCACTCCCGGCCACCTCACTCTCGGCCACCTCAATCCCGGCCACCTCATTCTCGGCCACCTCACTCTCGGCCACCGTACTCCCGGCCACCTCACTCCCGGCCACCTCGCTCCATGGCCACCTAACTCACAGCCACCTGATTCTCGGCCACCTCACTCCCGGCCTCCTCACTCCCGGCCACCTCACTCTCGGCCACCTCACTCCCGGCCACCTCACTCTCGGCCACCTCACTCACGGCCACCTCACTCCCGGCCACGTCACTCCCGGCCACCTCACTCACGGCCACCTCACTCACCGCCACCTCACTCACGGCCACCTCACTCTCGGCCACCTCACTCCCGGCCATCTTACTCCCGTCCACCTCACTCCTGGCCACCTCACTCTCGGCCAACTCACTCCCAGCCACCGCACTCCCGGCCACGTCAATCACGGCCACCTCACTCCCGGCCACCTCACTCCCGGCCTCCTCACTCCCGGCCACCTCCCTCTCGGCCACCTCAATCCCGGCCACCTCATTCACGGCCACCTCTCTCCCGGCCACGTCAATCACGGCCACCTCACTCTGGGCCACCTCAATCCCGGCCACCTCACTCCCGGCCACCTCACTCTCGGCCTCCTTCACTCCCGGCCACCTCACTCACGGCCACCTCATTCTCGGCCACCTCACTCCCGGTTACCTCACTCCTGGCCTCCTTCACTCCCGGCCACCTCACTCTCGGACACCTCACTCCCGGCCACCTCACTCCCGGCCTCCTTCACTCCCGGCCACCTCACTCTCGGCCACTTCACTCGCGGCCACCTCACTCCCGGCCACCTCATTCTCGGCCACCTCACTCCCGGCCACCTCACTCCCGGCCACCTCACTCACGGCCACCTCACTCCTGGCCACCTCACTCCCGGCCTGCTTCACTCCCGGCCACCTCACTCTCGGCCACCTCACTCCCGGCCACCTCACTCACAGCCACCTCATTCTCGGGCACCTCACTCCCGGCCACCTCACTCCCGGCCTCCTCACTCTCGGCCACCTCACTCCCGGCCACCTCACTCCCGGCCACCTCAACCTCGGCCACCTCACTCCCGGCCACCTCACTCACGGCCACCTCACTCTCGGCCTCCTCACTCTCGGCCACATCACTCATGGCCACCTCACTCCCGGCCTCCTCACTCACGGCCACCTCACTCCCAGCCACCTCACTCCTGGCCTCCTTCACTCCCGGCCACCTCACTCCCGGCCACCTCATTCTCGGCCACCTCACTCCCGGTTACCTCACTCCTGGCCTCCTTCACTCCCGGCCACCTCACTCACGGCCACCTCATTCTCGGCCACCTCACTCCCGGTTACCTCACTCCTGGCCTCCTTCACTCCCGGCCACCTCACTCTCGGCCACCTCACTCCCGGCCACCTCACTCCCGGCCTCCTTCACTCCCGGCCACCTCACTCTCGGCCACTTCACTTGCGGCCACCTCACTCCCGGCCACCTCATTCTCGGCCACCTCACTCCCGGCCACCTCACTCCCGGCCACCTCACTCACGGCCACCTCACTCCTGGCCACCTCACTCCCGGCCTGCTTCACTCCTGGCCACCTCACTCTCGGCCACCTCACTCCCGGCCACCTCACTCACAGCCACCTCATTCTCGGGCACCTCACTCCCGGCCACCTCACTCCCGGCCTCCTCACTCTCGGCCACCTCACTCCCGGCCACCTCACTCCTGGCCACCTCAACCTCGGCCACCTCACTCCCGGCCACCTCATTCACGGCCACCTCACTCTCGGCCTCCTCACTCTCGGCCTCCTCACTCATGGCCACCTCACTCCCGGCCACCTCACTCCCGGCCTCCTCACTCACGGCCACCTCACTCCCGGCCTCCTTCATTCCCGGCCACCTCACTCCCGGCCACCTCACTCCCGGCCACCTAACTCCCGGCCACCTCACTCTCGGCCACCTCAGTCTCGGCCTCCTCATTCCCGGCCACGTCACTCCCGGCCTCCTCACTCCCGGCCACCTCACTCCTGGGCACATCACTCCTGGCCTCCTCACTCCCGGCCTCCTCACTCTCGGCCACCTCACTCTTGGCCTCCTCACTCTTGGCCACATCACTCACAGCCACCTCACTCTCGGCCACCTCACTCTCGGCCACCTCACTCCTGGCCTCCTCACCCCTGGCCTCCTCACCCCCGGCCACCTCACTCCCGGGCACATCACTCCTGGCCACCTCACTCCTGGTCACTTCACTCCCAGCCACCTCACTACCGGCCACCTCACTCCCGGCCTCCTCACTCCCGTCCACCTCACTCCTGGCCACCTCACTCTCGGCCAACTCACTCCCAGCCACCGCACTCCCAGCCACGTCAATCACGGCCACCTCACTCCCGGCCACCTCACTCCCGGCCTCTTCACTCCCGGCCACCTCACTATCGGCCACCTCAATCCCGGCCACCTCACTCCCGGCCACCTTACTCTCGGCCACCTCAATCCCGGCCACCTCATTCACGGCCACCTCACTCTCGGCCACCGCACTCCCGGCCACCTCACTCCCGGCCACGTCAATCACGGCCACCTCACTCTCGGCCTCCTCACTCCCGGCCTCCTCACTCACGGCCTCCTCACTCCCGGCCACCTCACTCCCGGCCTCCGCACTCCTGGCCACATCACTCCTGGCCTCCGCACTCTCGGCCTCCTCACTGACGGCCACACACTCCAGGCCTCCTCACTCTCGGCCACATCGCTCACGGCCACCTCACTCTCGGCCACCTCACTCCCGGCCTCCTCACTCACGGCCACCTCAATCCCGACCACCTCACTCTCGGCCACCTCAGTCTCGGCCACCTCACTCCCGGCCATATCACTCACGGCTACCTAACTCACGGCTACCTCACTCTCGGCCACCTCAATCCCGGCCATATCACTCACGGCTACCTAACTCACGGCCACCTCACTCTCGGCCACCTCACTCCTGGCCTCCTCACTCACGGCCACCTCACTCCCGACCACCTCACTCTCGGCCACCTCAGTCTCGGCCACCTCACTCCCGGCCATATCCCTCACGGCTACCTAACTCACGGCCACCTCACTCTCGGCCTCCTCACTCACGGCCACCTTACTCTCGACCACCTCACTCCCAGCCACCTCATTCTCGTTCACCTCATTCTCGGTCACCTCGCTCCCAGCCTCCTCGCTCCCAGCCTCCTCACTCCCGGCCACCTCACTCCCGGCCACCTCACTCTCGGCCTCCTCACTCCCGGCCACCTCACTCTCGGCCTCCTCACTCCCGGCCACCTCACTCATGGCCACCTCACTCTCGGCCACCTCACTCCCGGCCTCCTCACTCCCGGCCACCTCACTCCCGGCCACCTCACTCTCGGCCTCCTCACTCCCGGCCTCCTCACTCACGGCCACCTCACTCCCAGCCACCTCACTCTCGGCCACCTCAATCCCGGCCATATCACTCACGGCTACCTAACTCACGGCCACCTCACTCTCGGCCTCCTCACTCACGGCCACCTTACTCTCGACCACCTCACTCCCAGCCACCTCATTCTCGTTCACCTCATTCTCGGTCACCTTGCTCCCGGCCACCTCACTCCCGGCCACCTCACTCCCGGCCACCTCACTCTCGGCCTCCTCACTCACGGCCACCTTACTCTCGACCACCTCACTCCCAGCCACCTCATTCTCGTTCACCTCATTCTCGGTCACCTCGCTCCCAGCCTCCTCGCTCCCAGCCTCCTCACTCCCGGCCACCTCACTCTCGGCCTCCTCACTCCTGGCCACCTCACTCTCGGCCTCCTCACTCCCGGCCACCTCACTCATGGCCACCTCACTCTCGGCCACCTCACTCCCGGCCTCCTCACTCCCGGCCACCTCACTCCCGGCCACCTCACTCTCGGCCTCCTCACTCCCGGCCTCCTCACTCACGGCCACCTCACTCCCAGCCACCTCACTCTCGGCCACCTCACTCCCGGCCTCCTCACTCACGGCCACCTCACTCCCGGCCTCCTCACTCCCGGTCACCTCACTCCTGGCCTCCTCACTCCCGGCCACCTCACTCCCGGCCACCTCACTCCAGGTCACTTCACTCCCGGCCACCTCACTCCCGGCCACCTCACTCTCGGCCTCCTCACTCTCAGCCTCCTCACTCCCGGCCACATCACTCCTGCCCTCCTCACTCTCGGCCTCCTCCCTCCCGGCCACCTCACTCTCGGCCACCTCAATCCCAGCCACCTCACTCCCGGCCACCTCACTCTCGGCCACCTCAATCCCGGCCACCTCATTCACGGCCACCTCACTCTCGGCCACCGCACTCCCGGCCACCTCACTCCCGGCCACCTCGCTCCATGGCCACCTAACTCACAGCCACCTCATTCTCGGCCACCTCACTCCCGGTTACCTCACTCCTGGCCTCCTTCACTCCCGGCCACCTCACTCTCGGCCACCTCACTCCCGGCCACCTCACTCCCGGCCTCCTTCACTCCCGGCCACCTCACTCTCGGCCACTTCACTCGCGGCCACCTCACTCCCGGCCACCTCATTCTCGGCCACCTCACTCCCGGCCACCTCACTCCCGGCCACCTCACTCACGGCCACCTCACTCCTGGCCACCTCACTCCCGGCCTGCTTCACTCCCGGCCACCTCACTCCCGGCCACCTCACTCACGGCCACCTCACTCCTGGCCACCTCACTCCCGGCCTGCTTCACTCCCGGCCACCTCACTCTCGGCCACCTCACTCCCGGCCACCTCACTCACAGCCACCTTATTCTCGGGCACCTCACTCCCGGCCACATCACTCCCGGCCTCCTCACTCCCGGCCTCCTCACTCTCGGCCACCTCACTCCCGGCCACCTCACTCCCGGCCACCTCACTCTCGGCCACCTCACTCCCGGCCACCTCACTCCCGGCCTCCTTCACTCCCGGCCACCTCACTCCCGGCCACCTCACTCCCGGCCACCTCATTCCCGGCCTCCTCATTCCCGGCCACCTCACTCCCGGCCACCTCACTCCCGGCCACCTCACTCCTGGCCACCTCACTCTCGGCCTCCTCACTCTCGGTCACCTCACTCTCGACCACCTCACTCCCGGCCACCTCATTCTCGTTCACCTCATTCTCGGTCACCTTGCTCCCAGCCTCCTCACTCCCAGCATCCTCACTCCCGGCCATCACTCCAGGACACTTCACTCCCGGCCACCTCACTCCCGGCCTCCTCACTCCCGGCCACATCACTCTCGACCACCTCACTCCCGGCCACCTCACTCCCGGCCACCTCACTCCCGGCCACCTCACTCACGGCCACCTCACTCTCGGCCACCTCACTCACGGCCACCTCACTCACGGCCACCACACTCCCGGCCACCTCACTCACGGCCACCTCACTCACGGCCACCTCACTCTCGGCCACCTCACTCACGGCCACCTCACTCACGGCCACCTCACTCACGGCCACGTCACTCCCGGCCACGTCACTCCCGGCCTCCTCACTCCCGGCCTCCTTCACTCCCGGCCACCTCACTCCCGGCCACCTCACTCCCGGCCACCTCACTCCCGGCCTCCTCATTCCCGGCCACCTCACTCCCGGCCACCTCACTCCCGGCCACCTCAATCACGGCCACCTCACTCCCGGCCACCTTGCTCTCAACCACCTCACTCCCGGGACCTCACTCCTGGCCACCTCACTCCCGGCCTCCTCACTCCCGGCCACCTCACTCCCGGCTACCTCACTCCCGGCCACCTCAATCACGGCCACCTCACTCCCGGCCACCTCACTCTCGGCCACCTCACTCCCGGCCACCTCACTCCCGGCCACCTCACTCATGGCCACCTCACTCCCGGCCACCTCACTCCCGGCCACCTCACTCCCGGCCACCTCGCTCCCGGCCACCTCACTCCCGGCCACCTCGCTCTCGACCACCTCACTCCCGGGACCTCACTCCCGGTCACCTCACTCCCGGCCACCTCGCTCCCAGCCTCCGCATTCTTGGTCACCTCATTCTCGGTCAACTCACTCCCGGCCACCTCACTCCCGGCCATCTCACTCCCGGGACCTCACTCCCAGCCACCTCACTCTCGGCCACCTCACCTCCGACCACCTCACTCCCGGCCACCTCACTCTCGACCACCTCACTCCCGGCCACCTCACTCCCGGCCACCTCGCTCTCAACCACCTCACTCCTGGGACCTCACTCCTGGCCACCTCACTCCCGGCCTCCTCACTCACGGCCACCTCACTCCCGGCCACCTCACTCTCGGCCACCTCACTCCCGGCCTCCTCACTCACGGCCACCTCACTCTCGACCACCTCACTCCCGGGACCTCACTCCCGGGACCTCACTCCCGGCCACGTCACTCCTGGCCTCCTCACTCCCGGCCACCTCACTCCTGGCCACCTCACTCTCGGCCACCTCACTCTCGGCCACCTCACTCTCCGCCACCTCACTCCCGGCCACGTCACTCCTCGCCTCCTCACTCCCGGCCACCTCACTCCTGGCCACCTCACTCTCGCCTATCTCACTCTCGGCCATCTCACTCCTGGCCACCTCACTCTCGGCCATCTCACTCTCGGCCATCTCACTCTCGGCCTCCTCACTGATGGGACCACACTCCCGGCCTCTTCACTCCCGGCCACCTCACTCCAGGTCACCTCACTCCCGGCTACCTCACTCCCGGCCACCTCACTCCTGGCCACCTCACTCTCGGCCATCTCACTCTCGGCCATCTCACTCTCAGCCTCCTCACTGATGGGACCTCACTCCCGGCCTCCTCACTCCCGGCCACCTCACTCCAGGTCACCTCACTCTCGGCCATCTCACTCTCGGCCATCTCACTCCTGGCCACCTCACTCTCGGCCATCTCACTCTCGGCCATCTCACTCTCGGCCTCCTCACTGACGGGACCTCACTCCCGGCCTCCTCACTCCCGGCCACCTCACTCCAGGTCACCTCACTCCCGGCCTCCTCACTCCCTGCCACCTCACTCCTGGCCACCTCACTCCCGGCCACCTCACTCCTGGCCTCCTCACTCTCGACCACCTCACTCCCGGCCACCTCGCTCTCGACCACCTCACTCCCGGGACCTCACTCCCGGCCACCTCGCTCCCAGCCTCCGCATTCTTGGTCACCTCATTCTCGGCCACCTCACTCCCAGCCACCTCACTCCCGGCCTCCTTCACTCCCGGCCACCTCACTCCCGGCCACCTCACTCTCGGCCACCTCACTCACGGCCACCTCACTCCCGGCCACCTCACTCACGGCCACCTCACTCACGGCCACATCACTCTCGGCCACCTCACTCCCGGCCACCTCACTCCCGGCCACCTCACTCTCGGCCACCTCACTCCCGGCCACCTCACTCCCGGCCACCTCACTCTCGGCCACCTCACTCCTGGCCTCCTCACTCCCGGCCACCTCACTCCTGGCCACCTCACTCTCGGCTATCTCACTCTCGGCCATCTCACTCCTGGCCACCTCACTCTCTGCCATCTCACTCTCGGCTATCTCACTCTCGGCCTCCTCACTGACGGGACCTCACTCCCGGCCTCCTCACTCCCGGCCACCTCACTCCAGGTCACCTCACTCCCGGCTACCTCACTCCCGGCCACCTCACTCCTGGCCACCTCACTCTCGGCCATCTCACTCTCGGCCATCTCACTCTCGGCCTCCTCACTGACGGGACCTCACTCCCGGCCTCCTCACTCCCGGCCACCTCACTCCAGGTCACCTCACTCTCGGCCAGCTCACTCTCGGCCATCTCACTCCTGGCCACCTCACTCTCGGCCATCTCACTCTCGGCCTCCTCACTGACGGGACCTCACTCCCGGCCTCCTCTCTCCCGGCCACCTCACTCCAGGTCACCTCACTCCCGGCTACCTCACTCCCGGCCACCTCACTCCCGGCCACCTCACTCTCGGCCATCTCACTCTCGGCCATCTCACTCCCGGCCTCCTCACTCCCGGCCACCTCACTCCCGGCCTCCTCACTCCCTGCCACCTCACTCCCGGCCACCTCACTCTCGGCCATCTCACTCCCGGCCACCTCACTCCCGGCCACCTCACTCCCGGCCACCTCACTCCCGGCCTCCTCACTCTCGACCACCTCACTCCCGGCCACCTCGCTCTCGACCACCTCACTCCCGGGACCTCACTCCCGGCCACCTCGCTCCCAGCCTCCGCATTCTTGGTCACCTCATTCTCGGCCACCTCACTCCCGGCCACCTCACTCCTGGCCTCCTTCACTCCCGGCCACCTCACTCCCGGCCACCTCACTCTCGGCCACCTCACTCACGGCCACCTCACTCCCGGCCACCTCACTCACGGCCACCTCACTCACGGCCACCTCACTCCCGGCCTCCTCACTCCCGGCCTCCTCATTCCCGGCCTCCTCACTCTCGGCCACCTCACTCCCGGCCACCTCACTCCCGGCCACCTCACTCCCGGCCTCCTTCACTCCCGGCCACATCACTCCCGGCCTCCTCACTCCCGGCCTCCTCACTCCCGGCCACCTCACTCCCGGCCACCTCACTCCCGGCCACCTCACTCTCGGCCACCTCACTCCCGGCCACCTCACTCCCGGCCACCTCACTCTCGGCCACCTCACTCCCGGCCACCTCACTCTCGGCCTCCTCACTCTCGGCCTCCTCACTCCCGGCCACATCACTCCTGCCCTCCTCACTCTCGGCCTCCTCACTCCCGGCCACCTCACTCTCGGCCACCTCACTCCCGGCCACCTCACTCTCGGCCTCCTCACTCTCGGCCTCCTCACTCCCGGCCACATCACTCCTGCCCTCCTCACTCTCGGCCTCCTCACTCCCGGCCTCCTCACTCCCGGCCTCCTCACTCTCGGCCACCTCACTCCCGGCCACCTCACTCCCGGCCACCTCACTCCTGGCCTCCTTCACTCCCGGCCACATCACTCCCGGCCACATCACTCCCGGCCTCCTCACTCTCGGCCACCTCACTCCCGGCCACCTCACTCCCGGCCACCTCACTCTCGGCCACCTCACTCCCGGCCACCTCACTCCCGGCCTCCTTCACTCCCGGCCACCTCACTCCCGGCCACCTCACTCCCGGCCACCTCATTCCCGGCCTCCTCATTCCCGGCCTCCTCACTCCCGGCCACCTCACTCCCGGCCACCTCACTCCCGGCCACCTCACTCCCGGCCACCTCACTCTCGGCCTCCTCACTCTCGGTCACCTCACTCCCGGCCACCTCACTCCCGGCCACCTCATTCTCGTTCACCTCATTCTCGGTCACCTCGCTCCCAGCCTCCTCGCTCCCAGCCTCCTCACTCCCGGCCATCACTCCAGGTCACTTCACTCCCGGCCACCTCACTCCCGGCCTCCTTCACTCCCGGCCACATCACTCCCGGCCTCCTCACTCCCGGCCTCCTCACTCTCGGCCACCTCACTCCCGGCCACCTCACTCCCGGCCACCTCACTCCCGGCCTCCTTCACTCCCGGTCACATCACTCCCGGCCTCCTCACTCCCGGCCTCCTCACTCTCGGCCACCTCACTCCCGGCCACCTCACTCTCGGCCACCTCACTCCCGGCCACCTCACTCCCGGCCACCTCACTCCCGGCCACCTCACTCCCGACCACCTCGCTCCCGGCCACCTCACTCCCGGCCACCTCGCTCCCGACCACCTCGCTCCCAGCCACCTCGCTCCCGGCCACCTCGCTCTCGACCACCTCACTCCCGGGACCTCACTCCCGGTCTACTCACTCCCGGCCACCTCGCTCCCAGCCTCCGCATTCTTGGTCACCTCATTCTCGGTCAACTCACTCCCGGCCACCTCACTCCCGGCCACCTCACTCCCGGGACCTCACTCCCAGCCACCTCACTCTCGGCCACCTCACCTCCGACCACCTCACTCCCGGCCACCTCACTCTCGACCACCTCACTCCCGGCCACCTCACTCCCGGCCACCTCGCTCTCAACCACCTCACTCCTGGGACCTCACTCCTGGCCACCTCACTCCCGGCCTCCTCACTCACGGCCACCTCACTCCCGGCCACCTCACTCTCGGCCACCTCACTCCCGGCCTCCTCACTCACGGCCACCTCACTCTCGACCACCTCACTCCCGGGACCTCACTCCCGGGCCCTCACTCCCGGCCACGTCACTCCTGGCCTCCTCACTACCGGCCACCTCACTCCTGGCCACCTCACTCTCGGCCACCTCACTCTCGGCCACCTCACTCTCCGCCACCTCACTCCCGGCCACGTCACTCCTGGCCTCCTCACTCCCGGCCACCTCACTCCTGGCCACCTCACTCTCGGCTATCTCACTCTCGGCCATCTCACTCCTGGCCACCTCACTCTCGGCCATCTCACTCTCGGCCATCTCACTCTCGGCCTCCTCACTGACGGGACCTCACTCCCGGCCTCCTCACTCCCGGCCACCTCACTCCAGGTCACCTCACTCCCGGCTACCTCACTCCCGGCCACCTCACTCCTGGCCACCTCACTCTCGGCCATCTCACTCTCGGCCATCTCACTCTCGGCCTCCTCACTGACGGGACCTCACTCCCGGCCTCCTCACTCCCGGCCACCTCACTCCAGGTCACCTCACTCTCGGCCATCTCACTCTCGGCCATCTCACTCCTGGCCACCTCACTCTCGGCCATCTCACTCTCAGCCATCTCACTCTCGGCCTCCTCACTGACGGGACCTCACTCCCGGCCTCCTCACTCCCGGCCACCTCACTCCAGGTCACCTCACTCCCGGCTACCTCACTCCCCGCCACCTCACTCCTCGCCACCTCACTCTCGGCCATCTCACTCTCGGCTATCTCACTCCCGGCCTCCTCACTCCCGGCCACCTCACTCCCGGCCTCCTCACTCCCTGCCACCTCACTCCCGGCCACCTCCCTCTCGGCCATCTCACTCCCGGCCATCTCACTCCCGGCCACCTCACTCCAGGTCACTTCACTCCCGGCCACCTCACTCCCGGCCACCTCACTCCCGGCCTCCTCACTCTCGACCACCTCACCCCCGGCCACCTCGCTCTCGACCACCTCACTCCCGGGACCTCACTCCCGGCCACCTCGCTCCCAGCCTCCGCATTCTTGGTCACCTCATTCTCGGCCACCTCACTCCCGGCCACCTCACTCCCGGCCTCCTTCACTCCCGGCCACCTCACTCCCAGCCACCTCACTCCCGACCACCTC
Organism: Panthera onca; assembly: GCF_046562875.1. NCBI lineage: Eukaryota > Metazoa > Chordata > Mammalia > Carnivora > Felidae > Panthera > Panthera onca. The sequence continues at coordinate 202,070,835 of NC_138346.1, read as the reverse complement.
GCTCCCAGCCTCCTCATTCTTGGCCACCTCCCTCCCGGCCACCTCATTCCCGACCACCTCACTCCCGGCCACCTCACTCCCGGCCTCCTCACTCTCGACCACCTCACTCCCGGCCACCTCGCTCTCGACCACCTCACTCCCGGGACCTCACTCCCGGCCACCTCGCTCCCAGCCTCCTCATTCTTGGTCACCTCATTCTCGGTCAACTCACTCCTGGCCACCTCACTCCTGACCACATCACTCCCGGCCACCTCACTCCCGACCACCTCGCTCCCAGCCTCCTCATTCTTGGCCACCTCCCTCCCGGCCACCTCATTCCCGACCACCTCGCTCCCAGCCTCCTCATTCTTGGCCACCTCCCTCCCAGCCACCTCACTCTCGGTCACCTCACTCCTGGCCACCTCACTCCAGGCCACCTCACTCCCGGCCACCTCACTCCTGACCTCCTCACTCTCGGTCACCTCACTCCCGGTCACCTCAATGTCAGCCACCTCACTCCCGGCGACCTCACTCCTAGCCACCTTATTCTTGGCCACTTCACTCCCGGTCACCTCACTTCCGGCAGCCTCACTCACGGCCACCTCATTCTTTTTTTTTTTTTTTTTTTTTTAACGTTTATTTATTTTTGAGACAGAGAGACAGAGCATGAACGGGGGAGGGTCAGAGAGGGAGACACAGAATCCGAAACAGGCTCCAGGCTCCGAGCTGTCAGCACAGAGCCCAATGCGGGGCTCGAACCAACGGACCGCGAGATCATGACCTGAGCCGAAGTCGGCCACTCAACCGACTGAGCCACCCAGACGTCCCAACGGCCATCTCATTCTCAGCCACCTTATTCCTAGCCACCTGTTGCTCCAGGCACAGCCAACTGCTTGGGGACATAGCATTCTCCAATCCTGCCAAGCCCTGTCACCCTCCAGGCCTTTGCAAGTCCTGTGTCCTCTGCTGAAGCACACGTTGAACCCACTGTGGTCCATCCCTGGGCCCTCCACCTGATGAACTCCAGCAGTGACAGGCCAGCACTGATAAGAATCTCGCTAGTGTTGGGGCACTGGGTGACTCAGCCGGTGAAGCTTCCAACTTCAGCTCAGGTCGTGATCTTGCGGTCTGGGAGTTCGAGCCCTGCATCGGGCTCTGTGCTGGCAGCTTAGAGCCTGGAGCCTGCTTGGAATTCTGTGCCTCCCTCTCTCTGCCCCTCCCCTGCTTATGCTCTCGCTCTCTCTCTGTCTCTCTCTCTGTCTCTCTCAAAAGTAAATAAACATTTTTAAAAAATTTTTAAAAATCACGTTTGTGTCAAGGGCTCGGCATACAGTCTCTCATTCCATTGATACCAAAACTCTGTCAGACCTAACTCTACAGCTAAGGAGACGTCCCCCAAGGCAGTCACCAGAATACTGGGCTGAGAGGCACAGGGACAATAGAGCCCAGAGGAAGGAGGCCAGGCTGAGGGCGCTTCCTGCAAAGGAAGGGGCGGGGCCTCCGGCCCACCTCACCTGGGAGGGGAAAACTGGTGAAGGGCATTACCCTTTCTACTTCCTGGCTCCTTCTCTGCCTTCAGGAGTGTACTTGGCCTTGGCAATGGCCTACTTCCCAGAATTTCTCATCAAAAATGGTTCTCGGAGGCTAAGCCAGTTCAGGGATGCCCAGAGGCCAAGAAGGTCCTGAATTCCCACTTTCAATCTTTTCCTCCTGGCCCCCAGCCTTGTTATCATCAAGCCCATCAAATGTCTGGTAAAGGCTCGCCAGCCTGCAGAACGTGAGCTGGCCTGGTGGGTACCAAGTTCTCGGCAGGTTTGGGGAAATGGGGTTGGGGAGGGGTGGAACCCTTACCAGCAATGCCTTGTCAGTCCTTACTTAAAATCCTTTTAGGATGGCTTTTGGCCTCCTCAACTGAGCTCACGGTCCTCACCAGAAGCCCTTCATGATCTGAGTCAACGTCCTTCAGCCAGTCAGATTCACTCTTCCTTCTGCAAAGTGACGGCCTGGTCCCCAGACGTGCGTGTGCTCAGCCACCTGCGTGTATTTCCGCTGTTGCCATTTGTGTCCGCCGCACCATTCCTCGCTGCTTCCCGTCCCGTCTTCCAAACCCGGCAGAGATGTCACTTCCTCTGGGGAATCCTGGCTGAGTCCCCCTGTGCTCTGGGGTGCTCCCCTAACACACGCCGACATCCGTGTGACAGGTCTGCCTCCCCACACGGCCAGGGGCTCCTCGAGGACAAGGATATGTCACATTCACCTCCGCGGGCCTAGCACAGTGCCTGGCACAGTGGGTGTTGGTTAAGGGAATGAGCAAATGCGTAAGGGACACCCAGAGCAGGGGTTAGAAACATGAGTGCCTTTGGGGGTCCAAGCAACTCAAGCGAATTGGTGTCAGATGCTAGGGAGCGGGAAGGACGGTGGCAAAGGAATTTGAATTCAATGAGAGAAAACAGGTGAGTGAAATTCAGCCTCTGTTCACAACAACCACCACCACAACAACAGCAATAGCTAATTACGAACTTAATCTGCACCAGGAAAGAGGGTGCAGTGGTTCAGAGTGTGGACTCTAGAAATGGGCTGCCAGGTTTGGGGCCCAGCCCTCCTGTTAGCTGTGAGACTTGGGTCATGCCACTTGACCTCTCTCTGAGCCTCGCTCACCTCGTTCGCAAAACGGAAACAATAATGACACCTACCTTACGGGGTTATTGTGAGGATCCAAAGAGCGAAGACGTGGAAAGTACATGGGGTGGTGCCTGGAACACAGAAAACACCCAGGAAGTGCTACTATTACTATTCTGTGATGGCCAGTGTTCAGAAGAAGGCCTCTCCATGAAGGCGACATGTACACAGAGCCCTGGATGCTGGAACCCTTGCTGAGCTCTGGGAGAAGAATGTTCTAGGCAGAGGGAAGAGCCAGGGGAAAGATCCTAAGGTAGAAGTGGCTTTGCTGGGTCTGAGGAGTCGAGAGAAGGCAGTGAGCTGGAGTGCAGTGAGTCAGAGAGGGGGGCCGGAGACCGGGTCCTGCACAGGAGGCAGGGATTAGGTCACGTAGGGCCTTCGAGGCCATGGAAGGAAGCCTGGATTTTATTCTGTGTCACGCGAGCCACTGGGGGAGTTTGTTTTGAAACAGAGGCTTTAGGGGTGCCTGGGTGGCTCAATTGGTTAAGCATCCGACTTCAGCTCAGGTCATGGTCTCATGTGCTCGTGAGTTCAAGCCCCTCGTCCGGCTCTGTGCTGGCAGCTCAGAGCCTGGAGCCTGTTTCAGATTCTGTGTCTCCCTCTCTCTCTGCCCTTCCCCTTGCTCGTGCTCTGTCTCTCTCTGTCTCTCTGTCTCAAAAATAAATAAACATTAAAAAATTTTTTTTTTAATAAAAAAGAGGTTTTATTATTTAGGTATGGCAAGGCCAACAGATCAGGAGACACCTAGGACTGAAGACACGGTTTGTTTTACTCACAGGTCCTAAGAGGAGAGGGACCACGTTGCTACAAGGGGTCAGGAAGCAGAGGGAGCAAGGGAAGAAAACTGGGCAGGAGCCTTTACTGTGGTTTCTGTGGGAGGAATGGATAAGGGAGGGGAAGGTGGTTTAGGATTGGCTAGTATGAATAATGCCCGCAGGCTCTGAGACATAGGGGCCATCTCCCGGTTGTGGTTGTCGAGTACCTGGCCCTGGGGTGAATAGGGCAGGGGGATAGTGGCCCTGAGTGTGAGAGCCCTTGAGGAGGTGTCTGGGAGTATGGGCTCTGGATCTGTTGGCTTGCATTTGAAAGACAAGCTTGAGGGGCACCTGGGTGGCTCAGCTGGTTGAGTGTCAGACTTTGGCTCAGGTCATGATCTCTCGCTTGGAGAGTTAATCCCTGCATCAGGCTCTGTGCTGATAGCTCAGAGCTTGGAGCCTGCTTTGGATTCTGTGTCTCCCTCGTCCTCTGCCCCCCCCTCCCAACTCATGTTCTTTCTCTCTCTCTCTCTCTCTCAAAAATAAAAAAAAACATTAGAAAATTTTTTTGAAAGGTAAGCTCGAGAGTGAGTTGTTTTTATCTCCAGGAATGGGCTAACCTTGGGAGGGGCAGCAAGGCCCCAATGTCAAAGCATCAAAATACAGAAAATAAGAAGACATGGTTAGTATAGCCAAGGAGGGATGGGGTTTACACTTTAACAAGGTTCTCTGGCTGATGTGAGGAAATAGTATTTTATTTTTTTTAATTTTTTTTTTAAACGTTTATTTATTTTTTGAGACAGGGAGAGACAGCATGAACGGGGGAGGGGCAGAGAGAGATGGAGACACAGAATCAGAAGCAGACTCCAGGCTCCGAGCCATCAGCCCAGAGCCCAACGCGGGGCTCGAACTCACGGACCGTGAGATCGTGACCTGAGCTGAAGTCGGACGCTTAACCGACTGAGCCACCCAGGCGCCCCGAGGAAATAGTATTTTAGTGAGACAAGAGGAAAGAGAGGCCAGAGCCCAATGCAATGATACACACACACACACACACACACACACACACACGAAATTATGGTGGGCCTGGACTAGGTAGGAGCAGGAGGTGGGAGCCAGGCTACTGTCAGGGTTTGTCAGGGACCTGATGGACATCTGATGAGGATGCTGTTTGGATTACAAGAGGCAACCTTCAAGGGGCCCATCCTGTCCTTCTTTCCAGGATACACGCCTGCGTTTCCTCCCCCAGTTATGGTCTGTACTATCTCACTCTTCTGATGTTAATGAAGAGACTCTAGGAAATGGTACTTCCAGATTAGAGATTGAAATGTCCAACACAGTGCCTGCCACATAGTTGGTACTCAACAAATAGACAGTTTTTTCTTCCATCAGGGAGAGTATAAAGCCCAGCAGTCGGACAGATCATGGTTTGGTCCTGTCTCTACAATCTACTAGCTGGGTGACCCTAGACAAGTGATTTCATCTCTCTGCATCTCCTTTCCCTATTCTGGAAGCAGAGATTCGAGCACCTAACTCTTCTGGGGGTTGCAGGGACTCAATGAGGCGATATAAGGGGCCCAGCCCTTGCATGCGCTCCCATCAATTACAGCAATAATCATCATGTCATAAGGAATGTCAGTGCGGGCCAGGCTTCGGAGGTGGGGCCAAGACTCCCAGAGAAATGGGACTGAGCCCCCTTCATTTCCTTCTTGAAGCCTACCTCCGGGCCTAATTCCTGCCCCTAGCTCCTAGTCCTCTGCTGGGCACCTCCTCAAAGAGCCAATAGAAAGCTGTGTTTACTCTGCCAAGCTGAATCCCTGGGGAGCGAGGAGAGGAGAAATAAATCTTCCTGCCTTGGCTTTGAAAAGCAGCCTGTTAATTACCTAGGGTTCCAGGCAGCCTGACTGCTTTGTAAACACTTGCCAAGCTGGCCTGTCGATTAACCCCTTGGCACCCAGGACTGAGGTGGAGGAGTCTGGGTGTGGGTAGCTCTGGGTGTGGGTCGAGGGAATGAGGCAGCTGGGCATGGCTTTGGAGCCTTCAGAGAGGGAATAATTCAAGTGAACCACTCAGGACAGTGGAGGGGCGCCTGGGTGGCTCAGTCCGTTAAGCCTCCAACTTTGGCTTAGGTCACGATCTTGCAATCTTGCAGTTCGTGAGTTCGAGCCCCGTGTTGGGCTCTGTGTTGACAGCTCAGAGCCTGGAGCCTGCTTTGGATTCTGTGTCTCCCTCTCTCTTTCTCAGCCCCTCCCCTGCTCACACTCTGTCTTCTCTCAAAAATAAACATCAAAAAAAATTTTTTTTAATAAATAAATAAATAAAAACACTCAGGAGGATGCAGTGGAATGACTATGACCAGGGTTTGATATTTCCTTCTCTAGGCCTGTCCAGTCCTGGCCTGCCATCCCCCAGCTCCTACCCCAAGACCCCTGTCTCAGGAATACAAGCCCCAAAGGAGTGGCCAGGGCTGAAAACTCGGCCTGAAGTTTCAGGCAGGGACAGTGTCCTGTTTGTGAGAGGCTGGCCCAGAATGCCTGCTCACCTCAATCCCCTGTGGCTTTCTCCAGCTAACAGACACCCACCCGAGGGAAGCAGAGACCCACCTCCCAGGAGGCAGAGGACCCAGACCCTGGGCTGTGTCCACGTGTGGCTGGTTAGAAGGTAGCCTTGGCTGATGAATCATTCTGTGAAGCAGGGGTTCAAATCTAGGCTGTTACTCACCAGTTGTGCAGCCTTGGGGCCATCACTTCACCTCTCTGACCTTCACTAACCTCACCTGTTCAATGGGGAGAACAGACGCCCATCCTGGCAGTTTCACTATGAGGCTCAAATGAATTCATGGATCCAAAGAGCTCGGGTAGGGTCTGGCACATGGCAAGCAAATGTACCAGCCCCTCCCTTGAAGTTCCTTGAATTCCTCCCTTGAATTTTACAGAAGAGTAAAATGAAGTTCACTGAGCTACCAAATTAAAGTCTTCCAAGTGCTAAAAAACAAAACGATCATACCAATGCATAGCGAGTGTGTGTCAAAGTTGTATTTCACTTATTCGTAAGGAAACTATAGGATGAGAGAGCTGGTTCCAGCGACTTACTGAGGATCGGAGATGAAGCACAGAGAATGCTGGAAAAAGATTGCTAGTCAGATTCTAAACTGGCAAATACCCTGCAGGGCATGACTTATAACCTTTGGAATGATCTCTATTGGTCAGAAATCATTTGTTTCGCTATTTGTATTGTATTCGTATCTTACCTGTTTTCTACAACTTAGTGTCTTTGCTATCATGCTTATAAAATGTCTGGGTCCAGGGGCACCTGGGTGGCTCAGTCGGTTAAGCGGCCGACTTCGGCTCAGGTCATGATCTCGCGGTCCGTGAGTTCAAGCCCCGCGTCGGGCTCTGTGCTGACAGCTCAGAGCCTGGAGCCTGTTTCAGATTCTGTGTCTCCCTCTCTCTGACCCTCCCCTGCTCATGCTCTGTCTCTCCCTGTCTCAAAAATAAATAAAACGTTAAAAAAATTAAAAAAAAATAAAATAAAATGTCTGGGTCCAGAGACATGACCTTTGGGGGCTTCTAGGATGATGTCCCAGGGGAACGATGATGGTTCATGCAGTCTCCTCATTGCCTCAGCTCCAGGTTTTGTATATGTTTCCTTACAAAGTCAAGTGTTCACCGGATGGGAATTCCAAACTGCCAGAATTACTTCTGAATAAGAATTCCAGATCTTTTTGCTCTAAACAGCTAGTCCTATTCCTATGTTAGGCTGTTAGGTAAGAAACTGAGGTCCGGGGGCGCCTGGGTGGCTCAGTCATTTAAGCATCCGACTTTAGCTCAGGTCATGGTCTCGCAGTTTGTGAGTTCAAGCCCCATGACGGGCTCTGTGCTGACAGCTTGGAACCTGGAGCCTGCTTCAGATTCTGTGTCTCCCTCTCTCTCTCTGCCCCTCCCCCACACGCACTCTCTCTCTCTGTCTGAAAGATAAACAAACACTAAAAAAGATTATACAAAAAATAAATAAAAAAGAAAAAAGAACAAGAAGAAATTGAGGTCCAGGGTGTGGACTTGTCCAAGGTCACACAGCTATACCTGGGGGAGTGGCAGAGGCCAGCTCTCACTGACTCCCATCCCCAGGTCCCCTGGGCAGCTTCCCTGGCCCTGCCCCAGGTCTGGGTTCCAGGTCTGAGTTCTCCACGATAGGCAGGAATTGACTGTATGCTGGTGGGGCCTGAGGGGGAAACCCACTTTAGCTGGAGCTGGATGGGTATCATAGAGTCCTGAGGGGATTCACCATGGTTTGGGGGTTATCTGTGCTCAAGCAAGTGAGAGCTGGGACCCTAGAGCCTCTCGTGGCATCCATCCCCCAACACTTGTGAATTTTGCAGTGAGACACCCAGAAAGCTCAAGGCTGGAGGAAAAAACAGCAACAGACAAGAAGCAGCAGATGGGTTGCCATGGTGATCACCTCCTGGAGCTCCAAGTCTCTTTCTTTCTGAACAGAGATGGGGGCGCAGGGGAAGAACATGGGCACAGGAGAGAAAGCCCAAGTCCTGGCCCTGATCCACCCCGGAGGGACAGCTTGGTGTGTGCCCACTCACCTCCCCCTGGGTTGGAGGAGGACGGAGGAGACCATTTGTCAGCTGCCTGCTTTGTGCCAGGCATGGTGTGTGGAAGGTTGTCCATTCATGATCTCATTTAATCCCCTTCCCAGGAAGCCTTTGAGGAGTGTGCTATTATCAGCATTTTATAGAGAGGGAAACAGCAGCACAGGGAGGTGAAGCAACTTACACAGGAACGCACAGCTTGTTAAGAGCACCTGAGCCAATGCTCCAGACCCCTTCCTCTTGGAAGACTAGATACATCCCATCTAGAAATTTCAGGTCCATTCCAGAGAAGGAAAGACGGGAGGGAGGCAGAAGCAGGGGGCAAAGAGGGAATGCTCCAGATCGAACAAGGTGGTGCTAGTCCCCACTTTCTGCCTGGGCACTTAGCCAGTATGTTACCTGGCACCTCGGGCAGGAAGCAAGCCCACGCTCAGGCAGCCCCCAGGCAGCGTGACACCACCATATAGCTACAAAGCAAACACAGCAGTGCTCCAGCTCCGGGATGCCATCCAGAGCTCGCTTCGACTCCAATCCACATCAAGGTCTGCTTCAACCCTGCAGAAAACAAGACTTCTGCCTTCTCCCAGAAGCCTCCCCACGCTGAACCAGAGCACAGGCCTTCTCCCTCTCCTCCTCCTCACTGCTGTCCCTTCCCTCCTGCCCTGTCTCACCCCCCATCTCCCCAAAGTGTCGGCCACTGTGCCATTGACCAGAGCCCAGCTATGGGACAGGAACTCCTGGTGGCTTCGATGAGCTCTGAAGAGCTTGGTGGAGGCCCCAGAGCTTTTGGAAGAGCCCAGCAGTATATTTTTAGCATGAGCCCAGCTCAGTCCTGCCTGCCAGGATGCCCTGCCTTCTCTTCCTCCATCCAAGCTGCAGGGCAACCATGTGAATCGCAGGCCAGACGAGCCCAGGGCCCAGCCAGCCTGCGAGCCTCCCTCGTAGGGCCGAAGGTAGGGGTCAGCTTGCGTGTGTTTGCAAGTGTGGACACAGGCAGAAGCCAGCCAGGGTGCCTGGGCGGGGGGAGCAGGAGCAGTCGTCCCCTACTGAGCCCTGCACCAGCCGGCCCTGACCTCCTAGCCCTGCCAGCTTTGTCCGCCCATCCATTCATTCACTCATTCAACAAGTATTTGTTGGACATTTATTACCTTAGTGCTGGGATGAGGAGCATGAGTGAGGCTAAAGCCTCAGAACTGAACTCCTGACCTTTTCCCCCAGATTGGCTCCCCACTCAGTCTTCCCCATCCCCGTTGATGGCAGCTCCATCCTGCTCATGGCTCAGGCCATATCTCACATCCAGTCCATCACCAAATCTGTCATTTTGCCCTAGCTCGAAATATGCCCAGAATCCAACTACTTCTCACCCCTGCCACCCTGGTTCCTAGCCACCATCAGGGCTCCCCTGCGTGGCTCACCTGGGCCACCAGGGCTCCCCGCTCCCATCTCTGTCCCAACGCCAGCTTCTTCCCTGAAGTCTGAGAGGTGTCACAGAGACAAGTCAGACCATGCCTCTCACGTCGCATGTACACACCCCACCCCCACCCCAGAACCCGAGCCCTGGCTTCTCCCCTGCTGCTGGAGTGACCTGACCTCGCACACGCTCTCCACTCACTCCCTCGCAGATGCCAGCTTTTCAGCCAGCCTTCCCTGTTGGTCCCATGTAACTCTGCAGCCCCTCCCTTTCTCCATATTTGTTGCCAAATAACAGGAGATATTTCTTTTCGTTCATTGCCAATCTCCCCACCCTGGAATGTGAACTCCATGAGGGCAAGATTCCGTCTGCTTTGTTCCCTGCTTCTAGATCCTGCCTGGCCCGCAGCGAGGGCTCCTTAAGTAGCTGTGGAATGAGTGAATGAATGAACCATAAAAAAACCAAAAGTGGTCCCTGCCTCCACTCTTGCCATTTCCTGTCTGCTCCCATAGGGGTAGCCACCGTGGTTTTTCTAAAAAAACATATTTCGTCTGTCAAGTCTTAGGGTAGGAGTCACTGCCTGAGATGACTTCTCTGGCCCCAGCATTTGGCAGCTCCTCTGTGCACTCCCTCAGTCCCCCCTCCCCTCGTTCTGTAATTGCCTGCATCCTGGTATTTCTCAGGGAAGGTGCAGTTCTGCAAGAATGGGGGTGTACCTGTCTCACTCAGGAGACAGGTACAATGGCTAAAGGAATGGACTGACTGGATCCAAAGCCTGGCTAAGATGTGGGAATTTAGGCACGTTACCTAACTGCCCGGGCCTCTGCATTCCCATCTGTAAAATGGGGACAATAGCAGTACCTTCCTCAGAGTCCCCCTAGGAGAGGAGTAAATGAGCTAACACACTTGCACTGAGTTGTGCGAGGCACAAAGTAAGCATAATATGAATGTTAGCCGTTATTGTTCTTTGCCTGGCACAAAACCTGGCCCATGTTTAGTACTCATTAAGTATTTGTTCGATGAATGAATGAATGAATGAATGAGTACAGGGATAGAAGGATGAAAAGCGGCATGAGAACCTAGAGTAATCAGACCAAGCCCCAGGAAAGTCAGGAGGTTTCCTGCAGGAGGGGAGCCTTTGGCTGATTCCTGTAGGATGAGATGGAGTTAGCTGAGTAAGGTGAATGGCAGGGGCAGCAGCCAGCAAGAGCAAAGGCCTCTCTCCTGTGGCAAAGCCTGATGCGTGCAGGGAAAGTCAGTCCATCCTTAGGGACAGACACTGTGGGCAAAGAGGCCAGGTTTCCCCTGTGCTGGCCATTTTGGGGAGATTCTTGGGTGAATGAACCGTGTTCTTCCCTCAGACCGGCTGCGCATGGTGGCTCTCTGGTCAGATCGGTGGCCCTCTCAGATCAAAGGAAGGCCAGCAAGGAAAGGAGGCTGCCACTTGCGGAAGGACCCCATGGGATAGGCCTGGATTTAACCTGCCAACCATCTCATGGTTAAGATCCTTACTTTCATCTAGAGATAAGGGGACAGAGGCCCCGCCTCATCCAGCTGTTAAGAGGTAGAGGCAGAGTTCACTCCAAGTTGGCCAGTTCCCCTGTGGCCTCCCTCCCAGAGGGTCAGCCTGGGGTTCCTGGCAGCCAGGGGTTCCTGGCAGCCAGGGTCTGTGTCTCCCTCTTCGCCTCGGTGATTCTTCAGTGGGTGACATCACCCATTCCTGATTCCCCTTTCAGAGCACAGACGAAGAAACTGAGCAAGGGAACCCCTCAATGGCTGTGGACTAACAGACAGTCAAGTTCAACCTCAGGTAAAACTTACCATATGGACTGGAAGATGAGCACCAAGACCTCTCCTACAGAGCTCTAGACAAAGGCAGACCTGGGCACCTGTGAGAGGTGCCAGGAGTGGGCCCCAAAAGGCTGCAGCTAGATGAGATTGAGAGGTGGTGCTGAAGGAGGAGGGACCGATCCTGGGAATCCTTGAGAGCATCTTACCCAACAACACCCACCCCTCCCATCCTCCCCCTGCCTCCCCCCACCCCTTCCTGCTTCACTTTTCTCATCTGTTGACTTTCTCATCAGCTGATTTATAGACTCCCTGCAAACATACCCCCAGCTGGGGTGGCCAGGGGGAAGCTCTAAGGAGTAGTCAGGAGTTCAGGGTTCAAATCCCTGCTCTGCCACCTCTTAGTTTAGGAAGACACCACTCTCCTCTCTGAGCTTCACTTTTCTTCACCTGTAAAGAATGACAACCTCTTCGACCTCTTCCTTGGAGGGGGGATGTGTGCATTCAGAGACTCAGGCTGTGACAGCCTGAGGCAAACTGTGAGGTGTGGGTCCTGCTGCTGAGGATTATTGGCCATTGAGGAAACCGGTTTGGAAGGGGTTAAAGCGAGACCCTGCCTCCCAGGCAGGAGCGAATCCAGGCTGGCAGGGGAGGAGCCAGGCTGGGAAAGAGATCTAGTCGGGGCCAGATGCAACCCTGAGAGGGACCGGGAAAAGACACTGGCAGGGCTGCGGCGGGGGGACCATGGAACAGGGGCGTGGGGCAGGGTCCCTGGCCTCTGCACCAAGATAGCTCCAAGCCAGAGGGTGCAGGACCGGCTGCTAGGGGTGGGGGAGGAGGAGTCGAGCTCCCTGAGTTGGGGGGGACAGCGGCAGGGTGGGAGAAGACTAGGACCCAGAGCACTCCCGGCCCCCCAGGCGGAGGGCACTGCTTGGGTCGGCCTTGACCTCAGTTGACCCTGATAGCCCACATGGGGCGCAGGGTCTAATTTTAGCTCCAGCCACTAGGCCCACAGCCCAGAAGTGCCCGCCAGTGGGCACAGGGGCGGCCAGGGCTACTCAGGGGCCACTTGGGCAAGGGGAGGATTGGGGAGGCCAGCCTTGCATGCTGGCCAAGCCACCTCCTGTGAGAGCCCCCACGGGTCCCCCATGGCCTGGCAGACTGCCCGCCTCTCCTTTGAGGCCAAGGTCAGGGGGTGCAGCCAGGAGGACAGAAGGACACGGCCTTGCAGTGCGGTCAGGGTTGCATCAGCTGAGCAGTGCCCAGGGGCAGGGGCCCTGCTGAGAGGGCAAAGGCTGCCTTGGCTGTCCGAAGGCCAATGAAGCAGATTCCTGACTGTAGGAAGGCAAGGCCAGAAAGCCGGGTCCTACCTGGGCTCCTTGTGCCTGGCTGGTGACCTGCTGTTTGACCTCACACAGGCAGCCTGCTCTCCACGGGCCTCAGTCTTCCCATCTACAACAATGAAGACGCTGAACTAGAAGGCTGATTCCAGCTCCACCCACAAGCCCCTGCTCCTGATTTCCCCCAGCCCTGGCTGCGGGTGGCCACATGCAGTCGTGGAGAGGCAAGTCCCTCTGGCTGGCACTCTCAGCCTCTTGGCTCCTCGTCCTCCTGAGAGTCTTCCCCCTTCTCCGCCTGGCAGTGCCTGCCAGACCTTGGGCAAGTGCCCCCCAAGGCTGGCCCCGCTGGCTGGATACAGAGCTCCTGCCGAGTTTCTCCCAGCCTGGGGAACTCCCAGAAGATGCCCCTCAACCTCCTCAAGCACCCCGTGGTGGCGGCTGCGACTGGGGGGCTTGCTTTGACGCCTCGAAGTGCAGGACTGGTGGTCTCAAGGTATTCGTGCACCCGGTGGCTGGACCCATCTCCGCCTCTCACCGCAAGATCCTGGCTTCCATTGAGAGCTCCCGCTACCACACGGCCAGCCCTGAGGAGGCCTGCCTCCTCCTCTTCCTCAGCCTGGAAGTCCCAGCTGGAGAGTGCAGCCCAGTGCCCCAGCAATGGAATGGGGGAAGGAACCATCTGGTCCTCGATCTCCACCCAGCCCCCTGCCCCCAGACCTTCCAGCTGGGACGGGCGATGGTGGCCAAGGCCAGCCCCACAGTGGACACCTTCCGGCCTGGCTTTGACGTGGCCCTTCCGCTTCTCCCTGAAGCCCACCCATTGCGAGGTGGGGCACCTGGCCAGCTGCGACAGCACAGCCCCCACCCCGGGGTGCCCCTGCTAGCCCTGGCAGAGGAGAGGGGCGGGTGGCGCACAGCAGGCACTGACCCCTCTACCTGTCCCTGGGATGGGCGCTGTGAGCAGGACCGTGGACCCGAGCAGTAAGTGGACCTTTACCCTTGGGGGCTGGGTGGGAAGGGTCTGCAGTGGGAATGAGCTCAGAGGGCAGGGTGGAGGGCAGGATTGAGATGGGATGGGAGAACCGGACTGGCCTCAGCTGCAACAGGAGGGGATCAGGTTAGACAGAGAGAAAACACCACCAAGAGGGTGCTTTGCCGTAGGGGGTGTCCGAAGTGGATTCTGGAGTCTCCCTTGGGGGAATCTTTAAAAACAAAAACATGACTCACTCCTACTTACTCTTTTTCTCTTACTCCGGTTCCTCCTTCCCTAATATTTTAACATACACATCTATAGCGGTCACTCTGTCCCAAGTTATAAATAATAGTTACAATAAAATAATACTAACTGCTGTCATTTGTTTGTGTACCAGACGCTAAGCTCAGAGAGGTTAAGTAACTTGTCTGAGGCCATCCAGACAACAAGAGCACAGCCAGTGTTTACATCCAGAGTCGCTTATTTCCAAAGCCTGAAGCATTAGAATTCGGAGTTTTAACCAAGAGTTTATGATCAACCCATCAAATGCCTCAGAGCCGTGGAGATTAAGAGCTGGTCACAGATGGAAGTTGTTCCTGTGTCTAACTTGGGGGATTAACCTCTTTTTAATTTATTTTTGGGACAGAGAGAGACAGAGCATGAACGGGGGAGGGGCAGAGAGAGAGGGAGACACAGAATCGGAAACAGGCTCCAGGCTCCGAGCCATCAGCCCAGAGCCTGACGCGGGGCTCGAACTCACGGACCGTGAGATCGTGACCTGGCTGAAGTCGGACGCTTAACCGACTGCGCCACCCAGGCGCCCCAAGATTAACCTCTTAAGGAAACAGCTTTGGGTTACAACAAATATGAATGGGGTCATACCTCCAGAAGAACTTGCCACCTGGAGACGTATAAGGGGCATGGTGGCCTATGGGACGTGGAGAGTTGTTCAGAAACTGCTCTCTCCCTGGGCTAGTTGGGGTGACCCGCTTCAGGTGATGGGGCAGTTAACCCCTAAGCACCCTACCCCTCCTGCACCCCCAGGAGCCCAGTGGTGTCCAAAAGGCTGGTTGAGCAGGCAGGAACCAGAGCCCTCTGGAGGTTGTCCAGGGCCCCTGGGGCAGAGGGTTCCTTCTGCATCTCTGGGGCAGACCCGATTTGGAACCTGTCAGTCTGGTGTCCTTCTGTCGCTCCCTCCCTCAGGTATCTCCCTGTTCTCTGCTAGAACAACATGGGCTATTTTCAGCTCTACCTCCCTCCTAGGAATTCTTCACGTGGCCAAGCTCCATTTTCGCCTCGTCGTCTCAGGGGGTCTCATGGGAATGCAATCACTCTCCCTCCTGAAGGCACATGGCCTCCAGGGAGCCCCACAGCCACCAGTAGGAATGGAATTGCCCTTCTGCCTGGACCCATCCCTAGCAGGCATCCCCAGCAGTGACCTGAAAAGTTGGGGATCCCCCCCCCCCCCGCTCCAGGCACCTCAAACTCAGAGCTCAGACAGAGCTTACCTTCCATGAACAAGTTTCTCTTGCTCGCCAGGGCCCTGCCTCACTTTCTGATTAGGCACTTAGCTATTCTTGATTAGAGGAAGTTCTAGCTGACTTTAGTTACTTCTGTATGCAGTTGCTGACTGGTGAATCTGAAAGCTGTTTCAGTCTGAACTGCGTTGAGAAACCGACAGTAAAGGAGCTACATTCAGTAGGTGAACTGTTGACTCGCTGAATGTTTACCGATTGATCCAAAATTGGCCAGAACTGGTCAAGGCTTCCTAATCAGTGGGGGCCACCCTCTAAGTAGCATTGTTGATGAGCGTGTTCCCAAGGTGTGATGGCTGGCAGCCTCTGACTGCCCTCTGAACTTCCAGAAGTTCTCTCTTTGGCCTCAGCCCACCTGCAGGGGACGGGACTTATAATCCCCGGAGTAGCTGGAGCCTCAGTTTCCCTGAGGTGCCGCGCAGCTGCCTGAACCAGCCAGACAGTATAGGGACGGAATGAGAGAGGGAGGCCACCAGCCACGGGGCAGCCCTCGGAGGGTGGCCTGAATAAACAAGTACTGGCCAGAGAAAGAGGCAATTCATAGTCTCTGCCACCATCCCACGGCCACTGTCCCACATTCACTGGGCGGGGGAGGGGCGGAAGCCAACACGTGGGGAGAGCCTGCTCTGGGCCAGGTGCTGCGCCAGCCACTTTGCACAAGTCGTGCCCACTCAAGTACCCTTCAAGGGAGGTATTATTATTCCCATTTCAGGGAAAAGGAAACTGAGGCTCCGAGAAGGGGGAGGGAGCCAGCCGAGGCTCTTTGGTGATTCACCACGGCCTCCCTCAGGTTTCTGATGGGAGGGCTACAGCGTCAGCGGCAGCGGTGGAGTCTGGGGTTAAACCGTGCACTTCTGGCCACAAAGCCCACATTTTTCCACCGTCGCTGAACAGTCTTCTGTTCCTTTGGAATAAGCCTCCACCCATTTAAATTGTTACTTATTTATTCTTATGAATAGGGAATTCATTCACATGGTACCAAATTCCAAAGGCACAAAAGGGTATACAGCAAAACTCCCTCCCACCCCTGTCTCTGGCCACCCAGTTTTCCTTCCTGGAGCCAAACACCATTTCTAATTTCTCAGGTACTCTGTGTGTGCACAAAAAACACGTATATGTGCTCTCCCCCATTTGGTTTTTTTTTTTCTTTAACATAAACTCAATTCATGTTTTCAAGTCCTCTGGCCTTTCTCCTTTGGATATCGGAGGCGCAGTGCCTAGGGCCCATGACACTTTTAGGGACCCGTGAAAACATTTTCATTTCTTTGAAAATCAGAAGAAAAAAAATGCACTTTTAAATAGAAGAAAATGTTTTGGGGTGCATGGGTGGCTCAGTCAGTTGAGCGTCTGACTCTTGATTTCAACTCAGGTGGCTCAGTCGGTTAAGCGTCCAACTTCAGCTCAGGTCGTGATCTCCCAGGTTGTGAGTTCGAGCCCCACGATGGGCTCTGTGCTGCCAGCTCAGAGCCTGGAACCTGCTTTGGATTCTAGGTCTCCCTCTCTCTCTGCCCCTCCCCTACTTGCACTGTGTCTCTCTATCTCTTTCAAAAATAAATAAGCATTTAAAAAATTTAAAAAAAAAACAACTCACATCATGATCCCAGGGTCATGGGATCAAGCCCTGTGTCAGGCTCTGTGCTGAGCGTGGTGCCTGCTTAAGATTCTCTCTCTCTGCTCATCTCCCCTGCTCATGCTCCCTCCCTCTCTAAAAGAAAAAAGAAAAAAAATAATTTAAACAGAATAAAATGTTTTAATACATAATATTAATATTTCTTTTTTTAATTGTTTTTGAGAGAGAGAGAGCGTGTGGGTGGGCATGCACGCACCAACAAGCAGGGGAGGGGCAGAGGGGGAGAGAGAGAATCTTAATTAAGCAGGTTCCACGCCCAGCGGAGAACACACTGCAGGGTTCAATCTCATGATTGTGAGATCATGACTTCAGCCGAAACCAAGAGTCAGACGCTTAGGGGTGCCTGGGTGACTCAGTAGATTGAGCATCTGACTTCGGCTCAGGTCATGACCTCACAGTTCATGACTTTGAGCCCCCCATCAGGCTCTGTGGGGACAGCTCAGAGCCTGGAGCCTGCTTCGGATTCTGTGTCTCCCTCTCTCTCTGCCCCTCCCCCACTCGTGCTCTGTTGCTCTCTCTTTCCCTCAAAAATAAACGCAAAATTTTTTTTTAAAAAAGGAGTCAGACGTTTAACTGACTGAGCCACCCAGGTGCCACTTCTCTTTTTAAGATTTATTTTTAAATAATCTCTACACCTGACATGGGCTTGAACATACAACCCCAATATCAAGAGTTACATGTTCCACCAACTGAAACAGCCAGGTACTCTGGTATTTTCATTTTTATACCAACAATGATCAAATGTCATTTATATAGAGAGAGATACAGATATAGATCATGACCTGAGCTGAAGTCAGATGTTTAACTGACTGAGCCACCTCCCCCCCCTTTTTTTTTTAATAGCAGAGGGGCCCCAAAGGCCAAAGTGCCTAGGACACATGGAGGTCACAACGTGGCCCTGGCTATAGCCAGGTCTCAACAGAGCCCAGTGGAGCCATGGGGCCGTGGTGGAGCCACACTGACTCCATCTTGGGCACTGAGACCCTGAGTCTGGGGCAAGTACCTTATATGGTCACAGGACCCTAAGACTTCACTGGCAGTTACCATGAAGCCCCCTCCGTAACACACTCACACACACATTCAGGTGCTGATCCAGATCTGCTTGTTTACCTCTACCAATGGGGATCTCACCATCTCTCAAGGCCACCCACTCACTACTCTGCCAGATCCATTACTAGAACTTGTGCTGAAAATGACCTTTTGGACATTTGGTCCATGGTCCTGCATCTATCCTTTATTGCACACTGAACGTTCATTCGTTTAGCACCCATTACCTGTCCATTCTCTGCCAGGTGCTCTGCTAGGCCCTGGGGATGCTAAGGTGAGGAAGGCACGGCCCCTGTCCTTAAGTTGTTCGGTCTTATGGGAGAGACAGATAAGTCACTGGTTATGACACACATTGTTAAGCAGAGAGATGCTGTGCCGGCTACCTTGGTGTCTCCTCTACTTCAGAGCTATGTGACCTCTCTAGGCCTCGGTTTCCTCATCTGCAAACAGGGCACTAACAGCATGTACTTCCCATCTCTGAGGGAGTTGCCGTGAGAAGGAAGTGAGTTAATATGTGTAAAGCATGTAGTGCCTGAACAAAGTACATGCTCGGTAAAAGCTGGCATGGCTCATTACCACTGTGGTGCACACAGAAGCCGTGGGGGCAGAGAGGAGGGAGCCATCTCTGGAAAGATCAAGGAGGGCTTCCCAGAGGAGGCGAAGTTTGAGCTTAGACATTTAAGATCCAGTAGGAAGAATTCCTTGGGCTATAAGGCAGAGAGGGGTGTCCCAGGCACTCCCTCAGGAGAAGGATATACAGAGACACAGAGGAGAGGACAGTGGAGGTTTGTGAGGACTGAGGGTACAGTTTATTCAGAAAGCTCTTTGTCTCTGGGTTCTCTGAAGCCGTAAACTTATGGGTTTTAAGCCTCCAAGGGCTTTACTGGGGAGGGGAGGAGGGCTGTGGCTGGCTGGTGCTGTGGCACCAATGAGGTGGAGAATGTCCTGTTGTTTAACGTGTGGCTTCTCCCAGAAGAAGCCTGGTGGCCACCTGAGCAGTGGAGACAGAAGGCAGGAGGCAGAAACCCTGGGAGACCCCCTAAGCAGCAGCAGTGGGGTAGTTCAGATAACCCAGGGGCAGGAGTTAGCATATTTGATTCTAGTTCCAGCTCTGCTCCAACCCTTTCTGAGACCCTCAGCTAGTCCTTGGGTCTCTCTGAGATTCAGTCCCCCCGTCTGTTCAGTGGGGGTTAGTCCAGAAGCTAAGCGCTCCAAGGACTGCTTCTTGAAGGTTCAGACTCAGACCAGATAGGCTGTAGCTGAGGAGGGTCTGGGACCCTCGGGGCCATATTCATCAGTCCCATTCTGAGCAGGCGTGTGAGCCCAGGAGTCCTGCCCCTCCAGGCCCTCCCTGCACCTCCCAGTAGTAGGTCACGGGCACTGCTTCCCTGGGTGGGCAGTTGCAGGGAGGTGGCTCCTGCCCATCCCCCCACAAATACACACAGCCTGAGTGTGGCCCAGGGGGTGGGGGGAGAAGGTGGGAGGAACAGAGGAGGCCTGTCCTCTGGGCAAGGGGGCCTCTGGGCAGCAGCTTCCTGTGCGGTTCCAGGCTGGGGGCCCAGCCCACCTCCTGACAGAGGAGCCTTTCATGGGCCTGGGCTCTCGGGCTAGGGGGAAGGCTGGGCAAGGGGGCCAATCAGGTGAGGGCTGCCCCAGAATCTGCGTGTGGCAGAGCAGTGGGCTGGCAAACGTGTGCCTGCCCAAGTCAGACCAGGCCTTGGAAACAGCTGGTCCCACTACCTCCCGTTTTGCAAATGAGGAAGCCGAGATCCAGAGAAGAGAAGGGGAGAGGTGTAAGACCTCCAAGGGTAGAGGCAGAACTAGAACCCAGGGCTCCTGCCTCCTAGCCCAACCACGAATGAGGGGCAAGTGTGAAGCTTGGTGTGTGTTAATGTTCGGTGTGTGGCTGTGTGTGTGCATGAGGGTTAATGTATGAAGCACGGATGATGGGCTTGCATGTTCTGAATTTGGGAGTGTTCGTGTGGGGGGTTGGGGAACCATCCAGGGAGCCAGGTGGGGTGAGGGGCCGCTGTCTCAGACCTCATATGTGTGGGACCCCTTCCTGTACCTCCTTAGGACCCACCCTGGGGGAACGCTACCCAATGCCACCTTCTGCCTCATCCCCGGCCACCGTCCTGATGCCTTGCACTTCCTTCAAGCCCTGCAGGTACAACTCCAACTTAGGCATCCCCTGTCCCTGTCCCCCACACTCCGGAGCTGGCAGGGTACTTCTGGACTCAGGCCAACGGGAAGGGGCAGGGAGCAGCCCATTCCTTTACTCTGGGACTCAGGCGTGCCTACAGCCACACTCACCACACCCTCTGTAGAATAACCCACTTTTCTCTCTTCTTTGCCCCTTGCCCCCAACCAAATCAGCTGCTAATTTGGAACCAAGGGAGGGGGAATGTGTTAGGATATAGGACTGGGCTCCCCAGTGACTCCTGTTTCCCCCAGGCTGGCTGCATCCCTGTGCTTCTCAGCCCTCGGTGGGAGCTGCCCTTCTCCGAGGTCATCGACTGGACCAAGGCGGCCATTGTAGCTGATGAGAGGCTTCCATTTCAGGTAGCTCAGGGCCCTGCCTACAGGATGGGGACTGGCCCCCAGACTGATCTCAGTCCTCATTCCTATCCTCTTATGTGCATATTGATGATTTTGCCCCAAACCCCAAGCCTCTGGGGCTCCCAGAGGATCAGAACTCCTGAGGGTACTAAGAGCAAGTTGTGAGCCTTTTCCAGCCTCAGTTCCCCCATCTGTACAATGGGATAGGTTAGATCAGATGATCTCCATGGGCCCAGCTCCACTGGTCCATGACTGGACTAACTTAAAGGAAAGCCACAGAAAATCCCAAATCTGACTGCCTCCATGGAGGCTGGGGTGGGGAAAACAAAATGCACAGTGACTTTTCCAGCTGATGAAACTAACCTGCCTGGCTCTGGAAAACGTATGCATAAGCCTTGAATCCCCTGAGAAGTGAGAGCGGTATGGCAGTTAATAATAATAGCTACCAGTCGCTTAGTCTCTACTATCTGCTAAGCACTTACTGTGTATTATCTCATTTAATCCTCACAATTTACCCTATGAGGCAGGTACTATTACCATCCCCTCTTTACAGATGAGGACAAAGACTCAGAGAGGTTAAGTAGTTTGTCTGCAGTCACACAGTTACTAAGTGGCATTTAGGCCCAGCTCTGTGTGACCCTTGAACTCTTGACTGCTAAGTCACCTGGGACTTGGCCAAGGGTAGCTGCAGCTAACCCACCTGAAAAACCGTGGGGAGAAGGCTTCTGGTTCCCAGACCTCCAACCTGGATTGTCCCCACCCCAGAGTCAGTCAAAGACAAGGCCCCGTGACTTCTCCTTTTCTCTCTCCGTGCTTCAGGTCCTCGCTGCCCTCCAGGAGATGCCCCTCACGCGGGTCCTTGCCCTGCGTCAGCAGACCCAGTTTCTATGGGATGCCTACTTCTCCTCAGTGGAGAAGGTCATGCATACCACTCTGGAGGTGAGGGGCACTTACATGCTGGGGGCCATGGTGCTTGGCTCCTGCCTCTCCCCTGCTCCTTCTCGCACCCCTCTCTCTGGACACTTCTTCTGCCCCAGTATTTGGACGTCCCCCCTGAAGATGCCTCAGGATGAATCTGAGACTTGACTCTGAGCTCTTGGACAAGTGCCTTCTCCAGTCTTGGCCTCAGTTTCCCCATCTGTAGAAGGACAGCTCTGGTCAATAGATTTCAAAGCACGTGCCACCTTGCCAGGCCAGGTGACGGGCAGTGGCTGCCTGGGGTGCTGGGTTAAAAGGGATTCTGGGTCCACAAAGAATGTCACAACTTGCTAGCGATGTCTGCCGTGAGTGAGGAAAGAAAGGGAGGGAGCAAGCACATCGTCATCCGCCAACTCCGGACACCATCACTGAGTGTCCCTACTCTGGATTTCTGCGCCTGAACCCCTTGGTGACGCAGCTGCTGCCCTCCCTGGAGCCTGGAGGGGGAGGGGCGGGGCTCCTCCAGGGCCCCGGCCGCACTTCCCCAGACCCCGCCCATGGCCACGCTGGCCACTGCCTCTGCACAGCCCTCTCATTTCACAGATTATTCAGGACCGGATCTTTGGAGCATCTGCTCACGCCTCGCTACTGTGGAACAGCCCCCCGGGTGCACTCCTGGCCTTGCCCACTTTTTCCACAAGCCCCTCGGACTTCCCCTTCTACCACCTACAACGGGGTACGCCCTGGGGGTGGGACAATGGGGTACGTCCTGGGGGTGGGACAACTTGAAGTCCCTTCACCAACTCTTTCCCAGTCTGTCCCAGCCTCAACCATACAGTCCCGCCAAGCCCTTCCCTGATTCTCCAACAGCTCTCCTGGCTCCCAGAGTCCCCAGCTCAGGTCACTCTTTAGGCGGTCCCGTCCCCTCCTACCCTAACAACCGTGTCTCATTCCCTCAGGCTCGCGCCCTGTGGGCAGGTTCAGCGCCCTGATCTGGGTGGGGGCCCCAGGTCAGCCCCCTCTGAAGCTCATCCAGGCGGTGGCAGGCTCCCAGAACTGTGCCCAGGTCTGTCCCCTTGCCCGCTGGGGTCTTGGGATCCAGGGTGGGGGGCCGGGACAAGGTCAGGGCCCTTGAAGACCATCTAGACCCCAAGCATAACCACACATTTTGCGGGGAGGCACATCCCTGCCCTCCTATTTAAGTCCCAAGTTTCTTGTTCCTTTCCTCCCTCCTTCCCTCATGGAAATTGACAAAATCATCTAAAAAGCAGGTGCCCCTTGGGGAGGCTGGAGAAGTAAACATACATTCATGTGTTAACCCATCAGTCATTCTCTGAGTGTCCGGCCATGGGCTTGATGCTGGGGATGCAGAGAAAAAGCAGGAAAGGATTCTGCCCTGGATTCAGATTCAGTCAGCATTCCCTTCCCTGGCACACACTGTCAAATCTCACTTCCAGAGAAGCCACGTAGACTTGGATTCACAGGGGAGGGAAGCACTTAACTCAGCCAGCAACAGACAGAGGAGATCCACAGATGCGACATTTGAGCTGGGCTGAGAACGATAAAGGAGCAGAAGAGAATGAAAGCCTTTTGAGAGAAGATGGGGATGGGACATGGGGTCAGGGCCCAGGCTAGGGGCTACCACAACTGACTCTCCTTTTTTAAATGTTTATTTCATTTTGAGAAAGAGATAGAGCATGCGCAGGGGAGGGGCAGAGAGAAAGGGAGACACAGAATCTGAAGCAGGCTCCGGGCTCTGAGCTGTCAGCACAGAGCCCGACGTGGGGCTCAAACTCATGACCTGCGAGATCACGACCTGAGCCGAAGCCAGACGCTTAACCGACAGCCATCCAGGTGCCCCGACAACTGACTCTCTTCAGTTCTAGTGCTATAGGTAACTGCCTTCGCGTCACTGGAATTTCTGCCTTCCAGAACCCCAGAGGCAAAAACAGGGCAGCACTGAAAGACCTTGGCTCCAACTAAACTCTTGCCCAAACTCACAAACACAGCTGCTCTCCCTTCAGGAACACCCCCCTTTCCTCCTAGATCTTGGTTCTCTGGAGCAGTGAGAAACCACCCCCATCCAGGTGGCCTGAGACAGCAGTGCCCTTGACAGTCATGGATGGGCAGAGGAAGGTGAGGAGAGGAGCAGAGGGGGGGCACAGGAAGGAGGGATTCTGCCCCTGCATGCTGGGAACTGGGGAGGGCACACACAGAGGACTCTCTTTGGGCCTGAGCCAAATCTGGACTTCAAGTTAGGCCTGAAGCTGGTGAGGAAGTCCTCCCTTACTCCTCACTTAAGTATCTCTCCAGGCAGACTTTGTTCTCGTGCTGTGGCAGAGCTTCCTGGAGCTGATGGTCTGACGTGGGTTTCAGCGGCAGAACTAATAGAAATGATTCTCTTCCATCCCTGGCCCTTCTGAATTGTGCTTCCAGAGAACGGGGGTTTTATGTGATGAAAGGAGGCAGAGGGAGTAATGTCGGCCGTCTTGGATGAGCTAGAGGAGAAACCTGGGACCTTAAGGAAATGGGGAGAGATGGCAGCAAATTGGGCCAGAGGAGGGTGGCTTCTAAGAACCCCAGATGCTGTGAGCCACCTGTGTGCTATGTGCTTCTGGGCGAGGCCCTTCATCTCTCCGGACCCGTTTCTTTCAAATGAAGGATGTCTGACTACCCCTCCCAGGGTTGGGGTAAACATGCAATGTGACAAGAGAGGAATCTTGAGGTGTTGAAACCGGAAGGGCCCCTAGATACCAACTGCCCCATTTTACCAAAGGAGAGGTTGAAGTGCAGAGACGTCGAGTGAGTTCCAGGTCCCAAGTCCAGGAAGCCTTGCTGTTTGCACTGCCCTTCCTTCTACAGCACCGTCCGCAGGGGCTCCTGCTTAGCAGATACGCAGACAGTCACCGTGGGAGCCTGGGGACGGTTCCCACGGCTGAGGTGGCCTCACCTCCCTCCCACTGCAGGTCAGTGACCGCTTCTTCCCGCACAGAGCCATCAGCACGGATGCCATCCTCAGTCTCGATGCGCACAGCAGTGTTACCACAAGTGAGGTGAGGGCTGGGCCCAAGAGGAGCCCAGTGCGTAGCGGGGACAGAGCCTGAGGGCCCCGGAAGCCCCTCAGATTCCTGGAAGGGGGAGGAGCAGAGGACCAGAGCAGAGGTAAACCCTCCCACTTTTGACACGATCCCAGGGAGCCAATCACCCTCGTGCTCCACAGACTCTTGAAAACAATTTTCGCCTCCCAACTGAAAAAGCATTGTTTCTCCCAGTTGGGACACCCCACCCCCACCCCCAAGCACTCCTGGAGAATTTTATGCTCGCATCTCCTCTCCCCTGAGTCCCCCCAGCTAGGCCGGCCTTGCCTCCATATCTCTGGATGTTCCCAGCCAGTCGGAAAGTCCCTCCTCAGACCTCACTTAACTATCTCCCCAGGTGGACTTTGCTTTTCTGGTATGGCAGAGCTTCCCCGAGCGGATGGTGGGCTTTCTGACGTGGAACCACTTCTGGGATGAGGCCCAGGGTGGCTGGGGCTACACTGCTGAGAGGGCCAACGAGTTCTCCATGGTTCTCACGTCAGCTGCCTTCTACCACAGGTAAAGATGGAGGCCCTGGCCCTGGGAGCAGAGGGCCAGAGACCCCCCTCTCTGAACCACAAGCAGGGTGGTGTGGGAGTGAACACAGCAATCACTATGTGACCCTGGAGTTCCAGGGTCAAGGCCCAGATCTGCCACATCCCAGTTGTGTGATGGGCAAGTCTCCTCACCTCTTGTAAGGCTCAGTTTTGTTATCCGGAAAATGTCTTCTCCTCACAGGGCTGATGTGAAAATCAGGTAAGAAAGCCCTATGAAGGCCTTGGCACACAGATGGTCAACAAATGGTAGCTAGTGTTGTTTTAAGTAGAGCTAAGTAGAGGGTATAGACAGTGTTTGGGTTTGGTGATGGTGGCGACAAGAGAAGGATCCTGAAGCTTTATAAATGTGTGTGTGATGGGTTGGGGACTGTCCCAGACCTTCGAGAAGTTGACCGAAGCACCTGTCTTTGGGGCAGGGACTGAATTCTAGAAGGCCCCTTTAGAGGGGTTCCTTAGACATGTTTAAACCAAGTATGTGTAACCTGGAACCTCTAGTAGATTCTGCAGGGAATTCTCAGCAGAGTGAAGAATACCCCTAAGGTCTGCAGGGTGGGCCTAGGTTGTCCTGTAGGAGGACTGTGTGAAGCAAGGCTCACCCAGAGCAACATCAGCCTGGTTAATCCACAGCCTTCCCAAAGCTGGTCTTTGGAGCTGCCATATTTAATGGCCTTGGAACCAGCTGATCCCCCACCTCATTCTGGCTGAGTTCAGACTTCAGAGCCCAGAGGTGGGGGCCCTAAGGAGCTGTAAGGGAGAAGGCAAGGAGTACACCATCTGCTGAGCACAGATGTCAGAACCACAGAGCACAGAACAGTAGAGAGAGGTTTGTATTTCTGGTGTGAGCTCTCTGAGATGGCCAGGGCTCAGAGAGGGGGGCAGAGGGTTCTAAAGAGCCTTGGGGATTGAAGTCAAAGGGAGAGTGACGTCAGGAGGGAGGAGAATGGAGCCCGGTGGGGAGGGGTGGTGTGTGAATTTGGCTGCAGCCTCTGCCTGTCATTCCCCTTTGCCCAGGTATTACCACACCCTCTTCACCCACTCCCTGCCCAAGGCTCTGAGAACCCTGGCCGATGAAACACCCACCTGTGTGGACATCCTGATGAACTTCCTGGTAGCAGCAGTCACCAAGCTGCCCCCTATCAAGGTGCCCTATGGGAAGCAGCATTTTGAGGCCACACCTCCACTGGTGAGGAACAAGGGGGACAGGTTGGCACTGGGAGGGCACTGGCTGGGGAAGGGATTCCCTCTCACTGTCTAACCCAAATCCTCTTTGCTTCAGGGTTCGGGGGCGTTGGGGGGGGGTGGTTCGGAAGGACAGAGGAGACCTCCAACGCGTTTCTCCTCCCCTTTAGTTGCCTGGGGGTCCGGAGCCACAGCCGACAGCCCGAGACTGCATCAACCAGATGGCTGCGGGTTTCGGCTACATGCCCCTGGTTTCCTCTCGCCTGCGTCTGGACCCAGTGCTTTTCAAGGACCCGGTGTCCGTGCTGCGCAAGAAGTATCGCAGCCTGGAGAAGCCCTAGGAGCGGTCAGAGGAGCCCCCAGCCCTGCTCCCACCGGGCGCCGCACCTGCTCGGGGCGGGGGAGGCGGTGCATCAGCTCCCTCCCTTGGAACAACAGGAGACCCAATCAAGGCAGCCAGTTAGCTAACACGTCAGATCTCTCTTGGCCAATCACAGCCCTAGCGTCCCAAGGCGCGGGGCCCCGCCCCACCCTCCAGCCCGGCTGCGAGTGGCAGGTCCCAGGTGCAAGGCGCTTGCCCTGCTGCGGCGCCTCTGCCATCGCTGACTCCTTGCCTGGAATGCCTTTCTCGGCTTCTGCGGAACTGACTTCTACTTGTCTTTCAGATCTTCGCGTTCTCCATGGATTTGACTGACCCCCATCCCTGACCCGGATCCTCTGAGCTTTCACAGCCGGGTGTTTCCCACACTGTTCGCGCGGCTTTGCAAGGTACACGGTCAGGCCCCAGGACTAGCCTGGGAGCCCCGGCCATGTCCTCTTCTCTCTGGCTTGGCAAGTGTTACACCAATATTTGACGAACAGATAAAAGAGACATCAACTGCGTGCCCGGCCCTGTGCCGTAGTCGGGAGTATGGACAGTGTGTTGAGTGAGACCAAACTCCGTCTCCCCCCCCCCCCGCCCCTCCACCCGGCCCACGGGGTTCCCAGTCCGGCAGGAAGGCAGCTACCCGCAGATGCCTGTGTTGCCAGGCACGATCTTCGCACCCCAGCAGTGGAGCAAAGAGGAGCTGAGAAGCTAGTTTCGGGGCTTTCTTCCCGACCTGGCGGAGCATGGGGCCGGGGAGAAAGGGGCTGAGAACGCAGGAGGTCCGTCCCAACCGAGCCCGGGGGTGGTGGGGGGCAGTGGTACCCTCAGCTCAGGCCTGGCCGTGGCTCTGCACTACCAGCCATGACCACTAGAGGTCAGCGCCACACCGCGCTCCCTCTGGGAAAGGGCCCGGAGTTTTATCGCCCCTTGGGTCAGGGGACGTTGAGAGTTGGTGCAGTGCAGCCCAGGATCTGAAAACTGGGGAGGGGGGGGGGGTTGAATTTGAAAAAAGAGACCCATTCCTTTGGCCCACACACTCAGGACTGAGAAGGAGCCATTTCTAGGTGGGCTGGGTGGGAGATGGGATTGTCCCGAGCACCCTGGCCGTGACAGTGGAGTGGGGGAAGGGGCCCTGGTTTCTCCAGGGTTCATCCACCTGGAACTGGACTTATCACTTCCGAAATAAAGCGCGTGTCCTTGCCCCCTCATGCTCGGGCTATAAATACCCCTCCAGCAGCTGCGCGGGGGAGGGGGACTCAGGGCTCGCCTGGGACTGGGGCGACTGTAGAGAGGTGGGGGTGGCGGGTCCAGCCCAGGTCCAGGGTGTCAGGTGTTTTCCTGCTCTGATGGCCTCACAGCTTTGGAAACTCTCGTGATCAGCTCACCCTGGCCAGCGAGAACATGCTGTCCAAGGCTTCCCACCCCCATTCTCCAGTTTGACCTCTGGCCCTTGGATGATTCAGGTCCTCCCTGGAACCAGTCACAGCTGGGGTGCAGAGAGGGCTCTCCCTTGGGAGGCATGGGGCTGCCAGAGTATTGGGGGGGGGGGATGGGAGTTGAGGAGGGAAGGCATTCTGGCCCAGGATCAAGAACAGTTGAAGGTGGGTGAGGGAGCACACAGCTGTGGCCCAGGCAGCCTTCCCAGGGCAGGGAGGGCTCTGAGTGCCAGGCCCAGCCAAGGGAAAGAGGCATCTTTCCCCTCCCCACTCACAGCTACAGCACCCAGACACTGAACTGGCTTGGCACAGCCTTACCCACGGAGGGCACTGCCAGGCCCAAGGGCTCACACTGTACCAACATGCAGCCCAGAACAGGCTTTCAGCTCCTGCTGTAAAGGGAGGCCGGGGTGACTGAGGTAGAAACCCCAGACCTGCTTTACACTGGCCATGGGCCTTTAGGCAAGTGACTCCACCTCTCTAGCTTTGGTTTCCCTTCCCATCTGTACAAGTGTAATACCACAAATACCCTCTCTTGAGAGGGCTGTAAGGATTTGACACCCAGTAGAGGTCAAGATCCAGGTTCCTGGGGCCTGCAGTGGCTGCAGGGGAGAGGGGGTTTGCTTCCCCAGAGATTGGAGTAGAATAGAACACAGCCATCCGCAGTACCCCCCACCCCCGACACACACTTCTGAGCCACATGACTTCCCACGGATTTTGAGGGGCTGAAGAACCTACTGACCTAGATCACAGGTAAGCCCGGATGGCCATACTTGAAAGGCACAAAGAGGTTATTTCACAGAGGGGAAGAAAGAAGTTCACGGGGGAAGGCGGGTGACCGACCCCTCCTCTTCCAGTCCTGAATCCGGGCAGAGTCAAGATCAAGTCAGTGCTGCCCCTGGGCAGCCCACCTGGCTCCCCGGCGAGTCAGCCTCATGCTGCACCTTTCCAGCCTGATGATCAAAGTAACCGCTCTTCCAGGAACACCACGGGCTTAAAAGGCTTTGGCTCCAGTCCTGGCAACAACCCTGTGATGTAGGTTCATTCGTAGTCTCTTATTCTCGGATGAGACCCAAGGGCACTGGCTTGTAAAACCCAGGGCCACCATATGACTGGGTGTTCTGCCTTCCCTGGGAGACTGGGCACAGGTCTCCCCTCTTCGTCTCGGAAACACAAGCTGCCCCTGACTTGGGAGTCTGCATACACCTCAGGAAGCCACCATCTTCCCATCTGTTGTCGCCCATGCTCAAGTTCTGAGCAGGGTAGGCTGGGCCAGCTTCAGAGCTGGCCCAGGGGCTGTGGAGCTGTTAGGGCAGGACCCAAGCTGAAGCCCCTGCTGTCCCCCCCCCCCCCACCAGTGGCAAAGGCATCATTGTGTTGGCACACGTGCCCGAGCTGGAGGAATAAGGAAAGAAGAAAGCAGCCAGGCCCCTACCTGGTCAGAAGCCTCCTCCCTCCAGGAAAGAGACACATTTGGCTCACAGCTGAAGTGACGAAGGCACAGACAGGCCTCAGGTTCCCCCCCGGTTTCCCCTTCTCAGGGGGGACATGTGTAAGCGTGCGGGGTGCTCTCAACTCCCAACCCCCAAGGTCTCCTTAAACCATATCGTTATAGGCAGAGGGACAGACTGTCCCGGGGCTTCTGCGTAGATCCATAAGGCAAAGGCCAGACAGACTGAAGGGGGGAATAAGACAGTGGGCAAGGGGACATTGAGGCCAGTCTCCCCTCTGTCACTCCTTGCTGTGCCTCACCACCTTTCCTGAGGCTGGTGGTAGGAAAGCTTTAGCTGAGGATTAGGCCCAGACCCAGCCCTGCCAGGCACCAATCCAGAAGCTGGAAGGGCTGGGTCATAGTAGCTTTACACTTGCCGTCTTCATCCTTAAACTGGCTATAGTCAGATGGGGGAGGCAGGAAACAGTTCCTCCACGCTGAACACAGAGCAGAGGTCAGGAGAGGGACCTGCTTTATAACACAGCCAGGATAGGCAGCGTTCTGGCTGGGCCTGGGGGACACTCCGCCCCACCACCTGCAGGTCCTGGCCATGGCTCCGTTGGCACCTGGCCAGGCAGTCAGTCCGAGGGGCCTTGGCACGCCTGACAGTCCTTCATGTCCTCAGAGTAGTCTTCAATCTGGATGGTCATAGTGTGGAAGTGGAACTTGCCCTGCAGGCAGGTGCTGGCTGCCTTCAGCACGACCTGGGCGTCTGCATTCTGAGCTGGGGGCCAAGAGGACACCCCAGGGGAGGGACCAGAGAACATTTACTCACTCTTGGGCCCTTAGGAGCAATCGGGAGGCTATCACATTCCCTACCCCCAGCAGCACAGGATACAGGCATCAAGAAACCCCCAGAGGCCACTCCTGCATCAGGCAACCTCCCGGTCCCCATACCTGGCGCAATCCTGCAAGAGCAGGGAAAGCACTGGCTTTATTTAAGGCTAAGAGTCCTTTCTCTGCCACCTGTTAGCTGTAAAAGCCCGGACAAGTGACTTGACCACCCACCCCAGCCCCAGCCCCAGCCTCCTCATCTATAAATGGGGTTGTGATGATCAAATGAAATCATGTCTATAAAGTACTCAGCATGGGGCCAGGTTCAATGCACACCAGCAAACATCTGAGGTCGTTGGCTGCTTCGGGGATGGCCCCAGACCTCTGGCAGCCTCTCGCTCACCCTGCCCTGGGTATCCTGACCACTCACCGATGGCGATGTGGACAGACAGCACGGGCTGGGACACGGTCAGTGCCCAAATATGCAGGCTGTGCAAGGCTTCCACCCCTTCCACGGACAGCAGCAGATCCCGTACAGCTGTGAAGTCCACACCCTTGGGGGTCCCTGAGGGTGGCAGGGACAGGGGCTGAAGGAAACTGCTCCCCCACCCCCACCCCCAGTGCTGTTTTCTGCTGTTCACGTGTTGTCTCCTCAGAGACAACCGCTTTGGCCAGCAGATCTGGTGTTGCCCCGCCTCCCAAATGATCTCCAGCATATCATCCTTTTGTATTTTCTCTTCACACTTGATTCTGTCTGCAATTATCTTGTTCGTTTCCTGCCTGTGCCCCCTCTAAAATGGAAACTCCATGAGAGCAGGACAGTCGGTTTTATTTACCACCATGTCCTCAGTGCCTAGAACAGTGCCTGGCCCATAACAGGTGCCCAGTGAAAACTTTTTTTTGGAATGGAAGGAAGAAAGACAGAAGGCAAACTGGGGACCCCTACACCCACATGAGGCATCAGCATTATCACTCGTATCTGGGTCAGTCACATTCTTGGAGAAAATGCTCTGACCCGTAGCCAGATAACTCGTGCTGACTCCAAACCAGCATCCAACTTCAGACTGACCCTGGCCACACTGAGCCCCATGACCCAAGACCCTGGGGCACAAGAAAGCTGGTGAATGTGGAAACTCGGGGCAGACCATCGGTCAGCGCTAAGGAAGCCCTTAGAGCCCGGCCATCCGCTCCCGAGGCAGAGGCCTCAGAAAGGAAGGCACTAAGCTGGAGTGGATTTGGTAGGCTTGTCCAACACCCACCACTTTTTTTTCTCAGCCTCAGTCAGTGTGCCTCCTCTGCAATGGAAGCAGAATCCTCGCCCCTTTCTCTGCCGCGGGGAAGGTCAATGACTGAGGAGGGGCCTGAGGGAAGGCTGTGGAGCACCAAGTGCTACTTAGAAGTTACCTGATTAGGCACGGAGGACACATCCCAGCAGGGAGGGGACACCGTGGGGCTAGAGGGAAGGAAAGCACGGTCTGGTCCCAGGGACGTTTCTAGGAACAGCCACACCTGAGGGCTCAGCTCGATGCCAAGACTGGCCTGGGGCCCCAGGAGGTGTTCCAGCCTGTGCCAGGCTCCAGACCCTGGCTCCCTGCCAATGTGCTGGGACTCCCCTGCCCTCTCCCCCCAAACCTGTTAGAGCTGGAGAGCCAAGAACAAAAGGGGAGCCCCACGCCCAGGTTACCTTCCATCAGCACCAGGATCACATCTCTCAGGATGGTCAAGGTCGTCCCCAAGACCAGGATGGAGAAGAGGAAGGTGCAGATGGGGTCTACATACTTGTACTCTGGCTGCAGAAAAAGGGGAAGGCGGAGCTTGGGCTCATCACTCAACACCTCAGCCTCCCTCTCCCTTCCCACCCAGTGCTGAGTCAGGGAGAGGAGTGCTCTCTGCGTGGTGGGCACAAGCCTCACCCTGGCTCTGCCTCCCAGTTCTCCACCTTTTATCCTGTGTCCAGAAGAAGGGACAGGACAGATCACAGCTCAGGATAAGGCACGGTCCCTTCCCATACTTCCTTACCCAAGGGACTGAGATGTGGACGGAACTAAAAGGAATCTTGATGCCAATGGCCCAACATCTCATTGTATAGATGGACAAATTGAAGATCAGTTAGAGCAAAGGACTACATCACCCGGCTAGCAAAGAGTGGAGCCAGGCTTCAACCCCAATGCCTGGCTCTTTCCACTACATCACTCGGCCTCTATGTGATGGACAATGCCCAGGCATTGGCAGCACGCAGGCCTGGGTTTGAATCTGGCTCCACAATTTCCCAGCTGTGTGACACCATCCAAGTCACTGAGCCTTTCCGAGCTGCCGAAAACACCACCACCCGCTCTTCGGGATTGTTGTGAAGATCACTGACGCTTGGAAGGCATTTGGGTGAATGTTCCTTCCCTCTCCCCACACAGCTGGGAGGGAGCTAGAACCTGGAAAGGGCCACGTGTAGACAGGAGCCCCCGGATAACTTACACTCCCCTGCCCACCCCAACCCCCCGGCCCACCTCCCTCTGTCCCCAGCTCTGACCTTGAAGTATAAAATATAGGCTGCCACCAAGATGCCTAAGCTCTGCAGAAAATCTCCAACCACATGGATAAAGGCAGCTCGGACACTGGGGTTCTCCTGTTGCTGGCTGGTGTCGTGGCTGTGCCCGTGGCCAGACTGGTGAAGAGTCAGCCCCATTCTACAGAAGCAGAGACAAAGCCGAGGGGCTCGCTGACCTAGCAGGTAGAGGCCACCCATAGGGCTGGCCTTCCTGTGGGACAAAAATCCTCACCCCCAGACTGCTTGCTCCTTTTGCCTTGTGAGGAGCCCAACCCACTTGCCTTGGTCCAGAGCACCAACAGGAGAATGGGCTCAGCTCCAGTGCCAGGCTGGATCTGGGCACAAAGATGCCAAATCTTGGAGCAGGAGGACACCATGGAGGTCATCTAGTTCCCCCCACCCATGTCACAGATGGGGAAGTTGAGGCCCAGAGAGGGAAGTGGCTTGCCCAAGACCACTGAGCAACGGAGAGAAAGCCCAAACAAGACCCCCGTGCTCCACACACCCTGCTTCTCACCGAGACCAACTTCAGGCACACCAGCTTCGAAAAAGGACTTGGACCCCTAAGGGCCCTTAGGAAAATGTGCTCCTATAAGAACTAGACTCACCTTCCCCATTTCAGACATGAAGGTTCCCAGTTTATTCACTCACACATATGGGGGGAGGGGTTAGTGGTGGAGTTGATGCAGCCCCAGACTCAGAGCCCTCAGTGGCCTCAGCCTTGGCCTAAGGCAGGACTAAGGTGTCCCAGCTGCCAGAGCTCAGACCACCTGAGAAGTTCTGGTCCTGTGGCCCATCCGTGGCCTCCTTCCACTGAGAGCAGGCATGCAGATGTGTGCGTGAAAAGCACGAGGACGGGGGACTCATAGGGAACCGAGGTCACACTCACATGATATTCACAGCCACAGCACAGCCCGATGTGATCAGCATGGTGCCCCCCTCGACCTCATAGTCCCCAGAGATCAGTCGCTCCACTGCCAGGAACACCAGCACTCCAGTCACGACCCAGATGGATAGTACAGACAGCAGGGCTCCCAGGATCTCTGAGAAAGAACCCAAACCCCACCACCAATCTTAGCATGGGGCCCTAAGACTGAGGAGGCCTCCCCATCCCTCCATGATCCACCAGCCCCCTCCCTACAAAGTCAGGGCCTGGGTCCACCGGGACTCCGCTAAAGGTATGGCTGGCATGGTTGTACCTTACCTCACCACTCATACATCAGAGGATGCCAGAGCTAGAAGGACCTTAAGAAGTCATCTGGGTCAACCCCTTTTGTTTTACATGTAAAGAAACTGACTTACTACAATAGGTACCCATTGCTCAGCTGACAAACTGAGGCTTCTGAGGAGAGACTAGGCCATCTCCCACCAAGAGGAGAATGACAGTGCAGCCCAGAGATGGACTAAAGGGGGTTTAAAGCCTCTGTCTTCCAGAAGGCTTTGAGGACCTCTCCCTCCCCCGAGAGTTGACCCATGGAATTATGTGCAGCGTTAAGGCCATGGTCATTTGTTCTTGAAGTGTGACCATTTCATTTCTTAGGAAGGTGAGCTCTCCTTCCCTGCAGACTAGAAGTTCCAAGAGGACAGGGAACCAGGGCTCCCCCATTGGACCGGGAGCTACCAAAGGATAGAAGCCGAGACTGACATCCCCAACCCGTCACCTTCTTGGCCTCGCGCAGGGACCCACCCTACTGCAGCCACCAAAGAACCCACGTCTTGACCGGCTTCCTCTTGCAACCCCGACCAGGGTCCTCACCAGCTCGCTGCCAGCCGAAGTTCATGGTCTTGGTGGCCGGTCGGGAGGACATCCAGAGAGAAAAGAGGCTGACGAGCATGCTGGCAAAGTCAGTGAGCAAGTGGGCTGCGTCGGTCATGACTGCCAAGCTATGTGCTAGATACCCACCTGCAAGGGCAGGACCAGGGACATGGGGGGGTCCTTATCAGCTCCCCCATGAAGTCACCTTCCCAGACTGTGTGTGCAGCAGGGAAACCATGGACTCTGGAAAAAGACCGTGGATTTGGGACCTCTCCACCCGTTAGCTGTTGAACCATAGGCAAGGGACTTACTTTCTCTGAGCTTCAACTTCTATCTGTGAAATGGGACGGACACGATCTACTTAGAGGGTGACTGTGAAAATCAAGTTCAAATATGCCCTGGAAAGCATAGTAGGCACTCGGTAAATGCTCTTTCCTTCTAGGCATTCAGGCCATCCCTTACACACAAGTTGTGCATGATCTTGGGCAAATTACTCAACCCTAATGTGCCTCAGTTTCATCATCTGTAAAATAAGAATATTAACACCCACGTGACAGTACAAAGTTGCGAGGACTGGATGAGATAACGTGTATATAAAAGACTCAGCATTATGAACATTCAATAAGTGGGGCTATTCGGTTTGGTTTTTTGTTGTTGTTGTTTTTTGTTTTTTTTTAATTAAGTAGGCCCCACAGCCAACATGAGGCTTGAACTTGAGACCCTGAGACTCCAGCCAGGGCTACCCTGGGGCCCTCCAGCTGCTGCTCTGGCTGCTCCAGCCCATCTGTGCCTTTGCATGTTCTACCAACTGAGCCAGCCAGCGCCCTGGGGCTATTAGTATTAATATTACTAGGAACATCCAGGAGAAAAGCTTTTTGGATCATCCAGACTATCCATGCTCCCAATCTCATTTAATTAGCACAAAAGTCCTTACCAATGACTTCCCCAATCATGAACACCAGGCAGATGGCAGAGGCCACATAAAGCTGTCGCCGGGCCTGCTCCTTCTTGGAGTCAAAGTGACTGTCAGGACCCTTCTGGGCATGACAGTAATGGTTGCTCTCAGCGGCTAGCTCAATAGCCTGCAGGTCCAGGCCAGGTGCGGGCAGAGGGATCCAGCCGGCCCCCTCCTGCCACAGAGATCCAGTGTAAGACCTGGCCAAGGAAGAAAAGAGAGGGGACACTCAGCTCTGAGATGGGGGCAAGGAGGGCTGACTCCAGTCCTTGGCGTTCCCGTGTGTCCAATTAAAAGAATAGTTATGGACACTCCAAGCTCGACAGTCTCTGAGGAGTAACCAGAAACTCGTGTTTGGAGTGGGGTGCTGGGGAAATGACCAGTCCAGGAGTCTTGGGGTCTTGGTCCACGGTGTTCCCTCCTCCCCCACCTCTCTCAGCGCCTGGAGGCGGCAAAGACCTTGGGAACTGGCCAAGGGGCGGGGCCGGTGCAATCAAGCACGGAGAAGGAAGGCAGTTCAGGCTCTGGAGAAGGGCAGACCCTCCTCTTGCGCACTTGGGGACACAGGGCCTCCCAGGGCGGGGCTGCCCGGGGGCAAAGTGTCGGGCCAGGGGCGGGGCTCCAGGCTTGCCACCGCACACTAACGGGCGAGGGCTCAGGATCTGTGCTCAGCCGTGAGGGAGGGATGATCTCGTGCCCACGCTCGGTTTTCCCTTCCCTCGCTTCCCCCAACCTCCCGTCCCTTCTGTGTGGTCCCGTTTCAAGCCTCCCGCAAAACCATCCACTGGAAACTGCAAACCGGGAGATGCGTCCGATGCCGCTCAAATCCCCGCTCCTCCCCAAGCTCTCGCCTTACCGGGCTCCGGGCCTGGCGTCCATCAGATGCTGCCTCTCCGTGGGCTCCATGCGGCCCCGCGCGCCCTGCGCTGGGTCCGGGAAGCCGCGCGCGGCCTCGGGGCCCAGGGTGCCCTGGAAGTTGCGCGCGGGACGCTGCGCAGCGCGCACCCACCTGCCGGGAGGGCCCCGCGCGCCGCTCCCGGGGCCCCTGCGCCCGCGCCTCTCGGCCGCCCGCTGCTTGGCGCGGCAGCTCCCGCCCGGGCCGCCCTGGGGCCGTCCGGCTGCAGCTCCGGCCGCTCCAGCCCGTCCGCGCCCGCCGCTGCGCCCCGCGCCCGCCCGCTTTATCCGGCCCCAGCCACCCCGTGTGAAGCGGCCCGCGGCGCGTCGTGTGCAAAAGCCCGCGGGGAAGGGGGAGGGGTGACCGGCTGCAAAGAGTGCCCCGGCGCTGCCCCAGAGCACCCCGTCCCCGGCGCCCCTGGGGCCCGAGGAGCCGACAGGGCCTGACTCAGGACTGGGCGACGGCTGCGCGCACTCTTCCCCGCGCGCAGCTGGCCGCATCCCGCCGAGAAGTTCTCGGACCTCGGTTCGTGGAAATCTGCTTTGGGTCCCCTGAGAGCCAGAACGTGGCTCCTGAGGCTTGGTGTGTCTTCCGCTCGGACTGGAGACTCCTGCGGTCGGCTGCGTTCTTCCGCTCAGACTAGGGGTCTCCTGGGGGCCGGATATGCCTGCCCTGGGGCTGGGACAGGAGCCCTTCTTAGGACTGGCTGTGACTGACTGATCGGCCCATCCTAGCCAACGAAGCAGCGCCAGTTCCTGCCCTCCCGCGCACCCTGATTAGAATCTGCAGTGGCTTTATCCCCACCCCTACGTAGAGCACTGTGGCCCTTCAGCAGCGGTCACCGTGTGCGCCGAGTGGACACCACCACCATCCTCCCTTCCCTGCCCTGCAACAGTTCACAGGAGCGCCAGGAAGGTGCCCCAGGAAAGGTGCCGTGCTAATGTCCCGCCTGAGAAGCCGGCCTGTTGGCTTGGTGCCTCGCCCACTTTAAGCTTGGTCCTCTCACAGCGGTTCCTGGGAGGTAGGGACCTTATGGCCTGGCCTTATGGCTGGACTCTGATAGGGGCCCATTATATAGAAAGAACTTTGGACTGGTGACCTCCCTGGCCAGTCACTCCATCATCCCCAGTGCCTTCAGTCTAGAGGACCATAGCTTGGCTATGTCCCTTCTCAGAGACAAGAGTCTAGGGTGCAAACCTCCTGCCCATACCACTGGGAACAAAGAGGGGTTCCTTCAGTCTCTCCTCGACAAGAGTAATATTATTTGGGGGCTAAGTGAAGGGAGTGAGGGTGGCAGGACCATGCCTGCCTAGATCAGGTCCCCGCTGAGTGCCTTTCTACCTTCTCTGGACTCTGAGTGAGAAAAACCTTTACCTTAACTTCCTAGCTTTCCTGGTATAGTCCAAGAACCAGCAGGCCCAGCATTACCTGGAAAAGGTGTTAAAATGCAGGTTCAAATCAACTCAATCTGAATCTTATAACTTATTTGTTGGCAAAATGTTTACGCTTAAAAAGCACATTTTTAGGGGCACCTGGGTGGCGCAGTTGGTTAAATGTCAACTTCGGCTCAGGTCATGATCTCGTGGTTGGTGGGTTTGAGCCCCATGTGAGGTTCTGTGCTGATAGCTCAGAGCCTGGAGCCTGCTTTGGATTCTGTGTCTCCCTCTCTCTGACCCTCCCCTGCTCATGATCGCTCTCTCTCTCTCTCAAAAGGAAATAAATAAACTTTAAAAAAAATTTAAAAACACACATTTTTAAACATCCCTCTTGTTCCCTTCAGTGCAGAGCACATTGTAAATTTTCAATAAATGCAGATTTACAAGTTGGACCCAGATGAATATATTCATTTTATTTAAAAAAAATATGCCATATTTCTTTTATTTTTTCTTTTTTCCATTTTGTTTTTGAGAGAGTGTACACAGGGCAGAGGGAGGGGGGAAAGAGAGAGAGAGAGAGAGAGAGAGAGAGAGAGAGAATCTTAAGCAGGCTCCGTGTTCAGTGCTCAGAGCAAAGCCCAACTCAAGGCTTGATCCCAGGATTCTGGGATCATGACCTGAGCCGAAATCAAGAGTCGGAAGCCCAACCAACTGAGCTATCCAGGCTTCCCTGCCAGATTTCCTTTCAATTAAAACTTTCCAAGGGGCACCTGAGTGGCTCAGTTGGTTAAGGATCTGACTTCCGCTCAGGTCACGATCTCACAGTTCATAGGTTCGAGCCTCATGTTGGGCTCTGTGCTGATAGCTCAGAGCCTGGAGCCTGCTTCGGATTCTGTGTCTCATTCTTTCTCTGCCCCTCCCCCACTTGTGCTCTGTCTCTCAAAAATAAATAAATGTAAAAAAAATTTTTTTTAATTAAAACTTCCCAAGATGCATTTTAATTGATTTGCAGAAGTTTGACCAGTCAAGACTTTGATATACTGCAGAAGCACTAGGCCCATTTGTATTATATACCTGGCTCCAGAAATCGCCAAGAAGGCCTATGTGAATGACATAGCAGTTCTCATACCTCAACCTGAGGAATGTTGTTTCAAAAATGTAGACTCCAGGGGTGCCTGGGTGGCTCAGTCGGTTAAGCAGCCGACTTTGGCTCAGGTCATGATCTCGCAGTTCGTGAGTTCGAGCCCCGCATCGGGCTCTGTGCCGACAGCTCAGAGCCTGGAGCCTGTTTCAGATTCTGTGTCTCCCTCTCTCTGACCCTCCCCCGTTCATGCTCTGTCTCTCTCTGTCTCAAAAATAAACGTTAAAAAAAATTTTTTTTTTTAATTAAAAATAAATAAATAAATAAATAAATAAATAAATGTAGACTCCAGGGGTGCCTGGGTGGCTCAGTCAGTTAAATGTCTAACTTGGTCCCAGCTTAGGTCTCGATCTCAGGGTCATGAGTTCAAGCCCCACGTTGGGCTCCACCCTAGGCGTGGAGCCTAGTTAATTTAAAAAAATGATATATACACGGGGCACCTGGGTGGCTCAGTCGGTTAAGCGCCTGACTTCGGCTCAGGTCATGATCTCACAGTTAGTGGGTTCAAGCCCCTCATCAGGGTCTGTGCTGACAACTCAAAGCCTGGAGCCTGCTTGGGATTCTGTGTCTCCCTCTCTCTCTCTGCCCCTCCCCCACCTGCACTGTCTCTCCCTCTCTCTCAAAAATAAATAAACATTAAAAAAAATTTTTTTTAAATTATATATATATATATATATACATATATATATATATATATATAGGGCTCCATGTTGGACTCTGTGTTAATGGCACAGACCTTGGTTGAAGTTCTCTCTCTCCCTCTCTCTCTGCCCCTCCCAGTGCTCATGCTCACTCAAGCCCACTCGAGTATGCTTGCACACTCTCTCTCTCTGTCTCAAAATAAACAAATAAACTTAACATATATATATATATATATATATATATATATATATATATATATGTTCCCACATTCCACAGCAAGTCTGACTGTAGGTCTGGGGAGGAATCTGAGAATCTATATGTTTAAAACCTCAGTGTTCGATGCTGTTGTGAAATTATTGTTCATTTTTTATGGTGTAGTCATTTGATTTTTTAAAGAACCTTTATCTAAACTATTGAAGGATAAAATGATACCATATCTGGGATTTGCCCCAAATAACACCAGTGTAGGGAGTGGGTAATGACAGAGAAGAAACAAATGTCAATAACTGTCGAAACTGACCGATAGGTAGGTGATACTATTCCCTCTACTTTTCCATGTTTGAAATTTTCCAGAATTAGAGGTTTAGGGAAAAATAAACCTCTTCTGGTGGTTCTAATGCAGCAGCCTATGGAACCGTGTTGAAGATTCATTGGAATAACCCCTCAGAAGACTGTTTCCTCTCTTACAGCCTGATCTTAAAGGAATCTTTTGATCAAGAACCCTTTTTACCACCCTTAAGTGTTCTGGTTTGGAAGGATAAGCAGAGCACTTTGTGTGGCAAGGTAGAGATCTCATTTGCAATCAAGAGATACCTCCCTAGAATTTAAACTTTAACTGACTACTAGCCTTGACTGCCTTTCCTCCTCTCTCTGATAAATGATGAGATAGTGGACTGATATGCCTGTTTCTCACGTTATCAGTAACCTGGAGAAGAAACCTGGGGGCAGAATATGGACAGGTTGTAATACTGATTCTTGTGATTTCAAAATGATGAAAACCTCTCTCTTTCTGGTTTCACATTCCTTTGGTCTTTTATAGGAAGACACTTTAGGACTATAAAGAAAAGCAAGTGTGTGACTATCAAAAAGACAGGAGAGGGGCGCCTGGGTGGCGCAGTCGGTTGAGCGTCCGACTTCAGCCAGGTCACGATCTCGCGGTCCGTGAGTTCGAGCCCCGCGTCGGGCTCTGGGCTGATGGCTCGGAGCCTGGAGCCTGTTTCCGATTCTGTGTCTCC
This sequence comes from Panthera onca, assembly GCF_046562875.1. Classification (NCBI taxonomy): domain Eukaryota; kingdom Metazoa; phylum Chordata; class Mammalia; order Carnivora; family Felidae; genus Panthera; species Panthera onca. The sequence goes on along the minus strand of NC_138346.1, from coordinate 202,030,200 downwards.
CTCTCTCTCTGCCCCTCCCCCGTTCATGCTCTGTCTCTCTCTGTCGCAAAAATAAATAAAAAACGTTGAAAAAAAAAATAAAATAAAAAAAGACAGGAGAGAGGCACCTGGATGACTCAGTCGATTGAGCAACTGACTTCAGCTCAGGTCATGATCTCGCCATTCCTGAGTTCGAGCCCCGTGTATGGCTGTGTGCTGGCACCTTGGAGCCTGGAGCCTGTTTTGGAATCTGTGTCTCCTCTCTCTCTCTGCTTCTCCTCCACTTGCGCTATGTTTCTCTCTCTCTCTCTTTCTCTCTCTCTGTCTCAAAAATAAATAAAGATAAAAAAAAAAAAAAAAAAAAGACAAGATCATGGCTACCTCCAAGGAGGGGGACACATGAGGGCTTCTATGGGCTGGCAGTGTTCTTTTTCTTGACTTGAACAGTAACCACACAAGATTTCGTTATGGGATAGTTTATTAAACTCTACAGCTTGTTTTGTTCAGTTGTGCATAATGTGTTACACTGTGTGTCTAGAGGCTGCCTTTAGGCAAACAGGTTTGAGTGACGGAATGTAGAAAGGGGCATGGCAACCACCTGGCTGAATACAGACAGGTCCATCAGGTGACCCACCTCAAATATCCATAGGCCCTAACCTGACCAATGAGCTACTTACAACTAGGCCCGGCTATCAAAAAAGGGGAAGATTCCATATGTCACCATACCTCCTCACTTTTCCCCTTTAAAAACAGCCCCCACCCACTGCCTCCTTAAAGACAGCCTGTCCTCTGCTGTCCTAGCCACCACTTCCTTGCAGGTGTATTCAATAAACTCCTATGACCTTTGTTCTGCCTCAGGTGAATTCTTGTCACCTTGTGGGCCACTGACATCCACCCAATCAGTAACCCCACATTTGGGGACCCTCATCTGATCAGGAAAGACACCCCCATTTAGACACCACATTTGGTGGCTCGTACGGGGAGATTTTGTAGCGCCCTCGCACACATTTGGGGGAACACTGCACAAGGAGACTTTGCCAGTCTGAAACTCTCCCCGGATTCTCCAGGAATTTGTCGGGACTTTCCCTTGGTGGATCAACTCTAGCACTCCTTGGGGAACTGATGGACCTGGGCAGGGGTTACTGCTTGGTGAGGATCCGAAGCTGGGAGACAGAACCGGCTGGACTGCCCTTGTCTGAAAATGTGAGGGATTTCCCCCTCAGCTCTTTGGAGGGACCCTTCCCTCCCTTTCCTTTCTCTTTTCAGCCGTTGTAGCCTAACCCCAGTACCTCCCAGACAACCGAAGCCCTCTGGTTAGGGTGGCTTCCAGGTGTGTTCTGAAGGTGTGAGAGTGAACAGATCAGACTGCTCATGTTGGTAAAGGCTAAGGACCCCTTTCCAATGCCTTCTCACTTTGTCCCCAAGGCCTGTTCCCAAAGTCAGGTGCAACTGGCTGCTCACTCAGAGCGAGTCCACACACCTTATGGACTCAGGTGGGACCTTTCCCGACACTGGCTGACTCTCAGCCACCTCACTTCTCTCGGCCTGTGCCCCTTTTCCTGTGTTCCCACAGATCCAGCATCATCTTGATCTGAAGGCAAACATGCTCCTAGTCCAAGTGGTGAGTCCTCCCCCTCCTTTTTTCCACTCAGTCTGGACAAAACCGTGTCTGGCTCTACTTGTTACCAGGGGACACCCCAAAAGGAAGCGCCATGCTGTTTGCTTCAACCCCTTTCCATGGTGGGACACCACCAGAAAGGTCAGTCCTCCTGTTATAGGTCCAGTCTGTTTCCAGGTCAGCAGGATGCCCTGAATGAAATTGAGACCACGCATGGGAGCTCCATTCCCTCCAGCAGGTCACTCCTTTGAGAATTGGCAGCCAGTCTTTCCCACTATGCAACCTCCTCTCTTTCTTTGGACTCACCCTTGGGCTGTGTTCTGAAAAGCTGGAACAAATTTGACAAACTCCCAGATCAAGAGGTATAGCCCTCTGACAGAACTGTTTCTTCTGATACTATTCCCCAGCTTGACCTCCTTTGCTGGAGCTCCAAATGGTCGGGAGTTCCATTTGGGTCTTGCTCGGTTTCATGGCCCTAAATCGGGACCTTGACCTAAGAGCCTCTTGCAGAATATGTTTGGCTGCTAACCAGTCACCTCTTGAGATACTGGCTACTGACTCTCACTGTTCCTCCTTCCCGTAGACCCAGGTTATTCTGGCTGTATGTGGGGGCTTTTCCCTCATTCGTTTCCTGGGTTAACAGCTATGATCATTAGAGCCAACTGTGGTTAGTCTACTTAGGGAAGAGGACCCTAAGGAATATTCCCAAGCAGCTGCCGAAACTCCTTTTGTTTCAGGGAAGCTCCCTGTCCTCTCTGGCCTGAGAGGAACTGCCTATTCCTTCTTGTTGGTGAAAAAACATGGCGTCTGTTCATCTATCTGACCTTATCTGCTCATCTGGCAAGCTTTAGAATGGGGAACCCTCTTTCTCTCCCCTCTGGCAGCACTTTCACCTCTTCTTCCCTCTCCTCCTCCTGTTCCTGCACCACCGTGGGTGCAGCCTGAACAACTGGTTCGTATACCATTTTTGGTGCTTATGGTGCCTTTGGCTCTTCCTTCAACCCTTGCTGTCAAGGAGCAAAGAGCACCCCCTTGGACTTACACCCCTCACTTCAGATTTCCCCACCAGTGCCCCAGGTAAAAACTGGCAATGGAGAACAAACTGCTTAACTTTTAAGTGGACCAAAGTGGAACACAATTCAACATTTAAACTAATTGAAACTTATTCTACCAAGGTTTGCTGAAGATCAAATAAGCTCATGTTAACTCTGTTGCAGTTTGTCAGCAAAACGATGGCTTGTCTCTTTCAAAGTTTTCATGGGGAATTGTTAAAATCGTTTTTGGTAACCTGAAACTTTAAAGTTTTGCTTGGATGATAGATTGGATTGAATTCATTGGACATCTAGGTCTTTTCCTAATAGAATGGAGTGCTAAAGCATTGATTACTGAAAGTAAGCTTGTGTTTTTCACTTCTTATTGCAGAGGAACTAAGGATATTTGAGCGTGTTGAAAAACATGCTTTGTGCTGAATTGATTCATAAATTTTCCACCTAAACAATTCTGGTGTAACAATTCACCATTGGTCACTACTTAGTTTTCACTGGAGACTAAGGTTCTTTTTTTTTTTTTTAATATGAAATTTGTTGTCAAATTGGTTTCCATAAGACTAAGGTTCTCTTAGTTCAAAATTCTGCTAAATGTATTTAAGGCTGATGGAAATAAGGGGGGAAAAAACTATGTCGGAAAGTAAGAAATGTGTAAGAAAGATGTAGGGAACGGGAATATATTTTTGTTGAAAGAAAAGAAAGTAATTTTGTCATAAAATGAGACTGGTTGTTTGGAGAGAAATGGCTTGGGACAAAACCTGAATGCAAAAGAAAGTTGCACAGGGTTTGTGAAGGGAAATCTTTGGAACGGAATTTTACGTGTGGTCAGGATGGACTAAGATAAAAATGAGTGAATTTTAAAGGGGCACCTGGGTGGCTCAATCAGTTTAGTGTTCGACTCCTGATTTGAGCTCAGGTCATGATCTCACTGTTCCTGGGATCACGTCCTGCATCAGGCTCTGTGCTGACAGCCTGGAGCCTGCTTGGGATTCTCTCTCTCCTTCTCTCTCTGCCCCTACCTTGCTCACACACTCTCTCAAAATAAATAAATAAACATTAAAAAAAATAAAGTACACTGGTATAAGACTGAAATTCTGCTTTCGCTCTGTTAAAAAGACAGTTTTCAGGGTGCCCGGGTGGCTCAGTCATTTAAGCACCTGACTCTTGATTTCAGCTCAAATCACTATCTCATGGTTCATGAGTCTGAGCCCCACGTCAGGCTCCACGCTGGCGGTGCGGAGACTGCTTGGGATTTTCTCCCTCTACCCCTCCCCTGCTCTCTTTCTCTCTCTCAAAAATATATAAATAAACTCAAAAACATAAAAAGACAAAGTTTTCTTGGATTGTTATCTGCTCTTGATAAGAAAATGTGAACAAAGTTGTTTTTTCTTTTCTTTGCCCAGAAAAACCAGTTTCTATGTTTTATGTTTCTATGTCTTTATCAGGTCTTTGATGATCTGTAATTCTATTTAGGCATGGGGTTTAAAACTTTCTAAGGTTTTTAACAACCCAGAGATTCAATGTGTCACAGAAATAACTGAATTTCCTTGTCAATTCCATCATAATAAACTCTTGTATCAGATTGTTAACAATGTCCATTTTGGAGTTCCTTGTATTTATAGTTATTGTTCTGATGCTCTTGAGAACCATGTTTCATCTTCAAGGAGATTCATAAGGATGTTGACAAATATAGGTATTTGGTATCTTTAAGTTCATAAAATTTAAATGGTTAAGAACTTCCAGAACTACCTAAAAAGCTTCATTCAAACTGAACAAAAATTAGTAGCATGGAACTAAATGATCTGAGGAAAATGATTATGGTTTTTGTGACTCTTGCTTAAAATATTGCTGGCTCTCTAATGTTTTCTCTTCCAGATTAAGGAAACTTTCTCATAAGATATCTATGACTCACAGAAATGTGATAAAGTATTCATTTGTGAAACAATTGAAGCCTTTAATTTTTCTGTCTCTACCTGAGCCCTCTGAAATTCAAAAAGTCTCAGTAAGTATTCTTTCATTTATGACAAGCATAGTTATTTACATAAGTTCAATAAGAATCTTTTCTCCTTATAACAGGACACCATTGGAAACATTGGTTATTTTACAAAGGCTTTGACTAGACTTTCATATTTGAGAGAGACATACATAGTTCAGATATGACCAGACAGCTTTAAGGAACTAAGATTGACTTTATTGAAACATGAATCCAATAAAGCCCCTTGGAACTAGGTTCTTTTTTTTTTTTTAATGTTTATTTATTTTTGAGAGAGAGAGAGAGAGAGTGGGTAGGGTAAGAGAGAGAGGGAGACACAGAATACAAAGAGGCTCCAGGCTCCGAGCTGTCAGCACAGAGCCTGATGCAGGGCTCCAACTCACGAGCCATGAGATCATGACCTGAGCCGAAGTCAGCCGCTTAACTGAGCCACCCAGGTGCCCCTGGAGGCTTAATAAAGCCCTTTGGAAATGTTGGCCTGATACCTTGCTTACAGATTTCCCAGGAGCCTTTAGCAGGTGAGTAAAGAATGTCACTTCTGGCAGGTGCAGGAAGTTTGGGATATTTGGGGGACCTAGAGAAGAGGAATTCACCCAAATCTACAGGTATTGCAGGCACGTCTGATGGCAAGTATTTGGCTTGGCTTCTGGCCTAGAAAGGCTACTAAGAGTTCAATTGAGATTCCTTATGAAAAGTTCCAGCAAAGCAAATTTTGAAAGATCTTTATGATCAGTCACTATTCTTGTTGAGTTTATGTAAATAATTAGGCCAAGTCTGTTAAAATTGGACTTGTTTTTTGGACAAACTAGTCTTGATTTGGCTATCTCAAGAAATAAGGGTGATTTTATTTTTTTATTTTTTTCAAGTTTACTTTGAGAGAGAGAGAGTGCAAGTGGAGGAGGGACAGAGGGACAGGAGGAGAGGCAGAGAGAGAATCCTTGCTGTCCAGCACAGAGCCCGATGCAGGGCTCAGTATCATGAACTCTGAGATCATGACCTGAGCCAAAACCAAGAGTTGGAAGCTTAACTGACCGAGCTGCCCAGGCACCCAAGGGTGATTTTAGAAAGAAAAATTACGTTTCAATAACACACCTTTATGGATGCTAAATTCTAGTTCTGATTGTCTTTGAACTTTTGTGTTTGTTGTTTGCCTAAGCTAGACAGCTTGAGGTAAACTTCAGAGAGAAATTGCCACAATAGCTCATGATTAGACAGTCTTCGTGCTTGGTATTCTGTGGGGATTACAACAAGACCCCATGGGCATATGATTTTTTTTTTAAGTTTATTTATTTTGAGAGAGAGAGTGTGTGCACATGAGCACAAGCAGGAGAGGGGGAGGGGAGAGAGAATCCCAACAGGCTCCACGCTGCCAGCTTGGAGCCTGACATAGGGCTCAATCTTGTGACTCTGGGATCATGACCTGAGCTGAAATCAAAAGTCCGACACCTAACCAGCTGAGCCACTGGGGTGCCCTGACACATGATTATTTGAACAGCTGGAAAATGGAATGGCTTCCCCGACAACTGTGTAACTCACATAGCACCTTGACCGATGCTGTGTGGCTGGGATGACAAAATCCCTCCTTAAAAGCCAGAGCATACCCACGGCATGGGGTTAACTATGGACTTATGAAGATAATGGATGGCCCCACTTTCTTTACGATTGGATTGGATGATGCACTTGGGGAAGCCCATACCCCCAGATGAGCCTTCCCCCACTTGCCAGTGATTCCTCGTAATTAGGATATTGTTAAGGCTAGACCTCAAACAAAGAGCTCTTCTTGATGGTTTTATCCCTTAGCCATATTTGAACCGGGAACTACCTCTATTGATAGAAAATTGCAAATAGAACTTTAGCCAAGCATACAATGGCCATCTTTAACCAAGCCCAACTCACAGTTATCCACAAATTCAAAAGGTAGCCCTCCAAAACCGATGATCCTTGATATCCTAACTGCAGCTCAAGGAGGAACCTATGCTTTATTAAAACACAGTGTTATGTATGTACTCCAGATTACCGCAAAAGTATGACAGGGTTACTAACCGACATAAATACTCACATTGGCGCTTTAAACGATCTCTCTCTCTCTCTCTCTCCTTTAATGATTGGTTCAACTCCTGGGCTGGAGGAAGATTTTTGTCAACTATCAAAGGGCTCTTCATTGGGCTTCTTTTTCTTTTTGTTATTCTAATTACACAGTATGTTATATCCCTAGGGCAAACTGTCCCCACCATTAATGACCATCAAAACCATTACAACCCAAAACCTGATCCCTCTTTCTCACATAACATACATCCAAAATTTACATCCAGGGATTGAGTGTATCGTGACTCTTTGCAGGACAAAAAGCTACTCGCACCTGTCAGGACTGGACCCTGTTGAGTCCTCCTAAACACTCCAACAGTGGAAAAACTTCACGGCTTCTCCGCGTGGATCCATCTTTCTAGAATCGAGGCTGCTCTAGCCCCAGATGAGGAACCCTTGGCTAAGTACAGCTCTAAGCTGGTTGGAGATCTACACCTGTTATTCAAACCAGACTCGGGTGATACACACCCAGAGGCCTAGAAGCCCATGAATCCAGCCTATCGCCTCATTCAATCTCTCTCATTCAATCATTCTATATTGTCCTTAGAAAAACTCCCTAAATACTTTCCTCCCAAAACTCTCACATGATTTCTCCTTCCCAATTCCAAGACTTCATTCTCAACCGTTTCTTTCAGGGTGTCCTTTCCAAATCTACTTGATCAGAAATCATAACTTACCTGGAGTTTCCCCCCAGCCTTGATGTCCTGCTCTCACAATACAATCCTCATCCCCTTTGGGGGCTAATTTTTGTCTTTCTTATCATAACCTTTTGGTTTCCACCTTCGGGGCCATGCATCCTAAGGATGGTTTTCCTGGAAAGAAATCTGTTCATGGCTATCCTAACTCCTTCCCTTCTTAGGGCCCCTGGCCTCAATATTCCTACTCCAATTACTGGTCCCCCTCTCTTTAATCTCTTTATTAAATTTGTCTCTTCTAGAATCCAACAATTCCATATACAAATAATGCCTCGGAGCACCTGGGTGGCTTAGTCGGTTGAGCGTCCGCTCTCGATTTTAGCTCAGGTCATGATACCAGGGTTGTGGGATAGAGCTCCGTGCTGACTGTGGGGTCTGCTTGGGATTCTCTCTCTTTTCTCTGCCCCTCTCCTGCCCACTCATGCACTCGTTCGCTCTCAGATAAAATATTTTAAGTAATAATAATAAAAATAAAAATAAAATACTTTCTGTAAAGTGAGCTCCCCAGGACACTAGTTCTGGAGGATGTCACATGAATGAATAAGTTGGAAAATGCTGTGTTAGGTATTTAATTTACAAAAAAAAAAAAAAAAAAAAAAAAAAAACGAAAGAAAAAATGAAGAGGCAGTATTTCAAACACCATGAATCAGATGGACCAATCATCGTCTAGAGTTATAGTTTCCTTTATGACAGGACTGCTCAGAGCCTTTACTTTGCTGCTGTGTTCTGAATGTCGTAAAAATGGGACATCCTCGACAGCGTTCCTCAGATTTATAAGTTTGCAGGGCTTCAGACCCAATTAATGTGTCTCCTCAGATCCGCTCAGCTTCACCTCTCTCCTAGCCCTTGGGCCCCTCCGGCGGCGGGGGTGGGGGTGGCTACTTTGGCCTTGGTCATTACCTCATCCCCTAGCACTGGTGGCTGGCTGCCTTGGCCTTCCCCGGATGAAGTCTGGTGGGCTCCAGCAGAGCCACTGTTGTGCCCACTGCAGTGGGACCAGCACCCGTGTCCAACCCGACTGGACCACTGGGGCTCTGCTTACTCCACCACCTGTAGGCCCAGGGGTACCCGGCCTCCCCCGAAGCTGCCCCAAGGGGTCAAGTGGTGAAACCTGGAAGTTCAAGGGAATTAACCCTCTGGCAGGCCACTTCGATTCTGAGACAAGAGACAAAATTCCCTCGTTCTTCCCTCTGATGAACTGCTTTGAGCCGTATTGTGTTATGACCTGCTAGAAACATCTCACGTGACTGAGCAAGGGGCGGGGGTGGGTGGGGGGTCCTCTTGGTGGAGCTGTGGCCAGCTCAGCTATGTGACACTCTGTATTTGCTTCCCTCCTTTCCTGCCTCATTTCTACTGGTTCTCATTCTGGCTGCCCTGGGATCGCTCCTAGACTAAAGCATTTTTTTCTAATGTGTGTTTATTTATTTTTGAGAGAGAGAGAGCAAGCGGGAGAGGGGCAGAGAGGGAGAAGGAGAGAACCCTAAGCAGACTCCGCGTCATCAGCAGAGACTGATGCGGGCCTCGAACTCGCAAACCATGAGATCATGACCTAAGCCGAAATCAAGAGTCAGACGCTTAACCGAATGAGTCACCCGGGCACCCCTAGACTAAAGCATCGAAGCTTTCTTTGCTTCAGTCTCTGAAGAACCAGAGGACAAAGCATTGAACCTGTTTCTCCGAGGGGATTTTCCACGAAGCTCCCGTTGGGAGATGCTAATTTAGAGAATTCCTTCTTTGTCGGGTTGGATATCTAGCCTGGCCCTTACTGTCTGCCTCCTGCTGCACGTTTTCCATCCGTTCGTTTGTCCAGCCTCTCCGCGCTCCCCTCTCGGGAGCAACGAGGCGAATGAAACCCCAGCTCTTACGGTAATAACAGAAAGAGAGTGCTGTGCGTTTATTGAAACGACATATAACACAAACTCAGTTGCCGTCCCCTGTGTCAGGGACAGGCATCGACACCTGTACAGTACAGTATCCCTTTCTAGGCCTGCGAGTGCCACCCAGCCCTCCCTCGGAGGAAAGGAAGAGGGCAGCTGTGTCAGCCCGGCTCCCCTCCCCTCTTCCTAACAACAGCCAGGCCCGCGATGACCCGGCATTATCATACAAAAGTTCCTTTACAAAAAGCACCAATTGGCATACATATACAAGTATATACAAAAATCACATTTAAAAAATGTACAAAATACTCCATTTTGCACCAACGTGGAAAAGTGTCCCGTGTGGTTGTTTCAAGCACGTTTCCAATTCTGGTTCAGTGGCTGCTGGTGGGGGTCCTACCGCCAGTCCCTGCTCTCTGAGCAGAGAGAAGATACACCTTCCCATTGCCCCTCCGGGGGCCCCGACCCCTCCCACCCTGGGCCTGTCACCAAGGCAGCTGGGCCCATCCCCACCCTCCCCAGTCTCTCTGCATCTAGAAGGTCTCTCCCTCATCCAGCTCCTTACTGGTGTCCTGAAAGAAAAAGACCGGGAAACACAAGGTGAGACAGGGCACAGGGGGATCCGGGGCTTCCCAAGGCGCGGTGACAAAATGATCAGACTCCAATTCCGGCCTGGCCTCTCCTTTTTAAACCCAAACAGAACTTAGTTGTCAAAACACCGTGGATAGCCCATCCAATGCAAAACTCCAGAGTAGTATCCCATATTTTTCAACTGGATTGGAATTTAGTTCCAATAGTAAATTGGCTTGAAAAATAATTTTAGCACACATGTGCTAATTAGCAAACATGTCCCTTCTAGGTGCCAGACATTGTGTTAGGTGATCATCTAATTTACTCTCCACCGTAACCTTTTGAGGTCAGTAGTATTTTGTCCCCATGTACAGATGAGTAGCCCAAGACTCAGAACGTTGGGAACAGGTCAGGATTATACTGCCAGTATGGGGCGCCCGGGTGGCTCAGTCGGTTGAGCGGCTGACTTGGGCTCAGGTCATGATCTCGCAGTTCCCAAGCTCAAGCCCCGTGTCATGCTCTGTGCTGACACCTCGGATTCTGTGTCTTCCCCTCTCTCTGCCCCTCCCCTGCTCACGCTCAGTCTCACTCGCTCTCTCTCTCTCTCTCTCTCAGAAAGAAATATTTAAAAAAATTTTTTAAAATTTCAGCATTCTGCTGGTCAAACAAAACACCTCAGTGCCAAGCCTGGTGTCTGTTACACTGTATTGCTCTCCACTCAGGAAGGTCATTTAGATATAAAATGGGAGCTTTTTATTATGATTAGGTTTTTTTCTTTCCTCTCTCTAAGGTTAAAGGGAACAGGACTTTGCCTTCACAAAGGCGTCAAACACGTATTGGCATCATCGCCCTATATTGGCATCATTCCCAGGGTCCCGCGTGGCGTTTTACACACCATCAGGACTTCATGTTGTTGAATGAATGAATGAATGAATGAAGGCAGATGGATGTCTTACCTTCTTCCTTTCCCTCTGTGGACTCTTCCTCTTCCTGATCTTCTTCATCAATGAACTCTTCCTCTTCCTCATCTGTACGTGACAAAGAACAATCGTATTAGGATGAGGCCGGTTCCTCAGAGAAGCCGCTCGAAGGGGCACCAGGCAGGAGACCGCACTTCTCCAAGCCCCTCCCCATGCCCCCCCTCCCCCATTAGGGCCACGTGGCCATGCAGCGACATCAGTGGCCCCTGAGGTGAGGAGCCCGCCAAGCCTAAGCTGCAGAGAGCCCTGCTTCCTTCCTCCTTCCCCCGGCCTCCTCCTCCTCACTTCCCACAGCCCTCCAAGGGAGAGGGTTCAAGACGCTCCTTTGCTCCGGTAGCAACAGCGGCTCCTATCACTTGACCTACCAGTGACCAGAGGGGACTTTGGGAAAGCACACCTTGTGCTTGGGCACATCTCTCAGTTAGACAGGTACGTATCACCTGGAGAGAATGGACAAAAAACTCGAATTCTCAGGGATCAGAGTCCTTGTCTTGAAGGAATTTGCTCAGCCTTTGAAATCTGCTTGCCTAGCACTCCCTGTCCGGGTTTCCTCATTCCACAGCCTACAGAGGGGTGGCTGTGTTGGTGGGGGACACTCCTGGGGCCATCCGCTCCAAAGCTCTCTGGAGCGAGCCCCAGACAGGCGGTGACTGAGCCGCAAAACCTGTGTCCTCACCTTCCCATTGCAGGACATTGCCTCCAAGCTCCACTAATAGGGGACGTTTCTGTTCTCTACCCCCCTCGCCCGAGCCACTTCCTCGATGCTTTGGGGCCCTGAGGGGATCACCGGAGAGCCAGAGCAGTTGTCCAGAGTGTGTAGGGAGAGGTTTGAAAGAGTTCATGCCTCCAACAGGTCAGCCCAATTTCCAGCTGCGTAGCTGGGGGTCTGTGCATAACCCAGGGGTTTCTGTTGGTTTTACTGTTTAATTATCACAATGTAACTACTCTTAGCAGCCTGTGCTGGGCGCATATTATGTGCCAAGTGCCATGTCAAGCCTAGATGCATTGTCTCAGAGAATCCTCACCAGGGTCTTGGGAGCCAGATGGCCCTTGATGGAGTCCACAGGGCTACTTACTAGCCTTGTGGACTCCAGCAAATTACCGACCCTCCCTTGGCTTTATTTCCTTAACCACAAATGGAGATGACAACAGAAACTACCTCATGAAGTTCAATGACAGAATTTAGGTCACAGGCTTAGTGCCTGGGACATAGAAAGTGCTCGATAAATGCACTCCCCCATTTATATACCCTCAGTATGAAAGACCTGAGCCTCGGGGCGATCGTGGAAGGCAGCGTGGGTCCCACAGTGTCGTGCTGTTCACACAGTGCGATCCACTCGTGACTGTCTTAGCTTAAGGAGGGTAAGAGTGGAGCAGATGATCCACGGTCATGGACATGCCCAAGTCCTTTGGCATCTCAGCTTCGGGATGCATTTGGTCCTTACCCGTGAACGTGGTATTTTGGGGTTCTGAGCACAGATTCAACACCAGATTCTACAAGCTTGTGGGAGAGGTGCCAGCTCTGTCTTTCTCAGTTGGTCAGCGGAGCATCACCTCTCAAATCAATACGACATTCAGCAAAATTGGATCCACTCTCTTTCTCTGTTGCTAAATAGCTACCTTGCAGCTGTGTGACCTTGAGCAAATTATTAAATCTTTGCTTTTTATCCGGTTTCCTCATTTTCCCTTATTATTTCTCCCTTATTATTGTTACGATGATGCTGCTACAATTATTATGGATACTCTATGACAGAGTAATTACAAACAGAAATGAGGATATAATACAGGTAAATTAAGGTGTGTGAGTATCAGAGATGTAGCATTAAGAAGCTGAAGCGAAGACCAGCTTTAGGCAATCACTAGGACCTGTCTAGTATCTGACAAGCTGCTCTGTGTTAATATCTTATTTGTTGCAACAGCACCATGATGTGGTCACTATTAGTAGGTCCGTGGCTTTTTTTTTTTTTTTTTTAAGTAGGCTCCATGCCCAACATGGGGCTTAAAGTCACAACCTTGAGATCAAGAGTCCCATGCTCCTCCAATTGAACCACCCAGGTGCCCCTCATAGGCCCATGTTCAACCTCATTTTGAAGTTAGAAAATGCAGCTCAGGGGCACCTGGCTGACTCAATGAGAGGAGCATGCAACTCTTGATGTCGGGGTCATGAGTTTGAGCCCCACGTTAGGTGTAGAGATTACTTAAAATAATAAAAATTTAAAAAGAAAGAAAGAAAGAAAGAAAGAAAGAAAAACTAAGAAAAGAAAAAAGAAACTAAGAAAGATAATGCAGCTCAGAGAGGTGGGGGGGTGCTCACCAAAGGTCACACAGATAACAAGTGGTAGAACCAGGATTTGAGGGGCACCTGGGTGGCTCAGTCGGTTAAGCATCCGACTTCGGCTCAGGTCATGATCTCACGGTCCGTGAGTTCGAGCCCCACGTCAGGCTCTGTGCTGGCAGCTCAGAGCCTGGAGCCTGCTTCAGATTCTGTGTCTCCCTCTCTCTCTGCCCCTCCCCCGTTCATGCTCTGTCTCTCTCTGTCTCAAAAATAAATAAACATTAAAAAAAATTAAAAAAAAAAAAAAAAAAGAACCAGGATTTGAACTTAATCTGCCAGACTGCAGTTGCCATGCTCTTTCTACTGCCCCATGCCTCCGTGCAGTGGATCCAGACATAATTTATCGAGCACCAATTATGTACCAGGCACTGTGCTAGGCTCTGGGCTCATCCAGAAGTTGGCTATATGAGTTTGAGAGTTTGCTAGCGTATCTGCCTGCACACGGGGCTCAGTAGAAGGGAAGCAAGTTTCCAGGGGTCCAGCGGGAAAGTACATGCATGGCACAGCCACCTCCTTTACCTGTCCCAAAGTCGATGGCCCTCAGGGTGTCTGCTATGTGCTCTAAGTCCAAGGTAAAGTAGTCCATGTTTTCAAAGCCCTGTTCTGTCTTCCCCAGCTGGCAACCCTTGGAAGCTTCCACAATGCTGTGAGGGAGGAAGAGAGAAACGGGGCGGGGGCACAGGGTAAGATTTCTGGGCCTCAGTGAAAGAAGAGGGTGTCTCAGCTCCAACCCGCACCTGTGCACATACTTGTGCCCACACCCAGGCCTTGCACCTAAAGGCTCCCCCTGGAGGGTGGAGTGTTTCCTCTCCAGTCACAAGCAGAATGGGTGGTCCGAGAAGACAGGGGATGCAAAGACCAGGAAGGCTAGCCCGAGGTAGACCCTCCCAGTAGACCTAATGCAAAGGGGGAGACCCACTGGACGGAAGTGAGAGGCCCTGGTGGGAGCTAGGAGCTGGGCGGGAGTTAGGATCAGAGCTCTAGAGAGACACTGACCTTTTGATGAGTTGCTTAGCACTCTGTGGGAGGAAAGAGAGAGAGCAAAGGTTAGGACTGCAGAAGAAGTAGCCCCAAGAAGTCAGCAAAACCAGTCACGGTGCCACAGATGGGCACTTGGTGCCAGTCCCTAGCCCCCTTGTGACCTGCTCCCTGCCCCGAGTTGAACGGAGCTTGTACCTTTTCCCTCGGTTCATGGTCCGCACAGGTGTTGGTCATCACCCTAGGACCCATCCACTGTCGTGGCAGGAAGCTTGGATTTTAGGGGTATCATTCGAAACACTCTTAAACCCCCAAACCTCCAAGATGAGAATCATACCCTAGTCACCTTTTTATACCCAATGTCTTGTTTTCTACAGAAAAATTTCCTGTATTTCCTAAGCACATACTGTGGACCGGGCTTTGTGCCTTATAAGCTGATCCTTTTCTGTCTCCCCCAACAAGCTGTTCTTAGGGCAGGGCTGTGTCTCAGTCCTCTCTGCGGCTGGCCTACAGTTGGTGCTCAACAAATGGCCTCCACATGAATACCACATTTTGTAGCTTACAAAGCCATTTCACAAATACCCTCCTATTTGATCCTTATAAAAATCAGCTAAGAGGAAGGAAGGTAGGAATTGTTGCAGGCCCGTTTTACAGACGAGGACACTGAGGCTTAGAGCTTTAAGTGGTTTGCCCCGGGGCACGTGGGTGACCAGTGATGGAGCGTGGCTCACACCTTAGACAGAACTGGTGGGTTGAAGCGACTTGCCCACACCCTCCTAGTCCTGCTCACCAAGAGAAAGATGGCCCCACCAGGCTCGTCCAGGGACTGGATGGCTGTCTCCACCAGCTTAGTGGATTTGTCCAGTTGCTCCCGGTACTGCTGGATGAGGGCCTCGATGAAGCTGAGCTTCTCCTCCTGCTCCCGCGTGATCCGCTGCAGTAACTCGCTCTTCTTCTCGTCCAAGATGGCGTACAGCACGTCAAACTTCTGGCTCAGCTCTTCCTTCACCTGGTGACTGTTGTCCTGGGGACAGAAACCTCAGAGTCACATCCTGTGGGGTCCTCCTCTCTATCCCCAGCACTTCCCTCCTGGGACGGGTGCGCTAGGAATAACAGGTCCGTGGCTGGAAGACAGAAGACAAGCTGAAGGCCTAGCCGAGGCGTCATAGCTACTTAGCGCACCAGTGACGTTTGGAGGCTGGTGTCACGGAGAAAGCTAGCCCCTTCCTCAAAAATAGACTCCAGGGTCAAGTGGGATGATGGATTCTGGGCTTCCTGTGTGCTCCCAAGCCACTCTCCTCCCACCCCCCCTCCCCCCATTTTACAACCAAGACTGGATTTGGGAAGCTCTACATCTGCAGGGGCAAACAGTTCTTCCTCTAGTGGCCTCCTCATTGAGGCTCCCTGCTCTCCGACATAGATGTTATTACATCTTAGTTTCCTTACCTGTAAAATGGGTATAATCATAGTATCTCATAAGAATGGGGGCTCTAGCATCCTCTATCAGACTGGGAGCACCTCGTGAGTAGTAACGATGTCTCCCTCCTTCCTTTGAGGCCATCCTTCACACGGCTCTTCCTCCCCTAGGAGTATGATGATCCATCCCCCCCCCCCCCTTCTCATCCCCAGGCCCCACGTCAAGTGGAGTGGAAAGTCACGGATGCTTTTACAGGGATAGAAAATGTCCTTCTGCCTCTACAGTGTCGCTACTCACTGTGTTGTGGTCCATGGACCAGCAACTGGGGCACAAAGAAATGCAGAATCTTGTGCCTCCTTCCAGACCTACTGAATCAGAACTTGAACTTTAATAGGATTCCAGGGTGGATTTGAATGCACTTTCAAGTCTGAGAAGCTTTAGTCTACAGCATGTCAAAGACAAGGCTCTGAAACCTACAAGTGCTGAATAAATACTGAGAATTATTGTTGGGATGCTCCTGAAGTCAGGAACCAGGTCTGTCTTGTTCACCACCCCGTCCCCAGTGCCTTTGGCAGGGCCTGACACAATGTTCCAGGAGCATTTGGTAAATGAGTGGATGAATGGATTAGTCGGTCCCTCCTCCACCATCCCTGCCTCCAGGCCCCAACCATTAGCCACAACCCACAGGGGAGCCTTCACCCCAGAGACCAGGCTGCACCAGGAGGCTTCAGACCCCCAGAGTCTGAAGTTCTTCTTCCCCTCACCTTGGTTACTCGACAGGAGTCCTCCAGCTGAGTGATGATGGTCTGTACTCGGTCGTTCCCCGCCACCAGCATGGAGATACAGTTACTCAGCTCCGTCTAGATGGGGGGAGGGGATGGGGGATCAGGGGAGGAGAGACAAAAATAGTCTCAGGGCCTGTCTTCTTGGGGGTGGCACCCTCACTCCCCTCTCTGCTAGAAAGAGCCTCTTGCTGAGGTGCAGCTCAGGGCCAGAGCAGAGAGCATCGGAGAAACACCGCATCCCTTATTTTGCAGATGAGGCCCAGAAAGGGGAAATGAGGAAAAAGCACAGCAACATTCTGGCAGAGGAAGGGCTTGTTTCTAGGAAAGAAGGGATGCAGGAAAGAAACGGAGTTGGAGAGTTCTAGAAGGGAGAGATCAAGAGAAGGGTGGGAGGCAGGGAAGAAGTGTCCGGAAAGAGGGGCCACAGCTTACTGCATGGACAGGATGATAGGGCTCCCACGGGCCTGGAGGCCAAGGGAGAGGGCTCCCAGCCACCCCCTGCTTAGGAGAGGTCACCAGCACAGGAAGAGGTATCTGGGCCCAAAGCACACCGGGATGTAAAGGTCGTGGCCTGAGAGGACCCTGGTGGCCTGGCCCAGGGGTCCGGTCTCTCCCCTGTGGCCACACCCAGATGCTCTCAAGTGGCTCTAAGTATAACCCATGAGCTCAGCCACCTCTCCCAGGAAGGCAGGAGCTGCTGTCCCTGTGGCCTGGGAAGTCCCTCCAGAGGGACTATTCCTGAAAGGCCGGCTCAGCAGATCTACAGGGATCACATCCACATCCTGAATCATCTGGCCATGCCTGGCAGACCCAGGCTGAGGGTAGAAGTGGCACCAGCCAGTACCTTTTGTCCCTGGAAGACGCTCTGCAGCGGGGCCACCTCACAGGCCTTGTGAGCCCCAAACACCTTGCACATGGAGCACGTGGGCATCTCGCACGTGAGACAGTAGATGTTGATTTTCTCATCTTCGTGCTCCTTGCACATGGGGTGGTTGCCCTTCTGTAGGGGCCGACTGCAGCGGAGAAGAGTCGCAAGTCACACGGTGAGCGTTCCGAGTCCCTGCCTCCTCCCCAGCTCCAGGGGGCCACCCCCAGATCTATGGCCTGAGCTCTCACTCATTGGCTGTTCCCAACCCTTTTCATTTTCTGGGGACCCAGAACCAGGAAAGCCGGGGACACCAAGTCTGTCCTCAGATCCTTGGCCCCAAACTCTGGGTGATGGAATTGCCATAGGACCCTGCCAGTGCAGGACATGGGAAACGTTGTAGAATCCCAGAGTCAGAACCGGGGACATTTTTGAGAAGAGGAAACTGAACCCCAGAAAGGTGCATTGACTTGCCCAAGGTCACCCATCAAGTCAGGGCAGGGGAGGCAAGAGTGCATTAATCTACTTATAGTCCCCGTAGCTCTTGGTTACTACAGGCCTGACCTGAACAAAGCAATTTATACTCACGGCCTCACTGAATTCTATATTTAATCCACCAGACTGTAACCTCCACCACAGCAGGGAAACCCGTCTATTCTCTTCACCCCGGAATTTGCAGGGTACGGTACGTGTCTTGGAGGAGGTGGTAATTCAACAGGTGGAGAGAATCTATCAGTAAGTATGCCGTGAGGGTGTCATCAGGCTCAGAGGAGGAAGAAATGTGCGCGCCCCAAGTCACCCAATCAGAAAAAGGGCAGCCCAGGGATGACCAACAGCCCAGCCTGAGCCTTGGCTTACGATCCAGAAAGTCTCTCCAGCGTCTAGTTTTCTCCTTCCCAAACACACATTCTTTCTCCCTTGGTCGTTTTCTTTACTTAGGGACTCTGGCATCTTATTTGTGCTTCTCTTGGGGTATCGGTTACTTCCTACCTGAGGTTCAGTTTTTTTGGGGTCCAGCTCCTATTTCCCCAGCTAGACTACACTCATTTAGAGCCAACACCGTGTCTACACCACCTCTGCTTTCCCAGCCCCTACCACAGCAAGCATCTCATAAATGTCAAATGGCAACTGTCCCCCGTCCCTGCCAGTGCCTCACCCCTGAACAGCTTTGGACAACTGATCACACCCCCAGACATTATTGTCTCCGCTGGTTCTTAAATCAACCCCTCTCCAGACTTGTCTTTTTCCGTCTTTTAACCCAGCGCCCTCCCCACCCAACGCCGGCAGGGGTCACTCTCTACCCACCCACCCAGGGAATCGAGCTCTGGAATGGCTGTGGCGGCAGAGGTGAGGGAAGACCCTGAGGGTCTGGTGCCTGTGCCCACTGCCATCCCAGAAGCCCATTCTTCCAACCCCAGGCATCAGCATCTGGGTTCAAATCCAGACTGTTCCTCCATTCACTCATTTTGTGACCTTGGGCAAGTGATTTCACCTCTCTGAGGCTTGGTCTTATCCCAGAGCCACTGGGATCATGGCAGTTGTCTGCAATGAGCGTATAGAGCCTGGCGCAGAGCAGAACCCCCCAAAAAGGGCGGCTATCATTGCCATTCAACGATGTGGAAAGGTCTTGAAGGGTTCAAACATAACATGCTCTTCATAGGTCGACACTGGGGGGCGGGGAGGCTACTGTTTAGATGCAATATTGATTTCGTTATCATGATAATGATCAGTAATGTATATGCACTTTTGCAGTGCTGAACTCCAGCAACACGAGAGGCAACAGCAGTCAGGAGTGTTCACCATGGAGTCAGACAGGCTCTCTCTCCGCTTCACACTTGCTGAGGAGCCTTAGACAAACCTCTGACCCTCTCTGAGCTTCCATTTCCTCATTGGAAAATGCGGCTAAGAATGCCGTATGGATTACTGTGAGAATTAAATAGGGATCGTGCATGGAAGATGCTTAGTACTGTGCCTGGACACGGGAGGTGCTCAATAAATATTTGATATTTTTAACATTTCCCATCAAAGCCCTATTTGACAGCCACAGTAACAAACCTCACTGTCCCCTTCTGCAGACAGGGGAAATGAAGGCTCAAAGACTCACCGGAGATTCCCACAGTAGATTAGTGACAGAGTCAGACTAGCAGACAGTTCCCCTGGGCAGGGCTTTTTCTCACTGACATTGGTCTGTCACCTCTCCTTAGGCAGGACACTGCCAGCAGGCAGGCACCTGGTGACGGTTTAGGACCAAAGGATGCGAGGGCAGCAGCCTGGGAGTCTTGTCAGGTGTCTGGATTTGTAAAGATCTCCCTGGTGGCCGTCTCTCTCTGTCTCTCTGTCTCTGTCTCCCTGTCTCTGTCTCTCTCTGCCTGAGACAGAGCGCTGTTTTACAAACAGGGAGACCTGGGGCCAGATCTGCAGGGCCCGTTCCCAGCCCATTCCACTCCCCAGCTGGGAAAAAGCTTAGGTAATTGACTTCGCCTCTTTGAGCCTCAGCTTCCTCATCCGTGGAATGGGGATGATAAAAATCATGCCTGATCCACGGGATTATTGTGCAGCAGCAGGAGAAAGCATCCCCGGGGCCTGGGATGGTAGCTGTTGCCTTCGCTATGGAGAAACTGGCCGCGTTCTCTCTGGGCCCTTTTCTCTGCCTGTCACAGCCACTAGCTGGCCCCAGGGTCTTCCTCTCCCTCTCACAACTCGGCCTTCCCCTGGTTCCTGTCTCAGTCTCTCCCAGGAGGGCAGCCTGGTGTCTGGGCCCCTTCCCATTCACTGAGTGACACCGAGAGCCAGTGTTGGAGATGGGAATGAGCCACTGTTCTGCCTGAGGAAGCCAGACATGGCTCTCTGGACTGACCAGTGTGTCTCTTCCAGCCAGGGCACTGGATCCCGGGCCGATGGGAAGGAGCCTGGGAGAGCTGGGCACTGGCCATCTGGGGAGGCAAGACGGGCCCCCGGCAGCAAAGCACACTGACCTGGAACACTCCTGCTTGTAGATATCAATGATGTTCTCCACCAGCAGATTCCTCTGCAGGCCATACACTCCATGACGATCCATGATCACCTCGTGGCGGCAGGAGGGGCAGCGGAAACGGCCCCCAGACATGGACACAGACCCGACCCGATTGGTCCAGAAGGGATTTGCGGCCTGCGGGCGGCAAGGGCAGAGGTGAGGCCTGGGACAATCTCCCATCGTCCTTCTTCCTGCTTCCCTCAACCATTCTGGTCAAACCATTCGACCTGGAGCTCCCCATCCTGAGATGAGAGCCAGCCCACTTACACGGGGAACACTCGAGAAGGAACATAGCAGTCAGCGAGTTTGGGAGTCAGCAGACCTAGGTTCAAGCCACGGCTATCCTCTGAATGACTTTGGGCAAGCAACCTTCTCACTCTTAAGCTTCCATTTACCCATTCATGCAGTGGGCATTATCTCTACAGCCAACTGTGTAGGCCTCTACTTGAAAGATAGAAGAGTAAGAGAACATTTTGTAAAGGGCTGCTTCCCAGCCAGGACGCCCCTCCCATTCCTTTGTTAAGAAGATGGATCCCTTCCAGCCCCTTATTACCGGCAACAGACTTGAAAGGGAAGGTGCCTCTATTGCCCAGTGCCTCCTGGCCACCCTCCTCCTAAAGCTCTGGGCCCCCTGCCACCAGGGAGCTGGCTCCAGCCTCAGGGGTCTGGTTTCTCTCTCCTGCCTCTCCCACTTATCGCTTGAGGCATTTGACTCCTGATTGGAGAGTCAACTGCGGGCTCAGGGCAGTGGTGGGGGCTGCGGGCAGGGTGGGGAGGGGAAACACGCGTCATGGAGAAGGAATGGGGCAGCCAGAGCCGCCTCCGAGCCCCCCCACCCCCACCCCCAGCCCAGAGGCCTCTGCAGGGGCTTCGCTCTAGACGGGAGAAAACCAGCCCTGGTTTAGAAGTCCTAGACTAAGAGAGAACGGCTTTCACCACAGGAACACTGAGCGGCCACCTGGGGCCCCAGGACGGGGCTGTGCCCAAGCACTGACCTGGAAGATGTCATTGGCACACTTCCGGCAGAGGTTGTGCTGACACGGCAAGATGACCACCGGCTTGGTAAACATCTCCAGGCAGATGGGACAGATCAGCTGCTTCTCCAGGTTCTCCATGGGGTTCCCATCCTGGATCAGGCTTGACTTATAATCCATATTGTCAGGAGGTTTGGGGGTTCACCTGGCTGCCTCCGTCACCTGCCTCACTCTAAGTAGACCTGGGGTCTTGCCTTTGTCACAAAGTACCCAGCCAGAGCCTCTTTGCCTTCTTCTCCTGGCGCCCGAATTCTGTCTTGGTCTGCGGCCCCTCTGATATTTATAGCTGGGTCCTGGTCACATGAGCCCCAGGAGGGGACCAGCTGAACATTCCGATGCCAAGTGGCTGGCTGGGGCTTGAGTTTCCTCCAGGCCTGAAAGACCGGCCCTCTCAAATCACATGTAGGGATGAGCAATCACTGTTCTCCTGGGAGGAGGGTCGTAAACAAGAACAGCCTGTTCACGGGCAGGCGTGGGGGGAGGAGTGGGTACCAGAATTTCCTGCAGAAACTAGTCTTCCTCCCATACCAGCCTGGTAAGCCAGCTATGGGACCCAAGGAGTGGGCTACTGGGATTTGCAGGGTTAATAGCCGGTGATCCCTCACTGCCCTAAATCCCCTCCTCTAGAGTACTGACCAGCTCCCAAGTACTCAAGAAGAGGAGTCTGGGCAGTCCCTCTCTCTGACCCCATCCCTGAGCACAGCATGTTGCTAGAGACCTTCAGACCCCACGCCAGCTAGCCCATCCCTCCTGCGCCCACTGACCACTCAGTTCACTTAAATGATGAAAGGGCTTCCTTGAGACACAGTGCAGAACCCTTGTTTTATAGATTTGGACACTGAGGTCTAGGGAAAGAAAGGGCCTTATTCAAAGTCACTTCGAAAGTCAGTGGCAAAGCCACGAATCCTTTTCATTCATCAGACATTTTTCTGAGTACCAACTATACAGCAGACACCAGGGTGACAGATGGGTGAGTAATGCTTTTCCTGCCCTGAGAAGCTCACAGCCTAGGGAGGGACACAAGCAGAAATAGCCATCACGTGGGGCCACAAAACCCTACCTGGACACGTAGAGGTTATCCAGATGCTCCCCTCTCCTCTCTGCACAAATTTAAATTTTTCTCTATGTTTTTCTGGACATCTTCCGTGGTGGCAGATGGAAGTCATTAGAGCAGTTCCAATGACTATTTTTAAGGGAGAATCTCATGCAAAGGGATATGGGGCCAGCCAGTGTCAGGGGCCGGGACGAGAGCGGGAGCAGTGACGGCAGGCCTCAGGATAAGCCTAAAAGGCTGTAGAACATACAGCAGTGTCCAGGGTCTCATGAAAAAAGGGCGGTAGGAGGGTAGGTTGGATCACCTCAGCCTGGAGAAGAGCCTTGGAACCTTGAGACAAGGCCCAGTGAGTGGTGAGGGCAGAGGAGCCAACCAACTTTGGGAAGGGAAGAAAATGGGAGTGAGAAGAAGAGGAGTAACCAGTCACAGAAGAAGGAGAGGCCCGGAGGACAGGAGGACGAGATTTGTTGGAGATCTCTGCTGTGATGCTCCAAAAGCACCTCAAACTCATTATACCCCCCAAGCAGAGCACCTAGCTTTTTTTTTTTTTTTTTAAGAATCTTTTTTTAAGTAATCTCTACAGCCAACGTGAGGCTCAAACTCCCAACTCCGAGATCAAGAGTCACGCTTTCCACCTACTGAGCCAGCCAGGCACCCCATGAGGCCGGAGAATTTTAAGGAGAGGGTGGTCCCCTCCCCAAAATATGAACGGCTAGCTTTTGCTGAGCACTTGCCAAGTGCCAGGCACTGTGTCAAGCACTTCGCATGCGTTGTTTCATTTCAGCACCCCAACAGCCAACGACGTAAGAACTGTTCTATTCCCATTCCGCAGATAAGGAAACTCCAGGACAAACAATAAAATAACTGACATGAAGTAACGCAGATTGGGAGAAAGGGCTCTAGGATATGAATCCACATGTGCTTGACTCTACTGAACTGCAGGTCAACACTGCCAAGTCAGCTATTGGTTGGAAGAAGGGGGAGGGTTGAAAAGAGGCCATCTCTCCTTCCTTGCTCACACAGCCTTGTTCAGACATCAGCACTGTTCTCCAGGGAGGTGGACTTCTCCAAGGCCCCAGGAGACGAAGCCTTAAACCTGTCAACATAATCCCATTCTCCTTTGCCTAAGTGACACAGTTATGGCCTCGGAGACCCAAGAACTCACGGAAGTGGGCTAAAGATGAAGGATCCTCCCCTCCCCCCCCCAGATGAAAAGTGAAATTCCAAAGGAAAGCTTCATTCTTGCCTTGAATGGGGCTGTAAGAGGGTAAGGCAGCTATTCTGCAACCAAGATGGTGGGCAAATCTCAGGAAGACATCCACTCCCTGAAAACAGCAAAAAGGTACTATAGATAGCGCCCTGGCCATTGATGACATCACTGTGCTACCAGTTTACCTGCCCCTGGAGCTGCCCCCCACCCCTGACTATTTAGGATGTGAGATAACAAAGGGCATCATCGTGTAATTACTCTTGTTACTTGCAGCAGAGATCACTCTATATACATTCAAGACTCCATCTCGATGTGCCAATGATCCTCAGATCTCTAATTCCAGTTCAGATCTCTCTCTCCCTTAAGCTGAAGATTTGTTGGAGATCTCTGCTGTGATGTTCCAATAGCACCTCAAACTCATCAGACACCCAAGCAGAGCACCTAGCTCCTCCTTATGTTTTCCTAGTCTCATGTCTCTGGGAACACCACCACCGTTCACCTATTTGTGCAGACCAGAAAGCTGAGAGCTATCCTTGGGCTCCCCTGCCCCCCACTGCACACCTCGTCAATCTCTGCATCAAGCATGGTCGATCTTTGCACCCCACTTGTTATCTTACCATTATATGCTTGTGAGTATGATTCTCCCTCTGGACCTTGAAGACTTTGAGGATAAAGACTGTCTCTGTGGATTCTGTACCCCCAGTGACACAGTAGGTACTCAACAAATATTTCTTAAATGGGTGGACTAGTGAATGAATGAGTTAAATTTTTTTCTAATGTTTATCTATTTTTGAGAGAGAGAGAAAGAGACAGAGTGTGAGTTAGGAAGTGGCAGAGAGAGAGGGAGACACAGAGTCTGAAGCAGGCTCCAGGCTCCAAGCTGTCAGCCCAGAGCTGGATTCGGGGCTCAAACTCACCAACCATGAGATCGTGAGCTGAGCTGAAGTCAGATACTTAACCAACTGAGCCACCCACTGAATGAGTGAGTTAAGTAAGGGAACAACAGGATCGCTGTTAGACTTGGGAAAGATTAAGGTATTTGAGCATTTTTTGTTTGTTTTCGACGGACACATTGGAAAGAAAGTACTGGAAGATTGGGAGGAGGGTGACTGAGCAAATGCTACAGGCTTGGAAGAGAAGTACACTCTTTGTCTTCAGTTGGGAGGATAGGAAAGAGGAGAGGATGAAACTGAGAATCCGGTACTGGGAAGTGGAGAGAAAGGTGCTCATATTGATGACCTCAGTCAAGAGGGAGTTGAGATCCATTTCCGAGGGGGAAGCAGGGGGAAGGGTAGCACGAGTGGGTGGCCCAGCCAGTGCGAAGCACAAGAGGAAGTCCCCCAGAGAGGGATAGAAGGGCTGTGCAAGGGCAGAAGAGCCTCGCTGGTGTTTCATAACCCGGCTCTGCTATTTGCGAGGAGCCATTCACATGGTTCTGTTGACTTTCCCCAGCCACAGTTGGCAGTCCAGGTGCAAAAACCACGCAAACGGACAGTGGGATCGACTCCAGCCTGGGCCTTGGCCAGGCCAGCACTGCTGAAAGTCAAGGGGTGAGGAAGGGGAATTCCCACGTGGGCCATGCTGGGCATCAAAACACATCTTGCCATTTAATCCTCACAACAGATCTGCAAGGGAGGTATTATGATCCTCGTTCTCCCAGGAGGAAACAAGATTCAGAGAATTAATTGGCTTGGCCAAAGTCACACAGCCACAAGTGGCACAGCAGAGCTGGGTTCACATCCAAGGTAGCCTGACTCCTAAACCTGTGCTCCTCACACCAAAGCATTTATTGAGTGCTTACTGCATGCCAGGCATGCCAAGCCCTTCCCATCCACGCTCCCTTGTTCAGTCCTCAAAATAACTCAGTGAGGCACTGATCATGATTTTCCCAAAAGCAGCTGAGCAAAGAGACTCAGAGAGGTTAAGTCACTTGGCAAAGTACCCCAGCTAGTGAGTGGCAGAGCCAGGATCAGAACCAGGAAGTTATAAACCAGTACCATTACCAGTTACTGGAACATACTAGAAAGCTATGGCCTGACAGATGAAAAGACAAACACAGAATACCAGTGGTGCATCTGAGCCCAGAGCTTTTGACGACTACATTTTCCTGCTTCCCTCCCTTCATGTCTCCTTGCTTATTTATTTTTACCTTTTACATTTGATTGATGATTGATTGATTGGTTTTTTTCACACCCAACATGAAGCCCAACATGGGGCCTGAACTCACAACCCAGAGATCAAGACCTGAGCTGCGATGAAGAGTTGGAC
Source organism: Panthera onca (assembly GCF_046562875.1). Lineage (NCBI taxonomy): Eukaryota > Metazoa > Chordata > Mammalia > Carnivora > Felidae > Panthera > Panthera onca. Next base: position 202,004,398 of record NC_138346.1, on the reverse strand, counting down.
ACCCAACCAACTAAGCCACCCAGGTGCCTCTGTTTATGCTTTTATTTTTTATTTTTACTGTTTATTAATGAAATTTTTAAACACACAGAAGTAGAGAGAATAGTATAATGAACTCATACAACCAAACTCAGTTTCAACTGTTACCAACAGTTCCCCAATCTTACTTCATCTAATACCCCACACACTTCTTTTGTCTGAAATATTTTAAAGCAGACCTTAGACATCAAGCAATTTTATCCATAAGTACTTCAGTAAGCATTTCTAACCGCTAAGGATTTTCTTGGTACATAATCACAATGCCATCATCACATCTAACAAAAATAACAAGAATTTCTTAATATTATCTAGTTTCCAAACCATCTTCCGACGATGCTGATTGTCTCAAACGTCTTTTTACAGTTAGTTTTACAAATGAGATCCAAATAAGGTCTTCCACATGATAATTCACTGTTTTCATCTCATCAATGGCTTTTAATCTATAGCAAGTGCCTTCTCTGCCATTCTTCTGTGCCATTGATTTGTCAGAGAATGATTGAGGGTATTATGATCCTCATTTTGACATATCAGAAACTGAAGTTCAGAGAAGTTAAGTAACTTGCTGAACATCACCCAGCTAAGAGACAGACTTCATCTGGGACTGCCCCCAAAGTCTGTTACTAGTGGGAGGAGCTTAGTACCCAAGGGGGTCCCAGCTGGGTGGGGGTTAGGCAAAGCAGCAGGGGCAATGGTCTGGACCTGACAATAAAAAGAGGTGATGGGAAGTAATAATAATTATTACACTATTTTTTAAATTTTATTTTTAATTTTTTTAAATTTACATCCAACTTAGTTAGCATACAGTGCAACAGTGATCTCAGGAGCAGATTCCTTAATGCCCTTTCCCCATTTAGCCCATCCCCCCTCCCACAACCCCTCCAGTAACCGTCAGTTTGTTCTCCATATTTATGAGTCTCTTCTGTTTGGCCCCCCTCCCTGTTTTTATATTATTTTTGTTTTCCTTCCCTTATGTTCATCTGTTTTGTCTCTTAAAGTCCTCAGATGAGTGAAGTCATATGGTTTTTGTCTTTCTCTAACTGACTAATTTCACTTAGCATAATACCCTCCAGTTCCATCCACGTAGTTGCAAATGGCAAGATTTCATTCTTTTTGATTGCCGAGTAATACCCCATTGTATATATATACCACATCTTCTTTATCTATTCATCCATCGATGGACATTTGGGCTCTTTCCATACTTTGGCTATTGTTGATAGTGCTGCTATAAACATGGGGGTGCATGTGTCCCTTCAAAACAGCGCACCTGTATCCCATGGATAAATGCCTAGTAGTGCAATTGCTGGGTCATAGGGTAGTTCTCTTTTCAGTTTTTTGAGGAACCTCCATACTGTTTTCCAGAGTGGCTGCACCAGCTTGCATTCCCAATTATTACACTATTTTTGATTGATATACTGCTTGCAAGAGTCTGGGCATCTGCTAAAAGCTTCATGGTACTATTTCATTCAGTCCTCACAACAACCATGAGTAGGTCATACTTATCCCCATTTTACAGATGAGGAAACTGAGGCACAGATTGATTATGGAGTTTCCCTAAGTCCCACAGTTAGTGTAGGCAGAGCTGAAAGGACGATTTAACCCCAAAGTCTGTGCTATTTTTGACTATCACTAGAGAGGGAACTTTCTGGAAACCTGAGATTTTGAGACCTCTTGGTTGGAGGAGAAAACTGCCAGAGACCAGCAATGTGATTGATGCCCAGCCAGCCACACCCACCTTCAGTTTCTTGTTTGCCAAATGGAGCAACCATTAAGAAATGATCCCCGAGGGTCCCCATGTCCTCAGTGGCCTGGTTCTCAGAGGAAGACTTCCAGGGGTGGGTGACTGGTTGACACAGGCCTGGGGGTGGCGATGCTGGAGAGGAAGCAATCCTCCGTTTCCCCTTTCATTTCTGCATAGCTTGGGCTTGCTTAAACGTTTCCTTGGTACACCATGGATCCCTTCCATGCATGTACTGTTCTTGCCCTGGCCCCTATGACTGTCCCAGAGGGTGGATCTGCCCTGCCTCTTCCTCTGGATTTCCCCTGGAGCCTCTGTGGTGCCTGAACATCCTCAGAAGTCGGGGGGGGGGGGGGGAGTGGGGGACGAAGACTGTTTTTCTTACAGCTTGAGCTCTCTGTCACATGCTTCAGTGTCATCCTCAACAAAGAGTCATCCCAAATCACAGGATCAAACCAATAGGTCCTTTATCCAGAAGCTAAAGACCAAACAGTTGGCAGAGGCAGATCAGTGGGATCTGGGGTTGTGATGCAACGACCCAGGTGCCAGGGTAAAGCCCACGTGCCATGGAAGAAGAGCAGAGTGTTTTCAGGATCTCACCACTCAGGGCCGGGAGCCCCACAGGCCTCTTCCTGTTGTTTCCAGGTCCAGACAGCCATTGTGGGCAGCTATAAGGGCTCTGGGGAGTGGGTGGCCTTTAGAGAAATAGACTGCCCTAGGGATATGGATACCAATAGGGTCTGGAGGGGGCTCTGCATTGATGATCCCAAAATAAAATACTGAAAGGGCTTTATAAACTGTAAGATGCAGTGGCCCCTTATTAGAAGGCAGAGCAACAACAAAGGGGCTGCCCAGGCACCAGTGGATCTGGGTTCTGGTTCAGGCTCTTCTATATCAGCTCCGATACCTACGGTGGGTTATACGACCTCTGTGTCTCAGTTTGCTCACATTGAAAATGAGAGTTGGGTTGAGTAACGATAGCTCTGGGTCTTTCAACCCCAAGAGTCTAGGATTTGGGGTGACTGTCTGCCCCCAGCACTCTAGGCCTTGCTGAAAATTGATGGCACAGAGATAGGAGTCCATATGCCCAGCATATGGCACATACTTGGCACGTGACAGACGCTTGAAAAACACCGTGGCTAAGATTTTCACAGTCAAGGGAATAACACCGGCTGGCATTTACTGAACAGTTACTATGAATAACCCCATGGTCTGTGTATTCTTTATGGCTACACAACAGGTTTTCCCAAAACTTAGCAGCTTAAAACAATAGTAAACATTGATTATCTCATATAGTTTTCTGTGGGTCAGGAATTCAGGAGCAGCTAAGCAGAGTGGTTCCAGCTCAGTGCCTCTAAGGAGGTTGCAGTAAAGATGTTGGCTGGGGCTGCAGTGCAGCTTATATCTTAAGACTTGACTGGAGCTGGAGGATCCACTTCCAAGATGGCCGACCCACATGGTCGGCAAGTTGGTGGGCAGCCTCAGTTCCTTAGCACGTGTACCTCTCCACAGGGTTGCTTGAGTATCCTCGGAGCATGGTGGCTGATTTCCCCCAGATGGAGTGATCCAACAGAGCGAAGGTTCTCTAATGACCTAGCCTCGGACACGACACAATATTATTTCCACTATACTCTATTGGTCACACAGACCAACCATGATACAGTGTGGGAGGGGACCACAGATGGGCATGAATACCAGGAAGCAAGAAACTTTGACAGCTATCTTGAACAGCTATCACGGTCTGTTCTAAGTGTTTTATAGCTATTAATTTCTTTATTAATTCATGAGGTTGACACTGCTATCATCCCCATTTTATAGATAAGGAAATTGGGTCCCACAGAGATTAGGTAACTTGCCTAAGGTTACACCTCTAGGAAATGGCTTGGGGCATTGTTTGTGTCTCTCCAAAATCATATGTCAAAGTACTAAACACCAGTGTGATCATATTTGGTGATGGGGCCTTTGGAAGGTAAGGACTAGTGGCCTTAGAGACACAAAAGAGCCTGTTCTCGCTCTCTCTCTCTCTTCTCACACACATGCACTGAGGGAAGGCCATGTGAACATACAGCAAGATGGCAGCCATCTACAAGCCAAGAGAAGAGGCCTCAGAATGGAGCCCACCTTGCCTGTGCCTTCGTCTAGGATTCCCAGCCTCCAGAGCCGTGAGAAATAAATTTCTGGTGTTTAAGCCACCCAGCCTGTGGTATTTTGTTATGGCAGCCTGAGCAGGAGAAGACAGGACTTGAACTCAGAGAGGCGGGCTGCTTACCCTTGCTCTCAAACTTGCCCTCCCTCTATGGCCCAGTTAACACTGGCCCTGGGCTGTGCAGAGAGACTCCCCTGACAGTGGGGTCCAGATGGCATTTGGAAGGCTTGCAGCAAACTCAAGGTTCCCGGGGGCTCAGTGCTGACCCGAATGTTCAGGTACTTGTACTCCAGAGAGACGGTCTTGGGGGCCACCTGCCCACCCCACCTGGCCTGCTGCTCTCCCCCCACCAGCTTGAACCTGGGGTTTGCCACACACACCCTCAGGGCGATCCAGATCATAAACAGTAAGCAGGAGGAAAACAAACTATATTTAAACTGGCAGTTGCTCCATAAACAAAGCTAAAAGACAAGTGACCATTGGGAACAGTAGAAACACACGTAAAGACCAAGTGTCAATACCCATAATACGTTAAAGTTTTAAAAATAAGCAAATGATACAAAAAGGCAATGCACAAGAGAATAAATGACAATGCCCCCTCGCCCAAAACAAAAACAAGCAAGAGGCTTCTCCTCACTAATTTTCAAAATCTCATTAAAACCACAATAAAATCTAATTTTCCCCCTACCAGACTGGCAAAACTATTAAAAATTAATAATATACAACTTTGGTGAAAGTGTAGGGCAATAGACACTGCCACTACCCTTGACCTTGGGGCGGGGGTACGATTTTACAAAATCAAACTGTAAAGTATTTATACATGTGACTCAGCAGTTCTATTCTGAGGCATCTATCTTATCAAAATCCTAGAAAGATAATGACAGAAAGATATATTTAGCCAACTAGAGACAGTTAAATAGATAATCAGATCCATAGATCCATTTAAATACAAGGATGTTTTTTGCAGTGTTGCTTGTAGTGGCAAAACTTTGGAAACGACTCCAATGTCCATCAGTGGAACGAACAAATAAATTGTTGTGTGGTCACACAGTGAATGCTATACAGCAGTGAGAATGAACAAATATTGCCACGGGCAAAAACATAGATGAATCTCCAAGAATGTTGAACAAAAGAGTACGTACATGATTCTGTCTTTATAAAGTTCAAAAAAGCCCTAACTAATCTAAGCTGTTAGAAATCAAGAGAGTGCTGCCCTTGGTGCAGGGGCCGGAAGGGGTCACAAGCCAGACTCTGGAGCACTACTGGTCATGATCTGGTTCTTGATCTCAGTTTGAGCTATTCAGGTACACTCCCTTTGTGAGGGTGCTTTGAACTGTATCCTTGTGAATTGTGCACTTTTCTGAATGTATGTTATACTTCAAGGAAAAGTTTACTTAAAAATAAAACAAAGCATACCCCAATAAGAATTCCGACTGCCCATGCATAAAGTACATATATACATAAGTATTTCTCTAATTTTAAAAAATGACCTTGAGCTTTCTATATTGAATACCAGTATCAAAAGATGTCGGCAATATATTGTTAGCCACAAGCAGAAAGACAGACGTCGTTTGTATGTAATCTGATTCTTTTCTGTCAAGATTATATCTATGTTTATGTAAAGAAGCGTAGAAATCAGAAATGTTGTACAGGCATAGAAAATGGCTGGAAAGAAATCCCACTTTTTAAAAAGTCACCGTTCCTATGGATTAAGTCTCAAAGAGCTGGGGCTTCTTGCTGAGGTCCAGCAGGAAATCTGAGCTGCAACTGAGGAAGCTGGGCCGTCACCTCTGTCAGAGCTGGGCCCTGGCCAACAGGCCAGAGGGGACTTAGGAGTAGGGTTTCTGGAAGCACTGTGAGAGGTGAGCAGCCTAGGACCCCTGGAACACCCAGGTCAAGGCCTTAGGGAGTGCATTTAGAGGTCATGGGCCCTAGTGGTAGTGGGGGAGGGGAAGAAAGAAGGGGACCTGATTTAATCATCACTGCCCTATGAAGCATGTGTGATGATCATTTCTAGATCAGGACGCCAAGGTTAAGTACCTTGCCTAAGGTCATACAGGTCATAAGTGGAAGAGCCAGGCCTTGAACCCAAATCTGTCTGAACCTTGAGTTGGGTGCCCTGCACTGGGCTGGGGAGGGAGGGGCCCAAGACAGCAGAGAGGAGCGGGTTGCCTTCAGACTCAGACTCAGAAAGCCAGCCCACCGGTTTTTTGCAGGGGCCACCTATTAGGGGTTATAAATGCAGGTTCTGCCTAGTGCCTGCAGCCAAGCCACCCAACTGGGGTCAGCACTCAACCACTAAATATGGCCCCAGGGGCTGCTCTGTTAACTCAGCACTGAGACCTCCAGCTCTGGCTGCCAGCAGCCTGGAGCCCGGCACGGATCCCAAGAGTGAGAGCATGGTCTGTCCTCTGTGCCTCTGAGCACAGCCACCCCCTAACCTCCCAACGCCCCTTCTACTCCCTCATTCCTCTGCCCCTACTCTTGGGAAGGAACAAAGGGTGGGGCAGAGGTGACTGGAAGAGTCTGGGTCCTGGATTCAAGTCCCTGAAGTTTGAGTCCAGTGTGACCTGCTTAATTGTCCTAAGTGGCTTAGAACAAGCCAAATTACTGATTGTTGAGGCTGGGGGCCAGGGTCCGCAATCAGTGGTTGGGAGCCTACGACATACCAGTTTTATTCAGTCCTTACGACTATGAGAGGTAGGTATTAGTGCTCCATTTTACAGATAAAGAAACAGAGGCTCAGAGGGGAAGTAATTGGCCCAAGGTCACCCACAGCTTTGGCTCTGGAACCAAGGAAGACCTAGATTTTTGAGGCTCGCCCCACTGATTGGCGGTCTTGGGCAAGTTACTTGACCTCTCTGAGCCTCAGTTGCCTCATCTATAAAGGTGATACTAAATTAATATCCAACCTGTAACATTATTCTGAGGCTTTTTCAAAGTAATGTTAAAACTCTTAGCATGGGGGCGCCTGGGTGGCTCGGTCGGTTAAGCGGCCGACTTCGGCTCAGGTCATGATCTCACGGTCCGTGGGTTCGAGCCCCGCGTCGGGCTCTGTGCTGACAGCTCAGAGCCTGGAGCCTGTTTCAGATTCTGTGTCTCCCTCTCTCTGTGACCCTCCCCCATTCATGCTCTGTCTCTCTCTGTCTCAAAAAATAAATAAATAAACGTTAAAAAAAATTAAAAAAACAAAAAACAAAAAAACTCTTAGCATGGTATCAGGTACAGAGAAGGTCCTTAGTTAACATTATTATGACAAATTCAATTATCTGACCAATGTGAGGCCTCATTCCCAAGAGCAGTGGGGCTAGGGAACATTTTTAACCTTTCCAGAGCAATCCAAGATGTCTTCCCGAGAGAAGTAACATTTCCGTCCCATTTTACCCTGAGACCGTGAGTTCACTGGGTGTGGGTGTGGTTGTGGGAGGGCTGGGTGTGGGGGTATTTGGGAGAAGGTGGAACAGCTGATGTTGCCTCAGTCTGATGTATGGGGGTCAGGTCAGGTCTAAACACGGGCAGGCCACCAGACCTCGTTCTCGGAGAATGTCCCAACAGCCCGCTTGGGCACCTTGGATGATAAACAAGTTGTCACCCTCCGAGCCCCAAGTGAACCTGATAAATCCTGGCAGAGCTGAGGGAAGAGTAGAGGCCCATCTATAAATACTCCATGACTCAGGCTCAGCGTCCTGTTGAAAGAGCTGCTTGTGTTTATGGCTCTGTTGCCGTGGGGAGGTCCTCCAGCACTAGGGATGAAGGTCTAGGCCACCCTGAGGTCTTAGACCACCGATTTTGCTCTGCTGGGGCAGTTGTGGGTCTGCAGCTTAGTGTCCGGTCCATTATGGGATTCAGGAACTCTCTCATCTCTGGGCCTTCTGCACTCAAGAAATGAAACAGGTTGGTTCTCCCTGCTTTAGCCGGATGGGCTATGAGGCAGGATTGCCTGGTGGTTGGGCACACAGGTTTTTATGGTGCCAGAAAAATGTGGGCTCAAGTCCCAATTTCATCCCTGAACTTTGTGACTTTAGACCAGTCACTTTACTTTTCTGAATCTGTTTCCTGAGCTATAAAATGGGGACAGCAATGGAAATACCTTCACAGGTCTGTCATGAGGACAAGAAAAGAGTGTATGTAAGGCACTTAGCACGGTAACCAGCACATAGTAAACCTTCAGTTAATAGTAGGTATTGTACTTACAAATTAAGCTATCTGTTTAAAATTCTTGGAAAAGGGGATACTTGGGGATTTGATTCCCCCAAAGAGGTATTTAGGGAGTTGGTGGTTACCCCGACCTTTACCATCTCTCTGCTTCCCAAATATGAAGAGTCAAGGTATGAAGAAAACAAGATTGGTAGGGAAAGGGCAAGGCACTGTCATTTATCAAATACCTACTGTGTGCCAGCTGCTGTCACTTACATCATCATCTCATTTGACTCCCTAGCTACCATATAACTAACTCCCTGTAAACCAAGCCCCAGTGAAATATACTGAATGGCAGAGCTGAGATTTGAACCCATGTCTGCATGCCTCCAAAGTGCTTGTTGTGTGTGTGGCCCCCTGCATGAGACTGCCTGGCTGCTTCCCTGGTCTAGGAAGGTGGCCAAAGCAGGGATAGAAGTGAGGGAATGAGGAAGGAACAATCAAGGAGCTTAGCAACAGTCTGGGAGAGTGTGGAGAACTAGAAGGACAACTGGAGATAGAAAGCTGGTTGGGGAAGATGTGTAACTTTGAGGTGACTGCTTTGTGGGGTCAACCAGTAGACAAAATGAAACTGAACCTAGAAGAAAGATCAGACTGGGATGGAGACAAGAGTCCTTTGCTCGAGACTGTCTGAAATGACTTCTGAACTTACAACTCCTCCAGACCCTCTCGTGTCTGGCTTTGAATGTCCTCTCTGTAGCACCCACCTCAGGGCCTTTGCATGTGCTGGGTGCCCTGCCTGGAATAGTCTTCCCCTTCTCAACTAAGATGTTACCTCTCCAAAGAGGCCTTCCTTAGCACTCTATTTAAATAGGTCCCCATTGCATTGTTCCTGGACCCAGCACCTACTTTGTCCAACTATTTTTCAAAATCTATAATTGTTTTACTCAATTTCCTTGTCAATTGTCTGTCCCCACCCCCACCCAATAAAGTACCTGTTCCATGAGTACCAGGATTGGATGGGCTTGTTCACTGCCGTATCCACAGCTCCCAATATACAGTAGGAGCCTAGCAAATACTTAGGGAATGAATGAATGACCCAGCCCTGCCTATCTCCTCATATCCCCCTTTTTCTGATTCTCTGCTCCTTTGAAACTGGTTTCCCCATCACGCTCTCCTCATTCTCTTCTCCTATGTGCCCCTACTTGGAATGCCCTTTTACCTCTGCCCCTTCAAACATTGCCAAAGGCTCAGCTCCTCCTGGACCTCCTCTGGGAAGCCCACTTACCCCTGGATCAATCGCCCTTGTGAAGTGAACAACCTGTACAACTGTGCATGATGGCCCTACTCCAAACACCACTGCTTTTATGTGACCTTGAGCAAAGTCACTTCAGCTCTCTAGCCATTTCCCGCCATTAATTCTATCCTTGGGATTTTATCTAAGGGAAATAATTCAAAAGCAGAGAAAAGCCAAAAATGCCCAAAGATGTACTCTGAAGCATTATTTAAAATAGAAGAAAAAAATGTAGGGGTGCCTGGGTGGCTCAGTCGGTTGAGCATCCGACTCTTGATATCAGCTCGGGTCGTGGTTGGGCCCCACGTTGGGCTCCACACTGAGCACGGGGTTTGCTTGAGATTCTCTCTCCCTCTCTCTCTCCTCCTCCCCTGCTCTCTCTCTCAAAACAAATAAATAAATTAACTTAAAAAAAATAAAAGAAAATAGAAGAAAAATTTTCAACAACAAAAATGTTGAATGTTAACCACAATAAAAGCTACTGTTTGTTGGGGCGCCTGGGTGGCTCAGTCGGTTAGGTGGCCGACTTCGGCTCAGGTCACGATCTCGCGGTCCGCGAGTTCGAGCCCCGCATCGGGCTCTGGGCTGATGGCTCAGAGCCTGGAGCCTGCTTCCGATTCTGTGTCTCCCTCTCTCTCTGCCCCTCCCCCATTCATGCTCTGTCTCTCTCTGTCTCAAAAATAAATAAAACGTTAAAAAAAAAAAAAAAGCTACTGTTTGTTTACTGAGTGTTTGAACAGGCCAGGCAGCACGTGGGGGCATGAAGAGCTGTTGTTAAGAGCACGGGTCCCAGAGCTTCAGCTCTCTTGTGATCTTGAGCCAGTGACTTACCTCTTTGACCCTCAGTTTCCCAATCTGTAAAATGGGGATGATGACGGCTCCTACCTCATTGGCTTTTTGCTGTTGTTAGGCAAACTTTCTATCAACTACAATCCAAATACAGAAAGGTATACAAATAAATGTGCAACTCAGTGGATTTTCACAGACACACACAAATATGGTCCTGTAATCTGGGCAGTTTTGAGGATCACATGAGACAACACCTGGGGAGTACTTAGGGTGCCAGTGATGAACGGCTAATGTCACTCGTGCTGTATTTCATGCGCATTGTGCTAAGCACTTGCCACGTATTATTTTTATTAAATCCTCACGGTAACTACCTTGTAGTGGCTACAAGGCAGGCACTGATATTACCCTCATTACAAATAAGGAAACCTAGATTCGGAGAAGCTAAATATACTGGCCAACGTCACAAAGTTAATAAATGACAAAGGGGAGAGAGGAATCCAAAACCCTCCTCCCCAACCACTTGATTCCCCGAAATAAACTAACAAGTCGACTAGTCAGTAAAAAAAAAAAAAAAAAAAAAAAAAAAAAATGGGTAGTCAATGACCAACTCAGAAAACTGTGGTCTTCTGAATTCTTGAGTCAATTAAATATTTATTGATAGGCTATGTGCCAGGCACTGTTGTAATCATTGGAGACACAGAGCAAGTGAGATCGAAAAGTCCCCTGGCCTCACAGAGCTTACATTCTCTGTTAGGAGAAGACAGACACGAAAATAAATAAAGATAATTTCTGAGAGTAATAAATACTATCAAGAGAAGAAAACAGGACAGTGGGATGGAGTGCGACTTACAGTCAGGGGCGCTGCTTCAAATAAGATATAAGTCCTGGTGGCTCAGTCGGTTAAGCATCCGACTTCAGCTCAGGTCATGATCTTGCAGTCCGTGGGTTCAAGCCCCGCATCGGGCTCTGTGCTGACCGCTCAGAGCCTGGAGCCTGCTTTGGATTCTGTGTCTCCCTCTCTGCCCCTCCCCTGCTCATGCTCCGTCTCTCTCTCTCTCTCTCTCAAAAATAAATATAAAAAAAATTAAAAAATATATTAAGCAGCCATTCTCAAATATCATTTTGCAAACTAAAACCTGGGAAAAGGTAACATAAAAAAGAAGAAACCACGATGAGCACTATGACAGTTTTTGTGCACACCTCGTCCCAGCCTTTGCTAGATGGACGGACAAAACTGTCAGAAAAGTGAAAAAGATTTATTGAGGTGGCATGACGATGAGGCCTTTTTAATTTCTTTTTTCCTTTATGAAAAATACCTGCTACTGTCACCTGACGGTCTACCTAATTCGTTTAAAGTTAAGAAAAAAGAAGCAGCATTCCAGGAGTCTCACACAGACCAAAGAAGACAGTTCTCTGGTTACTGGGAAGGCTAAGCACATGAGAGGGATATATCATCTTAGCAAACATGCTGTGCGATCTCAAGCAAGTAACGCTCCCTCTCTGGGCCACAATACTGAACATGCAGACGGCCTGGTACATCTGACAAAAGTGGGGTCCCTCATAGATGAAGGAAGGCACTGGCAAAACCAAGCTACATGCTATTCATGTAACACATACTTATAAGAATACTTTTTTTTTCAGTCGCAAGAATAAAAAAACAGAATCAGTAATAAAAATCAATCCAGAGAATGAGAAAACAAGCCATGGATGGGAGGAAATATTTGCAAAAGACATGTTTGATAAAGAACTGTGACCCAACGTCTGCAAAGAACGCTTAAAAGTCAACAATAAGAAAATGAACAACTCAATTAAAACACGGACAGAAGATCTGAAGAGCTCACCAAAGAAGATATACGGATGGCAAATAAGCATATGGAAAGATGTTCAACATCATATGTCATTAGGGAATTGAAAATTAAAACAAAAATGAGATACCATGACACGTCCATTAGAATCACCCAAATTCAAAACACTGACATCACCAAATGCTGGCAAGGATGTGGAGAAACAGGAACTCTCATTCATTCTGGGGGGAGGTAAAATGGCACAGCCACTTTGGAACCCAGTTTGGCAATTTCTTATAAAACTCAACATACTCTTACCAGAAGATATAGGAATCCGGTTCCTCAGTATGTGCCCAAATGAGTTGAAAACTTATGCCCACACAAAAACCTGCATGTAAATATTTATAGAGGCTTTACTCATAATTGCCAAAACTTGAAAGCAACCAAATGTCCTCCAGCAAGTGAATGGATAAATAAACTATGGTACAACCATACAGTGGAATATTATTCAGCACAAAGAGAGAGAGAGAGAGAGAGAGCAAGCTATCAAGCCACTCATAAAGACATGGAAGAAATTGAAAGGCATATTATATTACTAAGTGAAAGAAACCAATCTATAAAGGCTATATATTATGTGATTCCAACCTTATGACATCCTGAAGAAGGCAATATGGAGACAGGAAAAAGTTCAGTGGTTTCCAGGGGGTTGGGGAAAGGGAGAGATGAATAAGTGAAGCATATGGAATTTTTAGGGTAGTAAAAATATTCTGTATAATACTATAATGGTAGATACATGTCATATACATTTATAGAAACTCTTACATGCTAAGAGTGAACTGTAATGTGAGCTAAGGACGTTGGGTAATAATGACATGTCAAAGTGGGTTCATTGATTGTAAAAATGTGCCACACTGGTGCATCATGTTGATGGTGGCGGATATTGATGGGGGAGACAGGGGATATATGGGGACTGTCTGCACCTTCTGCTCAATTTTGCTGTGAATGTAAAACTGCTCTAAAAAATAGGTTATTGGGGTGCCTGGGTGGCTCAGTCAGTTAAGCATCTGACTTCGGCTCAGGTCATGATCTCACGGTTCATGAGTTCCAGCCCTGCGTCTTCAGGTTCTGTGCTGACAGCTCGGAGCCTGGAGCCTGCTTCAGATGCTGTGTCTCCCTCCCTCTCTATAATCCTCCCCCGTTCACATTCTGTCTCTCTCTCTCTCTCTCTCACTTGAAATTAAATAATAAACATTGAAAAATTTTTAATAGATAAATAATTTTTTTTAAATAGGTTATTAGGGGTGCCTGGGTGGCTCAGTCATTTAAGCATCTGGCTCTCGATTTCGGCTCAGGTCATGATCTCACCGTTAGTGGGACCAAGCCCCGCATCGGGCTCTGCTGACAGCGTGGCACCTGTTCAGGATTCTCTCTCCCTCTCTCTGCCTCTACCCTGCTCACGCTCTCTCTCTCTCTCTGTCTCTCTCTCTCTCTCTGTCTCTCTCTCTCAAAATAAATAAACATTAAAAAATTAAAAATAGGTTATTCATTTTTCAAAAATCAGTATAAGAGGGGCGCCTGGGTGGCTCAGTCAGTTGAGCGTCCGACTTCGGCTCAGGTCATGATCTCACGGTTCATGAGTTCGAGTCCCGCGTCGGGCTCTGGGCTGACGGCTCAGAGCCTGGAGCCTGCTTCCGATTCTGTGTCTCCCTCTCTCTGTGCCCCGTCCCCGCTCATACTCTGTCTCTCTCTCCCTCAAGAATAAATAAAACATTAAAAAAAATTTTTTTTTTTAAATCAGTATAAGAAAACAAAGAAACATTCATGGATATAATTGTTAGCTCCGGTGGGGGACTGGGAAATTCCCGGAAGATCTTTGCTCCTTGAGGTCTGCCGCCGCTCATGCAGGAAGGAACAAGAAGTCATGTATAAGATGAAGAAACTGGGCTCCCAACAGCCTCTCTTCTCTTCACCGCACACTTACTGCGCACTGAGCCCCGTGCTCCACGTGAATCATTCCATTTGTTCTTTCCACAGCCGAGTGAAAATGCTTCTATGGTGCGAAAGGGTTGAAAATGATTATTCCCAGGGAACGGGAGGAAACTGAGGCTGGGGCGCGTCCATCTGCCCCGTCACCCAGCTGTGTATGGGAGGCTGTGCTCTAAGTCAGGAGGAGAGATTGGGAGCTCCGGGGGCTCTCTCCGCCCTCACGTTCCACACTGCCATGAGCTGGTTTGTCTTTTCCGGAGGCCCAAGTGGGGGGCCCTGCTCCCTCGGGACATTGGATTCCTGGAAGGACAGTGCTGTGCCCTTAGGGGACTGAGAGTCTGACTGCCTGCAGCTCAGCTTCAGGCAGGAATTTCACACCTTCCCAGACCCTAGACCACAGGTGGAGGGTGTCTGGGGGACAGGCCAAGTCGGCCTGCGAGGCTGGGAAGGGTTGTTCCCGCAGAGAAAGGGCTCCTTCTCCAGTCCTCAGCCACCTGTTCCCCAGATCTGCCCTCTCCACCTCTGTACCTCCTCTTTGGAACGCGACATCTACGGACTGGTGGGGCTGGCTGGGTATTAATAGCTGGAGTCTGACGTTGGTGCCGATTAGAAAGGCATCCTGGCAGCCAAGACCTCTGAATGCCTTTCAGCCCATCTCTCCAAGCCTCCCATGACCCTGAAGAGGATGAGGGTGGCAGGATGATGATGATGATGATGATGATGATGATGATGATGATGATAATGACGTACCAGTTACCCTGCTTTGAGGGCCACCGTGCCAAATGCATCACCCACACTGTTGCGTTCAATCCCTACCTATACTTTTAGTACTTCCAATTAATATACGGAGAAATTGAGGCTGGTGAGAGGTCAAGTAAGTTGCCCCAGGCCTCACAGCAGGGAGCAGCCGGGCAGGGACTCAAAACTGTCTGCCAACAGCAGCAAGCGCTCCTGAGGGTGACGGAGCCAAAGACGTGTGTCCTGCTCGAGTCCCGGTAAACACGGTGGCCAGTCCCCTTAACCTCCAGGAGCAGAGCTGACGCATAGGTAGCCCAGTCCCCTTAACCTCCAGGAGCAGAGCTGACGCGTAGGTGGCCCAGTCCCCTTAACCTCCAGGAGCAGAGCTAACGCGTACCGGGGATGGGAGGGGATGAGCTTCCAGGCAGGACAGGGCCTGTTCGTCCGAGGGGCAGGGCCAGAGCCAGCCTGGGAGAGGAGGTGGTCTCCCCGGGGGCTTCCGGTGTGGGGAGTCGGGTGACAGGGAAACCAGGCCTGTGATTACCCCTCTGCTCACCTCTTCTCTTGCGGTTCTGGTTCTCCATCCCTCACACCTCTCTTCACTCCTTTGAGGTGTTTGACTATTTGGGAGAGACAGTCAATCACAGGGACAGGAAAGCAAAGAGGCCCATTTGTCCCTGGGCTCCTAGTCACAAAGGCCTCAAATCTAGGCGTCTGGCATTAGCTTTCGAGGGGCGGCGTGGCACAGTGGTTGCTTAACCACTTACCGCCAGACTGCTAGGCCTCCCTTCCGGGTCTGCCATTTAGGGCTGCGGAGCTTCGGTAAGGTTCTTGAACTGCTCTGTGCCTCTGTTTCCCTGTCTGTAAAACAGGGAGAAACGCCCACGTCCATAGGGTTGTTGTGAAAAGCAACCAAGTTAATAAAAGTAAAGGGTACATTTCTGCAAGCTTAAAAAGCCTGGCACAGAATAAGCGCTCAATCAGCGTTACACTCCATCATTGGCTATTTCCAAGCGATGTTCCGTGCAGAATAACAGAAGGGAAAGGAGACGTTCATCAAGGAAACTTTAAAAACTCCTCTCCCATACTGCACCATTCAACACAACCACTGACGTCACTTTACTCCATTTCCTTCCGATTATTCTCCTGTCCATCATTTTTACAACTCGACAGTTACAGCATACTGAAAAGCCGTGCAGCCTTGGGACTTGTTTTTCATTTAACGTGTTATCCCAAACGTTTTCTATAATCGTCCAATAGGACTGAACTGAGGGCCTGGTCCGTGCTGAGCGTGGCTCTGGGCTCTGGGCACACAGCCACCAGCGGGAACGGACAAAGCCATCCCCTCTAGGAGCTTACATTCTAGCGGGCATTGCCTTCAGAACTCATTCTTTTCCATCGAGGTCTCATCACACAAACAGAGAACACAAACAGGAAGTGCAGAGTTCAAGGAATTTTTACATATATACTCATCCACGTCACCATCACCCAGGTTAAGATCCAGAACATTTCCATCACCCCAGAAGACTCCTTCACCTTCCCCATCAATAACCACCCCGCTTCCACAAAGATTAGTCTCACCTGTTTAAGAAGAGGACCTACTCTTTTGGGACTGCCTACTTTCTAATGGCTGCAGAATATCCCATCCTATCGATATATTGTTGGACACATATTTTGCTTTCAGTTTCTCACTGTTATCAATAATGCTACAGGGACTGTCGCATTTTCGATTACCTCCTTAGCCTAGACTCTCAGAAATGGGATTGATTTTTGAAAGGGTACTTAGTAAACATTGACAGGTTGCTTCCCTAGAATGTTGTAGGGTCCCACCAGCAGTGGGAGGAGCAAGCTACGACCACACAGCATAACCAGAGTGCAGCTCAGGCACCTGCCTTCTTGGCTAGAATCGCCTAGAATTTTAAGAATTCCCGGCATATAATACAGTGCGACAGAGGTCTGACGGGCATGAGAAAGGCTCACTAGGCAGGATCTCTCTTGGTCCTGAGTTTGGGGCTGAGCTTTACCACATCAGAACCATGACTTCTCGAAGCACACTGAAAGGGAATTCACCTTTCACCGATGGATTAACAAAAACCAAGCGGCAGAGGCAGACTCAATCACTAAAGCAGATCTCAATCTAGGAATTTACCAAGATACATTGAACAGTCAGGGAAACAAGAATGTGCATACCGGCGTGCCCTCTCTCTGTTAGAAGGCCGCAGGGAAAGCCAGCTTATGAGAAAGTTTCTCGGTGGCTCAGTCTGTGTTCCCCAGAAGGTAGGGCTGGTGAGAAGGAAGCTCTGACATGTGAGGAGAGGACATCTTATCTTCAGCTCAGCAGACTCCCTCAGATCTGGGTCCTTAAGGAAAACTGAGGTCAGTCCCACACTCTTCGACAATTCCTCCTTCTCATGTCAAATTTCCAAACCCCAGATCCTGTACAATCTCCCACCTGCCCTTCAGTCTAATTGTCCCCTCTTTCCTGGTCACAGCCTCATCTACGCCACCACCCATCGCCTCTGGCCTAGACCTTTGCAGCCAACTTCCCTCCGTTCCTCCCGCCACCCTTGGTCCAACCTCCACCTGGCAGCTAAGTGATCTTTTAAACTGGAAATCTGATCATGTTTAAAATCTCTACTTAAACCCCGTCGGTGATGGAAGGATGAATGGGTAAGCAAAATGTGGTGTGTACATACAATGGAAGATTATTCAGCCTTAACACGAAGAAATGCTGACGCTGGATGCATGAATTGAAGGCATCATGCTAAGTGAAAGAAGGCAGACACAAAAGGACAAATACTCTTAAATATCATACAGTGCTTTTATGAGTTACCTGGAATAGGCAAGTTCATAGGGACAGAAAGTAGGATGCCAGTTGCCACAGGCTGAGAAGGAGAGGGGATGGGGAGTTAGTGCTTAACGGGGACAGAGTTTCAGTTTCGGAAGACGAAGGAGTTCTGGAGATGGATGGTGATGGCTGTGCCACACTGTGAATGTACCTAACACTGAACTGTACCCTTAAAAATGATCAACTCTGGGGCACCTGGCTGGCTCATTCAGTGGAGCATTGACTCTTGATCTCAGGGTCGTCAGTTCAAGCCCCATGCTGGATGTGGAGACTTACTTAAGGTTAAAAAAAAAAAAAAAAAGTCAACTTTATGTTATATATATTTTACCACAATTTTAAAAAACAACTTCGATGACTCACTTTTATCTCAAGATCCATGACAGGGTCTACCGGACCCTGCAGGATCTGGCTCCTGCCTCATGTTGGACGTTTAAGGCTGATCAGCACACCTCTGCCCCCTTCAACTGGGGTTGGGCCCTATTAAGGAACAGGAACAGGAACCCACAAACGTATGGCCAACTAATCTCTGACAAAGCAGGAAAGAATATCAGTGGAATAAAGACAGTCTCTTCAGCAAGTGGTGCTGGGAAAACTGGACAGCGACATGCAGAAGAAAGAACCTGGACCACTTTCTTACACCAGACACAAAAACAAGCTCAAAATAGATGAAAGACCTAAACGTAAGACAGGAAGCCATCAAAATCCCAGAGGAGAAAGCAGACAAAAACCTCTTTGACCTCAGCCACAGCAACGTCTTACTCCACACGTCTCCAGAGGCAAGGGAAACAAAAGCAAAAATGAACTATTGGGACTTCATCAAAATAAAAAGCTTCTGCACAGTGAAGGAAGCAATCAACAAAACCAAAAGGCAACCAATGGAATGGGAGAAGATATTTGCAAATGACGTATCAGATAAAGGGTTAGTATCCAAAATCTATAAAGAACTTAGCAAACTCAACACCCCCAAAAACAAATAATCCAGTGAAGAAATCGACAAAAGACATGAATAGACACTTCTCCAAAGACATCCAGATGGCCAACCGACACATGAAAAAATGTTCAACCTCACTCATCATCAGGGAAACATAAATCAAAGCCACAATGAGATACCACCTCACACCTGTCAGAACAGCTAACATTAACAATTCAGGCAACAGCGGATGTTGGCGAGGAGGGAGAGGAAGAGGATCTCCTTTGCATTGTTGGTGGGAATGCAAACTGGTGCAGCCACTTTGGAAAACAGTATGGAGGTTCCTCAAAAAATTAAAAATAGAACTACCCTACAACCCAGCAATTGCACTACTAGGCATTTATCCAAGGGAGACAGTTGTGCTGTTTCGAAGGGGCACATGCACCCCCATATTTGTAGCAGCACTATCAACAATAGCCAAAGTATGGAAAGAGCCCAAACGTCCATTGATGGATGAATGGATAAAGAAGATGTGGTATATATATACAATGGAGTATTATTCGGCAACCAAAAAGAATGAAATCTTGCCATTTGCAACTACGTGGATGGAACTGGAGGGTATCAGGCTAAGCGAAATTAGTCAGTCAGAGAAAGACAAATATCATATGACTTCACTCATATGAGAAATTTAAGATACAAAACAGATGAACATAAGGAAAGGAAAGCAAAAGTAATATAAAAACAGAAGAGGACAAAACACAAAAGACTCTTTTTAAAAATTTTTTAAATGTTTAATTTTTGAGAGAGACAGAGTGTGAGCAGGGGAGGAGCAGAAAGAAAGGGAAACAGAGAATCTGAAGCAGGCTCCAGGTTCTGAGCTGTCAGCACAGAGCCCAACGAGAGGCTTGAACTCACCAACCATGAGATCATAACTTGAGCTGAAGTCAGATGCTTAACCGACTGAGCCACCCAGATGCCCCCTTGAATCTCAATTTAAAATTTTTTTTTTTAACATTTATTTATTTTTGAGACAGAGAGAGACAGAGCATGAACGGGGGAGGGGCAGAGAGAGAGGGAGACACAGAATTGGAAGCAGGCTCCAGGCTCTGAGCTGTCAGCCCAGAGCCCGACGCGGGGCTCGAACCCACGGACTGTGAGATCGTGACCTGAGCTGAAGTCGGACGCTCAACCGACTGAGCCACCCAGGCGCCCCAAAAATCTCAATTTAAATGTCACTTCTTGTTTAAAGCTTTCCCTGACCTTGTATCCCTTTCATGTAAGAACAATTTCGGGTCTCTCCTCTGGGCTCATGTAACCCCCTGTGGCACTAAATGACATTGTACTGTCTTCGGTTGTTTAGGTATCTGTCACCCTGGCTAGGCTATGAGGGCAGGGACCTTGTCTTCTTGTCCACTGCCTTTTCACCAGCATCTAGCATAATTTCTTGCACATAGTAGTTGCTCACTAAATAGCTGTTGACTTAATGGATGAATAAAGTGCCCACCATGTCCCAGGCACAGATTAACTCTTTGGGAGGAGTTTGTGAAGTGATATTTGCTAACTGCCCCCACCAGTAAATAAGCCCTATTCTCCAGGACACAGAGCTTGATCAAGGAAGGCCCACAATCCTTAGTGAGCCAATCAGATCCAAAGACTCAATCTCAGGACTGTTGCTGAGGAATGGAGGGGCTGACTTTCTCTTTCCTGCAGGGGCAAACTCCTGAGGCTGAACCCCTGGGACTGCTGCCTACCACCTGGGCCCATCAGAGAAGCCGGCCTTAAGCTGTAGTCGGCAAAGTGGGAGGCAGAATACAGAAAGCTGAGTCTTTGGTGATAAGTGAGCTGCTGGATCAAACCTTTCCTGAAGCTGGTATTCCCATCTCAGTTCCTCTCAGGCACACCTGCCAACTATTCCTTTTAAGTCAGTTTGATTGGGTTTCTGCCCTTGTAACACACAACTTCCAGAAAGGTCGGGGGCAGCCAAAGCTCCAACATCTTAGTATCTGCTGAGGAGCTGAATGGATCCTCAGCTTGAGATGCTCTTGGGACCTTGTCTTGTGGCCCTCCTCAACCATATTGGCTGTCAGAGGGGGACACCGCCTAGCAGCAGCTCTTGGCACCAAGGACAGGGGATGGGGAGGTTGGTCCTAACTACTAGCTGCTCAGCTGTTCTCAGTCCTCACTGAGGAGACAACTAGGACCCATCCAAAGACAAAACAGCTGAAGTTGTGCCTGGCCCACGACCTTCTTGGTACCCTAGATCACTTGTTTGGGGGCTAGATCAGAAATAAGCATTTCAATCTGCTTGGTGGAGGTATAGAACTAAAGAATCAGAGTGTCAGAGCTGGAAAGATCTGTTGAGATGAGCTGGTCCCCTCCTTATGTATAATGAAGAAACTGAGGCACGGAACAGGGAGACTTGTTCAAGGTCACAAAGCATGTTAGTGTCAGAGCTGGCACTCTCCTTAAAGGAGTTTTTCCATCAGCCTCCCCCTGCAGAGATGTGGCCGGGAAGGAGAGGGGAGAGAACACGGATGGGGATTCTCCCTGCTATGGCGAGATAGGAGCTGTTCCCCAAACAGTCACTAGTAGGTCTGGTTGGTCGTCCTTAATAATTTAGTAGTGTGTTGATAACACCTTGTGACTAGCCTAGGGTGAGATGAGTTCAGAGGGTACCATGTCTCTGATAAAGCATCAGTCATGCCTCCAGAATTTCTGCAGAGGAGGAATTTAGGGCCAGCAGCCTGGTGGGAAAGGAGACTGAGACTTGCCCTGAAGCTGCATTTGCATAGTTGGTCTACTGCTGTTACTTCGATTTCCACACTATTGACATTTTAAGCAGGATCATTCTTTGCAGTGGGTGACTCTCTTGTGCATTGTAGCAGCATCCTCAGTCTCTACCTACTGGATGTCAGCAGCACCTACCCTCCCAGTGTGATAACCAAAATGTCTCCAGACACTCTGCCAAATGGCCCTGAAAGGCAACCTGACCCATTTGAGATCCATTGTATGATCTTAATTGTATGTTTAACTGGCTGAGAGGGCATGAGGAGATTCTTCTAAAAGAAGACAGGAGATAAAAATAAGAGCCACCCTCTCCTATAAGGAAAAAAAAAAAGTTATCAGAGGGCTGGTCAGCTCTAGGCAGAACTGTGAACTTTGACCTTACCATGCAAGCTTCCTTTCTTAACCATTTTCTTCTCTTTCATGGCTCCCATGCCTACGTAGGAAAAAAAAAAAAAAAAAAAAAAAAAAAAAACTATCCATGAAAAAATTAATATTTCTATCCATGCTAAAAGTGAGACAAGCAGGATACTATAGTTAAAATAGTTGAACTTCAAAACACAATTGTTATACTCTTAAGATGTGAGCGTTCCACTGTATGCAAACTATATCTCAAAAAATTAATTAAAAAACACATGGGCATTGTGGGAAAAGTAAAGTCTGGAAACACAGCAATTTATAGGACTTGGACCTGGAGTCTTGGGTCCACCAATGACTTCTTAGGAACTTAAGTTACTGTGTTCCTCTGAGTCTCCCTTTTCTCAGCTTAGAAATGGTGTACTAATACTACTCATTTCCCAGGGTTCTTGTGAGATTTTACAACGTGGCTCTAGACCCGTCTGGGAATTCAGACCTGCCTTAAAGGCTGGGGCACCAGCTGTACTAATAGAATCTGCCACAAGGGGGCAGGATTGCTACATCCAAGTTCCCACCTGTCTAAAACCGTCGTTTAATTTTTTGAGCATAGTTGTCTAACTTGTTATAATGGAAAAATTCATATACCAAAGTAGGATCGTGGACCCCATGTACCCAGCACCAGGTTTCAACAACTATCAACATTTTACCAATCTTCCTCCCTCTTTTTGTTTGCTATACTGCTTGTGGGGTTGTAAAGCATAGCCCAGACCTCATTACACTTTATCCGTAACACATCCATGTGCTATTCTAATTGAAAAAGGCTTTTATTTTCACAGGCACTATGCCATTATTGCACCTAATGAAAAAGGACAATAATTCCTTAATTTAATCTATCAGTCCATGTTCAAATTTCCCTGATTGTACCAAACATGTCTTTTGACAGTGGCTCGCTTGAATCAGGATCCAAATGAGGTTATTGCATTTGGCAAGTGTCTTGATTTTTATGCTTTAACGTTCTGTCTTCCTTTTGAAATTTCACACCATGAATTTGTTGCAAAAACCGGGTCACTTGTGTAGTAGAATGTCCCACATTTTGAGTTTGGCTGATTATGGCTGATTTGTCTACCTCCCTTATTTCTGGTAAACCGGTAATTAGATCTTGGCTTGATTAGACTTAGCTTCTTTTTTGCTTTTTAAGGCAACAATATTTCTTGGAGAGCGCTGAATCCCCCTCCTGGTGATGTTAAGTTTGATCACTGGGTTCAGGCACTGTCAGCCTAAGTTTTCCATTACAAAATTCCCCAACACCTTTTATCCAAGTGTTTTAGCATCATTTCATGATCCTCACCCAGACTCATTACTTCACTAAGGTTTGCAAAATCATGATTTTCTAATCCTATCGTTTCTTTTGCATTTATTAGTTGGAATTCTTCTACCAAAAAAATAACTTTTGCCTATCTGCCTACCTACAATATAACCGATCGAGGAATGACCAGAAAAAAAAATGTTTGATTATTTCCCTTTATCAATGTTCACAGTAATTAGTTGACTCCCTATAAAACTCCATGGGTAACAAACATGCTGTTTTCCTTAAGTATCATTATTATTAACTAATGGGTTTTTATATATTTTATGTGTTATAATCTACTGAAGTCATCATTGTTCTTTTAATGCCGAAATTGTTCCATCTTTGGCCAGTGGGACCCCTTCGTATCGGTTCCTCAGTCATCCTAACGTGACCCCAATAGTCTTTGATGGCTTCCTGGCTTCCAGGCATGAGATGATCCAGATCTGGAACCAGCCATTTATCTAAGGAGCCTTGATTCTCTTTGCTTACTTTTTAATTTTTTTGAAACTGGAAAATGGTATGTGGAGATCAAATCTGCACATTAGGGGTGTTTGTTACTACTGGGTTCATGATTGTTTCTAGGCCTTTTCAGCAGAGAGCTAGAAAACACATTTTTTAAGAGGACAATATGTACTTTGTTCATTCTGCTATCTAACTCAGATCTAAAATTATCCTAGGCTTGTTTAATATTTTTAACTGTTTCTCATATGTTGAAATTCTTGATGCCTAATGACGTTAACATGCTTATTTGCTTTATCTTTAAATATCTATCATAGTTTCAAAACAGCAGTGTCAATATTACTACTAACAACGAGACTAGTAAGTGCAATTTAATATTTGCATGCATTTCTAGTTGTCCTTCGACTATATCCCATTAGGGAAGTACAGTCAAAATACGTATAAAGCCACTTGAAATGATTTTCTCCGTGTAGTTTTGCCACCAATCTGACATGTAACGGCTCATTTGCTCCCATTTGTTTTTTATTTTTGTGGAGTGTTTTATTCTCTTTACTTAACTTTGTTTTATAAATATGCAAAACATTTACAAGTTTCCAAAAACAGTCACTGTATCATAAAGTACATTCACAGAAGTCTCATTTCCGTCCCTGCCCTCTCCATCTCACAAAGGAAACCATTTTTAGAAGACTGGGGTTTATTCTTCCATTGTCTAACTTGTAAATATAAGCAATTAATGTATATTTATATCACTCCATTCCTTATACAGAAGGTAGCATCTAAACACTATTATGCATTTTATTTCACTAACAATATGTATCGACATCACTCCAGGTTAGTATGTTTATTGGTATATGTAAGAAGTCTTTCATATATCTTTTTATAGCTGCCTAGCACTTTATCCTGTGCATGTACTGTAATTTATTCAGCCAGTTCTTTATTGACATGTGAGCAGTTTCCAGTGTTTTGCTATAAAAAATGCCATAATGAATAATAGCCTTGTGCATACAGCTTTTTGTATTTTTGCCAATGTATCACTAGGATTGATTCTAAGAAGTTTAGGATTTGGCTTAGGATTGCTGGGTGAAATAATAAATATATACATAGAATGGCTATGTGTTGCCAGATTTTCTTAACGAGTTACATCGTTTTGTCTCCTCACAAGCAATGTAGTACTATCCTCAGGTGTGTTTTGGTCCCAGATCAGATAGAGGAGGCTTCAGAGATGAATCATAGATAGATAAGATTCCTGTCCCCAGGAACTCGGTCTAGTGAAAGTCCTATGGGCAAACAAATAATGTTGTAACTTAATAATCCAGGCAGATCTATCCTGAAGCTAATGAAGCTTAAGCTTGAGTCCCCTATAGAGACACTTTCCAAGGTCTCAGCAATGTGTTCATGGAGCCATTCTGTAATGTTTTTCCTAAAGAGATACCCCAAATTATTTAAGCTTCAGCCTCCGTAACACGTTGATTTCACCTCACTGCCTATCTTTGGGGGTTCTGGGGATGGATGGATTTCAAGTCTCAGTTCTACAGTCAGCGTCAGATGAGGGATTCCTGTATTTACTGACACAACAAAAGGAAAAAGGCTCTTCTGACCAGAAGAGATACCCCTCTCCTGATTCTGATCAGTTACCCACACAGGTAATAAGGCCTTCCATAGTTTCCCTCTACTTTCAAGGGCAGAAACAGCCTTGGCTAGCGTCATTATTCCCAGCAGACAGCTAAAGAATGGTAGATGGTACTTAAAACAAAAGTCTGAACCGATTATAGAGCCGGGTATTGTCGGGTTTGGGGCAGGGTTGGGGGGGGGTTGGGGAGGCAGTTACACCAGGAGAGCGGGTATTCAAAGCAGGCACACACACCCCACAAAAACACACCATTTGGTCAAATAAGGCAGAGGTCTGTTTCCTCACCTGTAAAAACAGGATTAGTAAGCCTGCCCTTGTGAGGTTTGGTCAGGATTACTAAGCTAATTTAAAGACCTAACCCAGTCCCAGACTCTCGGGAGAAGGTCCATAAATAGAGGACAGAAAATAAAATGGGTAAGTGGTTGATCCTTGAGATTGGTGACAGGGATGCTTTGCACATCGTGCCAATGCACCACTGGGAGGAGGAACAGCCACTTTATTGACAAATAGTAGATGCAGAATAAATTGGCAAAGAAGGAACGGACGTTTCTGGCGGACGCTTACTGATCTGTGTAACTAACTGAATAATGGATTGGTCCGAGCCTCTGAGTCGCTGACAGTCCCGGGCTGGCTGTCAGGCGACTGAGGGCCGGGATCTGACGGACCGCTGTCAGTCTGGCCGCGAGAGTACAGCCGTCTTCGCGGTCCATCCCGGCCCCGGCTGCCTCGGACCGCCGCCCGTCGCCGCTCGCGGGTTGGATCCGGACTCCACGCGGGGGCAGCCGCCGGGCAGGGCGCCAGGGGCCGGCACCGCCTCCCCTTCCTCTCGGCGCCGGGCAGGGCGCCCCCGACTCCCGGCGGCCGGGGCCCGGGAACAATGAGGCGCCGGGTTCTTTAAGGGAGATACCACCGCGCCGGCGGGGCAGGGGACGGCGTCCTCCCAGATGATCGCACCCAGTCCCGCGCCGCCGCCGCCTGGGCAACTGCACCGTCCGCAAACATGGCTCAGTGACTCTGACAAAAGGTGCAGCCTCCCTCCCGGCGGGGCGGACGCCAGGCCTCCCAGCTTGGGCCGCGCCTCCCCGCGGGCCCGCCGAAGAGCTCCGCGTCCCGCAGGCACCCCAGGCCCGAGCCGAAGAAGATGCACCAGGCGTTCCGCCCCAGCGACCCCCGCACACCTGCCCGCAGCTCGGTAGGTGGGAAGGGGGGGCGGGGAGGGAGCGGGGAGGCCGCGCCGGGCGCGCGCACTCCCAGGCCCGGACCTGCTGCCGCAGACCATCCCAGGGGCCGCGGGCCGTGCGCGCCCGCTGCGGCTTTACGGATACCGAGTCCCGGCGTGCAGCGGCCTCCGCGTTCCCGGACCCGGCCACCCCTGCGGGGAGGGGCACTAGTGGTGCGTTCCGGGGCGCGCACACCTTCGGCGACTCCCGGCTCCTGAAAGCCTCGGGAGAGGGAGGAGGACGGCGGAGCGCGGGGCGCGCGCCCAATAAGGATGGCGCTCGGCGTCCCGGCTCGCGCTACGGAAAGCCGGAGGGGGGCGGGGCCGCACGGCGTAAGGGGGTGTGTCCGCGCGCACCACGGGGGCGCGCGCCGGTCTCTGACTGGAGGCCGCCGCGGCTGAGGCGCGAGCTGCCCGATAATGGCGGCCTGCAGAGCCCGTGAGAGGGAGAAGCGGCGGCGGCTACCCTGAGGTAAATCTGGCCCTTCAGGCCTGGCAGAGAGGCCCTGCTGCAGAGCCGAGAGCCCTGCATGCGCCTCCCTCCCCGGGAGGCCTGTCACAGACCTGTCAGCGGAGTCCTCCTAGGGAAGGCCTCCGGCCCGCACTCCTCAGGCCACCGGCCCCGGCTGCGGCCTCCCTTTCTGCCCCTGGCCTCCTGCCCAGGCTCTGGGCCTCAGCCGCCAGCCCCAGGAGTCAGGGCAGCTGCAGGACTGGCTCCTCGGGGTGAAGGGCCTCGGGAGGATCCCCTCAGGGTTTGGTCAGGACGCCGCCGAGGAGGGGGAGGGCCTGATACTCGGCCAATGAGCGGGGCGCTGAGCCGCCGCGTCGGGCAACACCTCTGCCCAGGGCTGGCCCTTCCCGGGCCCGGCAGGTGTGGGGCCGGGCCGGCCGGCGGCCCGGCGCTGGGCTAGCAGGGCCGGCCGGCCGCTCAGGTTCGCATCCAGGGATTTCATACACGCCCTCCCTCCCGCTTATTGGGGTGCCCTTTCGTGTGGGGGTACGGGCCAGCCTGGCAGGCCACGAGCCACTTTGACACAGATAGTAATGGGCGATCCACGGAGAGCGGGAAGGAAAGGCTGCTGTGGACCCGGGGCACGGATTCCGTGGCAGGAAATCAGACACTAGGAAATGCAATAGGAATTTGAACGGGGGGGCGGGGGGGGGGGGTTCCAGTTAGAGGAAGTGGGACGAAGAAGTAATCTCAGAAGCTTTCATTTTCTTTATTAAATCTTTCCTATGGACTCAGAGTAGCTGGACCCAGTTTTTCAGGGTCAAGAGTCAGTAGCTTCTTGTACCCCCCCAAACTGTACGCTATGAAGATTGCACGCTCTCTTGCGCATCGTGGCCATCTGCAAATGAGATTTGTTCCCGAAGCTCATGAGAATCTCAACATTTTTTGGAGAATGAGGTGGCATGCTTTCGACTCTCTTGATACAACTCACGAGCATTTCTGGGTAGGGCCTTTGCTTCTGCCTTTAAATGATTTTTCAAGTTGAAAGATCTCTGCCAGAGAGCCCCTTCATATGGAGGAGAAGGTTTTGGTGGCAAAAATGGTCTAGATCTAAATAGCCGTTGTCAAACTCAACAACAGAAAGGTAACCATATTCTAAGTAGCTTGTTTTATTTTATTTTGTTAAGTTTATTTATTTTGAGAGAGCGCCAGCGTGGGTGGGAAAGGGGCGGAGGGAGGGAGGGAGGGAGAGAGAGAGAGAGAGAGAGAGAGAGGGAGAGAGAGAGAGAGAGAGAGAAAGAGAAAGAAAGAGAAAGAGAATCTTTAGTAGACTGCATGTTCAGCGCAGAGCCAGATGCAGGGCTCAATCCCAGGATTCTGGGATCATGACCTGAGCCAAAGTCAAGAATCTGTTGCTCAACCTATTCAGCCACCCAGGCGCTTGCTTTATTTTTAAAAGACCATTTTTCTCCACAAACTTTCTTTTCATTTATTTTGCAAGAAAGGAGGAAATAACATATAATTAAATTAAGGACACATACAGTTTGACAGTTTACTAAAAGAAAAAAAAAAAAAAAAAGAACAACTACACATTTTCAGTTCTATATGTAACGTGGTTCACTTTCAGTCCTTAAGCCCAAGCCAGGTGTTTGTATTTCTAACTGTGGGGGTTTTTTGTTTTTGTTTTGACATTTTTATGAACTTGTGTGTGTGTGTCAGCTTTAAGGAGAAGCTGGAGTTTTATCATTTTTACTTACTGATCAAGAAAAAACAAATTTTTTGGTTTGTTTGTAACAGTAATTTTTAAAGCAGTTATAACGTAGTGGTTACAGTTATGAGGGTCAGAGCCAGATGACCTGGTTTCAAATCCCAGGTCCACCAGTTGGTAGCTGTTTGACCTTAGACATGTTGCTTAAACTGTCTGTGCTTTAGTTTTCTCATCTATAAAATGACCATAATAGTGTCTGCTTCAAAATATTGTTGTGAGGATTAAATGAATTTAATATTATAAAGTGCTTGGAACAGTTCCTGATACATGGTAAGTACTACCTAAGTGTTAGCTGATTTATTATTATTATTATTATTATTATTATTAAAATATTTAGATTTGCCTAAGTTATAACAGTTACCCTTCAAGCAGTACAAACAGTGAAACAGATAACTAAATCATACATAAGAAGGTATATAAGCCAGTAAGTATACTTAATTTCAACAGAGCAAACTTTGTTGATTTTTCCAGAAACTTTGACCTTGAAGATGGTGAGTAGCCAGCCAAAGTACGATCTAATACGGGAGGTAGGCCGAGGCAGTTACGGTGTTGTGTATGAAGCAGTCATCAGAAAGACCTCTGCACGGGTGGCAGTGAAGAAGATTCGATGCCATGCACCTGAAAATGTTGAACTAGCCCTGCGTGAGTTCTGGGCCCTAAGCAGTATCAA
Source organism: Panthera onca (assembly GCF_046562875.1). Lineage (NCBI taxonomy): Eukaryota > Metazoa > Chordata > Mammalia > Carnivora > Felidae > Panthera > Panthera onca. The sequence goes on along the minus strand of NC_138346.1, from coordinate 201,975,309 downwards.
GAGCCAACATCCAAATGTGATTCACTTGGAGGAATGCATCTTACAAAAAGATGGGATGGTGCAAAAAATGTCCCATGGCTCTAATTCTTCCCTTTATTTACAGGTATGTGTGGTTGAATGGGAAATAGAAGTGACTTGAACATAGCATTGGTCAGCAAAAAGAGAAATAAAAGCGTCAGATAAACTTGTACTTTTAAATGCAGGTGTTTATATAGTTAGGAGTAGATAGGGGTCTGCCAAGAACTGAGTAGATGTTTGCTTTAAAACAAGGTTTTATTTAAACCTATGATGCAAATACCTAAAAATAACATAAGCCACCTGTTATGCCATGATACTTGCCAATCTGCATGGGAATGGGGCAATGTAGGAACTAGAGAAGTGATTGAGATCAGAGTCTAATAAATTCATTTATTTGAAATCACTCTTTTGGGGAACTGAAGACAGAAGAAAATGAAAACTCCACAATCAATAGCAGTACCCATATAGGTAATTGGGCATTTCTTTATAAATCAGTAGTTTGAACAAAAGTCTCTGCTGTTTTAGAGGGTTACGTGGTTTCTTAACCATGCAACTCCAGTTAATGTTCATGAGGTGTGTGGCATAGCACTTGAATGTTATTAATAGTGCTAATAGCTAACGTTTGGGTTCCTACTCAGTTCTGTGCTCTGTGCTAAGTGCTTTAAAGGCAGTTGCTCAGAACAGTCTTGTGAAGGTGGTATTATTATTATCATCATTACAAATGAAGAAACTGAGGCTTAGAATAAATAATGAATTTATTAAAGTCGCCTATCTAGCAAGTGACAGAATTGGAAGCTGAATATAGGAGACTATCTGACTGCTAAAACTTGTGTTCCCTTAACTTCCAAATTACTCTTGCCTCCAAATTACTTTTTTTGTAGACCTGGAGAAAGCATTAACATAGGAAAACAGAAAAGATTTGCTAGATTTTTTTAGGTTGGCTTCTGACATAGATCAAAATCTCTAGGAGGCCTATACTTGCTGCATAGAAAAGGTATTTAAAACATAGGTAGTTAAAGGCCAGACGAAAATTTCTTAAGTCCAGTCATTCTTGGAAAAAGAAATAACTTTCCATGAGTATGTCTAAATTCAGAATTTACCATCAGGGTACAGAAGTATGATTTTAAAATAACAAAAGCTTTTGGACTAGGAACAACAAGGAAGACAAACACATTAATCTGTGTAATTAGAAACCTGCAGGTTTCATCATATGGTAAACAAATATCAATCTTGAGAACCTAATTTATATCGTAGTTTAGCATGCTCTGCCATGAAACCTCTTAAGGCAGTGACTATAAAGCACAACTATTTAGCCTCTATTTGATTTATTATTTACATTTCTAAAAGTGCTTATTATGTCAGTTGCACTGATAGGAAATATTAGAAACAGTCTCACCACATTCCCTCTTAAAAGTGAATAGGACCGGGGCGCCTGGGTGGCTCAGTCGGTTGAGCGTCCGACTTCGGCTCAGGTCATGATCTCGCGGTCCGCAAGTTCGAGCCCCGCGTCGGGCTCTGGGCTGATGGCTCAGAGCCTGGAGCCTGCTTCCAATTCTGTGTTCCCCTCTCTCTCTGCCCCTCCCCTGTTCATGCTGTGTCTCTCTCTGTCTCAAAAATAAATAAATGTTAAAAATAAAAAAATAAAAAGTGAATAGGACCTTGCTGAACTTTGCGTTGAATTTTGGAGACCAAGGTATATAATCTCTCTTGGACTACAGATACAAAGACATTTAAATAAACGACTTATTGCTGATGGTATCCTTGATCCAGATCTAGCAACCTTCATAGTAACTAGGCATTAGGTGGTCTTTCAAGGCTTTAAGATGTAAAGTACTTCCAGACTTGATTCAGTGATTTTTTTTTTTTTTTTTAATCTAAAGCACCTTTTTATTTGTACTCTCTTACATCTTTCAAAGCTTGGTAGACCTGTGTTCGACTTGTAGCACTTTTGCTAGCTGTATGACCTTGGCTAAATAGCTCATGTCTTCCTAGCATCTGTATCTTCAGACGTAAAATAGAAATAATAATTTTTACCTTCCATGGGAGTTGTCAAAATTAGAGATGATGCAGGTATAATATTTGGCACATAGGAAGTACTCAATAGTAGGTCATTGTTAAAATTGTCTTTTCTATGGATTTATTTAGTTCACCAGACATTGATCAACACATTTAGCAAATACCTTCTCTCAATTTACGTCTGATAAAAACAATTAAATCTATAATGTGACCACAGAGTCCCTATCCCTGGCTTTCTCCATTCTTTACACGAATTTTTGTTTTTCTCTGTGTTTTTCTAAGTATTTTCCTTGTTCTAAATGATTAAACCAGTTCCTAATAGCCAAAAACCTTACCTAGAAGAAAATGTAAAACAAATAATTAACAGAGGATGTAGTCTCAACGTAGGAACTTAGTGGCCAGTCTGTATAATTTATAATAAGTGTCGTGAATGAGAGGTACAGGATGATATAGGAGCATATGATAGAGAACCTGACATAATTCTGGGGCTCAGGAATTATGAACTTTCAACTGAGGGATACCTGGGTGGCTCAGTTGGTTAAGCCTCTGACTTCAGCTCAGGTCTTATCTCATGGTTTGTGTGTTTGAGTCACACGTCAGGCTTTACACTGACAGTGTGGAGCCTGCTTGGGATTCTCTCTCTCTCCTTCTCTCTCTGCCCCTCCCCCACTGTCTCTCAAATATATATACATACATACACACACACAGGAACTGTTTCAACTGAAACAGTGGAAACATGAAAGATAAAGAGGAGTTAGCCAGGTGAGTGAGTGAGAAAACTTCACAGCCAGAAAGAACTGTACGTACAAATATCTTAAAGCAAAAAGTACAAAACATTCTAAGAAGTGAAAGAAGATAATAAGGCTATACTATACTGGGAGAGTTGTTTTAGATGAGACTGGAAATATCAGCAAGGTTAGAGGATCCCATAGCCCATGTTAAAGAGCTTAGATTGTATCCTAAGAGATCAGGGAAGCTATTGAAGGACTTGAGCCAAGAGAATCTATGGCTGATGACATCCTCTACACGTGGAAATAAGCAGATTGGGCACTGTACTTCTATAGCTCTCAACCAGTGACCCTCAAACTATAGCCCTCAGCTAGTTTTTATATGGCCCAGATGCTAAAAATAGTTTTTACTTTTTTTTTTAAAGTTTGTTTATTCATTTTGAGAGAGAGAAAGAATGTGAGCGGGGGAGGTGCAGAGAGCTAGGGAGACAGAATCCCAAGCAGGCTCCGCTCTGCCAGCGCAGAGCCTCACGTGGGTCTCAGTCCCACGAACTGTGAGATCATGATCTGAGCTGAAATCCAGTCAGGCACTTAATGTACTACGGAGCTACCAGGCACACCTAATTTTTAGCGTTTTTTTTTTTTTTTTAATGTTTATTTATTTTTGAAAGAGTGTGGGGAGGAGGGGCAGAGTGAGAGGGGGACAAAGAAGCTCCTCGCTGTCAGCAGAGAGCCCAGAGAGCCTGGTGCAAGGCTTGAACTCACAAACCATGAGATCATGACCTGAGCCAAAGTCAGACACTTAACTGACTGAGCCACCCAGGTGCCCCCAGTTTTTACATTTTTAAAGAGTTTTTAAGAAAAAGAAAAGAAATGAAAAGGAATATGAAACAGAGACCTTATGTGGCTTATCAAGCCTAAAATATTTACTTATCTGGCCTTATTCTAAACCATTCTTTGAATGCTAGGACTCTGCATTGCTCAAAGCTATTTAGGAAGTTTGATTTTGAGAGTAAAGACAGAAGAGAGGAAATGAAGGAGTGATGACGCTGGTCTTTAATCTCAGCATATTTAGTAATAGTGCACTTGGTAAATAATTGTGTGATCTGTACCTTTCTAGACCGTTCTGGCTCACTGGCAAATACATACAACAAAGAAAATGCATGCCAAAGACATCTGCACACAGTTGCAATTACAGCTGTTTGCCATTGGGGGAGATGGCATGAAAAGGTGCTCTTTGCTTCTGCCCTCCAAAATGACAAGAGGACGTACTAGTGGACTTAAACGTAAAATTAGCAGTTCATTCATTCTTTTAAATTTTTTTTTTAATATTTACTTATTTTTGAGAGAGAGACCGAATGCAAGTGGGTTAGGGGCAGACAGAGAGGGAGACAGAATCTGAAGCAGGCTCCAGGCTCTGAGCTGTCAGCACAGAGCCCAACGAGGGGCTCGAACTCACAGGCCATGAGATCATGACCTGAGCCAAAGTCGGAGGCTCAACCGACTGAGCCACCCAGGTGCCCCACCAGTTCATTCATTCTTTAACAACTCTTCATCTTCCCTACTGAGCTTCTATTCAGTGGGTTTGAAAAGGACACTATGGGACAAATGCTTTCAAAGCACTGTATCTATATTTTAGAATGACAATTCATATTCAGTGAAGTAATTAATATTCTTGAATTTAAGGTAATAGAGTTATAGTTAGATAATCATAACAAATGAAATAGCAATTTGTTCTAGGTTTTCAGCTTGTATAAAAGAAATCTACAAACTCAGATTTGAATTTTTATTTCAAAATGTAAATGTTTTTTTATAAATTGGTTTTAGAAGCCTCCAGTGATTGCCAATGTATTTGCGTTCTGCCTGTAAAAGTTTATGAAGCAATGATGTCAGTCTTTATTTTTATCAGTGACTACAGGAAGGCTTTATTTCTGTAACAACTAGTGTTCCTTGATCATTTTTCTCTTAATATCACAGATTATTTGATAGTGTATGTCCAGTGAACAAGAAAGTTATTTCAGGCCATTTAATTGAATAGAAATTCCTAATGGATGTTTATATCCCAGCTGGCAGTCTCCCAGATCTGGCTGCTGAAACTTAGACTTTTTTTTTTTTTAATGTTTATTTCTGAGACAGAGCATGAGTGGGGGAGGGGCAGAGAGAGAGGGAGACACAGAATCCGATGCAGGCTCCAGGTTCTGAGCTGTCAGCACAGAGCCAGACGCGGGGCTCAAACTCATGAACCATGAGATCATGGCCAGAGCCAAAGTCGGTTGTTCAACCAACTGAGCCACCCAGGCGCCCCAAAAACTTTGACTTTTTCATGAAGCTATTAGCTAGGTGGGTAGAGTTCAGCTCCATTAACACACACACAAAATGTATAGCCAGTTGGACGCTTTTCAAAATAAAGCTATTGATTGAGTGATTGATTGTAAGTTCTATACCCAATGTGGGGCTTGAACTCGTGACCCTGAGATAAGGAGTCCTATGTTCTACCAACTAAGCCAGCTAGGCACCCCTAAAGCTATTTAATTTTTTAAAAAAATTTTTTTAATGTTTATTTTTTTGAGAGAGAGCATGAGCAGGGAAGGGGCAGAGAGAGAGGGAGACACAGAATCTGGAAGCACGCTCCAGGCTCTGAGCTGTCAGAACAGGGTCTGATGCGGAGCTCCAGCTCACCCACCATGCGATCATGACCTGAGCCCAAGTCAGATGCTTACCCGACTGAGCCACCCAGAGACCCCACGCCATTTTATTTTTAAATAAATTTTTATGTCTTGACTTAGAGATTTGGTGGTATTCATTAGGAGCAAAATGACAGTTTGAAGTACTGAAGTTTAAAATAAAATGCACATATAAAAGCACTGACCAAATAAAACATTCATGGAATTTCCACTTAAAATTGGTAGTCTCACTTAACCAGTCACTTATTTTCTATAGCGGAATTTTAATTTTTTTAATGTTTTTTATTTATTTTTGAGAGAGAGCGTGAGCGGGGAGAACAGAGGGAGAGGGGACACAGAATCCAAAGCAGGCTCCAGGCTCTGAGTTGTCAGCAAAGAGCCCGACGCAGGGCCCGAACCCACAAACTGTGAGATCATGACCTGAGTTGAAGTTGGACCCTTAACAGACTGAGCCATCCAGGTGCCCCTATAGCTGAATTTTATAAACTGTGCAGATGATTGTAATCCATTTATTTTTTCCCTCTTATAGCTTGTAGAGACTTCATTAAAAGGAGAAATTGCCTTTGATCCCAGAAGCGCCTATTACTTGTGGTTTGTGATGGATTTTTGCGACGGCGGAGATATGAATGAGTATCTGTTGTCCAGGAAACCCAATCGTAAAACTAACACCAGCTTTATGCTTCAGCTGAGCAGTGCTCTGGCTTTCTTGCATAAAAACCAGATCATCCACCGAGATCTTAAGCCTGATAACATCCTGATTTCTCAAAGCAGGTTGGATACCAGTGACTTGGAACCCACACTGAAAGTGGCCGATTTTGGTCTCAGTAAAGTTTGTTCAGCCTCTGGGCAGAACCCAGAAGAACCTGTCAGTGTAAACAAGTGTTTCCTTTCCACAGCGTGTGGAACAGATTTCTACATGGCACCTGAAGTGTGGGAGGGACATTACACAGCAAAAGCTGACATCTTTGCTTTGGGGATTATCATCTGGGCAATGCTGGAAAGGATCACATTCATAGACACAGAGACAAAGAAGGAACTCTTAGGGAGTTATGTAAAACAAGGAACTGAGATTGTGCCCGTTGGAGAGGCGCTTCTGGAAAATCCCAAAATGGAACTTCTCATTCCTGTGAAGAAAAAGTCTATGAATGGGCGAATGAAACAACTGATTAAGGAAATGCTGGCTGCAAACCCTCAGGATCGTCCAGATGCTTTTGAACTAGAACTCAGATTAGTACAAATTGCATTTAAAGATAGCAGCTGGGAAACGTGACACATACATTGTTTGCAAATATCTCGGATGGTATGCTGCTTATGTTTTCACAGTGATGCAACAACATAATGTGGCTGAAAAAGAATACAAAAAGCTAAACTCCACCTTCTAAGGGTTTAGATTTTATTGTGGGGTGTTTTTTTTCATTTTTCTTAAGTCCAAGCTGGCCATTTTGTTAGTATGTTTTAAGTGTGTATTACCAATGTGGGTGTACATTTTTTAAAATGATCATTGGAAGTTTGGCAGGAAAATTCTCTAAGAGCCAAGAGGAGAAGAAAGTCCAGTTTTCTGGAAATAAGTCTCTAAGTATTTTAGACATTCCTTGTCAGTATTAGGAATTTCCATGGAAGAAGAGGTTTGCATGCTGGTAATGCAACCTTTGAAGCTTTGTAAAGGAAACATATATGTATATATTTATGTATATGTAAGTATGTGAATGTGTGCATTTTGCATTCCATATGAAGAAAATGCCACTTCTGTTTAAATTATTTGATGTAGGTTTGGGTTTTTGAGATTTGCTGGTGAAATCAGTGATAAAAATAAAAGAACCTTCCCTCATCTTCCTACCCTGTCCTTCCCTCTAATGAAATCATACCACATTTTTTATTTTTGTAATATTATACAGCTTTTTTTTAAGGCATCATTTTGGAGGGTCTAAAATTATCTAACTAAACATAAAATTAAGTGATCCAAAGCTGCTGAAGTATGTTTGAGCTCTCCAGTGCCCTATAGCTGCAGGAGTTGAATTAGCCATGCAATCATGTGGTAGCAGGTTGGCAAGGACCTTGATTCAATCACCTTCTAAAGTAACTAAGCATTCAATTAACCAATTAAACCACTGCACTGGAACATGTCTGCACTTGAGCATCTGCAATCTGATATAAATCTGAACACAGGATTCCTCTGTTTCTGAAAACTTTGCTATATATGAACTGCCCTACTTGATATATTAATTTTTGATTTCAAGACTTTGTCTAAGCCTCAGCATAAAGTTGAAGAAATCAAAAGAAATCTACCCTCACATCGCCTGCCCTGATATGGTCTCTTGTGTAATCACTGGAATTCCTTTCGTTTTAGCACTAATGCTATTTTCTCTTGTCTAATTTGACACAGTAATGATAGTGATATGGTTGTGTTAAATGTTGATCACCTTTTTCTAAAGTGGGAGATGATACCTATACAGTGTGACAAATGGATAAAATATTGTGGCATCAATTATATCTTTCAAGTAGAAACATTATTGATTTTATACAATCACACTTGGTATGGTCTATGTAAAAAACCAATAGACTGTTACTCTTCTTGAAGTTAGTTTGATTTTTAACCCTGTATGGTTGTCTCCAGTTTGTTTTCCTATATACATGCAGAGAATTAAAGTCTAAGGAAAGTTTTCCTAAAACAGAATATTAGCCTTTAAGGTTAGATAGACTTTAAGACCATTGTATCTAGGTTAGTCTTTATAAAGCACTAGAATCTTTGGTCAAAGTAAAAAAAAAAAAAAAAAAAAAAAAAAAAAAGTATTAGAATACTGAAATTGTTAATAGTTTCATAGTCTCCTCGCTTTTTTTTTTCTTGAGTTTTTTTTTTTTTAATTGAAGCATAGTTGGCACCCAATGTGTCTCCTCAGTTTTTTTGAACTTCTACAACTTTTGGAATTTTGCTAACATAATTTTTCCTTATTTAAAGTGTATTTGGGGACTAGAGAAGGTGAAAAAGCACAAAAAATTAGAGTATGTAAAATTTCTGAACTATGTGTTACTTGATCTGGAAGTTTGAAATTTGGACTGAAAGGCTTTATTGAACTAAAGCCTTTTATTATTTTTTTTAATAAACCTTTTAAAATAAAAAAATCATATACTTTTAACATCACTTTCAAGCCAATAAATACAAGAAACTTTTTGGAAATTAGAGGTGGAAATACACTGGAACCTCATGACCATTGACCCTCTGGATCACCAAATTACTATAACACAGATCTGGCCAAGGGGATTGAGTTATTGGAAGTGAAAAGTATTCTAGTGTCACATCAGTAAGGTGGCACTTCAGCAGAGATTCATGATGATTCAGGTGATAGCATGCCGGTGCTTCATTTGCTCTTCAAATATCTATGTGCTTAGAGTCATGGTTCCCTAAGTACATAGTTTTGGTCTTGCTTCATTTAAAATAGCTAACAATTACTTATTTTGAAAGATTTCACCTGTGAAGTGGAAATCTTTCCTTCATTGGCAGCAAAGGTATGAGGTGATCAGGAGGTTTCTTCTGGAATTTTCTCAGTCCTTGTATTCTAAAATAGCCTATGATACCAAGCAAAATGATAGTAAATTCTTTGTCTCTATTTGTTCTTTTGGTCAGGAGGTATTTATTAAGTACCTACTGTGAGCTCAGCACTAAAGGTCAGTTGATAAAATGACAGTTTAAAAATGGTATATAACCCTACAAGCCTTTTCCAGCCAGGAGTAAGAAATAAAAGGTTAGCGATACTTGGAAATTCCTGGATATTTGCTAGAGGAAAAACGAAAGCAAGAATTTGTGCACAGTGCCTTGCCCATAATAGGTACTCAATAAACAATTATTATTCCTCAGAGTCTCTTGCCATGGTTTATAGTGTTTTATGAAATTTGTCTTAATTGAAAAAAGACCAAATATTTCAAATAAGCTCATAGGCAGCTGTGGCCAGTTAAAATATGGGGTTGTACAGTTAGTTCCTAGAATGTTATTTTGCACTAGATGTCACTTAGAAAGATGGGGTTCCTGTAGATTTTTGGTGCTAAGGGATACTTTGTCATTATGATGAAGTAAGTGTTAAGTGTCAGATAAATAGCACACTGAATAGTTCTTTCTGCTGGTCTGTTTTTTCCTCTTTGTTGTTGTTGTTGTTTTTAATTGTAAAATGTTTATCAATCAAACTATTGTAGCAGCTACAAAATAATTCACCAGCATGACAAAATGGTCAAAAAATAAGTCATCAGCACTTCAAAAATGAAAGCAACTTTTGAAATTTTCTTTTAAAATTGTCAAATATATTTTATGAAGAATTTATAAAAGGGGGAAATGATTGTAATTTATTGTTCATGACTGTTTTTTTTTAAATAAAGTGAGTTTCAACAACAAAAAAAAAAAACCCTGAAATTCTATATTGCTGATTTGGTGGCTCTGTATAGTTCTGTAGTGCTTTACTTCATGAACATAAAATAGAGGGTATAAAATTTGAAACAATGTCATTTTCAGCCTTATCTATTAAGTGAAACTTTCTGTAATAGAAGCTATTACTGAGGAAAAGATGATTGGATTATAGGAATTTCAGCATTTCAAGTTCTCTAAAATTTTAATGCTTACTATCTTGCTGTATTTGTCAGAAGAACTTATATTGCCTGAAATAAATGGTTTTTTTTCCATTAATCTTTCTATCTCCTTAAGCTGAGGATGCATCCCAGACTCAGAATGAAGTACAGTAAATGTACGAAGAGGAAGTCATTTTTCAATCCATAACTTGAAACCATGGTTTCCTTTCTATAAAGTCATCTGGCCCGCTTTTTTTCTTTTATAGGTTTTATTGTGTATGTCTTCTCCAGAATAAACAGAGTACTGAGGATACAGTGCACTTAGTGGCCCAATAGACCAGCAGAGGGAAAAACTGGAGGCAGAAAACATTAACGCTACCTGTGATCCAGCGGCAAGTAGGAACTTAGGCATCAGGAATTGTGGCTGCTTCTGACTCTGCCACCTTCTCCTGGCATAACCTTTGTACACAGGCAAATTTTGCTTTCTGTTTTGAGACTAATTTTTTAATTAAATCTTAAGCTATAAATATTTGTATTTACTAGCTCGTTTGTAATCCCTTGCAGTTTACAAAGAGCCTTCACATGGCTTTTAACATATCTTTGCAGTGGGTTTTACTTAAAATAGGGGCTGGTTTCTTGATGAAGAAATTAATAGTAGCACACCAGTTAGTGAGGTGATGGTAAGGGTTTTAATGCCTAATCTCAGACTCCAGCTGGAGTTTTCTCTAATAACAAAGCTTTATCTTTCTCACTGAAAATGACCCCTGGTTGTTTTGGTCTTTAAATTTAAATGTTGCTCTCTTAGCCAACCAATCATAGATGTCCTCTAAAATGCAGTGTAATGATAGACAGTTGGTTTGTGGTTAGATAACAACTTGAGAAAACCTACCACACCTCTTGAGGGCACAGTGCTGTCTTGCGTCTTTTAAAGGCAGTACTTTCTCTTTTGTAATGATTTCTCATTGGTTAGAAGAGAATTGTAAAAAAAAAAAAAAAAAGATATCTTTGACTTCACTCTTTCGTTTCCTGTTCAGCCCTGGTATTTCAAGCTTAACTTGTTCTGAGCAGAATTAGGTAACTTGGCATTACTAAAGGCATCATGGCCTAGAGGCTGAAGCACAGGTTCACTGTAGCAGATCTCCTACCGAACACTCGCTTTTGCAAATACCTACATGATATGTGGCACTGGGCAAGTCACTTCATTCTGAGCCTTAGTTCCCTTATCTGTAAAACTGACATGATGTATTTACATTTCAGAATTTTTGTATGGGTCAGAGATAATACACATCAAGTGCCTGGCATAGTATCTGGTACATTAACTTCTCAAATCGTCGCCATTATTGTTAACTGGGGTTCTGATTTTGACAATATGTTGAATGAATGAATGGGTTCCCAATAAGCCGGTCTTCAGCTGTGGCTTTGATTCTTCTCCCCTTTGGGATAACGTGATGAAGGCATTACTTTCCTCAGGAAAATGTCTGCCTGTAATTTCAGGGGAAACTTTGGGGATGATGGGTACGTTCATGGGTTTCATACATAGAATCCACCAAACTATATACTTAAATTTATGCACTTTATTTTACATCAATTATACTTCAATAAAGCCATTTAAATTTTTAAAACGCTGATGCCTAGGATCCATTTCATATTAATAAAATGAGAATTTCAGTGAGTAGGGCATGCACGTTAATATTTTTTAAGTATTAGTAATTCTAATGTGAAAACAGGTTAAAATAGTGCAATTGAAACAATACTGCTCAGACTGTGGGATAGGCAGAATAAATCCTAGTGTTTTTTAGATTCGCTTACCTCCTCTAACAACCAACAGCACAGACCCGTTTCAGCACCCCATCCCAAACTCAAGTCCCTATCCTCACTCTCAGACTGTCTACCTCCTAGTAGAACAGCAGCTGTGTTTCTGAGAAACAGAAGAGGTGATGCATTAAATCACTATCAGGTACGTTACTCGAGGGTGGGTATTCTTAAGCAGGAATCCAACAAAGGAATCCAGGATTGTCAGTGGACCCACTAGAATTGTAAGCAAAATTTTATGTGAATAAGCATTGTTTCATAAGAACAGTTCCTAACATAGCAAATTCTTCTTTTTATGTTTGTGTAGTTTTGAGAGAGAAGAGGGGAGAGAGAGAGCCAGAGAGGGGCAGAGAGAGACAGGGGGAGAGAGAAATCCCAAGCAGGCTCCACGCTGTCAGCACAGAGCCCAACTCGGGGCTCGAACTCATGAACCATGAGATCATGACCTGAGCCGAAATCAAGAGTTGGACACTTAACTGACTTGAGCCACCCAGGGCGCCCCTTAACAAAGGGGCACATAAGGAACTATTGCATGAGAACTTTGGGTGCAGGGAAAATGGAGTGGATGTTGAAAGGAAAAGAATGGACACCGAAGAGATTGGAAAGCTAAGTCACAGATGAGCCCAGGGCAGGCTGGAGTTGACTGGTTGACAACCATTCTTGGCTAGGTCTACATGTCAGAACACTACTCTGTCTGCAGAGGCTCTGGTCCTTCTCCAGCTGGCTAACTAATGGGCCTGCTCCAGAGACCTGTCTTGGGCCGTGCCTTTTCCAGTCTAGCAGGCAGGACTTCCGGAAGCTGGTGCAATCTGGTGGACCCTCAGCCCCTCTGCTGTCATCACGTCAAAAGCAGTGGTTCTCCTAGTCTTTCCCAAAAGAACGTCAGTGCCCGTGGGCTACAATGGGCTGTGGAGAAGAAAATGTTCTTTGGAGATAAATTACATGTTCACCTGGGCCCACCTTTCAGCCTAAGCCCAGTCCTTAGAGAAGAAACTTCCTGACTTCAGGATTTCTTTTAGACACATAGGACAAAAAGAATCAACTGGATGGTATCATTGGCCTTCAGAGTAATTCATTACCGTCAGTACTAACTTGGGATAATTTCTACGAGCCCTTCCAGTTCTAAAATGTAATGATTCAATTCAACATGGAAAAGTACTTATGAAAAGGGTTGTGAGGTTTACAGAGGAAGGTCACGCACATCCCTGCCCTCCATTGAGAAAATAAAACATACAGTGTATCACTATAAACTTCCTCGAAGACACCAAGAGATAGGAAGCATCATATTTCTTCATCCTCCTCAAACAGCCAAGATTAGAGGGAACTTCTCCAGAATTATCCCTAAGACTTGGAGAAAGGCCTCTGATCCTCACGCTGTCCACTAAGATGCTTATGGACCAAATCCCCACAGCCCAGCCCTATTTAAACACCGGAGCCGGAGTCACATTCCATCCAGTCAGAAATCTTGCTCCCATGGGTCAGTCGGAGCTCAATTCTCACAGAATCAGCCACCGGTCCATCCCCTCGGTCTCAGGAGCTAGTTACTACCTTTGCTGAGGTGGGTAGGGTTGCTCATTGCTCTGTCTTTCAACACTTTGAGCCATTTCGTTGCCCTTGAGACTTGAAACGCAAAGCACTTGTCTCTCCACTGGGACAAACGAAGCCCTAGACCTCAGTAGAGAGGGCGCTATCGCCCTCTTAAAATGGCAGCAGGAAAACTGCCGTTCCAGAAAATTAGCCCTACTATGTGCCAGGCACTGTGTTAGGTACTTTTTTTTGTTTAAGCTTATTTATTTATCCTGAGAGAGACAGAGGGAGAGAGCGTGAAGTGGGGGAGGGGCACAGAGAGAGGGAGGCAGAGAATCCCAAGCAGACTCCAAGCTGTCAGCTCAGAGCCTGCCCCGGGGTCTGGAGCCCACCAACTGCGAGATTATGACCTGAGCCAAAATCAAGAGTCGGGCGTCCAACCAACGGAGCCACCCAGGCAACCCCGTTAGGTACTTTTTAAAACTATTTTATTTATGTACATTAACTAACTGGAATTTAAATAAAAACTTGAAATTACAAAAAAAAAAAAAAAAAAAAACCAAAGTGACAATATTTGGTTTAAAAAACTAGGGGCGCCTGAGTGGCTCAGTTAGTTGGGCACCCAACTCTTGATTTTGGCTCAGGTCAGGATCTCTCAGTCTGTGGGATCGAGCCCCACGTCAGGCTCTCGCTGACAGCGCGGAGCCTGCTTGGGATTGTCTCTCCCTCTGTCTCTGCCCCTTCCCCTGCTTGTGTTCTCCATGTCTCTCTCGCTCTCAAAATAAATAATCAAATAACATTTTTAAAAATAAATAAAAAATTTAAAAGTGATAATAAAACTATTTTATTCACAAGAATCCTCTCCCAGTTTACAGACGAGCTATAGGGAACTAATAACAACCCACTACATAGGGGAGATTAGCAGTAACAGCTAAAACACACCCTGCAGTTTAAAAAAATGTTTTTTGAAGTTTATTCACTTTTGAGAGAGAGAGAGAGACAGAGTGCAAGTGGGGGAGGGGGCAGAGAGAAAGAGAGACACAGAATCGGAAGCAGGCTCTAGGCTCTGAGCTGTCAGCACAGGGCCCAACGTGGGGCTTGAACTCATGAACCATGAGATCATGATCCAAGCTGAAGTCAGACACTCAACTGACCGAGCCACCCAGACGCCCCAACACCTGCATTTTATGTGCCAGGCCCTACTTCACTTGTTCTACCTGCATTGACTCATAGAATCCCCCAACCCTGCAAAGTGCCTACTGTTCTTTGACAGTTTACAGGTAAAGAAACAGAAGCCCAGAGAGGGTGGGTAACCTGACGGAGGTCTACAGCTCTCTCAGGATCTGAGCCTAGGCTCTGAGGGCCCACGACGGTGGTCACTGCTTCTTCACTGCGCTGCGGCAAGTCACAAACTAAAGAGATCATGAAGATGCCCAGAAGGACTATTTCGGGGCACGTATGTCAGGGAAAAGAGAGTGGGTGAATACAATGTGATCAGATTATGAAAGGTCCTCAAAGACAAGCAGAGGAATACAAATTTGTGATCAGAGCTAAAAAAAAACAAAACAAAACTATTGTGTCTTTTTGTTCTAGCATTTGCTCTCATGCACAGGCTCAGAGCGCCTGGGTAGCTCAGTCGGTTAAGCATCAGACTTTGGCCCAGGTCACGATCTCAGGGCTTGAGAGTTTGAGCCCCTTGTAGGGCTCTGTGCCGACAGCTCGGAGCCTGGAGCCTGCTTCGGATTCTGTGTCTCCCTCTCTCTGCTCCTCCCCCACTCATGCTCTGCCTTTCTCTGTCTCTCAAAAATAAATAAACGTTTAAAGAATTTTTTTTTAATTCATAATTGTCAGGGCGCCTGGGTGGCTCAGTTGGTTAAGCATCTGACTTGATTTCAGCTCAGGTTATGATCTCACGGTCATGGGATCAAGTCCTGTGTTGGGCTCTGCACTGGGCATGGAGCTTGCTTAAGGTTCTCTCTTTCTCTGCCCCTCCTGCACACAAGCACTCTCTCTCTCTCTCTCTCTCTCTAAAAAAAAAAAAAAAAAAAAAATTCACAATCTGCAAGCCAACCCCTTTCTGAAATCCGAAGTCAAATCACATTACTTATGTAATCCTAAAATCCTTAAACAAAGAATTTAAAGTGGTGTGGGTGGGTAGTACCAGCACATTATTGACAGAAATAAATGCATATTGTCAATGTCAACACAGGCTTCAAATAATTCCTACAAACTTCTAGGGAAATGCAAGCTGCTCACAGTGAAAAATAACCAAACACACAAGGTAACAAGGCACCACGAGGGAGAACACATAGAACTGAGAGATCATCAGACACACAACATAAAATAACCTTGATATATTCAATTAATTAAGTAAATTAAGTAAATTAATTTAAATTTAAATTAAGTAATTAAGTAAATTACAAGCCAGCTTGTATACTATCCTCGGCACATAGCAAATGCTTAACAGATGTCAATTATAGTAGCACCAGAAACTCACTATGTGACTTTACAAAGTGTAGCCGCTTCACCTCTGTGAACCTCAGTTACCTCTTCCAAAAAGTGGCCATATACAGGAGCCCCTGGGTGGCTCAGTCGCGTAAGCATACAGCTCTTGAGTTCAGCTCAGCTTAGGTCATGATCTCACGTGCAGTTGAGCCCTGCCTTGGTTCTGGGCTGACAGCATAGACCCAGCTTGGGATTCTCTCTCTCCTTCTCTCTCTGTCCCTCCCCCGCTCACTCGCTCTCTCAAACCAAATAAACATTTTTTAAGTGACCATATAATAAATTATGTTTCCAAGTTGCTTTGCAAGCCAAATGAGATAATGTATGTGAAGATATTTCATAAACTACAGGAAAAAAAAAAATAGAAATGAAGGAATTACCGCTCTTACCGGTTAACTGGCATTACAAAACACCAAGCGTCCAGGTAAACAACTATCAGAGTGGTCACCAGGGGCAACAGCAGCGCTAAGGAGGTCCAGGATGTGCAGAGAGATGCCTGGCAGCCGTGTGGACCCTGGGGCGATTGGAGGTTGGAAAAGAGAGTCCCAAGGTGAAGGCGAATCAGAAAGGCTCCTTGAAGGGTGAAGCCTGCCCTCTGGTGGATGAGCCTGGGATACTTTGCTCAAAGGCAAGGTGCCCTGTGCGTGTCCCTGGGAAACCTCTCCCCAGTCTGAGCCTCTACATCTCCTTGACTCAACCGACCTGCTTCCTGTAAACATTGGAGGGTAGAGTGGGATAATTTGGAAACAAAATTATCACTGTGGCCTGTGTCTCACGGTGCCAAGCTCACCTAATCTCAGAGCATTGTTGGGGGCAGTCTCTAAGAAGTGACCAACCGCAGGGGCACCTGGGTGGCTCAGTCAGTCAGGCGTCTGACTTCGGCTCAGGTCATGATCTCACCGTCTGTGGGTTCCGGCCCTGCGTCGGGCTCTGTGCGGACAGCTCAGAGCCTGGAGTCTGCTTCAGATTCTGTGACTCCCTCTCTCTCTGCCCCTCTCCTGCTCACACTCTTTCTGTCTCTCGGGAAATAAATAAACATTAAAAAACAATTTTTTTTTTTAAGTGACTAACCACAGATGTCATGGAAGGGACTTGGCCTAGGCTCCTGACAAGCCATCTCTTTCAGATCACTAGGGCTGGCAAGGATGGCCACTCTACCTGTGGCTGAAACCTCAGGAGGCCGAGGGGGAACCGACCACTCAGGGTCTAGGCCCTTTATGGAGAAAATATTTACTCCCAGTCTCCCTGGAAGGCACTTAAAAAATTATCAAGGCTCTGGAACTAGTGGGTGCTTAATTATTTCAGAGTAGAGCTAAATTTCAAATAGAGTAGAAAGAGGTGTTGGGGGAGCTGCTCAGAAGCCCCCCCCTCTTCAGGTGGTCTCTGGAGGGGGCTGGAGACAGCAAATTGTTCCTGGAGGCTGGGTGTGTTCCAAGAATAACACATTGCTGAGTTCTCTGAAAGCAGACCTCGAGACAGAGCTCAGGCAGAAGATGTTTATTCGGCAACAACCCCTATGAAAGAAGGGGCAGGAACCAGGCTCAGGCAGGGGAAGAAGTTGAACTGCGATGCAGGCTGGCGAGACCTCGCTCTGAGGTCCTGGCACAGAGCTCTGGCGTGAGCATCGCCAGTCGGTGTCCTGCATCGGGCTGGAATGGCCAGACGTTCACACCCCATCTCTTCCGGTCACCACACACAGGTTGCCCTGGGAAGGGTATGACCTTGTGTGAGGGGGCTCTCAGCAGGCGAAGCCCACCCTAAAGGAGGCGACAGCTTCAGGCCGACTGCACCTGCCACAGATGGGCAGCAAGCCCTCTCTTGAAAGTTACTGTCGGGGTGCCTGGGTGGCCCAGTGGGTTAAAGCTTTGACTCTTGGTTTCGGCTCAGGTCGGCATCTCACGGTTTCATGAGTTCGAGCCCTGCATCGGGCTCCGTGCTGACGGTGCAGAGCCTGCTTCAGATTCTCTCTCTCTCACCCTGTCTCTCTGCCCTCCCCCGCTCACGCTGTCTCTGTCTCTCTCAAAATAAACTTAAAATACAAAAAGAAAGAACGCTGGGGTCTACCACAGACCATCGTGGAGCCGCTTGAATCCACTTCCCCATAAACATTCGAAAGGCAGCTCCTTCGGGAGTCCGCTGGCCAGGGAGTCCCAGGAGGAGAAACTCGGAAGAGGAATTTTCGTGGGACGAACTAGATCCCCCACTGCTGCAGATGGTCTCAGGGCCACAATGGAGACTCCTGATGTCCCTCCTCTTCTGTCCATTCTAGATCCGCCCGCACTAAACCCCCCCCCCAGCTGCCACTTCTGCTGGCCTCAGTGGCTCACCTGGTGGCATGATCCAGACCCTCATCCTCAAGGAGCCTGAACCCCTGGTCGCCAGGGCCTTCTCAGGCCAGGGTTGCATTACCTGGTCATTTACAGTCACAACTGGGCCAGGGACCACCAAGAAGCACCCAGGTAGGTCACCTGGAATCGACTGTCCCAATTATGGAACAGCAGCTTTATTCCTATTTATAAACAGGGTCAAACACCTCTGCCATGACAGTGACCCCTTTTCTTTTTTTCTTTTTTTAAATTTTTTTTTCAACGTTTTTTATTTATTTTTGGGACAGAGAGAGACAGAGCATGAACGGGGGAGGGGCAGAGAGAGAGGGAGACACAGAATCGGAAACAGGCTCCAGGCTCCGAGCCATCAGCCCAGAGCCTGACGCGGGGCTCGAACTCACGGACCGCGAGATCGTGACCCGGCTGAAGTCGGACGCTTAACCGACTGCGCCACCCAGGCGCCCCGAGTGACCCCTTTTCTTAACCATTGGTTCCTAGATACAAGAAGCTCAGAACACCCAGGAGGCAGACGGAGCTTATAATTCAATGCAAATCCTTTTGGCAAAAGGATTGCAAATCCTTTTGAGAACGAGGACCTCTCACCCAGCAGAGCCCAGAGTGGCAGGGCTGGGACGTAAAAGGTCTTCACTGGGTTATTAGAATAATAGCAAATGGGATCGCTCCTGCTTTCACCCCTTGGTTCCTGTTTTCTTCCTATGGGGACACAGTGTCACGTAAAAGTCTTTGAGTTGGTCAATGCTTTGGAATAAAATTGCCCATCAGTGTCACTGATGTGCCACTTGGGGCCAAAAGGCCAGATCTTGATACCCTCACCTTCCTCAATCGCAAGTTGGGGGGCCACCCTAGGAAGGGCTTGTCCTTGAGTAAAGGGGCTCTCAGCAGCAGAGGCAGACCCTGAAGGAGGTGACAAGCAGCGACGGTTAGCTGACCGCACCGCCCACAGGTGGGGACAGTAAGCCATTCCTTGAGGGCACATTATGAGGAAAGGACCCAGATTATCCACACACACCCACTGTTTGCTTTTTCCTTAGACTTGCTCTCCTCAGGGCCCCAGACAACCAAAATAGTTATAAGAATCACATCTAGACAGCTCACCTAGAGGAGGACAGAGACCATTTCTCCCTGGGTCTCCTTGAGAGCGGGAAAACTTCCCTAGGCTCCTGCAGCAGACTTTCCCTCGAGTCTCACTGGCCAGAAGGGGAAATTGTATGGTTTTAGAAGGCCTTCTGGGACCTGAATTTTGCATCACTCGGTCCCAAGACCTACCCTCTCAAGGGACATTCTCGAGCCCCCTCCACAGTCTCTCCAGGGTTTCTTCAAAATCCATCCACGAAACAAGTATCTTGAGCACCCACTGAGTGCAAGGCCTGATTCGAGGTACTCAGGATATATCAGTGAATAAAACAAAGGTCCCTTCCCTCACTGAACTTACACTCTAAGTGGGGGAAATATTTATGAACGTAAATAAGTAAATTATTTAGTATGTTAGAATGTGCTAAGTTAAAAAAAAAATAAGTAGATGCAAAGAAAAAGAGCAGAATAAAATGTGTTGCAAATACTTCAGAAAGATGCTGGAGAATTATTAAATAAAATGGTCAGGGGAGATCTCACTGGGTTGAGAGCTGAACAAAGGCTTAAAACAAGGTGAAGGAGTCAGCAAAGCAGAGATCTAAAGAGAACACATTCCAGGTAGTGGCTCAAAGCCCTAAGGTAGACAAGGTCGTGTGGTCAAAGTATCTGGGGCAGAGTGGCTGAGAGGGAGGACAGCCAGAGATAAGGTGGGCTTATGTAAACCCTTGTGAGCCTTTGAGGACGTTGGCTTTCACTCGGGGAGGAGTCCTTTTCAGGAACTTGAGCAGAGAAGCTATAAGGTAATTAACTTCCACTTGCAAAGGACTCATCTAGCTGCTGAGTGGGATGAGGTTAGACGGGAGCCTTACAGGCCACTGCAGCGATCCAGGCAAGAGAGGACAACCGTTTGGACCGGGGTGGTAGGAGTGCAGTGGGACAGAGGTGACATAAATCCAGATGTGTTCTGAAGATAGAGCCAACGGATGTTGCTGATGGATTAAATGTGGAATGTGATGGAAAGACATGTGTCCAAGAGGGCTCCAAGGTTTTGGCCTGAGCAATCGGAAGGATGCTGAAATGGATCTGGGGTGATAAGAGATAGATCAGGAGTTTAGTTTTAGACATGTTCAATCCTGGGTTCCCAGATGTTAGCGTCAATTCAAAGTCAATGTCTAGTAATTCCTGCAAGGTCTGAGTTTTCCCTTCCCCCTTCCTCGGAGAAAGACACACACTATACACTATGGCAGTGCTACAGGGTCCTCCCTTAAGGGACCTGGCCTCCTGTTCAATCAGGACATCAGCTCTGTGAACTGGCTTGGATCTGGACATAGGACACAAGGCTGAGATGCTCCATGGTGACAATTCACCTTTGGCTTCTGGCCATAAGACTTGGAGGTGTTTCTGTTATATAAGTCAGTGGTATCAATTGAATAAGCTGCTCGTCTATTTCACTGCTAGGACACTCTGATCAAAGATCCCGGCAAGTCAAAACATGCTGGTGATCACTTTATCCTGCAGCGAAAGCATCCACCTTGAGTCTGGCAATTCAGCCCTGCCACTTGGCCTCTCCTCCTCCAGGACCCCATCACCCCTAATGAAATCAGGGGAACCCATCTCAGTGATTCCTCTCCCAATATACCCCAACGGCAGAGCACATCCACCATGAAATTTTCCAAGGATCCTGGTGTTCTCACTTATGCTTATCTCAACACGGAGGTGAAGAACTACCCTCTGAGCCCTCTGGGTGGGGGGAGGGGGTAGGGGGATGTACTCAGTGGGATTAGGGAACATATGCAATTTCACATGATAAATCTTCTGCAACATTCCTATCTTCTTAGACATGAGACACATTCACCAGAGATATGCCGACATCTCAACCTCCCTAAATACACCTCATGTTGAATACCAGTTTCAGTCAACTGAACAAGCAATATTAGAGCTACTTTCAGCTGCAAGAGATAACACGTTACATCTAGAATCTCTAGGAAGGTACTTCATATCGATAAAATCAGTCTGAGCCACTGTTATAGTCTTTCCTTCTTTCTTTTTTTAATGTTTATTTTTGAAAGACAGCATGAGCAGGGGAGGGGCAGAGAGAGAGTGGACAGAGGATCCAAAGCAGGCTCCATGCTGACAGCAAAGAGCCCGAATGCGGGGCTTGAACCCACGAACTGTGAGATCATGACCAGAGCCAAAGTCGGACGCTTAACTGACTGAGCCACCCAGGCGCCCCTAGTCTTTCCATCTTGACTCCCCACCAGATCTATTAAATTAGGTTCTCCAAGGACAGAGGTCTGGCATCTGTCTTGTTAGCAAGCTCCCCAGGTAAATTTTATGTAGCCGACTGGAATCCACCAAGGAATAGCACTAGGGAGCCACTGGTATAATCCACGTTCCTCCTTTTAATAGATCTGAATCTGACGCTCAAGAGAGAGCGACTTGCTCCAGACCAAGAGTGAGTTCATGTCAAAGTCAGGACCAGAACTTTGGTCTCCTGACTCCTTCATGAGAACTTCTGTTCTCTTGAGTCTGCTTCACAACAAACCTGGAAGCATTTGTTCAACATTCCTGAGAAATTAGTGCGGAGATGGGTTAGAATGGTAAGCAAATGAAGGCTTCTCATGTTCAATGCTGCAGGCACTCTGATGATGACCCTGGTTTTGGAGAGAATGATGTTTCCTTCCGGTTTATTTTGGACGTAGGTGACTGAAAAATCAACCCAGCAGGGTTAAGCCAAAGGGAAAGGTATTGGCTTCCCCAACTGTGAAGACCACGTAGAGGTTTGCTTCAGACATGATTAGATACAAAGGCCCCACTCATCAAGGTCCATTTTCACTGTCTCTGACTCTCAATACTGCTTCCTCTCTGCTGACGCAGTCTTCGGGCAGGCTGGACTCTCTGGGCTCTGTCTTCCCAGGTTCTTGCACAGCAAAGAGGAGAGAGATTTGTCTCAACGGCCTCGGCAAAATTCCCCTTGGCTGTAATTGAGTTACATGCCCATCTTTAAATGAAGAACTGGGGCCAGAGAAATGTGATAGGCTTTTTGACCCAAGCCTAGGTCAAGCACCCCACCCTGAGTCAAGTTTCTCCATTCTGAGAGCACAGGTGGCCAAGGTCAGGGTAGGGTGAGGGTAATTGCTGAGTGGCCAAAACCACAGAGGTTCATGGTGCTGGAAACGATGGAGAAGCCGGCAATGACTGTGAAGAAGGTGACGATTATAAACCCGTGACAATATTAAGGTGTTAGTTACGATGCTGTGATGATATTCGGGATGATGGTTGTAATACTCACTTTTTTGGGTATCTGCCCAGCTCTCAACCTCCACCTTTTCCAGGAATTACCCTCCTCACCTACAGAAGGGTAGGTTCCCACCATTGGGTGTGTTCAGTGTGACACAACACCTTCCTGGCCACAGCTCTGTGCCACCCTTAGAACTGACTAGAGGGATCCCTGCTCTTCAAAGGGGTCCCGATATCAAAATCACCTTGGGGCACCTGGGTGGCTCAGTGGGTTAAGCATCTGACTTCAGCTCAGGTCATGATCTCATAGTTCGTGGGTTGGAGTCCCCCATCAGGCTCTGTGCTGACAGCGCAGAGCCTGCTAGGGATTCTCTCTCTCTCTCTCTCTCTCTCTCTCTCTCTCTCTGCCCCTCCCCTGCATGCTCACTCTCGAAAATAAATAAACATTCTTAAAAATAAATGCAATAGTTCATCTCTAAATTTAAGTGTTGCTTTAAGATTTTTATGTTGGGGGCACCTGGGTTCAAGCCCCACATTGGATGTAGAGATTGCTTAAAATAAATAAATAAAGCTGAAAAAATAAAAAATAAATAAATAAATGCTTGAGGGGCGCCTGGGTGGCTCAGTGGGTTAAGTGTCTGACTTTGGCTCAGGTCATGATTTCACAGTTCCTGAGTTCGAGCCCTGCGTTGTGCTCTGTGCTGACAGCTCAGAGCCTAGAGCCTGCTTTGGATTCTGTGTCTCCCTCTCTCTGTCTCCGTCCCTCCCCCGCTCATGCTCTCCCTCTCTTTCTCTCTCTCTCTCTCTCATGCACAGTCTCTCTCTCTCTCTCTCTCTCTCTCTCTCTGCCCCTCACCTCCCCCCTCACCCTCTGTCTCTCTCAAAAAGAAATAAACATTAAAAATGTTTTTAAATAAATAAACATTAAAAACACTAAAATTTTTATGTTCAATTCTATTTCCTACTATGTCAACAGATCAAACTTTCACCAAATAGAAATGTTAAAAAAAAACTAACAAGAAAACAACTGCAGAGAGGCTAGCAGGGCATTACTGCCAGTAAAACGCGAGTGATATGAAACTTTTTTTTTTAAGCAATCTCTACACCCAACCTGGGTCTAGAACTCATGACCCTGAGATTAAGAGTCACATGCTCTAATGACTGAACCAGCCAGGCACCCCTGAAGCTTTTCACTATAGTAACATATTTAGTAACTTTGCTTAAATCAAGACAAGAAAAATAGATTTTACGGAATAAAGCTAGAACAGTTTGTGAATTACTCACATGTTTATTTTCTTACTCATCCAGTATTGTTGGCCCTTGACCAAAATACCCATACGTGTGCAATAATAATTAAATTCAGTCATGTTTGATATTTTCATGGCTTTCTCTGTGTTAAAAAGAAACACCAAAACATATTTTTCAACTTGTCATTATGAATGCATATTTGTCAATGTTTGCAGGAGGATGCATTTCTTGCCGCCGCGTTCCACGCGAACCCTGCCCCCGACTGCTCTCCCATGTGTGTGTTCCCTACTCGGCTAAGCGGAGACTGGATGGTTTGGGTTCCTTGCACTGGATCAAGAGGCGCCCTCGCTGAGGCCAGCGGAGGAAAGTGAGGGTGACCAGAGAAAGGCGTGGGGGCGGAGGAGGTGCCAGCAGGTGGGGAAGCGCTGCCACCCGGGGCTGCCCTCGTGCCCGCCCGTGCGTGCGTCCGGAAGACTCCGGGCTCCACCTCGAGGGAGAGCAGATCTGCCCAAGAGCCCGGGCCGCGGGTGCTGCCCTGTGGGTGCGAGTCCGCTCTGCAGGCCCGGCTCTGCCGCCTCCAAGCCGTGTGACCCTGGCCGAGTCACTTCTCCGCCTCTGCCTGCTCCCTCCCCGCACCCCCTAGGGTTTGATAAGAAGCAGGTGTCGCAAGGAGCGGAGCGCCTCGCGCACAGCGGACAGTAAATGGCGTTGGTTTCCTTATTCTAACCCTGGGCTGGAAGCGCTGTGCGAGCGGACAGCCTCTCTCTTACTCACTGTGTTCACTGGCAACGCGGAGGCGCTCCACCAACAGCGTGCCATGACACCTTCCTCTCCGCGACCCCGCTGCCCTTCCCTCCCCCGGTGGGTGCGGGGCAACGGCTCTGCCCAGAGGCCGCACCCCTCGGAGGCAGGGCGGGAGCCAGGCTATTGTTGTGGCTGAGATTCTTTCCTAAACGGAAGGTCCCGAATTACAGGATAGCTGCTCTGATCTCCGTGGGGGCGCACATGGCGCAGGGGGCCCCTCCTGTGGTGCTGGGGCCTCGCCGGCGCTGTGGGCCCCTCCTGCTGGCAGCTCCTGACCCCTCCCGGAGCCCTCTCCGCCGAGCCGCCTTTTCTCAGGACCCCCCACCACCTCACGCATCTCCTCCCTTCTCGGCACCCCCATCTTGTCTCTCAGCCCTCCTGAGCCTCTCCCTCCCTCTGTCCCTCTCTCCCTCTCCTCCCCTCCCCTCTCCACACCCCCTGCAGTCCCCTCCCTGACACCCTGGCTCCTGCTGTTTTGGGGCCTGTAGCTTTCACCATCCCTCCCCCAACACCCCCCTCCTCCAGACCCCACCAGACATCCCACCCCTGCCAGAAATCCCTTCCAGGCCCAGATACCCCCTCTTTGAAAAACGTACCCCCCTCTTCTCTGGCAGAACACACGTCCTCCCCTCTCCCCTGCTTTGTTCATCTCCGTCACAGAAAGAAGCACTGCTCTGGCTGAAGTTGTGATCAGTCTGTCATGCCCCTGCCCCCCAATCCACCCCTAAGCAGGCTGAGCTCCCTGAGGGCAGAAACCGGTCTGACCCTGCTGCTGACCCCACAGCGCAGAGCAGAGTTCAGAATGATTTGTTGACAGCAGCTGAGACTGTGGGGTTAGAAACCATTTAGGCTGGAGGTGTCATTGCAGGGCAGGGGCTAAGAGGCAGATCCATCTAACATTCATGAGCACCTTGAGGCACCAGGGGCTTTCTCAGCTGCCACTTCTTTGTGCCACTCAAGACCTGGGTCTTCTCATTCCGATTTTACACAGAAGGAAACTCAGAGAGGTTGAGTTCTTGCTCCAGGCCACACAGCCAGTGAGCGGTTACACCAGGGTTAGAATCAAAGGCAGGGCTGAGGTGTGTGTGGCTGT
Source organism: Panthera onca (assembly GCF_046562875.1). Classification (NCBI taxonomy): domain Eukaryota; kingdom Metazoa; phylum Chordata; class Mammalia; order Carnivora; family Felidae; genus Panthera; species Panthera onca. Next base: position 201,949,667 of record NC_138346.1, on the reverse strand, counting down.
GGTGGGGGGCCTGTAGCTGGCTGCTAAGGGAGGTGACAGTGTGGGTCGGGGGTCTGAGGCTGGATCTGTAGGCCTCCCAGAGCCTTCTCATTATTCCCGACACTGACCAGAGCTGCTCCCCCAGCCTCCCCCCCCCCTTCTCCAGAAGGAGCCAGTTCTGACTCAGCCCATTTCCAACTGATCATCAAGGTGATCCGGGAATGAGCTTGGAAATAGGAAGGAAATATCTCTCAGATTTGGCCTCCCACAGGCCCAGGGTCCTGCCTCTAGCACCGGAAGGAGCCACTTTAAGGATGTCCCTAGGGATCCATTATCAGAAAGACAGATGATCCGTTCATGGCAAGTGTGACCCAGAGACGGGGCGGGGGCAGGCAGCTGGAGCTCCACCTCATGATCTCCCCACTCCTCACTCTCTCGCTGACTTGCAGGGCTCTCTTACCCAGAAGGCCAATCCAGTTTGACCTCCCCTCCATGAGCCTGCTCCGCCAGCACAGTAGAGGGTCTGTTTCCACTGGCATCCTGGGACACGGTATTGTCACCCCTCAGACTGTGCGCTGGTGAGAGCAAGGCTACTTGACCATCCCCCACCTCGGACTCCAGAGCTGTGTCTCCCCCCTCTGACTGGGCGCTCCGAGGGCTGGGGCTGCCTCCCCCATCTGATGGAGTGCTCCTACAAGCAGAGTCCCTTCTAGTCACCCTCATCAGACCAGGGGCTGCCCCAGGGCAGCCCCTGCGTTCCACTCTGAATCCCTCATTCTGCAGTCCAGCATCTGTCCTAGAAAAGAGCTGAGAAGCCCACTCCCCACCCCACCCCACCCCACCTGCCCTTCCCAACCCGGATGCTCCTTTAAGACCAAAGGGATGGGGGTTGTCAGACACAACAGCCCCATCCTCCCCCTCCTTCACGGGCCAGGTTTCCTGCCATTGACAGCATCCCAGCTGGGCCCTGCCCAGCCTCCACGCTTAACCCCTTCGCGACCAGATCTCAGCGCTATGGGCCAAGACTCCAACCTGCATCTATAAAATTAGGAGAATGAAAGTACCCATTTCACTGGGTTGTTTGGAGAATTAAACGTATTAGTCATGGCGTGAAGCACACACAGAACAGTGTCCAGCATATATTAATCTCCCAGTAAAAGTTCTTTGCCTTGTGTGAGCTTGGATCTGTCATTTCACATCTCTGAGTCTCGTATTATTCTCAACTGTCAAATGGGGAAACTAAAACCTACTACTCCCCAAAGATTGTCCGAGGGATGAACTGTGATCATGTAGATGAAAGCACTTCTCAAAGAGCCGTAATAATACAATATGGAACTATCATGGACCAAAAAAAAAAAAACCCAAAAAACAAAAAACTTCCTTTAACTAGGTGATAAAAATCTCTTACCAGCAAATGGGCCTCTGATTTTTTCAGTCTCATTACCTTACTTTACAGACAGAGGGTACAGTGGAGAGTGGTTTTGGAGTTGGGTTTTGGCAAGATCCTGTTTCTTCATCCATCAAGTGGGATGGTCACCTCTGCTGGGGGGTGGGGGGGCACCCCCTAGGGTTTTTAGGATAGACAAAGGAGATCCAAGAGCACAGGTGTGAATGTGCTTTGCAGACATTGAAAGTTCTACAAGAGAGGGAAAGGGATTTGTGGAAAGTGGTCAGTTGAAGGGGGGCAGGGGCCCCTTGGCAGGGACATTGACTTTTTTGCTCTGGGTGCTGCAGTTTACTGGGGAGAAGGAAAGAGGTCTCCTGGCACCAAGCACTGCGGAGACAGGGCTCCCCCTTGAGACATGAGATGTCAGCTCTAGAAGTCCCTGGTGGGGCAAGGGAGAAAGGAGACCAAAGGACCCAGGCTTGGCCCCAGAATCCTTCTTTCACCACCTCTTCCCAGCCAATCTCATTGGCCATAAGAGGACCATGGGCAGAGGCACCTCCAATGGGCTCCAAGGTGGCTGTCTTCCCAAGACTTGCTGGGACAGGCTCACCCCGCACATCTGCGGCACCCATGCCCCCACCCTTAGGCTGCAGATTCCTGGCCTCACCCCTAGGGAGAGCAGGCCTGACACCATCCACACACCCCAATCAGGACAGGCCTAAACCTGCTACAGAGGAAACAGCACAGTCAGTTAGGACCCTGCTCTGCCTTCCCATTTAACCAAGAGGTTCTGCAAATGCCTAACAGAAGGGACTGGCCCCACATGAATAGAATGTCCCTACCCCAGGCCTCTGGAGGAAGCTAGGGAATCAGGAGACCTTATCTAGGGTCCTGGCAGTGTCCCAAGCTCACTGTGCCTCCATACAAATCACTTAACCTGTCAGGGCCTGTGTGGCCAGCTGTAAAATAAAGGAGCTGGACCTGGTCCAAGGGTCCTCTCCAGCACTGAGACTGTGACCAGGAAGGAGTTAACTGGAGACCAGGCTCCTGGTCAGGAAGGCAAGGGTTAATCTGGAGGGGGTGGGGGGGTGGAGGCTCTCTCGCCTTTTCCTGTGGAGAGTGAGGTTTGGCTGCTACCAAAGTTACTTCCAGTCCTTGCTGTCCCTCCTGGCCTCCTGTGGTCCTTCCCAGGGACCCCTGCATTCAGCCTCCATACTCAGAGGTGAGTGCATCCTGAGCCCAGGCTGGGGTGGGCAGGCACTCAGGGACCCTAGAGCTGGGAGGCTGACACGAAGCCAGCGAACAAACCCCCCAGCCCATGCCCAGAGCTGAAGCCACGAGCAAAGTTCAGACCACTAACCACAGGACTGGGAGAAGGTGGGCAAACGGACGGAGGGCACCCTAATGTCTGCCAGGCTTCTAGGGTGGAACATCTGTGGTCGAGCATCAGGGCCAACCCAGGAGGCAGGGAAGAGACAGCGGATGGCAGATTATTTTGGTCCCTGTGTTTAAGGACTTTTTATAGCCTTGCTCCTCTGGGCTGGGAAGAGGAGAAGGGGATGGGAGGATAACCATGAGGTCAGACAAGCACAGTGCCCTCCTGGGACCTTGGAATCTGACCCATTGCCTGGTGTTATTTCTTGAGAGCTGGGAGGGAGGACACTTCCAGGCTCTCCTTGCTGCTTGAGTTCCCAGCCACCAACTACCTATGGACGACTTACTAAACACTAGATAGGTGTGTGTGTGTGTGTGTGTGTGTGTGTGTGTGTGTGTGTGAGAGAGAGAGAGAGAGACAGAGAGACAGAGAGACAGAGAGAGACAGAGACAGAGCCAGTAAAGCTGAACTGGCTATGCTGGGCTGGGGGGTTTGGCAGGGTCTCTGTGCCAAGGCCTCTGGGGGTGGGGACCCTCCCTCTATCCCTGGCAAGTTCTGTTCTTTTGTTGCCTCTAGACTGGAGGTCAGGTCCCCTCAGCCCCCAGAACTTATGTCTCCCTTTCAACTGAATGGAGGATTCAGGGAGCAGGGGTGGCGTGGGGTTTGCTGAGCCACGTGGGTGGCCCCCTCTGTTACTGCCAGCGGAACTGTCAGCTCTTGATTTACAACCGCTCCAGGTCCTCTTCCCCAGTGGCCGAGGGGAGGTGGCGGACAAGGGTCACAGGGTCTCAGGATGAGAAGAGGGCAGGGACCCCGAGGGCAGATTTCCGGGAATGCTGGCCGGTTGTGGGGAAGAATTTGCGGAGGGAACTTTTGAGTGAGGCAAAGGGCCCACATCTCTTGGAAACTGCTTGGTTTTATGGCAGCAGGAATAGAAGCAAAACACAAGAGGGAAGTTCTGATAGGCAAGGAGAGGCGCCAGCTGGACTAGTTCTGCAGTGCGAGGTTAGAGACCCGTCTCCTAACTCTCAGTAAGACCTGATTAAGCCCCTTGCTCTCTATCAGTTTCCTTCTCCGTGAAATGGAAACGCAGAGGTGATGTTTACAGTTGGGCATTGGGGAATTTCCTTGGCAGAGGTACAGAGGTGGCAGGTAGCTGGCTGATCTGACCTCGTGACCAGCTCTCTGTCCTTCCCCATGGCCCTGCTGGGACTGGGCAGGGCAATTGACTGCAATTACTGGAGGTTCCTACCCTGTAGTTATATCCCTGACCCCCAGTGCTTCAGGGAGGGAAGGGTGGGCCCCGCCAGAGCCAGCCTGCGGCTGGGGAGCCTTCTTGTCTAGGATTCAAAGTTGCTGGGTTGGGAAGAGGTATTTTTTCCGGTTGAGGCCACTTGCGGGAACTGAGCTGGGACCAGCCCCACTTCCTTTTCCAAGTGTCCTGCTTGCTGATGCTTGCTTGGCATGGCTCCGTGGCCAGATTAGGGCACCCTCAAAGGGGCATTAAAAAAAATTTTTTTTAATGTTTTTATTTATTATTTTTGAGACAGAGAGACAGAGCATGAGCAGGGGAGGGGCAGAGAGAGAGGGAGACACAGAATCCAAAGCAGGCTCCAGGCTCTGAGCTGTTAGCACAGAGCCTGACGCGGGCCCGAACTCACGGACTGTGAGATCACGACCCGAGCCGAAGTCGGACGCTTAACCGACTGAGCCACCCAGGTGCCCCAAAGGGGCATTTTTTTCTGGGCAGCCAGGGAGCCCCTGCTCAACCTCTTTGAGGGATAGGAGAGCAGGGGAAGAGGTGGCCTGAGCTTCTGCCCCCTGGACACGGCACTGGTTGATTTGGATGGGGGAGGGGTGGCTGGCTGATCCTATTCCCAGGAATGCCTACAGGAGAGGTGCAGGGCCATCTACTCTTTCCCACTGACCATTCCTCCTTCCCTGTAGGTACCAGGGAGTCCCGACCAATTGCTCTTGGCTCCTCAACTGGCTTCCTCCCTCCAGTGGCTTATGGGGTACTATCCTGCCCAGCTCTGCTAAGATGATCCTGGCCTCTCCCTCCACCCCGTCCAGGGGACGGACCCCCAGCGCCGTGGAGAGGTTGGAGGCCGACAAAGCCAAGTATGTCAAGACACACCAAGTGATAGCACGACGTCAGGAGCCAGCCCTGCGTGGGGGTCCCGGACCGCTCTCCCCGCACCCCTACAATGAGTTGGGACCCCCTGGATCGCCCAGGACGCCCAGGCCCGCCCGCCGGAGCAGCGGCAGGCGGCTGCCAAGGCCTGACTCCCTCATCTTCTACCGCCAGAAGCGGGACTGCAAGGCTTCGGTGAACAAAGAGAACGCCAAGGGCCAGGGGCTGGTGCGGCGCCTCTTCCTGGGGGCCCCCCGCGACGCCACCTCGAGCAGTCCCGGCCCAACCGAGCGACCAGCGGCTCCTGGGGTTTGGGCCGCTCCCCAAGATGCCCCGGAAGCGTCAGGAAAGCGGGCGCTGTGCCCCACATGCTCACTGCCCTTGTCGGAGAAGGAGCGCTTCTTCAACTACTGCGGCCTGGAGCGCGCGCTGGTGGAGGTGCTGGGCGCTGAGCGCTTCTCTCCGCAGAGCTGGGGCGCCGACGCCAGCCCCCAGCCCGGGGCGCCGCCGCCGCCCGGCTCCGGGGACACCAGCGACTGGACGTCCAGCGACACGGATCGCCCGGACGGTGCTGGCGGCGGCGGGGGCGGCGGCGGCGGCGGCTCGGAGGCCGCGGGCTCGGCGCGGGACGGGCGCCCCCCGGTGTCCGTGGTGGAGCGCAACGCGCGCGTCATCCAGTGGCTGTACGGCTGCCAGCGCGCCCGCGACCCGCCGCGCGAGTCCGAGGTGTGATTGCGGCCGCTCGGGAGCGGGCTTCCGGGAAGTCCGGGGTCCGGGCAGGGTTAAGGGATGGGCGCGGGGCTGGACCCGGGCACCGGAAGGGACGCCCTGCCTCTGACGCGCCGGGTGCCGTGGGGCGAGACCTTCCCTCTGGATCTGGGCTTCCCCTTGTGAACCTTGGGAGGCTGGGACAAAATGATTCCCAAAGGCCCTTCCCAGCGCAGACGGCGGAGGGGGAGGGGGCAGCGATGTGGCCCCTGTGGAGGCCGGGTCTGGGGAGAGAGGTCTGGGGTGGGAGATCAGAGAATCTGCTGAATAAAGCCACAATGTTATTTAAAGGAGTCGTGATGTTGGATTAGAGAGTCCATATTGAGGAAAGAGGCGGGGCGGATTGCGTGGTTAGGTGCGTCGGTTTGGAGTGTGGGTTCCAGGCTCACTGCGTGACCCTAGGCAAACACTTAACCTCTCCGAATCACAGTTGCACCCCTCGGTGATCAAAGTAGTTTTGAAAGGGTCCTAAAGCTCATGGCCAAGTGACTGGCGTATAGGAAATGTTCAGTAAACGACAGCCGCTAAGACCGCTACTGAATTGGTAGTAACTCTATTATGATCATCTTCCCCACTGATCCTGACCTGAGGTCGGTCCAAACTAAAGCTGGGAGCCTGGAATAGCGCGTTTGGGGAGTTCTGGCGAGGGGTCTGCCCCAAAAACCTGGGATCCCCCGGCCCGGAAAGGCCGCCCGCATTCCTGGAGATTTGCTGCCCCCTTTTGGTTACTAGCTGTGAATGGGCTGAGATGTGAAGAATCCAGAATTGAGAACAGTAAAGGAAGGGACTCTTCAAATGAGGATTTTGCCAACCAGGAGCCTCACATCCTGCCACTGTCTTCCTTTTCGTCAGAGACACACAGGGTCCCCTGTTTGCCTCACACACGTCCACACGTCCAAGTCTTTGTTTACGGTCATCCTCCCTTTGCCTGAGTTACCTTCCCCTTTTTTTCCACTCATCCTTCTAAGATTACATATATTCATTCTCCCTCAGAAATTCCTGAATTTCCCAATCGGCCTCATCTCCTCCGAGCTCCCAAGTACAGCCTTATTTTTATGCCTCAACTTGTCACTTTGTGTGGGACCCGCTGGTAGTTTGAGTTCTTTCCTTTGTCTCTGACCTTCCTTCCCCGAGTACAGGGACTGTGCGCATAACAGGGCCACAGGCAACGTTTGTCGAATGAAAAGAGGCCGAACAGGGCGACGGGCCCTGTCCTCTGGGGCTCCTCAGCTTCCTGGAAAGTTGTAGTCTAAATCGGACACAACCTTTCCTGACACCAGGACTGTCTGGTCATTTTCTCCCTGTACGTTTGTGGGGGGAGAGGGCGAGGACGCTTCGAGGTGGACCCCGCCTTGAGGTTGCCCACCCAGAAGCAGTCATCCCTGAGGTCCGGACAAAAGCACGCGGTCACACGGGGTGTCGGGTCAGGGTCAGGGCTTTTATGGGCGGGGGGGGGGGGGGGGGGGGGGGCGAGGGGAAGAGCGGGCGGCTTGTTGCACCGGCCGGCTAGTCACCCTTGGGCGCAGCCTTCACCCTCATCTCGGCCAGTTTGTGGGTGAGGAAGCCCCACTTGAAGCCGGCCACGGTGTCGGCCTCCCCAGGCTCCGGGCGCTCGGCGGCCTCCTCCGCGGCCTCGTCCCCGGCTTCGGGGTCCGGCTCCCGGGTGGGTTCGGCGCCGCGCAGTATTGACGCCGCGGCCGCCTGCTGCTGCTGCCACCTGCTGGCGAACGTATCCCAGAATCCGGGCCCTCGCGGCTCCGCCTCCGCCGCCGCGGCCACCGCCTGCGAGGGGGACTTCGCCGCCAGCGGGCTGCGGGAGAGGGACGGGTCACGAGCCGGCCGAGAGGCGGGAGGAGAGGACGAAGAGGGGAGACGGGGTGCAGACGCTAAGAGTGGGGCCGGGGAAGCCAGGGTGAGGTCAGATGACGGGGGGGGGGGGGGGGGGGGGCGTGCCGGGAGACTGGACGCAGGTCAGGACCTGGAGGCCAGGGGAGGGTTCAGAGGCACTGGGAAAGGAGGCCGGAGTGGGACAGGGTCAGGGGATTAGGGGAGGGGTCTGAGAAGAGGGGGCCGAGACCAAGATCCCTGGGGAGAGAGTAGGGGTCGGGGGTTTAGGGAAGGAACTCGGGGAGAGGGGCAAGGCCAGAGAAGGGAAGCCTGAGGCGCCGGGTCGGAAAGCTGCGGGAGGGGACCGGAGAGAGTGGCGGGGCCCAGCGGTGCTAGCGGGAGGAGTGAGACCCCCGCGCAGGTTCCCATCCGGGGGAAGGGGCGAGGTCAGACTCTTCGAGAAAGGGTCTTCGAAGCCGGGGTTGCAGCGCTGGGGAAAGAGGCAGGGCGGGGGCGGGGGCAGGGGCAATGTTCTGGGGTGGAGGGAAAGGGGGACTAGGAAAATGAGGGAACCCTGGAGAGAAGGACAGGTGAAGAGACCCAGAGGAATGAGAAACGCCTAGATCAGAGGCTTAGCGGGGAGGAGGACTGGGGAGGTGGCATGGAGGGGAAGGGCAGTCAAGGAACGGTGATGAGGCTTGAGGTGGGAGCCTCAGGTCTAAGGAAGGGTCCTTGGAGCTCTGGGAGGGACAAGAGATGAGCGCCAGGGGACAGAAAGGAAACCCCGGAGCTAGAGAGATGGGTGGGTCAGGGGGACTGGAGGGGAGAAAGGAATAAGGGAATGTCAGAGGAAGGAGGCAGGACTGGGCTGAAGGAAAGGGCAGGGAGGCAGTGTGTGCCAAAATAGAGCTAGGAGAAAGGAGCTGGCCCGGGTACCATCCCCTAATCCCCAGCAAGACAGCGGTCCCTAGACTAGCCTGCCTCAGGTCTTCAGGAGCCTGGCTGCAAATATAGACCTCAGGCCTCATCCTGCACCTGCTGAATCAGAATCTTTGAAGGAGGGTCTGGCAGAAATTGCCTAGGAGGATGAGGGTATTGGGAACCACTGATCTGGACCACCCTCAGTTCCAAGCGCCTAAAGTTTCTGTCTTCTGTTCCCTGATTGTACGGAGATGACCCCCCCCCATGTGGATGGGGAAAAAGAGCCTAAAATACCTCCTAGCACCTCAATCCCAACAGCCCTTAAAGTCCTCCTGAGATCTAACCTAATCTCCAGATATGATGATTTGGCCTCTTTCCTGCTGAGAGAAACTGAAACAGCCCGTGGCTGCCTCTCCCCCTCCCGCCTTGGTCAGAAAGACAAATAGACCAGAAGGAAAGGACGTGGGAGAAGGGAGACCCCAGGCCCCTCCCAGCCCCCACCAACACACACGTACTGGTCGGCACAGGGCTCCGGTGGCAGCAGCTTGTCCTCATCTTCTTTGTTAAACAGAGACGACATTGTCAGCCAACCTTTCACCCCGACCCCCTGAACCTAGGAAGAAGGGGCTGGGAGTCAGGGAAGGGTCATAGCACCACCTCCCAGGATTCCACAGCAGCCTCCTCCAGACTCCCCAGGGCTGGGGTAAAGAAGGAAGAACTCACCCGGCGGGCCAACTGGGACATGGGATGGAAAGCCTCTTCGGTAGGTTCTGCCGGCTCAGAGTCCACTAACGCTGGGTTCCCTCTCTGGGACACAAGACCCCTCCCAGCATGAGAGAGGTCCCAGAGGAATGGGACTTCCCTCCCCCACTGCTAGCCTGGTACGCACACCCCGGCACCCCAACCCCCCACAACTAAACACCCATCTGGTCCCCTCACACCCTCCATAAGTACATACAAGTGTACCTCTACCCAAAGTCACCAGTCACATACCTTACCTGTATAGGAAACCCCTGCAGACACCCTCGAGCCCACATACCTGCCCACCCATGGACGTATCCACACACACCCAAAAATGTGTGGACAACGGCATGCGTGCTGATGTAGACACACACCTGTACATGAGCATGCCTCCACAGGGCTATGCCTCTTCGCCTGTACATAGCTGTACGTGCTGTGAGGCACCTATACAAGGACACGTACACTGTTATACCATTCACACCTGTGAACTTACAGAAATGCAGGCAGTGGCACAGAGGCCCATCTACAGCACACTAAACCTCTCCACCCATCCACAGACACAAAGGTGGAGATGCGCACACACACACACACACACACACACACACACACACCCTATAGAACTAGTTCCTGCCCCTGCCACATCTGTTTGCACGAACTGCTACTTATTACAGCCTCTAGATGTAAGACCGTTCCCAGTTTCAGAGCCTTTTTGATTTTTTTTTAAATGTCAGAATAAACATGCTCCAAGTCTGGCTCTGATCTGATGCTGCAACAGTGACCCTCTAAGGGCAAGCACGACTTCTAGGACCATAGGCCTCACTTCCTCTCCAGGCAAGCCATCCCAATTCTGCTTAGCTCTGCCCATTAGGAAGTTGTGTCAAGCTGCATGTGCCCCATGTGGCTACTGCCCCCTGGTCTCTTCCATGTGGCAGCCCTTGGCTGCCATCTTTGGAGATGGAGTCCATCGTGGGGGACAATGACCATTTTTCCCGTGGCCCCCCAATCTTCTTCCTCAGCTTCCTGAAATATCCTGGCTTTCGGCACCAGGCCATTTGTCATCCTTGAAGGTGCCAATTGTTTCTGCACAAATGTGCCTCTCCTCACAGAGCCTGTCCCTTGCTCTTCATTGTATCTCACTCCTGCTCTCTCCGCCCATGACCCACCCAGCAAACATGGATGGTACCCACCTCCTCTGCCAGGTCTTCCTCAGATTCCCCACTGAGGGTCTGTAACACTTTGGACTTGTAGGTTTTCCAGAAGGTCTGGTTCATGGCTGCAGGGAAAACAGGCCTGGCACCCAAGCTCAGGAAGGCAGTGACTCAGTGGGCACCCAGCGGGTCTGGCTCCAGGAACTTGGTGAGGCCAAGAGCCTGTCCCAGGGATCAGGTGACTTCATTAAAGATGCACCAGCCTCCCCAGCTGGCACACTGTCAGGCAGGTGAACTGATCCAGAGGAGTCTGGGGTGGAGACAGGACAGAGCTGACTTCTGTGGCCTCAGCCCCTCATCTTGACCCATATTGGCCAAGAATAATGGAGACATCTCTCTGCACGGAGGCCCGCTTCCTGGCCCTACGGGTACTTGAATTTGATCTCTTGGAATGGCTCCAAAAAAAATCTGCTTGCATTCACAAAGTCCATTTATAAAGTCCTTGGGCCCAAGACCCACACTGGTGCCCCTGTGACTGTAGCCATACCAGTTGTGCCTTCAGCAGGGCCTGCCCTATGTCCCCACTCAACTGTGAACTGGAGTGGGGAGGTCTCAAAGCCCCTGGTTGACACCCTGGGCTTACATTTCTCTGCTTTGTCTGGGCTGGAAACCGATTCCTCTCCCCGGGGATGCACGTGCATGTCTCCCTGTTTCCTGGCAACAGGTTCCAAAGAGCTGGAGCCCCTGAATTATTGCTGAGCTCCTCTGGTCAGCCAGGAAGGCACCAGGCTCCAATGAACGGAGGAAGGCTCTCTGGCCTTCTCCCCACTCTGAGCACAAAATACCTAGGCTGTATCTCTGCCTTTGCCGCCAGCCCACACCAGGGAGTCCAGGGCTCAGAGAAAGGGGGCAAAGATAAGAGGTGCTTCTGCCAGCCCTTCCACTTCTTGTGAGAGTTGCTGACCCCGTGCAGTCTGAGGAGATGCCTGAGCAGAACACTCCTTGCTCACGGATTTGACTGGGGGTGCACGAAGGACGGAGACCCAAGGGAATAACTGGGGAACGGTGAGAAGTGGTGAGCGCTTTGTCAGGAACTGGAGGTATCTCAGGAGTCCCTGTGGGGGCCAGATCCCAAACTTACTCACTCGCACTCATTAATTCATTTATTCACATCACAGACATTTTTCAGTGCCTCCCAGAGATGCTCAAGGCATATTCCCTCCCCCCGCTGACCGTGGAGTCTACGATCTGGGAACAAGCATGAGGTGATAGTGCCAAGGGATGGAGTAGAGACAAGTCCGGCCAGAAGGGACCGGAGGTCAGGGGGCGGAATCCCCCGGGGGCCCGCACCACCCAGCCGCTCCCGGGCCAAAGCCTCGCCCTGAGCGGAAGCCGCAGTTTTGGGCCCCGCCCGGCGCTCCGTCTCTGACGTCGACCGCCGCCTGGGGGCGCTCAAGGAGCAGCCTGCGCGAGTGACGTCATCTGAGGCAGTCTGGAAGAACCTGCTCCTCCCCCGGGCGTCCTTGACGTCATCCAGCAATCCGGAAGCGCCCGCACGTGTGCCCCTGACCCGGATCCCGGTTCTGGGCCCCCTGGCCCCGCAGTCACTGGCCATGGGTCGCTCCCGTCGGACGGGTGCTCACCGAGCCCACTCCCTGGCCCGCCAGATGAAGGCGAAGCGGCGGCAGCCGGACCTGGACGAAATTCACCGCGAGCTGCGGCCCCAGGTTCCCGCACGGTCTCGTCCAGACCTGGGCTCCGAGCCCGACCCCGACCTGCCAGGGGGCGGCCTGCATCGCTGTCTGGCCTGCGCGTGAGTCCCGGCCGGGCCTGGCCTGGGGAGGAGAAGGGTACGCGGGACGGGACGGGGGCGTGAGGTCCGGGTCCCAGGACGCGCGGGGTCTGCTGACCTCCCATCACTTCAGGCTCAGAGCCCCGCGTCAGGGAGATAGGCATACCTGAGATGCATCACCTCACTCTCCTCCTTACCCACCTCCCATCCCTACAGGAGGTACTTCGTCGATTCCACCACCCTGAAGACCCACTTCCGATCCAAAGACCACAAGAAGAGGTATGAAGGAGTAAGGAGAGGACTGGTGGACGGGTGCTGGGCAGACAGGGCTTGCATCTGGTCAGCTCCCAACTCTCTCTCTTCTTTCAACCAGGCTAAGGCAGCTGAGCGTGGAGCCCTACAGTCAGGAGGAGGCCGAAAGGGCAGCGGGTATGGGCTCTTATGTGCCCCCCCAGCGGCTGGCTGTGCCCACAGAAGTATCCACTGAGGCCCCCGAGATGGACACATCTCCCTGACATGGCCTGAGGATGTAGGGCAGGGGAACTGCCCATGGACAGTGGTGCAAGGGCTAGGCTGGCAAAGACTGTGCCAACCTATTTTGGCCCTGGGTTTGGGGAGTGGATGGCCTCTTCTGGGTGCCCTCACTCCCAATAAAGGAACTGGATGAAGAGGACTTGTCTCTGACTCTCTAACCTCCAGGCCACTCCTCCAAACTCCCGCCCTGTAGGGGTTTCTCTGTTACTCTTGTTTACAGGGCCGAGGGTGTCCATTCCCCACTTGGTCCGGCTTTGGAACCTACAGCCTTGCTTTCCCTCAGGGGTCCTGGCATCTGAGCTGGAGCCCCAAGATGGAGCCCAGGTCAGTGAAGGGGAGAGGGAAGATCAGGGACTGACCCTCAGAAAAGAAGTGGGCTCCCGAGATTGCAGCCCCCACTGAGTCACCTCCCCCAGGACCCGGGCGTGAGGCTGCCTACTTTATCATCAGGCCTGTGGCGGCCGCCGCTGCCCCACCATCTTCCAGACAGCATAGCAGGAGCCACCCAGTCCAAGGACAGCCAGCAGTGTAGCCACTACCCCGGCCAGTGGACTCCGGGGCTCTGCTTTGAGCTCCCCAGCTATCTGCATCTGGAGGTACACAGAGGGTCCATCTGAGGGGTCAGTTGAGACTTCTGGGAAGGTGGGGGGTGGGAAGGAGCTGAGAGGGTACAGCTGGGTGAAGGAGATATGGATGCCATTGCTGCCCCAGGGAGATTCCACCCCAATCCCTCTCGCTTCACTGCCCATCTGGGCCCTGGCCGCTCAGGCGGCAGGAAACGTGACAGCCTGGATGCTGGGGGTGTTAGCCCAGCTATGGTAGGGGAAAGAGGGGGTCCGTGGCTGAAGCCGTAGGTTAGAGGTACTTACCTGTAGCACCCGGAAGTAGCCAGGGGTCAGGCGTCGAAATCTCATGGTGGGTGCCACTAGTCTTCCTTGGCGGCCTGTGGGGTGGAAGCAGGAATGAGGATTAGTGGTGTTCATAATACCAAGGAGTGGAAATCAGGGCATAGAGGTGTCTGACCTCTCATATCCATGGGAGCCATACCTCAGAGGATGCTCACCAGCGTCTGCCCTCCCAGGTCTGGCAGGGGGCGGGGCAGCTGAACCTTTAAATCTGGTCCCTTCCCCCCCCTGCCCATCCTGCCAGCTTCAGGAGCAGCTGTCAAGAGAGATCAGCATCAGGCCTGAGCAGCACCTCCCCCACTCACCAGGGAAGCCAGGCTGGGTAGGGCAGGAAAGGCCTTGCCTGGCAGCGCTCAGGAGTCTTAGACCTGGACCAGGTACTGGGAGGGTCTCCCCAGCCCGGGTCCTGGCTCTATCCCTACTCCTCAGATGGTCGGATATCACCAGTCAGCCCTCAGCAAAGGAGGGGCAGGGTGCCTTATTAGCCCTCCCCGGTCCCCCTGAACATTGGTGAGCCTTTTCACTTGGTTTCTGTTACATCAACGCCCATTACCTTGGGAGGGGGAGGGCACATATCACTTCTTTCTGCAAGATGAAGTTTCCGCAGAGACTTTCCTATTCTTGGCTTGGGGACAATAGTAAAAGGAGATTAGCATATACTGATTAAGAGAGCTGTCCGTGGCATGCTAAAAAACAGCTGACTGTGCCAGGCAGTATTATAAGCACTTAACATGTATGAATTCATTTGGTATTGGTTATCTTATAATATGAACAACAACAACAACATGTCTTCAGAATAGTATACAGAGTACCTGCATATGCAGAAAATGGAAACTTTACAGTGGTCCCCACTTGGGCCTAGAATAGAGGTATAATGACCTACTGCTAACCTTTGAATATTTTACAACAAAGATGCAGAAGGAACTTTTATAAACTCAGAAAACTACCTTTAACATAGAAGCTACCATTTACTCTGCCCTTAACTGCCTAGCCCTGCCAGGTGCTAGGGGCAGAAAATAAAGGCAAGGTTATGTGGGGCGCCTGGCTGCCTTGGTCGGAAGAGCATGCGACTCTTGATCTTGGGGTTGTGAGCTCAAGTCCCACGTCGGGTGTAGAGATGACCTCTTAAATAAATAAACATTTTTTAAAAATAAAGGCAATGTTGTGGACGTCAGGCCCCCAATCCTTTTAGGGGTGCATGTGAGTGGTGAGTTCCTGTCTATTTCTGCCCTACAGGACTGTGTGTTCAGGCTGGCTCAGGGTAGATATTTGATGAAATCAGGGTGGTGGAGACAGGTGTGTGTTTACTGGGCTTCCCCAGAGCGCCGCAGGGAGGCTGTTGAAGGAAGAGGGCAAAACGGAGGAGTGATGAAAGGACACGTGCAGCTCAGGGTATGAGGATGCATGAATGGGGCCAAGGACGAAGCCAGAGAGGGGAGGGCTGTGTTGCACAGTGGAGCCTGCTGGTTCACCAGCGAGGGAGCCAAGCCTGCAGGTACCTGCGGGGACCCTGAAAGATGCAGATAACAATCTGCATTCTTGTTTGATGCTGCATGTAATGGTAGGAGGGAGCCAGGGGAGTGGGCCAAGTTCCAGAGAACTCAATTTCTATGTGAAATTATTAAATGATGGCAACTAACACACACCTATTATATGGGCCATCCGTAGGCCAAGTGCAGAATTTGGATTTGGGGGCAAGATCATGTCAGGCTTTGAAGGCTGGGTGCTGGGGCACTGGTAGGGATTCCAAAGTGACACAGTCAGAGGGGCAGGCCCTGGGAAGCCTTCCCAGGCCCCTCTCCATAGAACTAAAGCAATAATCATAGCTCAGAGCCATCCCATTTGACAGATTTCAACATACTTCAAGGAAATCTTCACAGCACTAAGGTCTAAGTGTCTCTGTTTTAGACAGGAAGGAACAGTTCAGAGAGGTGTTGAAATTGGGCGCAGTCACACAGCAAATGGAAGTGATTCTGTCTGATTCCAAAGTCCTGGGAGTCTCCTGGCCTGGGATGGTGGTGGTGGTGGTGGTGATAGCTACAAATCGTATGTCACAGATTGTTGTTCTAAGAGAAAAGCTCTTAACTGGGATTCAGAATACAGAGGGCCGATAAACTTGGATGGGAAAAAAAGTGATATATTTTCACTAAACTGTAACCAAAATTTACCACTTCCTTCTATATGGATTGAAGTATTAGCAGTATCTGTGGCTTTGTCACCAATTGAAATCACAGATTTAAAAAAAAAAATTTTTTTTTTAATATTTATTTATTTTTTTTAATGTTTATTTTTGAGAGAGGGAGGGGCAGAGAGAGAGGGAGACACAGAATCCAAAGCAGGCTCCAGGCCCTGAGCTGTCAGCACAGAGCCCGACGTGGGGCTTGAACTCATGAACCGTGAGGTCATGACCTGAGCCAAAGTCAGCCGCTCAACTGACTGAGCCACCCAGGCGCCTCTAAATCACAGATTTTTTCATTCAAATTGTAGTTATTGCAAGTGTCTCAACATTATATATGCTCATAACTGTTTCAGAATCGTGATAGTTATTAGCCCACCATTAAATCACACTCCTTCAGACACTCCTGCGACATAGCTGCCATTGATTGGGCACCTCTGAGCCCAGTAGAAGGTCAGTGACCAAATGGTAAATCCACTTGTTCTCACACCAGTAACCCAGGCTTCTCCATTATTCTTCTGATTCCTTATATTTAGTGGTTAACTGATAAATACATGTGAAAAGGTGAGTCAAAGACCACCCCACAGTTTAGCTGATATCATTAGAAAAGGAAAATTTAGAAAAGGAAAATTTCCTTAAAAAAGGAAAAGATAGGGCCTGGGTGGCTCAATCAGTTGAGTGTCCAGCTTCGACTCAGGACATGAATTCATGGTTTGTGAGTTAGAGCCCCACAGCAGGCTTGCTGCTGTCAGCAGAGAGCTTGTTTTGGATCCTTTGTCCCCCCTCTCTCTCTGCCCCTCCCTCCCTCTCTCTCTCAAAAATAAAAATAAGCATGAAAGAAAAGGAAAATTTAACTTTAACTTCCAGTCTTGTTATTTTCATGCTAATAAACCCATTACTATATCATAAATGTTGGGGGGGGGGCGGTTAAGATTTTATTTTTTCAAGTAATTTCTACACCCAACAAGGGGCTCAAACTCACAACCTGGAGATCAAGAGTTGCATGTTTTACCGACTGAGCCAGCCAGGCGCCCCAATCATAAATTTGTGTCTTTAAGTATATTTTGGTTATAATTCTCTTCCTTGTAATCTCCAGCATTTTTTAATGCTTCCAAAAGCACTATTCTGAGAAAGGGTCCATAGCCAAAAAGCGTCTGTGTGCAGAAACGGGGCGGGGGGGGGGGGGTGCTAAAAATCCCTGTTCGAGAAGTTTTAGAGCTATTAACGCAGGTACTCTGCACCGCAACCCATTTAACAGAGAAACTGACATATGGTAGGTAGGGGCACATAGCTAACTAGCCGCACAGCTGGCATTTGCAGCCAGAGCTCTGGCTCTCGAACTTCTGTACTTTGCTGCTGAGCTCACTGCTCACCTTTATGCAGTTTTGTGTTTGTTTTGTTTTGTTTTGTTCCTGCGGAACCTAAAGGACAATCCAGCTTGGGGCGGGATCCCAGGCGCGCTCTAAAGTCGCCTGAGTCACCAGTGACACCGCCTCCGGGTCCAGCGGCCCCGCTGCCTAAGGACGCCTGAAGGGCGGGGCAGGAGGCGGACAGGCCGGGGGGGCCAATGGCTGTCGCCGCGCCTCACCTGGCCGTCCACGTGGGCCCAGGTAAGCTGGTGGCTCCGCCCAGAGCCCCGCCCCGGCCCCCGCCTCTCCCCAGGCCGGACTCCGGGAGCGGAAATTCCTGCGCGGGCGGGACCGGGCGGGAGCGGATCCCAGCGGGCCGGTCTCGGCCATGGAGCCAGTGGCGACCTGGACCCCCGCGAAGGTGGCAGCTTGGCTGAGAGGTGGGTGGGGCCTGGGCAGAGTTGGGCCTGAGGGGTCCGGGGACGGGGAGAGGAAAGGGGAAAAGGACATTCCAGGTCTGTCGGTTAGTCAACAATTTATAGAGTGTCTGCCTTTTACCCACCCGGGACTGTGCTAGGCAGGATAGGCGAGATGACCCCGGGGGTTCCGAGAACTCAGAAGGGGGTCACTCATCGCCCCAGCATCGCAAGGGGCTGCCAAGGTGGCCGTGGGGAGGCGGTGGTTGTGTAATGAAAACAGGGGGGTGGCCCACGCCCACTCAATCTCCTTCATCTCCCCTCCGCCCCAGGGCTCAGTGGGCTGTTATTAAACCCATTTTCCAGAAGCGGAAACTGACGCACTGAGCCAGGAAGTGACTTTCTCGGGCTTTGGAATATGGCCGGTCCTCCTGTCCTTTCCCTTCTCACCTTGAGGCTCCCAGTGAGAGAAGCAGAAGCCCCAGTCACACCGAAGGGGTTGGCACAACCCCAGCCTGGGGGCCTCAGGGGAGGAGATGCTGGCCAGAGGCAGTGAGCCCCGGTGGGTGGGAAACGGGCCAGGAGTGCAGCTGGGAGAGGGGAGGGGAGTCCCCCTCCTGATGGGAGCAGAGTGCGCTGCTGGCAGGCTGCTAGCAGGCTCCGGGCCACCAGCCCCTGAAAAGCGGGATTCGGGGCTGGAGTCAGACTCCCAGGCTGGGTTCCAGGCCGCGCCCCTCCACTCACCAGCTCTGTGACCAGAGGTCTCAGTTTCTCTATCCACATGATGAGAAAGTCAACAATGATCTCATGAAGTAGACAAAACGAGACATTCATGGCAGGTGCCTCGTATGTGTGGCTCAATGTAGGAGCCTTTTGGGAGGAAGGCAGCACAACAGGGTCACTGTACATGGCAGAAGAGCTGCTCATGGAATAACAGGTCCATGAACTCTTAGTCCAGTGTTCTTAATGTCAAACAAGGGGATGAAGGAGAGCTGTCAGTGACACTCACATTCCCCAATGATGGAGCCTGACTTGGAATGGAAGGAATTCCTTCAAAGAGTGAGCAAGCTACTTAATCTCTATTTTTATCAATTTTCCCACCTATAAAATGGGGATAACAATAATCTTTAACTCCTATGTTCAGTGAGAACCGATTGTGTTAATATGTGTAAAGCCCTTAACATTTCGCTCAGCACATAATAAGCCTTCAATAGACATTTTCCCTATTTTAGGCCTGCGTTGTGCCAGACATGGGCTGGAGTTAGAGATGAACAGTTAGTTATGGCCCAGAGCCTGAGGGGGTGACCAAGTGGGAGAGGTCGATGCTCAAGTGCAGGTGATGCTCAAGTGCAGGTGTTAGCGGAGGCACGGGGCAGAGGGAGCAGGAGAGCCCTCCGACTTACCCTGGGAAGTCATGGAAGGCTTCCTGGAGGCAGTTGAATTAAAAAGGGGAGTGAGGGAGCTAGAACAGTCTGGGCAGAAGAAATAAGACATGCCAGGACCCTGAGGCAGAAAAGCATCTCAGGAGTTACACTACAGGGACTTAGTGCCCGGATCATACAGGACCTTGCAGACCAGGCTAAAGAGTCTGGTGATAATACTGTGGTGGCTGTTACTGTCTACCATGAACCTGGGAATAGGCCAAGTGTTTGACATATCTCAGTCATGTCACTTAATACCCACAGGATTAGAAGGTAGGTGCTTTTATTATTGCCATTTCACAGGTGAGGAAACTGAGGCATAGAGCAGTTAAGTTCCTTGCTCACGTACTAGCCCTCAGGTCTCCCTGACTCCAAGGTCTTGTGCTCTTATCACCATCCCCACGGTTCTCAGACTTGAGTAAAGCACCTAGAGATTTGGTTAAAATGCAAAATGCTGGGCCTACTCGGAGTTCTGGTTCAGGGGGTGGGGCTGAGAATTTGTGGGGGTTTTTTAAGTTCATTTATTTGTTTTTGAGAGAAACAGGGACACTGCGGGTGGAGGAGGGGCAGAGAGAGAGGGGAAAGGGGATCCCAAGCAGGCTCCGTGCTGCCAGCGCCGAGCCCCATGCGGGGCTTGAATTCACAAAACGCAAGATCCTGACCTGAGCCAAAACCGAAAGTCGGACGCTTAACCCACTGAGCCACCCAGGCGCCCCGAGAATTTGTGTATTTCTAACAAGTTCTCCAGTGAGGCTGTCACTGCAGGTGCTCTGGAGACCCTTTGAGAGCCATTATCCTCTACTCTTCTACTCAACTCAGTAGCTGAGGGCAACTCAGAGTTTCCCTCTGTGAAATGGGTCCCCAGATTGATGCTAGGAACAGATAGGAGGGAAAGGGGCTTTGTGGGGGTGAAAAAGTGGCCCGAAAGGCCCTGGCACTCCCGGCTCCCTCCATGCTGGCCCCTGTTCTCCCTCCAGGCCTCCATGACTCCCTGCAGGACTATTGCTTTGAGGACTGGGAGCTGCCTGGCAAGTACCTGCTCCAGCTCTGTCCCCAAAGCCTTGAGGCTCTGACCGTATGGCCTCTGGGCCACCAGGAGCTCATCCTGGAGGGGGTGGAACAGCTCCGGGCCTTGGTGAGTGAATGGTGGCCACACTGGCTGCAGCTTCCATCCACCTGGGGGGTTGCTGATGGGGGGCTGGCCACTGTCAGGAGATAACCTGCCTTTACTCTGGCGCAGAGCTCTGGGCGACAGACAGAGAATCTGCAGAGCCTGACGGAGGGATTGCTGGAGGTGACCCAGGCCTTCCAGAGCTTAGTCGGAGGCCACCTGGAAGGCCGTGCTGAGCCCCCTGCTGATGTCCTTAGCGCGGCTGTGGAACTGGTGCATGAGGCCCGTGCCCTCCTCTTCTGGCTCAACAGGTACCTCGGGCTCCTCCCAGGACCCTGGTTGGGCTGACTGGTGAAGGGACCCTTCTCATCCCTGGCGTCCTCCGGGGCGTGGGAGAGAAGAACAGAGCTTGGCTCTTGTTCAGATACTGTGGAGCAGGGCAAAGAGGTTATTTGGTCAGTGCAGGGGCACCGGGATGCCTGGGTTCCCACTCATTCATAGCACTGCATAGAGAGCTTCTCCACTCTTCAGTGCTGCTGCTTGTCCCACAGGTCCCAGTTCAAATGTCACCTCCTCTGGGAAGCCTTCCCTGTTGGGTGTTCTTAGAGCTCCAGACACCTCACAGCCGCTGAAGTTATATCATTATTGCTGTAATCATGTTCCTAGAACAGGGCTTGGGACATATCAGGCACTTGACAAATAAGTCTGGTGCTAAGCTCTTTAGATTTATCCATCATCTTCTTTGCCCCCATCAAAACCGTCAGAGTAAGCGTTATCTATCCCCAAATGAGTCGTTGGCTCTGAGCGGTTCCATGACTTGACCGGTCAGCACAGCCTCCTAACCACTGCTCCATACTTCCCCTGTCAGGTACCTCTTCTCTCACTTAAACGACTTCTCGGCCTGCCAGAAGATTGGGGAGTTGTGCGCGGAGCTGGGCCAGGCCTTGCAGGAGGTAGAAGAACCAGGGGCCAGGCTTGGCCCAGTTTGTAGGGACCAAGTCAGGCTAGAGCTTTTTATAACCTGTGAATCAGCACAGGATGGGCTGTGGGGGTTGGGAAGAGGCAGAGGCAGGAAGAAGAGAGGCCTGGCCGCTGGGTAGGGGGCAGTGGGGGCCTGGGGTCTCCTAGCTGGCAGGGGCAGCTCAGAAAGTTTGACTCTCAGGAGAGGGTGGGGTGGGGGAGGGCATGTGTGGTGACTTCTGGGGCCTGGCATCAGGGGACGAGACCTTGGAGCCAAAGCTCTGAGGCCCCGTAGTTCTGGGAGGAGACCAGCATGCAGGACGCAGGGAGGGACTTTGGGGAAGCCCACCCTGTCCTCTGAGAAGGCAGTGCCCCTGACTCAGAGAAAACTGTCCTCTCTGCTTCCAGAACAGTCCGGCAGCTGAGAAGGAGAGCAAAGTCCTGAGCATTGTGAGTGTGGGGTTGAGTGGGGAGTAGGGGTGGTGGTGGGATGGGGGCTCAGGCTAGACATCCTGCTCCCCCTCCCCCAGTGCAGCCACGTGGTAGAGATCTGCCATGCCATCCTGAGCTGCAGCCCCCAGGAGCTTCTAGAGCAGACGGCTGTGCTGGAGCGTGTGCAGCTGGACGATCCTTTGGTGAGCGCTGACCCCTTGGTGGCCTTGTCCGGGCCCTCGGATTTGGCTATAGCATCCCACAGAACCCTGTACTGTTACGGCTGGAAGGCCTTTTCTGTACAGCTGTTAAAAAAGGCCCAGAGAACTTTCCCGGGGACACACTGTCATTCAGCACTCTCTCCAGTCTTGAGGGGCTTTAGCTGGTATGGTCTCAGGTGACACATTCCAGCCCTGGACACAGACCTGGCAGGTTAGGGGACTGGGGAAAGGACATGGGCTTTTCTGCCTTAATCTTTGACTAGTTAGGAAAACAGGAGCCTCCAGCCCTGCCCTGTCCCTGCCCCGTCCCTGCCCCGTCCCTGCCCCATCCCTGCTTGTCCCTTCAGGAGGGCTGCTGGGAATCTCCTACTTCGTTAGTCAGGGGACCAGCTTCCCTCTGGCCCTTACTGGACGAGGAGGCAGGGGCCCAGAGAGGAGTGGCAGGCCCTAGGTCTCACAGCGAGGTGGGCAGTGCCAACCTGGGGCCAGCTCTCTCCCCCATTCCCCCGACCCAAGAATCCCAGTTCCCTCATACTCTCAGTGACTGCAGCCTCTGCTTTGGCAGGGTCTGGAAATCCACACCACCAGTAACTGCCTGCACTTCGTGTCCCGCGTGGGCACTCAGGTGAGAATCCCACGCTCTTCTCAGCTGCCGTCTTACCCTCCGGCTGAGCCGGCTTCAGGCCCATGGAAAGCACACCCTATGAGCCCCACCCCCCATACCAGGTCCCTGCGGACTCCCGGCTGCAGATCCTGCCTGGAGACGAGATTGTCCAGGTCAACGAGCAGGTGGTGGTGAGTGAGGAAGAGAGGGACACGGCGGGAGGTGAAGGGGCTACTGAGTAGAGCCCAGGGCTGGTGGGTGGGGAGGGTACCTTGGGGAGACCAGG
Organism: Panthera onca; assembly: GCF_046562875.1. NCBI lineage: Eukaryota > Metazoa > Chordata > Mammalia > Carnivora > Felidae > Panthera > Panthera onca. The sequence goes on along the minus strand of NC_138346.1, from coordinate 201,927,180 downwards.
GCTGTGGGAGCTGCCTCCCGTGAAGTGAGCCAGCTCCCACAGGTCAGAGTGGCCTTGGCAGAGGCAAGGTATAGGGGCTGATGGAGGCCTCCTGGAGGAGGAGTGGCAGGAGGCCAAGGGCGAGGGCTGTTGGCTTACTCCAGAGCTTCCTGGCCAGCTCCATCATCCCAGAGTCCCTGTCCTTCCCCCTGCCCTGTCCCCCAGGTGGGCTGGCCCCATAAGAACGTGGTGAGGGAGCTGCTTCGAGAGCCAGCCGGGGTCAGCTTAGTGCTGAAGAAGGTCCCAGTACCAAAGACCCCCCCACAGGTAACTGTCCCTCAGCCCTGCCCACAGACTGCTTTCAGACCCCCATCGTCATCAGCTCTGTCACCATTTCTGGTTGTTCCCCAGACCCCTCCTCGGGCCCTGGGCTCCCCACAGCTGACGATCTCCTCGCTGGCTCTCACCCCACAGTCTCCCAGGTAATGGCTCTGCTGCGGGTGCAAGGGGAGGAGGGGGAGCCACGGGCTCACTCCTTTCATCTCCCCTTGTTCTCCCCAGGGCCCCACCCGAAGACGTCTTTGCCTTCGACCTGACTTCAAACCCAAGTCCTGGACCCAGCGCTGCCTGGACAGGTAGTTTCAAACTCCCACCAGGTGGTAGATGACCCAGGCAAGGCATGTGGGATGCCTGGCTCTGATCCCCAGACTCTAACACCCTCAACCTACTGCCCAGCCTGGGGCTAGGCTCACGGGCCCTCCTCTCTCTCCTTCCTCCCTGACAGACTCTACCTCCCTTGACCCTGAATCCCTACCCATTTTCCCTGCACCCCCAGCCACACTCCCAGCAGGGGTAGCAATGACTCGGGAACCCCAGGAGCACCCTGACAAGGTAAGGTGAGGGCTCAGCGAGGAGGGGTATGTGGCTCTGGCCCCAGATCCTTCTCTAACCCCTTATGGTCTTTTCAGAGTCCTGTCCCTCGTCAGAAGAAGTCAAAAGGTAAAAGATGTACCTGACTGGGTGGAGGTCCCCTGATATGAGCTCTTAGAAGTGTTTACAGTGCTTGGCAAGACCACCCCTCACATTTCACACACAGCTTCTCTTGAACAGCTGTTTCTGGGGTCAGACAGACCTGTGCTCCCAGCCTGGCCCTCTCACCTGCTCTGTGACTTTGGGCCAATGGCTTATCCTCTGATTTTTCATCTCCTCGTCTCCAAAATGGGAAGGGTCGGGGGCGCCTGGGTGGCTCAGTCGGTTGAGTGGCCGACTTCGGCTCAGGTCACGATCTCGTGGTTTGTGAGTTCGAGCCCCGCATCGGGCTCACTGCTGTCGGCGCACAGCCCGCCTCAGATCCTCTGTCCCTTCTCTCTCTGCCCCTCCCCCACTTGCACTCTCTCAAAAATAAATAAATACATAAATAAATAAAACGGGAAGAGCCAGCCCTACCTCAGGGAGACACCTGTAACATTTCAGGCGTAGAGTCTGGGTTCAGCCGTATCACCGGGGAACGCTGGTGGGGGAGTGGGGAGCAGGTTTGGGGGTCCAGGATGCCTTGCCGGTCCCTGATCCCCCAGGCCGTGCTGTGCTGCAGGTGTGGCAACGCGGCTGAGTCGCCGGCGGGTGTCATGCCGGGAGCTGGGCCAGCCAGACTGTGACGGCTGGCTCCTGCTGCGCAAGGTGGCTGGTGGCTTCATGGGTCCGCGCTGGCGCCGCTGCTGGTTCGTGCTCAAGAGACACACGCTCTACTGGTACCGCCAGCCCCAGGTGAGCACCACCCCCCACCCCAACACAGGTCAGCACGTGAGTCAGAGCCGTGGTTCTTGTCCTTATTCCACCATCCACTCCATCTGTGGTCACAGGCAGGCCGCAGACCCCCCCCCCCCCGCCCCCCGAGCCCTATCTGTAAAACGAGGATGCTTTTTGGAGAGAAATGAGTGAATGTGTGTGGAAAAGCAGTCTGGGAAAGGTATCGCGGGCAGTGCAGAAAGAATCACGTTTATTCTGCCCACCTCTCCTTCCTCTTCTGTTACTCTGTCTGTCCTAGTGATGGGCCATTTGTTCAACTGTTTATTCATTCAACAAACATTCAGGTGCCTACCGTGTACCCAGCTCTTAGCCGGGTACTAGGGACGCAGGGAAGACTTGGGCAGTTCCTGCTCCTCTAGGCTGGCGGGGGGAGGATGTACACACACTCAAGGACAGTTCAGGGGACACAGGCCATGATGAAGGAAAAGCCCAGGGATGGGGAGCAGCCCAGCAGAGGTAGACAGTCCAGCCTGAAGAGTGGAGAAGGCCCCCTGAGAAATCAACGCCTGGGGGTTAGTTGGATGGAAAGGAGAAAAAACCAGGAACGGAGAGCAGCGTTTGCAAAGCTCAGGGGTATGAAGCAGCTTTGTGTGTGTCTAACGACAGAACAAATGTATAAGCAGTCTTTTCTCTCTGGCTGTTTGCCTGGATATCTTTGGTTCCCCTTTGCTGTCTCAAAGGTGCCCCTTGGTCATAACCCTGCCCCCACCCCAGATTCCTGCCCTGAGCTCTAGGCAAGGGGAGATTTGTGGTTGGAGAGCCCAGAACACACCCTCTCCCCTCCCCCGCTCCAAGAACCTGACTAGGCCTCCAGGGTGTTGGGCCTTCAAGCTGACACTCACGCTATGATTCCCCCCCAGGATGAGAAGGCTGAGGGCCTCATCAATGTTTCCAACTACAGTCTGGAAAGTGGACAGGATCAGAAGAAAAAGTAGTTAAGTCCTGGACTGTGATAAGCTGGGGGGATCGGGCAAGAAAGGGAGAGCAGGGAAGCGGGGGCAGCAGGTAGCTGGGATTCCCAGTCCAGTTCTGGATGGGCACAGCCAGGCTGACCCAGGCCCTGTGCTCCCTGGCAGTGTGTTCCAGCTCACCCATGACGTGTACAAACCCTTCATTTTTGCTGCTGATACCCTGGAGGATCTGAGCATGTGAGTGCCACCCCCCTGACCTCCCAGCTTCCACATGAGTGCTTGGGTGCTTGGAAACCTGGATTCAAATCCCAGCTCTCAGATAGTAGCTAGTCAAGGCATTCACTTCTCTGAGCCTCAGTTCCATCATCTATAAAATGGGTTAATAAAAGTTCCTGCGTGGCCGGACTGGGTGACTGCGTGGCTCAGTTGGTTAAGTGTCTGCCTTTTGATCTCAGCTCAGGTCTTGATCTCAGGATCGCGAGTTCAAGCCCCGTGTTGGGCTCCACACTGGGCATGGAGCCTGCGTGAAATGAAATGAAATGAAATGAAATGAAATGAAATGAAATGAAATAAAATGAAATAAAATAAAAGGGTTCCTACCTCTCAGAAGTGCTCTGGAGATTAAATCAGAAGACGATATAGGTGAAAAGCCCAGACATATAGTAAATGGCAGCTCCCTGAGACCCGTTTGCCCCTCCACAGGTGGGTCCGCCATCTCATCACCTGCATTTCCAAGTACCAGTCTCCAGGCCGGGCCTCCCTGCCCCGAGAGGAAGGTGGGTGTCTCACCAGGTCTCAGCTGAGCCTCTGTCTTTCCTGGAATGGGGGCTGGGAACTCTAATGCTCTAGCCCACTCCCTGGCCTCCCGAAACCCTGTGATGCTGAGTGGGCTCCCCAACTGCTCCTGTCCTCCCCCCCAGACTGCTACAGTGAGACAGAAGCAGAAGATCCTGACGATGAGGCTGGGTCCCGCTCGGGCTCGGTGAGTAGGAGACTGGTAGGGGGCAAATGGCAGACCATGGGGGTCGGAATGCCACCCTTCTCTCCTTCTACCCTGCCCACAGCCCAGCCAAGCCCGAGCTTGGAGTCCACTCCATGGAGACACATTACCTGCAGCCACTCCCATGCAGGGTGGCCCACGGACTTCCTTTGGCCCACCAACAGGTGCTGTGCTGGGGCTGGGAGCTGGGATGGATGGTGGGGGTGGGGGGTGGGGGTGGGGGCTGGGATGGGCACATCCTCATCTGCTCCCCCCCCTCCCACAGACAACAGTGAAGGGGCACTGGAAGGAATGGTGTGGGGGCTGAGGCAGGGTGGCGTGTCCCTCCTGGGCCAGCCACAGCCTCTCACTCATGAACAATGGCGGAGCTCTTTTATGCGGCGCAACCGAGACCCCCAGCTCAATGAACGAGTGCACCGCGTGCGCGCGCTACAGAGCACACTCAAGGTCAGCTGGAGGGCACTGGGCGTGGTGAAGGACTGGGCTCTGGGCTTTCGGCTCTGGTTCCTGGCCTTGAGCTCTGGGCTCAGCTGTGGGCTGGGCCAAGTTCTAGGTTCCCAGAGCCAGACTCTCAATTTAAGGATCGATCAGTGCTAGACCGGGCCAGGTGCTGGGTTCTAAGCACCGGACTCCAGAGTTAGCTCTGGGCTTGGGCTCTGCCCTTCTCCCTGGGTGATCATGACCCCTTAGCCCCCACCCTCTTCACAGGCAAAGCTGCAGGAGCTGCAGGCCTTGGAGGAAGTGCTAGGCGACCCTGAGCTGACTGGAGAGAAGTTCCGGCGGTGGAAGGAGCGGAACCAGGAGCTCTACTCAGAGAGCCTGGGAGCCTGGGGCTTGGTGCAGGCTGAAAGCCACTCCCAAGTCCTGATCTCTGACTCCAGAGAACAGTCTTCCCACCCCCTGCCCTCTGAACCGGAGGAACAGTCCCATCTCTGCCCCCTGACCCCAGAGAGCAACCGCGGACCTCCTGACCTCTGACCCTGGCTAGTACCCTGGCTCCTGACCCGTGGCCTTGAGGACCACCTCAGCCTGCAGCCTCTGACATGCCCAGGACAGAGCATCCCCGGGTTCTATTCAAAGTTGAAGGTAGCGCTAGTCCATGTATCACCCCAAGGTGCCCCCCTTTGCCTCAGCGTCCACCATTTCTGTTCCTCTGTCCCTCAGAGTGGGCTAAGGTGAAGTGAGCTCTGTGCCATCCTCTCTTGCCAATTAAGGAGAAGCGGGGCTCAGGAATTCTCTCTCCCCCTCCGACCTACAGGGGCGTAAGACTGTGCACTTCTCCCTCCCCCAAGCCAGCCTGTGTAGGTGTTCATTTCACACAAGAGACACTTTCAACAGAATAAAATCAGTTTATCTAAAATGAATCCACATGTGCCTTTGACTTCCATATTAGAACCAGGAATCTGTCCCCAGAGGGGACAGGGCTGGAAAGATGTCAGAAGGGCACGAATGCTCTTGGTAACTAGTCTGCCATGCGTTCACACTGGCCTGGGCCCTATTCCCGGAGCTCCATGCCTGCCAGGATGATGGGCTGCTGATCCGTGTTAGTGAGGGCTTCCACTCATGCCCATCTCTCCCCCAGCCCTTTGGAGACCAGAGGGTGCTCTCCTGCCCCATCCCCGGGGGCTCAAAGAGAAACAGAAACCAGCCTTTTACTCTAGATAGAGAAACCCATCTTGCATGGAAGGGCAGGGTGGGCGGGCCTGGAGACTGGGGCGGTGGATGGTTTAGCCCACGGGGAGGAGCACAGGTTGAGGTTTGCTGGGAGGAGGGCCTCTGGGCCAAACACTGCTCTTCTCTCCTCCAAGTCTCACCTCTAGCTCCTGGACCCAGAGCAGGGACATGCCCCTGTGTCTCTCCATCCAGGCTGCACAAGAGACCTGACCTGTTCCCATCAGCCTCTGACCACTGCAGCCCCTTAGTGTCCCTGGCTTCCTCCCTGGGGACCAAGGGGAGTCAGCGGGAGGAGCTTCTCTTACAGTCAGAATTCCTTGGTGGAATGCAGACAGCTGGAGGTCACAGAGTCCTCTATGATCTCACCACGAGGGGGAGCAAGGCCACTTGGAATGAAGTTTCTTTGGTAAGTGGGAGGAGACGAGCAGCTATGATGGAAAACCGAAGGACTTGGTGGCAGCAGTGGACCGACATCAATATCAAACCTTTGAACGTCATGGTAGGTGGCCCCTGCCTCGGCCCACCCAAGCTGGGCATACCAGCGTAGGGTGGGGCACAGGACACCGCACTGGGTCCCCAGGGGCAGTGGCCGCACTGATGGGCCTTCTCCTCACCCTCACAGAGGGCCACTCACGAGCCCTACACCCGGACAGAGGAGCAAGTACTGATCAACCGCAGAGACATCACTAGCGCGAGGGTAAGGAGGAGGCCTGGGCTGCAGCCGGCAGCGACCCCCACCCCACAGTCACCCTTCTGCAGCTGTGCCCAGGGGGCAACAGGCCATCAGAATAAGTCTGCCCCCTTCTATTTTCTAAACAACCCCCCTGAGGACCCTCCCCAACAGTGATCCCTGTGTTGGCCCCCTCATGGCATGTTAGTAACCGCCAGGCAGTGCTCCCTACGGGAACCCTTATATGATGACAGTCACCAGCAGAGACCCCAGAAGTCTCCCTTCCAATGATCCCCACAAAGATCCCCCAGCAGTCACCCGCTTTTAGTGGCCGTATAGGTAGTGACCCCTACACTGATGCCCCCATTTCATGACCCCTCTCAGGCAACTTCTCCCCTTAGAGTGGCCCCCCCACCCAGGACCCCATTCACTGAGAACAAACGTCCAGGCAGAGGCCTCCCACCGTGACACCTGCCTGAAGGAAGGTCCCCCGCCCTCTCCCAGGATACCTGGGACATGCAGGAGTTCATCACTCGCATGTACATCAAGCAGCTGCTTCGTCACCCAGCCTTCCAGCTGCTGCTGGCCTTGCTGCTGGTGGTCAACGCCATCACCATTGCTCTGCGCACCAACTCCTTCCTTGGCCAGGTGGGACTCCAGCCTGACCTCTGCCCCCACTGATCTAATGGGGCAAGGGCTGGGTGAGGCACTTTTCTCTCGGGGCCCCAGACTCCTCATGTGTTCATGGTGATTGGATTGAATGTTCTTCAAGGGCCTGTCAGCTCTGACGTTCCAGGGAACTAGAGATCAAGGAAGACCTCATGGTGGAGGGGGCCCAGATTTGAGGAAGGCATTGGATTTGTAAAGAGGAAGGGCAGGAGAAAAATGGTGTGAGCAGAGGCAGACAAATGGGTGCCTGGTTGGGAAGGGTATCCCATTATGTGTGTGTGTGTGTGTGTGTGTGTGTGTGTGTGTACACACACACATATATGTACATACACACACACATTTTTAAGTTTATTTATTTTTGAGAGAGAGAGAAAACACAAGTGAGGGAGAGGCATAGAGGGCAAGGGAGAGAGAGAGAGAATCCCAAGCAGGCTCTGCACTGACAGCCCAATGTGGGACTCGAATCCATGAACCGTGAGATCATGACCTGAGCCCAAGTTGGAGGCTTAACCGACTGAGCCACCCAGGCACACCAAGGGTATCCCATTTTAACAAATAGTCACAAAGTGAGGATCACTCTGTGCTGGGGTTCCGGGCATGATCATAGCAGACCCAATCCTGTCTCAGACTCGTGCACGTCATTACAAATGCCTGAGTGTCAGAGTACATGGGAGCTCAGAGTAAGCATCCCGGTAGGGTCAGGGAAGCCTTCCTGGAGAAAAGGATGCTTCCGCTGAGAACGAAGAGTGAGTAGGAGTTGGCCAGGCAAAGAGCGGTGGGAAAGAGTGTTTAGGGTGGACAAAACAGCTTGTGAGCGAGTTCTGTGTGTCGGTCTGGAAGTCCAGTATGACTTTGGTCTTATCCATGTTTTAATTTCTTTACAAGGCGTATACTACATACGTGAATTATGCTATTTGAAGTCAGTGTTTTAAAAATGTCCAACGTGGTGGCTGATGATTTCAGAGAGATGGTCAACAGCTAGATGGTGCGGGGTTTTTAAGTTATCTTAAGGAGGATGGCCTCTATCCTATGTCGTTGGAAAGTCAGGGAAGGGTTTAAAGCGCGAAAGTGACATAACCAGACGTGTGTTTCAGAAAACGTACACTGGCTGCTACAGTGTGGACCACGGGAGGGAGGGTGCCAAGAATGGGACAAGATGGTCTGGCAAGACCGTGTTGTGGTGTTTAGTGAAAGATGGTGGGTCTTGGACCAGGGCCATGGCCGTTGGTAAAAGAGGTCACGTGCATTTGAAATTCTCTAGGAGTTGAATCCATGGGCCTCCCGACTGCTTTTCTTTATAGCAAACACTTCATAAGCACTTCCTATGTGTGCCACCTTTTTTAACATACATCATCATCTCACACGTGTAGGGAAGGAGAGAGCAAGAAGTTACACTTCTGGCTTGAGTAACTGTGTGGGGACGGTGCTGTTTGTTGGGACGTGGGGACATAGGACAATGAGTAGGTTTGGGGAGAATGCCGAGGTCACTTTGAATTGAGTAGCATTTGAGGCGCCCATGCAATATCCACATAGAGATGTCTAGTGAGAGGTTAGAGCTCAACTCTGAGATCCTGCTGAGAGCTCGGGGGGTGGAGACTCCAACGTGAGGGCTGCCAGCGTCTGGGTGGATGGTTGCCAGAAGCTAAAGGAGTACACGAGGTCACCTGGGAAGAGCATATCCAGTGAGAAGGGAAGAACGCCAGGACAGAGCTCTGAGGAGAGTCTCCAACTGAACGACAGAGAATGGAGGAGGTGCATGAAAGGAGACTGAGGAGGAGTGACCAGTAGAGTGGGGAGGACCCAGGAGAGTGTGCTGTCTGGTCTGGGGCCAGAAATGGCAAGAGAGGAGGCCAGGGAAGGATCATGGAGCATCCCCTGGATTTAGTTCCTGTGGCCTTGACAGGAGCTGCCTCCCATGCGGTGGAGGCAGACACCCAACAGCCAAGATTGTAGCACGAGTAGAACTACAAGGCAGCTTCAACCCCTCAACGGATCGTGAAATCAGTTCAGACTGCAGATACCAGCATTCTGATACAGAATGAAGTAGAATGAAAAAGAATGAAATAGAAATTGTACGTGTGTGCACGCGAGAGAGAGTGAGGGAGGGGGAAAGAGGGAGGATGTGAAATACAAAATTCACCTCTTACTATAGGTCCCAGTCAAAAAATGCTAGCTAAAACCTCTGGTGTAGGATATGTGTCCATGAAAGTCATGGCCTGTGAATACCAGACTGGTTTTGAACCTTGTCCCTATGCCATTAGGAGCCATAGCAGGCTTGTGGGTGGAGGAAGCAACTCTGATTTAGCCATGGATGCTCATGACTTGGAGAAGGCGGATGGAGTATTTAGGAAGCTCTTGCAGCAAATAGTGCAGAGAGTTTATTGCCTCCGGGAGTCAGCGGGGTGGAGCTGAGGGGACAGAAAGCTCTTCCTTGTTATAGACCGACATCCCTGGCCCATGACACCCTTAGGGAATTTGGAACAGGCAGGGAGCCCAAAACCTTAATCTCCCATCCGGGTTTAAGAAACTCTGCCCAGCCTCTCATTGGCCGGTGGATATGGGTGATGGCAAGGTTGTGGGTACCAGGAGGCCTCTGCGTGTGGTAGTGAACCTTGAGGCACTGAGTCTGTTGGCCATGGAAGTGGAGAAAGAGAGGAGTCCAAGGGACTTTGGTAACTGCCAGGGTGGAGTTGGAGGCTGGGAGCTGTTAACAGGGTCACAAACTATAGTAGGGTTACAGCTTCATGGGAGATTGGGGGAAAGTGAGTTGGATTTTTTTTTTTAATGTTTATTTATTTATGTTGAGAGAGACTGAGAGAGAGCTGGAGTGGGGCAGGGAGAGTGGGAGAGAGAGATTCCCAAGCAGGCTCCATGCTGTCAGTGCCAAGCCCAATGTGGGGTTCAGTCCCACGAACTGGGAGGTCATGACCTGAGCCGAAATCAAGAGTTGGATGCTTAACTGACTGAGCCACCCAGGCGCCCCAGTGAGTTGGATTTTAAACAGAATTCAAGGTCATGGTCATCCATCCATGAGTCCATCCACCCAGGGAACTGGACCCGTGAGTAGGCCGGCAGTGGGGGGCAGGGGGCATATGCAGGAAGTCGGTCAGGCCTTGTCTGGGAGATTTGGGAGACAAAGCAGCAGGAGTCGCTGGGACAACCAGAGAAGGAAGGATGAGGCTTGGTGCCCTCTGTCTCAGCGGCCAGGGCCTTTCCTTCCAATCCTGGAGCCTGTTCTGCCTCTCAGCCACCTCCCTTTCTCAAGTACCCCTGCTCCAGAGGTTAGGAGCAAAGGTTTATAGTCAGACAACAGTCTTTTTTTTTTTCTTAATTTTTTTTTAATGTTTACTTATGTTTGAGAGAGAGAGTGAGACAGAGTGTGAGTGGGGGAGGGCCAGAGAGAGGGAGACACAGAATCGGAAGCAGGCTCCAGGCTCTGAGCTGTCCGCACAGAGCCTGACGCGGGGCTCGAACTCACGGACCACGAGATCATGACCTGAGCTAAAGTCGGACGCCCAGCCAACTGAGCCACCCAGGCGCCCCTATAGTCAGGCAACAGTCTTTATTGCTAACTCTGTGGCCTCAGGCACCTCTCTGATTCCTCATCTGTGAGACGGGAATAAAGCCCACTTTGGAGGACGATGGTGATGCTGACATGAATGACACATGTGGGGCCTTAGCACGGTGCCTGGCATGTACATGGACAATGTGTACTAAAGGCAGCTGCAAAGTTGCTGATGAAGAGCAGCAGGAGTACGGGCCTGCCCTTCCCCCGACAGATGCCGCCCTGCCCAGCCTTGCCCAGGCTCTGTGCCACTGACCTCTCTGCCCCTCTCTTTTTCTCTGTCTTTCATATAGAAACACTATGAGTTGTTCTCTACCATAGATGACATTGTGCTGACCATCCTTATCTGTGAGGTCCTCCTCGGCTGGTTAAATGGCTTCTGGATTTTCTGGAAGGTGAGATCCTGGGTCCTTTCTGCCATCGCCCCAACTCCTTAGGGACTGCACCCCACCCCTGGGCTTCTTCTGGTCCTACGAGCCGAGGGTCTGTGTGTGTGTGTGTGTGTGTGTGTGTGCGCGCGCGCGTTGTGTGGAGAGAGAGACCAACCACTTCTGAGATGTCTGTGATGCAGCAGAAAGTAATTTGTACTGGGGCACCTGGGTGGCTCAGTCAGTTAAGTGTCTGACTCTTGATTTTGGCTCAGGTCATGATCTCATGGTTCGTGAGTTTGAGCCCCAGGTCGAACCCCTCATTGGGCTTTAAGCTGACCACATGGAGCCTGCTTGGGATTCTCTCTCTACCCCTCTCTCTTTGCCCCTCCTTTGTGAGCACTTGTGCAAACCCCTATGGTCAAGTCATTTCTGAAGTCCAGGGATTTATTTTGCCTTTGGCCATGTTTGAGAAGAGGCTTTAAGAAAACCTTTTGGGGCGCCTGGCTGGCTCACTCAGTGGAGCATGCAACCCTTGATCTCAGGGTTGTGAGTTCAAGCCCATGTTGGGTATAGAGACTACTTAAAATAAAATCTTTTTTTTTCAAGCATATAAAACAGTTTTTTTAATGTTTATTTCTGAGAGAGACAGAGACAGAGCATGAGTAGGGGAGGGGCAGAGAGAGAGGGCGACACAAAATCCAAAGCAGGCTCCTGCAATCAGCACAGAGCCCAACATGGGGCTCGAGTCATGAACCACGAGATCATGACCTGAGCCAGAGTCAGCTGCTTAACCAACTGAGCCACCCAGGCACCCCTAAAATAAAATATTAAGAAAACAACAACAACAAGACTATCAAGTCTTTATACCTTTCAAAAAAAGGAAGTATCATTTAAATACAGTTACCAGGAGGCGCCTGGGTGACTGTCATTTGAGCGGCCGACTTTGGCTCAGGTCATGATCTCACGGTTTCTGGGTTTGAGCCCCGAGTCAGGCTCTGTGCTGCCAGCTCAGAGCCTGGAGCCTGCTTTGGATTCTGTGTCTCCCTCTCTCTCTGCACCTCCCCCGCTCACAGTCTGTCTCTCTCTCTTTCTCTCTCTCTCTCAAAATAAATAAACATTAAAAAAAATTTTTTTAATACCATTACCAGGACAACCAGTTAGAATTCTAAGCTTTCCAGGGGTCAGAGGTTCACAGAACACGGTGTAGTTGAACCCAGAACAACATTGCTGAAGTCTGGGCGTCTTAAAGACTGCTTTGTGCAAATAACATTTGCAAGGATGTTCATTAACAGAAAATCGAAGGGATGGTGCACACCCTTAGTGTTTCCTCACTCGAGGGGAGGGGAGTAGGTACGGTGCTTTGTGTGAACATTTCAATGGTCCACTTTATCAGAATTAGCCCTGGAGGCAGGCAGACATCTGTTCCATAAGAGAAAACATTTCTTCCTTTGTATCTTCTTGAGATTTTTTTTTTCAGCAGCAGTAGGGGGTCTGCACTTTCTTAGCAATGCTTCTTTAATTTTTTTAATTTTTATTTAAGTAAGCTCCACGCCCAGTGTGGGGCTTGAACTCAACAAAGGACCCTGAGATCGCAAGTCACACCCTCTATGGGCTGAGCAACCAGGCACCCCAGGGGGCCTGCACTTTCAAGGTTAACCCCCAGGCTTTCATTAGGACAAGGGAACTGAAGCAAGCCTGAGAATCTTGTGCTCCTCCCAGTCACTCTGCTTGTCCCTTAAACCCATGGTTCTCAACCTCAGCACTATAGACCTTTTGGCCTGGATGATCCTTTGTTGTGGGGGCTGTCCTGTGCACTGGAGGGTGTTCTGAAGCATTCCTGGCCTCTCCCCACTAGATGCCACTTAGCATCTTCCTAGTTGTGACAACCAAGAATGTCCCCAGACATTGCCAAATGTCCCTTGGAGGGCAAAATCATCCCTGGCTGAGAATTCATGTCCTAAACCCTAACCTTCATCAGGGACCAGGGTGAAAACCAGGGTTTGTTAGAGATTGTTTCTGCCTCCTTCTCCCTCACCCCCCTGGCTGTTGTGGAGGGGGGAGACTGGGGGAGGGAAAGAGGAAATGCAGGAAAGTGGAAAGCCTGTAAATTAATATCTCAAAATATGACCCCACCATGTAGGAATCCCCAAAGTTTTGTCCCCAGCTCTTCCTTTTCTTCTACTCTTGTGGATTCCTTTTTCCTCCTTACCCCCACAGCCTATTAATCAGTTTCACCGCCTAACGATTTCTCAAATGTCTTGCCACTTCTGCCTCTTTGCTACCCCTCTCTAGCTCTTGCCTGGTCTTCTCCCACTAGGATGTTGCTTTAGCCTCCAGGATACCCCTCCCCCCCCCCCAACCCCCCCCCCCCCCCCCCCCCCCATCAAAGTAATCTCCCCAAGGCACAGGCCAAAGTATCCTTAAAATCCTGCCCTGGCTCCCTGTTGTTTATAGATCAGGTCGAAAGGCTTTATAGTGTTTAAGGCCTTCCACGATGTGGCCCTTGCTTATTTCTGCAGCCTCATCTTTCCCTGCCTTGCCCTTGAAGTTCCGGCTACCAGACTGCTTGCAGCTGCACTCCCCAGCGCATACCCACACGCACCCGCACACGCACGCATCCGCACACGCACGCATCCGCACACGCACCCTCACGCATCCGCACACACCGCTGCTTCTCGCCTCCATGCCTTTGTCCAAGCTGACCTCTCGTCTATGAAAGCTCCCTGCCACTTTATTCATTTGCTCTACTCCTGCTTACAGCTTCAGACTCGTTCAGAGATCTTCTCTTCCAGGAAGTCCTCCCGCCTCTCCCAGTGTCTCCCTGACAATCTCTCTCACATGGAGTTTCAATTTACTGTCAATCTGTCTTCCTGGAAATTGTGTGCCCTGCAGGGCAGAAATCTCCTTGTATCCTCAGGATCCGGTGCAGGGTCTGGCGTATACTAGGAGCTTAATACTGGCTGGTTAGAGCGCCGGATCTGTGGCCAGGCTGACTTGCGTCTCCTGATGTACGTGTAGGCACAGGCACGCCGAATGTGGGATTCCAGGAGGGCTTGTGTTCACTGTTCTACCTGATACGTTTAAGAACTTTTTTTTCCCATTAGAAAAAGTTTTCTTGGGGCGCCTGGGTGGCTCAGTCGGTTGGGCGGCCGACTTCGGCTCAGGTCATGATCTCGCGGTCTGTGATTTCGAGCCCCGCGTCGGGCTCTGTGCTGACAGCTCAGAGCCTGGAACCTGTTTCAGATTCTGTGTCTCCCTCTCTCTGACCCTCCCCTGTTCATGCTCTGTCTCTCCCTGTCTCAAAAATAAATAAAACGTTAAAAAAAAAAAGTTTTCTTTTTGAATATTTAATGCAGATATAGATTGGTCGAAAACTATATTGAAAGGTACACAGAGAATTCTTCCTTCCACTCCCTCCCTTCATCTCTTCCCCTCCACCCCAGGTAATCTTTTTAGATTTATAGCCTATCAGTGTGTATTTTGCGATCATAAGCTAATATGTGTATACTTTAGTTTTCCTTTGCCTTTGTCCCCCATCCCTCCTCTCCCTCCCTTCCTTTGTCTTTGCCTCCCTCCTCCCTTCCCTCGCACTTTGCTTTTGTCACTTAATGGATCCTGGCAACCTTTCTGTATCAGTACATGGAGATATTTCCCATTTGTCTTTTTTGCTACACAGCGCTCCATTGAATAAATGCTCCGTGGTTTATTCAATTGGTGTCTCATTGCTGGACACTTTAGTTGTTTTCAACCTTACACAGGTGTCATTTTGTACTTGAACCAGAGTTTCCGTGGGTCAGATTTGAGTAGTGGGATCACTGGCTGAAACATAAATGTATCCACTGTTTGTTAGATAAATTCCCCCTTTCGTGGCTGTGCTTGAACTTTTCATACATGAGGCTCCTTCCTCAGTCCCCACCCCTATGTAACTTTGTGCCTTACTGGACAGAGGGCTTGTAAAAATTTCCTGTCTCTCTCTCTCTCCCTGTCTCTGTCTCTCTCTCTCGTACAGTGAGGGCTAGTGTACTTCTGAACTGGCTACTGAAGTAGTGTTCTTGAATGTTTTTATTAGTATTTACTTTTATTGTATTATTAATTATAGTGTGAGCCACACAAAGCCTGGAGCATCCGAACGCTCTCCTGTCACCTAACCGTAGGGCAAGGCCATTTTCAGCAGTGCGCTAGCCCAGGTGGCTGCTCAGCTTAGGAACTAGCTGTGTATACGTGAGAGTCTCCACTGTGTGTCTCTGAGACTGCACTTGGCCGTGGACACACGTACGAGACAGGGAGTGCCTGTGTGTTTTGTGGCACGTTTGGGGAATGCAGATAAGTAACAGCAGTGGGTGGCAGATAACTGGCCCTGCTCTGAGAGGAACACTGAGCCTCCCAACCTTGGGGCAGTGGGAGGGCAGGCCCAGGATGTCCCCACAGGCTGGGCCTGATAGACCCCACTGGGGCTGGCCCCCCCAACCCCCCCCAGGACGGCTGGAACATCCTCAACTTCCTGATCATCTTTATCTTGCTCCTGGGGTTCTTCATTAATGAACTCAGTTCCATTTCCATCACCTATACCCTCAGGTGAGCTGGGAACTCGGGAGAAGAAGGGGAACTGTCTGGACCCCGGGAAGGAGATGAGGTGGGGATCAGTTCTGCCTGTCTGGGCAGGTCAGGGGGCGGGGGGAGGAGGGGCCTGGGAGGGGCCAGGGGGCACCCCTGAGAGGCTGTGCCACAGGGCGCTTCGTCTGGTGCACGTGTGCATGGCGGTGGAGCCTCTGGCCCGGATCATCCGTGTCATCCTGCAGTCGGTGCCTGACATGGCCAATATCATGACCCTCATCCTCTTCTTCATGCTGGTCAGTGCCCTCCCTTGCCCTCAATCCTCCCCTTCCCTGAGCAGGGCCCCTGGGTCACTGGGGATACAGGGGTGTCTGGAAGAAGAGGAGAGGCCTATGGGCCTGAATCCCTGTCATTCCCTTGGCGGTGTTCATTTGCATGGCATGTGCATGTCCTGTCCCCAAGGTCCCTGGGTGAAGTCCAGGCATCTTCTCTGGTTTCTCTGGCAGGTGTTCTCCGTGTTCGGGGTCACTCTCTTTGGTGCGTTTGTGCCCATGCATTTCCAGAACATGCAGGTTGCCCTGTACACCCTTTTCATCTGCATCACCCAAGATGGCTGGGTGGACATCTACAGGGACTTTCAGTGAGTGTCTGTGGGGCTTCCGGGCCCCCAACCCAGTGGGGCGAGGCAGTGGGAGTGGGTGGTCCAGAGCTTGGGATGAGGGTGTGCCCAGCAGGAGGGGGGTGCCTGGAACTTCAAACTGGGGGAAGGGAGACCCCTGAGACTGGGGCCTCTGGGTTTGTGGCCTGCTTGAAGCCTTGTTCCCCTTGAAATTCCACCTGTTCAAAGTCCTACTGCAGGCCTGTTCATCATTTCTCCTGTCATGCTAAACAAGTGGGTAGGTCTTGAGCAAGAGAGCAGCTCTGTGGTTTCAGGACAGCCTCCCAGCCCACATCTGAGCCCACCAAGCTGCCTGGATTCCTGGGAACTCAGAGCCTCATTTCATTCTTTCTTACACCTGCTGCCCAAGGCCATTTGGGGCCATAGATGGCCACCAGGTTCTGTTCTTTTCCATTACCCTATTTGTTTCCAGTGCACTCTAGGAAGTGGGTCCTCCTGACTGATTTCTTTTTATCTCTTGTGAGACTAGAAGCACAGCTGGGAAAGGGTTTCTGTGGGCACCACCCACTATGATGTAGGTAGTGGGAAAATCATAGAGTGTAAATAAAGGTATACTGGAGGCTGGGCTTTTGAGTCTTTGCTCCATCACACTAGCCATGCAACCTTGGACAAATTCCTTCATCTCTCTTCTGAGCCTCAGCTTCCTCACCTGCTGATTGGGGATTATTGTAATTAACTGTGTCTGAATTGCTGTAAGGATCAACAGAGAAAATCTATTTAAATCTCTTAGCATAGAGCCTGGCACAGAGTATCTCTATATGCGCGCGCGTGCGTGTGTGCGTGTGTGTGTGTGTGTGTGTGTGTGTATGGAAAGAGAGAAAGAAAGACCTATTCTTTAGGAAAATATCTTATAGGAGATTCATAACAAGGTATTAATAGTAGATGGGTTTTTTTCCTATATATCTTCCTTCTAATTCTCCTATTATGAGCTTGAGTTATTTTTTAAAATAAGAAAATCGTGAATAAAGAGTGTAGCCAGTAGATTAAACTTGATAATGCCGATGGACACATCCCCACCTTAGAGGGCTGGCTTGAGGCCCTGTGTGCTCAACAAAGAGCAGCTGCTATGACAGTCAGGAACAGGCATTCGATCAGCACAACAGCAGTGAGGTAGCAGAAGACCCAGTGGGCCTTGAGGTAGTGTCCCCGTTTCCTAGATGGGGAAATCGAGGCTCAAAGGGCCCCTGTCTGCCATCTCCAGGATGGAGACAAGAGAGTACGCAATGGAGATTGGGGGTGCTGTCTACTTCGCCGTCTTCATCACCATCGGTGCCTTCATTGGCATCAACCTGTTGGTCGTTGTGGTGACCACCAATCTGGAGCAAATGATGAAGGCAGGCGAGCACGGACAACTGCATCAGACAACCTTCCGTGAGGTGAGTGGGATGGGAGGGCAGAAGGGAGGAGGGCGCAGAATGTACTGACTTGACTGTGTATATGTGCACATATGTGTGTGTATGTGTGTATGTGAGTGCACATGCACATGCTTCCACACTCGAGGGCCTGGGGAAAGTCAAGCCTGAGACCTGGGGGCAGCATGCCCTACCTTGAGTGACATCTGAGGGGTATGGATTTCCTAGGTTTTTAAAGTTTTTTCATTTTGAGAGAGAGAGCATGCGCGTGCACAACGGGAGAGGGGCAGAGAGAGAGAGAGAGAGCGAGCTAGAGAGAGAGGATCCCAAGCAGGCTCCACACTGCCAGCACAGAGCTCAATGTGGGACCTGAACCCATGAACCATGAGATCATGACCAGAGCTGACACTTAACTAACTGAGCCACTCAGGCGCCCCCTAGATGCCTTATGTCTATGGCAACTCAAAACTGAGTGGCTGGGTGACCTTTGGGCAGATAACCAATTTAAGCCTCAATTTCTTCTGCAAAATGGGAATAATAATAGTTCTTTTCTCATAGGACTATCATGAGAATTATGGAGATAAATGAACAGTAGTTGGCACACACATACAACTCATTAAATGTTAGCTGCAGTGCTACTCATTCAGGGGTAGAACCTCCAAAAGGTCGGTGAGGGTGGAGGGTGGAGTACTTCCACAATGTTGACGGCTGTGGGCTATGACTTCAGAGTAGCCAGGGCTTTAGAAGTTGGCCGGGTAGGATTTATCAGGAGGGAAACTGGGTGCTAAATTTTGAAAAGGGGCTAAGAATTTTCAAAGAGGTAGGGAAAGGGCTTATGCATCTGAAGCCTCCCACCAACAGCGTAGGGAGGCTAAGATCTGTTGGAGCTCAATGAGGGGCATTAGAACCCTGGTATCCTGGGAGACTCATCCTCCCCGAAGCCAAGCAGGAAGGGACTGGGGGAGGGGTGTCGGCTGAGCTCTGTCCCTTCCCCGTTTCCCTCCTCCCAGACAGGCAAGGAGGAGGAGGATGGAAGTAACTACCTGCCACTGGTGCACTGTGCGGTCGCCCGTTTGGAGATGTCTGGCCTCCCCCAGGAGCCACTTACGGGGGGCAACCTGTCTAACCTCTCGGAAAACACCTGTGACAACTTTTACCTGGTGCTCGAGGCAATACAGGAGAACTTGATGCAGTACAAGGAGATCCGAGATGAGCTTAACATGTAGGCCGGGTATTGGGGGTACCCCGAGTCCCATAAGTCTGGGCTGAGCGCAGACCTCGGGGCCATCACCATTCTATAACACGGGCCCTGGGGCCCTACTTGACCAGGGTCTGTGGGTGCAGGAGCTAGAATCCCCAGACCTCCCTGTTCTTCCATCCCACGTGAGCACACAACTTTGGCTGGATCTCCATAGGAGTGAGGGGGGAGGGCAAAGCGGGGTGGATGCCAGGGAAGAGATGTGGGGTCTGCCCCCCTTTTTCTCCTTCCCCTCCAAACTCCCTCAGCCCTCGGAAAGTACTCACCCCTCTGCCCCCAGGATAGTAGAGGAGGTGCGCTCCATCCGCTTCAACCAGGAGCAGGAGGAGGAGCTGATGCACAAGCATGTGTCCCTGAGCCTGTCGGTGGCGAGTGGGTCCTCCCTGGACATCCACGACATGACTTGCCAGCAAGACTTGATCACTGCGCTCATCAACAGGGATAAGGTGCATGCAGCTTCCCTCTCCTACCCAATAAGTGCTCGTCCAGCCACCCCACCCAGCTCAGCCTCTGCCCCATTAGTCAAACTTTCTGTCGATTTCAAGACAGGTCTACCTTCTAGACTTCTGTGCACGGACTGCACTCCCTCAGCCACAGCTGATCGGTTAGGTTCCACCCTTTCCTCCTCAGAGAGCCTCTGCCGGCTCCCTTCAGGCTCCTCCCATGGAGCCACTTATGTTTCTAATGCCTTCAAACCTACCCCTTCCTAGGGTGGCTTGAGCCAGCTCAGTTTCTGCTTAGTGGCAGATACCTAGGCCCACTGGGGGCAGAGGGCCCCTGGGTTCTCTCCAGGGTGCATAAGAATGGCCTCCTCTTGGGGCACCTGGGTGGCTCAGTCAGTTGAGGGTCTGACTCTTGATTTGGGCTCAGGTCATGATCCCAGGGCTATGGGATTGAGCCCTGTGTTGTGCTCTGGGATAAGCATAGAGCCTGCTTAAGATTCTCTCTCTCCCTCTGCCCCACTACCCCTGCTTGTGCTCCCTTTCTCTCTCTCTTAAAAAAAAAAAAAAAAAATATATATATATATATATTTATATATAATATTTATATATTTATATATTTATTTATATATAATATTTATATATTTATTTATATATATATATATATATATTTTTTTTTTTTTTTTTTTTTTTACACACACACACACACACACACACACACAGCCTCCTCCTGAGGGAGGAAGCTTTTAGGGAGAAAAAGGCACACACCCACATAACTTAATTTCCTTTCTCCACTTCCCAAACCACCTGACTGGGCTAGAATGGCCTGGAGCCTTGTGAATGTCCACAGCCTGGGCTCCCAAGCTCAGAGTGGATACTAAGGCAGCTAGAGTCAGACATATGAAGGACTTCCCTGGGAGGCCTGGCAGGGTAGCTGCCAGGAGGGGAGGGGAGCAAGGCAGTGTTTGCCATGTGAAGGTGAGGGATCGACAAGAAAACCCCTTGGTTTGCAGGTTCAGGAATCCAACACAAACCTGCTCCTTAATAAACACAAGGCCAGCCGCTGAGAGGCAGGACGGGAGCCAAGGGACCTGCGCACACACACCCAGCTGCTGCATCTTCCTGCACCTCTAGTGTGACTTGGCACAGCCTGGTCTGAGCCCATCCTCTCCCTTACACCTCGGCAGATGCCTGGGGCTGAGAAGGGGGTGGCATGTCCAGGGCTTGTACCTGTGAGCCCCAGGTTCAGAGGAATTCAGATGGACAAGGATGCTGGATGAGAGAGGGAGCCCCATAGCAAGGATGAGCACCTAGCGGGGGTGCTGGCTAAGGCAGCCAGGGTTTGTCCTAAGGATGGGCATCCCTGGTCCTCTGCATTAGGCCAGAGCTAGATGGGGCCTAAGTGGGCTTAAGCACCAAGAGGAGAAAGGTGAGGCCAGTGGGGCCAGGCATCTGTGTATTGACAATAAAATTTTGCGTTGGGATCAATATGTCTGAATCGTGGCTCTACAAACCCCTTGGGGCAATTCTTGCCAAAAGCCTATTTGTCTGGTGGGAGAGTTACTGACAGCCCTCTAGAGCTTCTAATCTAATGGGAGAGAGAATCTGCACCCTGAAAATTTGTGACTTAATGGTAGGGATATAATCTCTGCCCTTACTGTTCTAATTTTTTTTTGGTTGGGGGGGTGGCAGTGGGTGGGAATTTGGTCCTCATGGTTAGGAGCCTGGTCTGATGGAGACAGCCCTACCCTCCCTCTCTGAAGGTAGAGAAGACTGGTCCTTATTCTGGGGAGCCCTAGTCTGTTGAGGTCACCATTGATCAAGTCGTGCAAATACAAGCAGTTTTATCCTGGGGCAATGGAGAGTGACTGGCAAAGCATGGGTCCTGGTAGGCTTTTCGGAGGAGAGGGGCACTGGAACTTGCTGGAAGATAGCAGGAGGAGTCTGTGGGTCCAGTGAATGAGGTCTAGTGGGGAACCTAGGACCTGTGAGGTCTTGGGACCTTCACACTAAAGACCATTGACAGCCACAGCAAATTCCTGAGCTGGGTAATGCAGAGAGTCTGAGAGAGCTGTGGAAGTCATGGGCAATAGGAAGAACTGCCTTGGAGGACTGGATTCTCATCCTTGGGTAAGTCACTGTGCCTTATTTTTCCCACCTGTGCAGTGGGGCGAGGGTGAGATTGCTCTCCAGCTCTAAAATCAAATGGCCAACTTTTAGCTCAAGAGTTGGGAGACCAGTAAGATCATCCACGTCCCTGAGACTCAGATTCCCTTGGGTTGGGTTGGGGAGGAGCCTGGAAGGCCGAGAGTTCTGTCCAGCTGTTCAACAAAGGCTAACAGTTAGGGGCCTTAGGGATATTCACCAGTTGGAATGGGAGTCCCCAGAGGCCCACTGATTGCAACTAATGAGAAAATCCACCCTCCATCCCCCTCTGGTCTGCATTGGTTCCAGGCCCGTAAAGCCCCCCCCGCCCCCCCCGGGGCCAGCTGGGAAGGAGTCTGGACAGCTGGGGGTGGGGTGGTAACTCAGCAGGCAGATGAGAGATGGCACCAGTGCCAGCAGTGCCTCACTGTCTTGGAGCTGCTGTCTGTTCCCCTGTTCAAGCTGAGACTCCTTATCCGTGCTTTCCAGGACCATCAACATGGGCAGAGCCATGGGCATCCAGTGGCTTTTACTGCTAACTGCTATTTACTGGGGATGGAGCCTTCAGTCTTCCTGGTGAGTACCCCCATATACCCTTTATCCTCTTCTGGGGGGCTCTCATAGCCCCTCTTCTGGCTGGCCAGAGAAGGGAAGAAGGTGACAAGAGAAGAAGAGACAGAAGGTAGTGTACCCAGGAAAATCTTGCAATGTGAGCACAGCCATCACTAGCCCCAATCCTAAATTGTCTGAAAGGCTTGAGGCACCAATGAGTTTGGAGGCAGGAGCATGACAGGATAACCTTCAAGGGACTTCTGGCTTTGCCCCTCTATCCTCTTCCAGGATGTTGTCTTTGTCTACTCCATCTTGTCTATCATCCCAGCTGTGTCTCCCTTGCTGTCTATCCTTCCCATCTGGGCCTGGCCAAGAGCTTGGGGTTCCAGCAAACTAGTTCCCTCCAAGATGGCCCAGAACTGGGGACCCAAGATCTTGGACCCCTGCTGCCATCCCCTGCCCTCCCCCAACAAAGAACAACTGCCACCTCCAATGCCTCACCGAGCCTGAAGAAGGAGTACAGCCCTGGACACTGAGCTCCTAGGACAGTATGAAGGTAGATATTGGGAAAGGGCAGGACATTGCACATCTCACCACTCCCACAAGTCCATAGCTTTTGCAAGGGGAAGTATCCTTGGCAAAGCACTCAGGAAGTAGATACCAATCTTGGCGAGAGGAGAAGGGGACAGTCATTACCAACAACAGGTTCTATTCATTGAGCACCTACTATATGCTAAGAACCATGCTAAGTGCTTTACAGGTGTTATCTCATTTAACCCCCATGACCATCAGTGACCATTATCATCCCTGTTGTAGAGTTGAGGATACTGAGACTCATGGACGTGAAGTGATCTGTCCCCTATCACAGAGCTGGGATTCTATGCCAGGTCTGACTTCAGAGGCCAGTCTACATTCCACTGCTTCTCAAAAAAAATGCTGTGGTCAGGGAACCTCAGTATCATGAAATTATCAGCTCTTACTAAGTATCACACTTCCAAACAAGATCCCAACAGGGTTTGTGTAGAACTTGATAAGGAGATTCTAACATATATGGAAGAACCAAAGGCAAACAAAGGCCAAGATAATTTTGAAGAGCAAGATGGGAGACTCACTCTACCAGATCCTGAGATTTACATGAAAGTAACATGGTGCCGGTACAGTGATAGACAAGAAGACCAATAGGATGAAAGAGCATGGAAGTTTGTCTGGATACATAATGACAGCGTGACAAATCACTGGGGAAAGGATGGACTTTTCCATAAGGCAGCAGGAACAACTGGTTAACCAGATGCGGGAAAAACAAAATCAGATCCGATGGAAACATCTCTCCCTGCAAATAAAACCTTGAGACGCCTGTGGCAAGACATCTCTTCATTACAGCCAGGATTTATGTTGCAAACCCACAGATCACTAGAGTTTAAAGGACTTCTCTGTTCCTCACCGTTTTGAGGGGACATGGAAGTACCAAGAGGTTTGGGTCTTCCTCAAGATGACACAGCAAGTCAGTAACAGAGCCAGGTCTAGAGCCTTGGTCTACTCTTTCATGCATTCTGGCCAGCTCTCCTGCCCTACTGTGACCCCTCAGCTCTGCACAGAGCTAGAATAAAGTGGAGTGTGGAAGGAGCAGGTGCTGTGTGGGGGCAGAATTGAACACAAGGGTCAGTGCCTCTTCAGACCTAGATTGTGGGATGGACGAGCCTGCTACCTGTGCTGAGTCAACTTCTAGTTTTCTGAGTTAGTCCTTTGGCTACTGTGCCAAGGATGCAATGACAGAGCATCAGGTCAAGGACCTATTTCTGCCCTTCGCCCAGGGGAAAGAGGAAGATTTCCAAGGGATCCAGCTCAGGATAGCTGATTTGGGCCTTTCTCTCTAGAGAGAGTGGTTTGGCTCAACCATGAGAAGGAAGCTGTGTTTTTGCAAGTTGGTACAGTGTGTTAGGGGAGACACCGGGCTCCCGAATCTGATGGACCTTGTTTCAAATGCAGTGTCACCACTTCCTGGCTGTGTGACCTTGCACAAACCTCTTCACTTGTCTGAGCCTCAGTTTCTTCATCTGATAAATAGAAATAATAACCCTTGGGGCGCCTAGGTGGCTCAGCTGGTTAAGCATCCAACTCCTGATTTTGGCTTAGGTCATGATCTCATAGTTTGTGAGTTCAAGCCCCACATCAGGCTCTGCGCTAACAGTGCCCAGCCTGCTTGGGATTCTCTGTCTCCCTCTCTCTGACCATCCCCCACCTGCTCTCTCTCTCTCTCTCTCTCTCTCTCTCTCTCTCAAAGTGAATAGACATTAAAAAAATTTTTTTTAAGAAATAATAATCCTTACCTCAGGTTCTTTGTCAGGATTCACCATACCAATGCTCGTGCATTGAAGCAGGGCCTTACTTGGACAAGGTGAAATTGAATGATGTCAAAACTATCCTGGACTCCTGGACTGCTATTGCACTAAATAAAGCACTTGGTTTGCAGTTAGGGTTCACATTATACCAAAATATTGTTGGGGTGCCTGGTTGGCTCAGTTGGTTAAGCATCTGACTCTTGATCTCAGGGTCATGAGTTCAAGCCCTGTGTTGGGCTCTGCACTGGATGTTGGAGCCTTCTTAAAAAATAACATATATCTTTCAATATTAGAACCATATTCAATGCAGTAGGAAACTCACACCAAAAAAGGCAGCCAGATACCAAAGACAAAATGCAATGGCAGATTTCTGCCTTTTGCTATCTCTAGAGGAGTCACTGAGGGGCACCTGGGTGGCTCAGTCGGTTGAGAGTCTGACTTTGGCTCAGGTCATGATCTCATGGTTGTGAGTTTGAGCCCTGCGTCAAGCTCTATGTGTACAGCTCAGAGCCTGGAGCCTGCTCCCGATTCTATGTCCTCCTCTCTCTCTGCCCCTCTCCCGCTCATGCTCTGTCTCTGTCTCTCAAAAAGGAATGTTAAAAAAAAAAAAAAAAAATTAGAGTGGTTATTGAGCAGAAGACATAGTTGCCAGCACTAGTTAAATTCGTGAGTTAAGATGGGGTGCCTGGGTGCTCAGTCAGTTAAGCATCTGACTTTGGCTAAGGTCATGATTTCACGGTTCGTGAGTTTGAGCCCTGCGTCGGGCTCTATGTTGTCAACTCAGAGCCTGGAGCCTGCTTTGGATTCTGTGTCTCCCTCTTCTCTCTGCCCCTCCCCCACTTGCTCTCTCTCTCTCTCAAAAATAAAAATAAAACATTTAAAAAATAAGATGAATTAAGATCATGCATCAGTTACTATGTGTTAGCACAGAGCTGGCACATAAATGAATGTGAGGCAGTAATAATGTAGTTGGTGCTGATATTATTTTTATTGAATCTTCTTTTTTAAAATTTTTTTTTATGTTATATCTGAGAGAGACAGAGAGATCAGGGGAGGTGCGGAGAGACGGAGACAGAATCTGAAACAGGCTCTAGGCTCTGAGCTGTTAGCACAGAGCCTGACATGGGGCTTGAACTCACGAGCAGTGACATCATGACCTGAGCCAAAGTCAGACGCTTAACCGACTAAGCCACCTAGGTGCCCCTTTATTGAATCTTCTAATAAAGATACTTGGTTAAGAGGCACCTGGGTGGCTCAGTCGGTTAAGCATCCGACTTTGGCTCAGGTCAGATCTCATGATTCATAAGTTTGAGCCCCACATCGGGCTGTGTGCTGACAGCTTGGAGCCTGGAGCCTGCTTCAGATTCTGTCTCCCTCTCCTCCCCTGCTCATGCTCTCTCTTTCTCTCTCTCTCAAAAATAAACATTAACAATTTTTTTTAAAAAAGATACTTGGTTAAGTGAGAACATTTGAAAAGAACTCTGGATTGGTGGAGAGAATAGGTGCATTGGATTCTTTTTGTTTGTTTCTTCGTTTACAGGCATTATTACAACCCAGGGGGTTGAATCAAATACAGCAGACTCCACAAAAGTCTCTCTGCCTAAGGGACCTACAGTATCCTCATTGACAACCTCAGCTCTATCCAGCAATGGGAGAGACAACAGACAAGTACCCAGCTGAAGGGGGAGTAGCTGATGACAGCTACTATGCCTACTCGGGTGAGTCTGAACAACTCGTGTCTGTACAGCAAAGAAGAGGTGGGGGCAGAGTGGACATCAGAACTCTGTGAAGTCCCAGACAAATGAGTGTCCAAAGGCCATGGGAGGGCCAGTGAGATTTGGTCAGACATTGGCCTCTAAAGAGTCCACTGGGGTAGAGGTGATTTCTAGTAAGAGGCTAGGTAGCTGAGCACATGAGGTTGTTGTAGTAAGTTCAGGCTGCTGTAACAAAATACCAGACCCGGTGGCTTACAAACAACAGAATTTTACTTCTCACAGTTCTGGAGGCTCACAGTCCAAGGTCAAGGCACGGGCAGATTAAGTATCTGATAAGAGCCCACTTCCTGGTTCATAGACAGCTATCTTCTCTATAGTGCAAGGGGCAAGGGAGTTCTGTGAGGTCTCTTTTCTGGGTTGGGCGGGGAGGGTAGAGAGAAAGGGAGGGAGAGAGAAAATATTTTCTTTAATATTTTTTATTTATTTTATTTTGAGAGAGGGAGAGAGAGAGAGAGAGAGAGAGAGAGAGAGAGAGGGAGAGAGAGAGAGAAGGAGAATCCCAAACAGGCTTTCTGATGTCAGGGTGGAGCCTGATGTGGGGCTCGATTTCACAAATCATGAGATCATGACCTGCATGTAAATCAAGAGTCAGCTGCTTAACTGACTGAGCCACCCAGGTGTCCCCTGGGGTCTCTTTTATAGGGGCACTAATCCCATCCATAAAGGCTCCATGTGCATGATATAATCACCCCCAAAGCCTCCCCTCCTAATACCGTTGTATTAGGTGTTAGGATTTAACATATGGATTGCTGGGGGGGGGGGGGGGAAGCATAAAAATTCACTCCGTATCAGAGATAGAATGGATAATTCATCAGCTCCCAGGACCCCAATACTGTCCAGAGAATGAATCTTCCCAGAGGAAGGAACTGATGATCCATGAAAGACAAAGGCTGTAGCCCCCAGAAGAAGCCAGGAGGGGCTAGATAGTTGTTGGGACAAGACCAGTGTGACAGATACTACAGAGAGGCTGAGTTCACAGGGCCTCCCTCACGTGGCACAACTAACTCCCAGACTCACCCTCTGGCAGGGCAGAAGCTGGGTCCTAGGAATCAAAAAGATGATGGTATCCCCCAAATCTATGTCCCCCATAGTCAAAATAATTCTAACTCCCAAACCTTTCAATTTTATAAAATTCTTATTTTCCTAAAATGACTACTCTGCTTTTTAAAATCTCAAACTCAGGGGCACCTGGGTGGCTTAGTCGGTTAAAGGTCCAACTTTGACTCAGGTCATGATCTCATGGCTCGTGAGTTCAAGCCCGGCGTCAGGCTCTGTGCTGACAGCTGGGAGCCTGGAGCCTGCTTGGTATTCTGTGTTTCCTTCTCTCTGCCCCTCCCCACTCATTCTCTCTCTCTCTCTCTCTCTCTCTCTCTCTCTCTCTCTCTTTCAAAAATAAATTAACATTAAAAAATTCCAAATATCAAATTCCTTCAAAAAATACTTCTTTAGCATTCCTCTTCTGGTCTCTGGATAATATAGCCTTGGGATGAAGTTTCCATTACATTCACAGCTAGGCAGCGTTTAACTTACAGGCCAGTATTTCTCAGACTGTGTTTTGTGGGA
This sequence comes from Panthera onca, assembly GCF_046562875.1. Classification (NCBI taxonomy): domain Eukaryota; kingdom Metazoa; phylum Chordata; class Mammalia; order Carnivora; family Felidae; genus Panthera; species Panthera onca. The sequence continues at coordinate 201,899,878 of NC_138346.1, read as the reverse complement.
CACCAGTGCTTTGGGATTTCAATAGACATTACACAAAAAAAGGGTGGTGTTCTGTTGTTAAATATATTGGAGGAAATAGTGGATTAAACAAAATGGTTTCTTGACTCGGGACTTTTTAGAGCCTTTAATATTGCACCATCTACCATGACTCCCTTAAAAATCAGATTTTGAGGGCCGCCTGGGTGGTGGCTCAGTCGGTTGAGCGCCGACTTCGGCTCAGGTCACGATCTCGCGGTCTGTGAGTTCGAGCCCCGCATCGGGCCCCTGTGCTGACAGCTCGGAGCCCGGAGCCTGTTTCAGATTCTGTGTCTCCCTCTCTCTGACCCTCCCCCATTCATGCTCTGTCTCTCTCTGTCTCAAAAATAAATAAACGTTAAAAAAAAAAAAAATTAAACAAAAAGATCAGATTTTGAAAGCAGATTATAGTATGCATTTCCCAAGATTATCTGTCCCCAGAATCCTCATTCTGAGGAACATTTATGCAGCACCTTGGAATACACCTGGCTACAGAGGAGAGGAATTCAGATGAGAGTAGAGCAGTGCTGGGCAGGCAGAAGTGACTGGGGTGACAAGTCCAACCCAGGGGGTTTTAGCCAAGCCCCGAGTAGGTGCTGGCTCATTAGAAGGTTGTCCCGTGTCAACAAATTGTCTTGGTGAGACCAGGATAGTGTGCTTACTTGTGAAATACTGTGTGTATCCCTCCACAGAAGTTATGAAGCATATTATTGTGTTTTCATGCACTAAGGATGAGACAGCTTTTCTTTTTGTGTTAATTTTTTTCCAGGTTACTAAGAACATAAAGTCTGCAAGATAGACTGTCTGGGTTTGAACTGTGCCTCATTTTCTTCTGCCAGGGTTAAGAGCACATTTACTGCATAGCATTCATGTTTGAGGGTTAGCTGTTATCAATATTATTATTTGGCATTCTGTATCACAATATACTATTGATTGCAATAGCAGAAAGTTATGTGGCTGACTTAACCCCCACCTTGCCCCGTCTCACACATGATCTCTCAGTTTGTGAGTTCAAGCCCCACGTCGGGCTCTGTGCTGACAGCTCGGAGCCTGGAGCCTGCTTCCGATTCTGTGTCTACCCCTCCCCTGCTCACGCTCTGTGTCTCTCCATCTCTCAATAATAAATAAATGTTAAAAAAAAAAAAAAAAAAGCAAAGGGGGTAAAGTCTTTAAATTCAAAATAATAAAACAAGTCCAGAAATATTTTACACTGATATTTCCATTACATTTTGCTTTTTAATGACTTTTAAACAGGTCATCTCAAATTCAGTAGAAAGTGTGGAAAGAGCAGGTACAGAAAGGAGGGAAGGGTTGAGTATCAGCTTCTCATTCATCACCCAAAAAAAGGTATCAGGACACAGTGTGTTGCAAGTGGCAGAAAACCTATTCCCAATTGGCTTGAGCAAAATAAATAATAAATAAAATTGAAACCATGAAATAAAACAGAATTTGTTGGCTCATGAGACTAAAAAGTCCTGAAGAGGGCTTGAAAACACCCCAGCCTCCTGCTCCTGGCTCCCAAAGGCACTCCCTCCCCTCCCTCAGGGTTGTCTCTTCATTTTTTTTTTTTAAGATTTTTTTTTCAGGAAGGCACCTGGGAGGCTCAGTCAGTTGAGTATCTGACTCTTGAATTCAGCTCAGGTGATGATCCCAGGGTCATGGGATCAAGCCCTATGTCGTCTCTGTGCTGAGCACAGAGCCTGCTTGAGATTCTCTCTCTCTCTCTCTCTCTCTCTCTCTCTCTCTCTCTCTCTCTCTCTCCCCCTCCCTCCCTCTGCCCCTTCCCCAGCTCTGTTTCTCTCTAAAATAAGAAAAAATTTAAAGTTTTTTTTTTAAGGTTATTTGTTTTGAGAGAGAGTGAGAGAGCAGGCTCACAAGCAGGGGAGGGGCAGAGAAAGAGGGAGAGAGATATACCCCAGGCAGGTTCCGCCCTGTCAGTGTGGAGCCTGACCTGTGGCTTGATCTCAGGAACTGTGAGATCACGACCTAAGCTGAAATCAACTGTCAGACGCTTAACCAACTGAGCCACCCAGGCACCCCAAAAAGATTTCATTTTTAAGTAATCTCTACACTCAACATGGGGCTCGAACTCACAACTCCGAGATCAAGTCACATGTTCCACCGACTGAGCCAGCCAAGCACCCCAGTGTTGTCTCTTCAGATTCGACCTTTGTAAGACAGGAGCCTTGATTCAAGCAGTGTAAGCCCTTCAAAATCCCCAAGGCCCAGGCTACCTGTTGGAATGTGAGGGAAATCAAAGAACAAAACAAATTAGCGTCTCTAAAAATAATCTTTCAAGGCAAGTGACAGAAACCAACTGTTTGGTTGGGCTGCTCAGGGAAGACGGGAGAATTTATTATAAGGTGTCTCCTGGAGGCCACGGATAGGCTCCAAGCAGGTTCTCCAGGGTCTAGGACTTGGGACTGTCAAAGTGGCAGGAACCAGGGAGTTGCCTCTCGTCTCATTCTGCACCTACACCTACTTTGTTCCTTTCTCCACACACTGGCTCCCCTGCCTCTTAGCACGCATGACCGAGAACTGCTGTCTCAGAATCTCAAGCTTTATATCACCTTCTTTTAGGCTCAGTTCCTGGGAAAGAGACTGTGAGTGGATCAGTTGAGGCCAGGGATCAGGGTCTCCCAGGGCCATCATGGTATAAGGGTCTCACCTCCCGTGAGGGGAGTCTTTGTTTAAGGGAGTCATTGTGGGTTAGGCTAATACACCCACAATGTCTCTTCTACCCAGATTAGAACTAGTACCCTTTCCTATGGCATCATCCCAGAAGCCCTTGCACTGGCTCTTGTCCTCCTGCAGAACTGTCCCTAGTGTTGGTGGCCCTGCACTGCCAGCCACAGACAATTGAGGTGGTTCTGAGCAGCTGCTTCCTGAAGACTTACCGCCGGATCCTTAGGGAACGCACCTTCTCAGGATGTCCCAGTGTCAGCAAGATAGAGGAGGATCACCGTGTGCAGGTCTTCGTGCTGGAGAAGAAGGAGGGTACTTGTGGACTCTGCCTCTCTGTAAGCAAGCTGGGACGGGCTACCTGTTAAGAATGGGGGAGTGTCTAGGGGAGGAGTGGGGTACAGGGAGGACTGAGAAATGGGTGATTGGGCACCAGTTGTGACTTTATATCCATCTGACTGAGGAATAATTCTCTGGAATAGAGTCAAGTCTTAGCTATCAGACCAGTCTTTTTTGGGGAAAAGACCATGTTGTCCCCATCAGACTGGGAATGTCCTTATAAATGACGTCATGTTTGATGGATTGAGATATTGGTTTCCAAACTTGACAGCCACAAAAACCCTTTAAAACAAGAGCAACTGCAATCACAACCAATATTTATTGGTTTCTTGCCATGTGCTGTGGGTCAAAATCTTTTTTTATGCCCTATCCTTAAAGCTTCACGATAATCCTGTGAAGTTCCCATTTTACGGATGAACAATCTAAGGCTCCGAGAAGTAGAGGGATTTTTTCCAAGTCACACAATTAGTTACTAACAGGGCTGGTTTGTGCTCCTAACTGCTCACTGATGCTGTCACCTCCTTTCTTTGGAAGAGATCTTACATAAAAGCCAAATATAAAAACAGGAGAGCTCTGATTGAATAGGGGAGGAGGAAGGGTGACTTCTGCTAAACCAGCTCCCCAGTGTGTAGACAGGCTTCCTGTCCCTTCAAGGGAGGTTCTGGGGCTCCTGGAATCAGTTTGAAAACCAGAGTTTGTCCTAAAGGGATCATTTAGTTCTTCTCAGTGTCTACCATTATGTCTAGTTCTGCCACCCAGAGAGTCATGGGGTGTCTTGCTTAAGGTCATGGACAGAATTGGCAGTTTCAGTGTACAATAACTTAAGTCCACTGCTCTGCCCCCAGAACTTTCTATCGGTGTTCTTTTTAATAAACTGCCTTGTTCATAGCAACAAAAAACATCATTTTGATTTTCTTAGAGAAAACAATAAAATACCAAAAAGATATCCAAATCTTGGGATAGGGACCAGGAGTTGGCAATTTTAACCACGGACTCCAGTGATTCCTTACCTGTTTTCCAAGAGAAAATGCACACTGAAATTTAAGAGCCACTGGCACAGAGGTTAAGAACATGGGCTCTGGGATCAGAGAGATGTTACATTCTGGCTCTGTTACTTGCTTTGGGCTAGTCTTTTAACTTTCTAATCCTCGGTTTGCTCTTCTGTAAAATAGGAACTAATAACTAATAACCCTCCTCAGAGAGTTGTGGTCAGGTCCCAGTGCCTGACGTACAGCTCATGCTCAGTAAACTTGGCCCATTACTTTTAGTTCAATAAACAACTTGCAGCCAATGAAGATGGGAGGTGTCTCCCCTGGAGATTTGAAGGTAATGGCCGCCTCCCTGTTTCTTCCTAGACCAACCTTTATTCTCTGGAGATGCCTCTTCTGCAGGTTCACCCTGCCTTCATCAATACTGCCTCCACAATGCTCAGCTTCAGTCCAACCCAGAGATCTTCCCGTGAGTTCTTTTCTGTCAACTGCCTCTTGGGCTGGGCTCTGCAAAGCTTCCTGAGTTCTCATTGCTACCTCTAATCCAGGCAAAAGGAGTCAATACTCTGAAGATGTTGGCCCCCTATGCCCAACCACCAATCATAGGCACCTCTTAGATTGAAACTCAAAGCATTTGTGGAAGAAAGAAAATGCTCCAATGGTGAGCACTGGGTGTGGTATGCAAGCGATGAACCATGGGAATCTACCCCAAAAACCAAGAGCACACTTTACACACTGTATATTAGCCAATTTGACAATAAATTATATTTTAATTAATTAAATGAAAGTACGTAATATAACAATATAAAGTCTAGGTTGAAATATATGAGATCACAAAACAAAAAAAAGAAAGAAAATGCTCCCATGAAGTAATGCATTATGGGTCCTTTATGTAAATTACCATGAGGTAGGTTGGCTTGGATGGCTTCAATGGTCCTAGGTGGCCCCTTATTTTTCAGAAAGTCCAGGAGGAACGTTAGCAGATTTGCTCCTCCTGTCCCCTTATTTACTATGGCTACCAATGTTCAGTGACCTTGGGTGCAAGGCAGAAGGTGAGTGACTGTCCCTCCCTCTGCAGTTTCATGGTGAGAGTCTCACTCTGGTCACTCTCCAGATATGCCACCATCCCTGTTCTGTGCACTGGGGATGTCATCATCATCCTGGGCATCTTCATGGACCCTCAGCTCTCATCTGTACTTGAGAACAGACCATTTCCTCTTGGCAAACGTCTCTATATGGTTTTCGGAGTCATAAGCATTGATCCAGACAGATTTGCCCTGGTGGCCAATGAGGCCTTTGCCGGATGATGATCTCCAGGACTGGTACTATTAAGTCCATCTACCACTTTGTGAAGGAGAGGTGTCTGTCAGGCCACAGTAACTTCCTACCAATGCCACACTAGCTCTTGGTCTATGGCTTGTGCTGAGTGTGTTTGTTCCCATGAGCACAGATCCTGTCTCTTTCGTCTATATCCTGGGTACATAAACACTGGGAGAAAGTAAAGTACTGGGTGAATGTTTGTTGAATGAATGCAAGTATTGTCATTCCCATTTTGCAGATGAGTAAACTAGGGCACAAGGAGATTAAAGCCTGTCCAAGATTACAGCCAATAACATTCATTCCTTTTACTTTTTCTTCAAATATTAAGGGCCTACAATGATAAATGTAAAAAACCAAAACCCAAACTGACATTTCAAAGTGCTACACACTATGCAATATACCTGACATGCATTACATTTAATAGCTAATACTGACACAGCATTTACCCCATGCCAGGCATGTTCAAATTACTTCACGTATATTAATTCCTTTAAGCCTCACAACACACTGTATAAGATAGTTGCATTTTTTTTTTTTTTTTTTTAACGTTTATTTATTTTTGAGACAGAGAGAGACAGAGCATGAATGGGGGAGGGTCAGAGAGAGAGGGAGACACAGAATCAGAAACAGGCTCCAGGCTCTGAGCGGTCAGCACGGAGCCCGATGCGGGGCTCGAACTCACGGACCGTGAGATCATGACCTGAGCCGAAGTCAGCCGCTCAACCGACTGAGCCACCCAGGCGCCCCAAGATAGTTGCATTTTTATTCCCATTTTATAGATGGAGAAACTGAGGCTCAGTTCACACAACTGGTAGACCTTTCTCGGTGCTGGGAAGGCCAGGTCCTTTACCTTTAACAGCTTGTGGTCAGAAGAACAAGCTGAGTCTCCTGACTTCTAGGTTGTATTTCATTAATATTAACAGATCTTCACAGAGCACAGTGAATCATTCATTAACTCACTGATTCCTGAAAATAGACCTAGGAAGTATTATTTCCCCCTGCTTTACAGATGAGGGGATTAGAGTGGGTTCAGAGAGTTGAAATTACCTGACCAAGGGCACACCGTTGGTCTATTCACACTTTAGAGTCCGGGTTCTGAAATACCACCAAATCTGTCCTAGCATGTAATTCTTCCTTTGTCAGGAGGAAATAGAACCTAGTGATTAAAGGTATGGGTGGGCACAGCAGCCAGGCTGCTCCCTGAAGAAACTTGAGCAACCTAATTAACCTTTCTGAACCTCAGTTTCCTTATCTCCTTAAAAAGGAAAGGGTCTGTCAAGGTGGTACCTAGAATGGACTTATTGATGGTGAGCTTGAGCCCCAGAATAAAGACCATGGAGTAAAAAGACTAAATGAGCTTTGAGGAGTACAAGAGACAGAGATCAGACAGGTGACTCCCTAATGCCCAAAGGAGGTAGCATCTGTGTGGACAGGTAACTCAGTGGGTAAGTAATTTGCTGTCCCTTAGGCTTTTGCATTGGCTGGTTTCTCTTCCTACAAACCCTCAACTGAGATACCCATAGGGAAAACTGTCATCTCCTTCAAGTCTTTGATAAAATGTTACCATTTCAAGGAAGCCTATTGGCCCATGCTATTTAAAATTGCAACTACTCTCCCCTCATCCATTCTAGATCAGTTTCTTTCTTCTGTGTATCACCTCCTAATTATATGTTATATTACATGAGATAATTTGCTTTTTAAAAAATTAAATTATTTACTGTCTGTCTTCCCTTAACCACAAGAGAATAGGAGGTTTTGGTCTGTTTTGTTCACTCATGTTCCCTAATTCTCCCAAGGAACTAGGACCTAGAACAGAACCTGTATATAGTAAGAATTTCCTTCCACCATGGAGTCTATAGCACAGGCCGATCCAAATATTACTAGTTATAGTGAAGCATTTACATTTAGGTTATTGTCACCTCAAAAAAGTCACCATGACAATAGCATGGACAGTTCAGACCATTGGCTCCTAATCCCTTAGCTCAGAATTTTCTATGTCTATCAGAGTTTGCCACTAATCCCTACATTGCCATCAATAACTGAAGTTTCTTTTTTCAACTTGGAACAATTATTGCTAAATAAGTGATCACTGATAAACTATGCCCAGTCAAGCAAAAAATTATTGAAAGGAGAGAGCCTTAGAAAAACAAAACTAAGACAACGAAAACTAAAAGATCATCTTTCCATGAATTACCCCTAACACACCATCAAAATAATGATGAAGAGAAGGGAAGGAGAAGAAATAAAAACATAGTAGGAATGAAAAGATGGAAAGAAAGAAAGAAAGAAAGAAAGAAAGAAAGAAGGAAGGAAAAGAAAGGGAAGAAAGAAATGGAGGGAAGAAAGGAGTCGGAGGAGAGAAAGGGGAAGAGGCAAAAGTATATAAAGTATATAGGATTGATGTGAAGATGAAATCAAATAATGCACGTAAAGTTCTCAGTACGACACGCAGCGTTCACAAACAGCACAAGCGAAAAGGGGGAAATCAGTATTTGTCCGTCCACACCGCTGGCCCAAGCCAGGACTCCTAACAGTCAATGACTGCAGCCTCTTTCCACAGCTGCCCAGTCAGCAACCGGCTGCTAGGAGGCCTGCGGGTCAACGGGGCCTCTCTGCAGGTGACGCGGGCCTTCAACCTGTTCCACTTCGTGACCAGCGACACGTTCTACTTACGCAGCCGAGTGACCCTGTGAGACAAGCGGGAGGGACACCCCTGCCAGCCGGTGAGCTGGCAGCCCTGGGGGATCCTGGCAGTTTCCTTAGCCTACGCCTGGCGCCGGTGGAGGCGGCCCACTGGAGCCAGACACGTAGCAATACCAATGCTGCCATCCTGGGGGCGGGACTAAGGCGGGGCCTGGAGGATGGCGGTGTTGGGGATTGGCCTATCCTGCCGGGGGCAGGAACCGGAGGCGGGGCTTGTGTTGCAAGGGACCAGTGGTTGACCTAAGGGGCGGGATTTGGGGGAACACACCTGGCTCCCCGGAGTCTCGCGCAAATGCCCGCCCTTGCTGGGGCGGGGAGGGACCTCGCTACCCTCAGGCTTGCATGTCCCCCGCCGACCTGTAGGCAGAAGAGTTCGCCTGGGAGAAATCGAGCCTGGGAGATTCCGATGCAAGGGCGCCTGAAGACCGGCGCTGGCTGGGTGGTGTTCGGAGCCCATCCGGATTAGCGGTAACTGGGTCATTTCGGGGCCTCTCTGACTCCTCTTGCAAAGCATCCCACTGACCTGCTCTGAGACCCCTCCTACCTTCATGTCCTCACATTCCTCTCTTAATCCAGGTCCATATCCTCCCCAAACCTATATCCTCTTCAGCTTCTCCTCTGCTCAGGAAGGGTCCCCTCTCCTCACGGATCATGTTCTCATTCAGTTTCTACTCCTCTCCTCCCACTCCCACCTTTCCCGCCACACCAGCTCATTCTTCTTGTAGTCTGTTTGTCCTTTGTGCCAGCCTACTTTTGTGTATCTTCCTTGCTGGTCTGGAACAGTCTCTCCTTTCATAACAGTCCTCCAAAACTCCGACCCTCATGGAAAAGCCTATCTTAGTAAGTCCGTTCTTATTAGAGGCAGAAGACTCATCATCACACCATTGTGAGGCCCTGCTTCAACAAAGGGTCAGCCCTCTTGCCCAATCTTGATGCAACCATGGGAATCCTGTCAGAATGTTTCCTGGAGTTCAATCTTTTTTTCTATGTGGTTTGAGTTCAATGCCTCCAGCAGCACGTGTTTGGCAGATTGGTACACAGAGATTGGTATGAAATTCTGGCGGGTGCACCAGGGTCTGGGGGGGTGCACACTGGGTTCTGACTGGTGCTGGTCTTGGATCCTATCTCTGCTCATCTCTGTGTGACTTGGGAAAAGTCAGTTACCCAGTTAGAGTCTCAGATTCCTCAGCAGTACACAGCAGAGTTGTCATTGGGGGTTGTTGGTACTTACAGTTAGAGCTTTACACTTTGTCAGAACCTGAGACTAGACAGAAATGACTTAGAGTAGGGGGTTAGGGTCAGGCAGGTAATAAGTGAGAGGAGATGAGTGGGGTCCACATTGAACTAGAGTACGTTTCATCCCTGTACTCCATCTCTCACCCCCATGGGAGGGACTGTCGGGACAGTGGGAAACCTTTGTTGAAAGAATGCATGAGTGGGTTACTAAATAATTCCCCAAAGTGGAATATCTAAGCCTAAATCCACTGAACCCTGTTGGTAATCATTTGTTTCTTTCCTGCAGAAGCCTGGATGGCTGTCTTTATTCTGATGGTGATAGGCTTGATGCTGTGATAAAATCCTGCCGAGATATCTTCCCCAACTCTAGCCCTTGGCTTCTAGTTTTGTTGCCTGAAGTAAGGGTGGGGTAGAGGAAGATTTAGGGAGAGATGAGTAGTCTGTCCTCTAGTTAGGGAGACAAGATGAAACCCCAGTGTGTCCCAACTACTATCTGGTAAGGAATGTGGCTGCTGAGCCTCAAGCTGTGCTTCCTCATCCCACCATCCCTTCCCATCTCTGGAACTCTTCCAAGGACAGGATTGGGCTGCTCAATACAGTAGGGGACTGGGCAGGGAGTATAGCCAATAAACAACAAGGAATTTTCCTACTTTGACTCCTTTTCTGTGTAATCTGACTACTTCAGCACTTCATGAGTGTGTGTAGTTGTGAGAAGTCACTTTATTCTCTATAGGCATCAGTGTTTGTGCTACTATCATGTATCCATTCAAAAATGGGTTGGAACCTACTATGCCCCAGTTCCTGTGATAAGCCTACACAAGACACAGTTGTTAACCTTACAGAAAGGACAGCTGAGTGCAGGAAGTAGGTGGTGTGGACCAGGAGACAGGACAGGCTTAACAGGTTGGCAGAGTGGCACTTTTACAAAACCACAAGAAGGCCCTTTTGCCTCTTTTTTGTTTGTTTTGCTTTTGAAATACTTTTGATTGATATCTATGACCATTTTGGAAATTAATTTCTTGGGAAAGTATTTTGCTACAAACAATAAAAGTTAAATTTAACAGTCTTGGGGCTTCTTGGGTGGCTCAGTCGATTGAGCATCCAACTCTTGATTTCGGCTCAGGTCATATCTCATGGTTCATGAGATTGAGCCCTGCATTGGGCTCTGCGTGCTTGGGATTCTCTTTTCCCTTCTGTCCCTCTCCCCTAATTGTGCTCCCTAAAAAAAATTGTGCTCCCTAAAAAAAAAAAAAAAAAAAGATGTTAAAAAAAGTTAAATTTAACAGTCTTAACATTTCATTTGCAAGAACTTTTCTTCTCATTTAATGCTTTAATAGCTCCTAAAAATTAAATCAGATGATCAGTCCATATTACCATTTTTAAAATTTTAATTAAAAAAAAAAATTTGAGAGAGGGTGTGTGTGCGAGCGAGGGAGAAGGGCAGAGAGAGAATCTTAAGCAGGCTGCATGCTCAGCATGGAGACCTATGTGCGGCTTGATCCCATGACCCTGGGGTCATTACCTAAGCCGAAATCAAGAGTCGGACACTCAACCAACTAAGCCACCCAGGAACCCCTATATTATTTTAAGCACACCAAAGTTACACATTTTTTTTTAATTTTTAATGTTTATTTTTGACAGAGAAAGAGAGAGAGAGACAAGAGTGTGTGAGGGGAGGGGCAGAGAGAGGGAGACACAGAATCTGAAGAGGCTCCAGGCTCTGAGCTATCAGCACAGAACCAACATGGGGCTCAGACTCACCAACTATGAGAACATGACCTGAGCCAAAGTCAGCCCCTTAACTGACTGAGCTACCCAGGCACCCAAAAAGTCACACATTTATTAAATTAGCATGCAAGTAATTACATTTCATTGGGATTTCATATTCACTTTATAGGCCTGGAGTAGAGTATTTAAATAGACCTTTTGGTGAAGGCATTAACTTTTGCCCTTATTTAAAATATATCCTGAAGGTGGGGTGCCTGGGTGGCTTAGTCCATTGAGTGTCTGACTTGATTTTGGCTCAGGTCATGCTCTATTGGTTCAATTCATGGGTTCGAGCCCCACATCGGGCTCTGTGTTGGCAGTGCAGAGCCTGCTTGGGATTCTCTCTCTCTTCCTCTCTCTGCCCCTCTCCTGCCCTCTCAAAATAAATAAACATTTTATATATATATATATATATATATATATATATATATATATATATCCTGAAGGAAAAAGGCAAAATATTACTGATTGGACTATGCTTAAATATCTCAAAAAAAATAGAATGAAACAAAATTAAGTAAAGAAGCTACTGAGCTTAAACTATATTTAGTTGACCAATGAAAGAAGCCTCTGTGCTGTGTAACAATAGATGCTTATAAAATAAGCCACTAGACAACACTAATGCATGTGAAAGCAGTATCTCTAATGATAGGATTATAACTAAGATGCAGTTAGTTTATTTTCTTATTTTCTTTGATTAAGCTGGGGTGGGATATATCTGGCCAACTCTTTTTTCACTCAGGTTATAATTCCAAATTTTATTAAATTTGCAGCAAGTCTTTTTTTTTTTAACGTGTTTATTTTGAGAGAGAGAGAGAGAGAGAACAGGTGGGTGAGGGGCAGAGACAGAGGGAAAGAGAGAATCCCAAGCAGGCCCCATACTGCCAGCACAGGGCCCCACATGGAGCCTGAACCCACAAACCATGAGATCATGATCCAAGCCGAAATTAAGAGTCAGATGCTCAACTGACTGAGCCACCCAGGAACCCCAGGTCTTTTAAAAATAATAAAGTAACTGAAGATTTAAGACTATCTCATATCTAAAAACTGATTGTGAATATTCTCTGAAATTAACATCTGATCTTTGTTAAGACATGAAGACTCATTCACATTTGAAAATTAGTAATATGATAATGGAGTTACTTTTAAAATACAGATATCCAGGGTACCTGGCCAGCTTAGTCAAGGTGGAGCATTTGACTCTTGATCTCCAGGTTGTGAGTTTGAGCCCCCACATTGGGTGTAGAGATTCCTTAAAAATAAAATCTTTATTTTTTAAGTTTATTTTTTTTATTTGAGAGAGAGAGCAAGTGAGGGAGGGGCAGACTGGGAAACAGGAGAGAGAGAATTCAAGCAGGCTCCATACGGTCAGCACAGATCCTGACCCTGGGCCTGAACCCACCAACCATGAGATCATGACCCAAGCTAAAATCAAGAGTCAGATGCTTACCCAGCTAAGCCACCCAGGCACCCCTAAAAATAAAACAAAACAAAACAAAACAAAAAAAAAAAAGGACAGATACCCGTTGGAGAAAACTGCATAAATGCACTATGCGCCATTTGTAAATTTAAATCTCAGCACTTCCACTATGTTTCCAGTTAGCTTTGTCTTCCATTCTCTGTATCAGCTCTTCAAATACTCTCCGTTCTTCTCAGTCCTCTATATGCCCCTGTTCCCTCCCTCTTCACAGATGTTTTCCACAAAACAAACAGAAGCAATCAAGTAGAGGTTTCCACCACCCATTAGTCTACCTCCTACCCACCAGTCTACAAATTTATTCATTTAGACACCTATCGTTACTATTTAAGAAAGGTTTCTGGTCCTAATTTAGAGAATATCCCCTAAATGCATCTATCACATCATACCCAGATTCATTATCCATTAAATCTGCTATTTTATGCCTTCTATATTGTTACCTTAAAATGTTATGAGACCAGGGTGGGGATAGAACTTTGGAGCACATCCCCAGAGTCCTAACTCTAGACTGAATTTGATCCAGTAATTAATTCTCTTTAAGTCTGGTTCTTCAAAGTTAAGAAATCCCAACTTTTTAATGCCTCTCCCTCCCAGGTCAGGTTTCCAGAAACCCGGAATTTGTCACTATCCTTTGGCTGATGGCTTTGTTCCTCCTTTTAACAATTCCCCGGTCTGATTCTTAAGTATACATTAACGCAAATGAACTTAGTTCTTTTCCTGGGGACGGAGTTTGGGTAGGGAGGCAAGATCGATCTGTTAGTTACTCTTCAACCTGAGTCCTGGTCACAGTCTCGACCACTGGCGACCCTAAACCCAGCCCACGCCCTGCCCCAGCCACAGATGAGCCCTAACCCTGACGAGGCAGTGACCCAGGCCACACCCTCACTCCGGACCACCACCTGACCCTTTGCTTTATTTCAGGTGGGACCACTTATAGGTAGTGGGGAATGGGAGAAGGGTGGGCCCGGTTGGGGGCAGGGGTTCGTGGAAGATTTTCCCTGGCATCCAGCTTCCTGATCCGCCCAAGCCCAGCAAAGCACTTCAGACCTGAGTCTGGAGGGCTCCGCCCACAGGCGAGACCTGGCTAGGGGCAGGGCAGAAGGTCCCGAAGGGCGGTGAGGTCATGCGCAGAAAGATCCGTCCGCTCCCGGCGCCGAGCGCAGCGTGCAGGGGCGGGACACCGGCGCGGCCCGACTCCTGATTGGCCCCAGGCGGGCAGAAGGGGGCGGGGGCGGGGCGGCGCGCGCTCTGAGGCGCGCGGCCTGGCGGGTGTGTAACGGCCGTTAGGCGAGCCGAGGGAGGGAACTGCTGCCTGCGGCTGACGTGGTGGCCGCAGTCGGCGTCCCAGGGTGAGGGATTTCGCCGCCCGCTTTCGGCCCCACGTAAGTCCTCCTCCCCTCGGGAGCCCTTGACGGGCTGACAGACCCCGCCCTACCTTGGGGAGCCCCGGAGGAGCCCCAGAAACACTCCTGACCTGCCTTCTTCGGGGGCCGCAGGAGAGCGAGGCGCATGCGCAGAGCCGCTAAGCCGTCCTCTATGGGTCTCTCACCCGCTGGGCTTCCTAAAATAATACCCCGCACACGCCCCCTCGCGACTCGCTCGCGTCCCCGCCCTCTTCGCCTGGCTTTCTCCATCCTTCACTCCACAGCAGTTGCTTTACCTTTGTAAAGGGTGGGCCCCGTGCCAGTCGCCGGCGGGACGGCGGGAAGCACGTTGGTTGCCTGCACGCGGCACGCAGTCCCGGGAGAAGAGGCGACATTGCTCGGGTGACGACTCGTTCGTTAGCACTCAGTGGTGTGGGCTGGTCAAGTACGCAGAGCGCTAAGCACCAGGCGCCAGTGTAGTTCGGGAGGGCAGGGAGCCCTCCATGAGGAAGCGAAGTCGGGGCTGAGGCTTAAAGGGTGAGTAGAGAGTTATGGTTGGGGGACAGACAGCACTCGTGAAGGCGCCAGGCTAGAGTTTCTGAGCCGACTTTGCTCCCCGCGGGATATTTGACGTCGTCCGGAGACATTTGCAGCTCTACAGCTCGGGGATTGCTCCTGGCATCTAGAAGTCAAGGATGCCGCTAAACATCCACCTTACACAGGACAGCCCTCCCCCCCCCCCCCCCCCCCCCCCCCACTTATCTGACCGAAAATGTCAGGAGCATCCCGATTTCCGAACCCTGCTCGACGAGGAGGAGCTGGTGCTTTGGATGAACCACAAGTTTAGTGGGTTACAGCATGTTTGTTCAATAGAAGGTATCCAGCACTTCATGATAAAACAGGAGGATCAGAGCCCTGTTTGTCTTTTACGCCAGTATATTTCCAGCATATGGCACAGAGCCAGGCGGATGGTAGGCACTCAGTGAATTTTGGTTGATGAATTGAATACTGTGTGCTGGGTCAGGAGAGCCGATAATAACAGGATGATTAAGATAACCATGCCTCGTTACTTATCCAAAGTCCTTTTCTCAGGACTTTGTAAAGATAACTTCTTGGCAAGGATTTGGCTTCTCTTTCTTTAGGTATGGTTTAATGAATGATCATGGTCATGACAGTGTGATGGTGTGAGATTTTTTTTTTTTTTTAATGTATGTTTGTTTATTTTGAAAGACCGCAGGCACAAGGGAGAGAGAATCCCAAGTAGGCTCTGCACTAACAGCACAGAGCCTGATGCAGGGCTTGATCCCACGAACCGCGAGCCCATGATCTGAGCCGAAATCAAGAGTTGGAGGCTCAACTGACTGAGCCACCCAGGCACCCTGATGGTGTGAGATTCTTACTGTGCTTGTGTCAGCTGTGTATCCTTTCAAATCCATTCCTGTCTTGATGTGGTTCTCAGCAGCTGCCAAGTGTGACATTCCACACTAAGATTATAATTCTTCAGGGAGAGAAATATAACAGTCAAAACCTAACTCTTGGGTAGCACCTTGGAAAAGAGAGCCTGTGTGGTGACCAGGGGCAAAGTGAAGAAATTGTATGAGCTGTCCCTGCTCCCAACTTCTTTGGGGCTTGCAGCTCTGGCTGGGTCTGAAGCAGAAACCCCCAACTTGTGGTGCCTTGGTAACTTCCTTTATTTCTTTTTGTCACACACAGAAAAATGCTAACTAGACTCCTTTAGCATTAGAGCACAGTCCTGGCTTTGAAGCCTCTTGTGGCTGTATGACCTTCACCTCTGTAAGCCTTCATTTTTTCATCCATGAAATGAGGGTAATACTAGTAATTGCCTCATAGGTTTGATGTGAGCATTGATAAGACATGATACTTATAGAGTGTTTAGCACAGTGCTAGGTGGGTAGAAGGTACTGAATACATATTAAATTTGTTGGATGAATAAATAGTTTAAAGGGCTTTGAAGATAGAAACCATCAATGTTGAGTGCTTTTTTTTTTTTTGTCTGCTTCCATTCACTCCTACCTTTCTTGGCTGTGTAATTGGTTATTTACATTACTTCTTGTATATTCATTTCTCTCACTTTTATTTCAGGAAATCTTTATCTCCTTCAAATGATCCTAAAAACTTCCACCAATAGCTCATCTACTTCTGAACTTAGTAGGAAAAAGTTAAGAATGATCTCTTCCATACTGTTTTGCTTCTTTTGGGAGTTCTTTTTTTTAATTATAATTCACATACAATAAAATTCAATTTTACATGTGTACAATTCAGTGGTTTTAGTACATTCACAAGGTTGTGCGGCCATCACCACTATCGAATCTCAGGAGATTTTGATCACCCTGGAAAGAACCCCCATATCCATTAGCAGTCACTCCCTATTGCCCCTCCTCTTAGTCCTTGGCAACCACTAATCTATCTATGTGGATTTGCCAGTTCTGGACATTTCATATAAGTGGAATTTATCCATTCATCAGTTGATAGACATTTGAAGTTTTTTTCTTTTTGGCTGTTATAAATAATGCTGCTCTGAACATTCATATACAAGATTTTGTGTGAGCATGTTTTTTTTTTTTTTCTCCTGAACATATACTTAGTAGTGGAATTGCTGAGTTATAGAGTAACTTTTTTTAAAAAAATATTTTATTAAATAAAAATTTTAAATGTTTTTATTTATTTTGAGAGAGACAGAAACAGAGCATGAGCAGGGGAGGGTCAGAGAGAGGGAGACACAGAATCTGAAGCAGGCTCCAAGCTCTGAGCTGTCAGCAGAGCCAACCTTGGGGCTCAAACTCGTGAACCATGATATCATGACCTGAGCCGAATTTGACACCTAACTGACTGAGCCACCCAAGTGCCCCTAGAGTAACTCTTTAATTGAGAGTTCTTTTGTCATCCTATCTTCAACTCTTCTGAATTTGCAAAGGTCTCAGAATCCAATGAGCCTACTACCATTTTTGTTATACTTTAAAGAAATGAGTGAAGAAAAGGATTTTGATAGTGACCATTTGATATCACTACTAGGCAGATAATCTAATCCTTCTGTGTCACCATTAACACACTGAATGATAATAGCTGTATATGTTGAAGCTTTTACTGAACAATCTCTTACCCACTTTGTCAAGACCTGGGATTTCAGGGGATGGTACCATTAATGTAGATGCAGTGAATAAGTGAGGGTTTGGGTTGTTGTTACTAAGAGAAAACTATAGAGGTCAGTAAAGCATATTAGAGAAATTGTACCCATATAGCCTTTGTTTTCCCTTCAGAGTTGAATTTCACCTCTTAAGAATTGTGATCTACTGACTGATTTTGTTCCAAACTCTTTGGGAGCTCTTATAAATTCAGTTTCTAAATTCATACTTTATCTTCCAGGGGCCACAATGTACCTCTTTTTTATTGACATAAACTGACAAGTAATAATAATAAAAATGTAATTAAGCACTTAATATGCGTCAGGCACTGTTGTGAGTTAATTCTAAATGAATTAGCATGCATTAGGTTTTGTCTTTATCCTCATTTTTATATGAAGGAAGTGAAGCACATAGATATTAAGAAATTTGCCCAAGGTTACACAGCTAATTGAGAAGTCAGACTTCACATTCAGGCTGTCTGATCACACGTGCATACTCTGAATCACTTCCCTGTACTGCCATGCCTCTTAAATACTATTCAAAAATAAGATATTTCCTACTTTTAGTTACAGTTAATTAAAGCTTTTGTTTACACAGATAGTAATCAGACTTATGCTGAATTCTCACAGCCTAACATTAGAATAAATGTAAGTGTTTTAAGAAGTGGGGAAATGGGAAGAAAACCTCATGTTCCCAGCTGAGAATTGGAGTTATGCTTATGACCAAGAATTCTGTTTGTGAATCATATGACTAACTTTCATTACTGGAGAAATAGGAGAACTTAAGTTAATTATAACTGAAGGTATAATACTCCACTGGTGGTTTGGTTGTTTAGTTCTTTCTCCACTCCACTCCCCCATCCTATTTTCATGGCTAAGAAAATCCATGGCAAAGTTTGTTAATTAAAAGTAATATTAGGGGTGCCTGGGTGGCTCAGTCGGTTGAGCATTTGGCTCTTGACTTCGGCTCAGGTCATGATCTGACAGTTTGTGAGTTTGAGCCCCACATTGGGCTTTGCGCTGACAGTGCAGAGCCTGCTTGGGATTCTCTCTCTCTCCCTCTGTCTCTGCCCCTCCCTCCACTCATGTGTTCTGTTTCTCTCTCTCAAATAAACTTAAAAAAATAAATAAAAGTAATATTTTGGGTGTGCCTGGGTGACTTTTGGTTTCAGCTCAGGTCATGATCTCATAGTGAGTTCAGGCCTCACCTCTGGCTCTGTGCTGGTGATGCAGAGCCTGCTTGGGATTCTTTCTGTCTCTCCCTTTCTCTGTGCCCCTCCCCTGCTCATGCTCTCTCTCTCAAAATAAACATTTAAAAAATATATCATTTTTAATTTTTGCAGCAATTGAGGGGTTCTAGGATCATATAGGATCAGTATTGGGAATCTCTATTTGGTTCTAGGTTTTCTCTCCCTTAACTTAGGAAGAGAAGTAGGAAGGAGTATTAGGAGTTGCTTTGCCTTAAAAAATATCTTTAGGAGTAAAACAAGTGGAGGACTAAGGACTATTCTGTGTGGTTTTGGCAGTTTGGGTTGAATGGGAGTGAGTTATAGGGAATTAAAAGTAATGGAGAGATCTGACTGGTTATTCCTTCATTCTGCAGTTGGCTCAAATAACTATTGATGGCCATGCAGGAGAAATACCCAAGTGAGAGGATCTCTCATGTGGCTTCGCCAGGTGAGTAGTCAAAGTTTTCCGGGTTAAATTCTGACTTTTGCTCTGTTGTTCCGTAACAAGTTCCTTTAAAGGAAATATTCAGCAAACAAGCATTCACTGAAATGCTTGAAAAGAACAAAAATAACAGGAGGCTATATTCAATAGAAAAACAGTCCTCTCCAAGAGAACAACTGTTTATCTCAGGTCCTACATGGCTTCCAACAAGCCCACGTGATTGTTTGGGAGGGGAGGACACATGAAGGAACAGAATGACTTTGGAACATAGTTTCATTTGAAATCAGAAAAACACAGCATAAATTACTGTGTTCTATGTTGTCTTTGTAGTCCTGTGGGTGTGTCAGTCATCTGCTAGCCCACAAAGATTGGAATTCTTCTTGGATGCCTACAGTCTCAGTTATGTTGTCACTAGAGACTCAGGAATTTATCTTTAGAGTGGATTGACAAGATTTTGAAAGCTCAGCAGATATACTAAGTGGATATATTAAGTATATTAAACATATATAAATATATGTATACACAATAAACGTATTAAGTAGATACAGTATATTCAAGTAGGAAGTAGCATAGAAAAATAACTTTTTGAATCTGGGGTATTTATGAAGAAAAGGGTACATTTTATTCAGCTAAGGATATGCTTTATTTTTTTTTTTTTAATCTTCATTTATTTTTGAGAGAGAGAGAGACAGAGGGTGAGCAGGGGAGGGACAGAGAGAGAGAGGAAGACACAGAATCCGAAGCAGGCTCCGAGCTGTCAGCACAGTACCCGACGTGGGGCTGGAACTCATGAAATGCAGGATCATGACCCAAGCCAAAGTCAGGCACTTAACTGACTGAGCCACCCAGGTGCCCCAGAATATGCTTTATTTAACTTTAAAATCCCACAGTGCCTTACAGCAGACATTTGTTAGATATTTGTTGTATTCTCCTAGGCATGCTGCCTTGCAGAAATTAAGCATTTTAAAAAGCATTTGTTGAATCAATTCAAGATTCATTCAGCAAATATTTATTGATCATCTGCTATATGCCACACATTGTTTCAGGGCTGGATTGTACAATTTCTTATGACAATTATGTGTATAACACACAAGTTTTTGGGATGTAGCAATTTCTAACAAAACTCACTGCTCTTCTGATGGCTTTTGTCTTTAGTAATCTCTCATTCGATTAATGATGGTCTTAATATTTTGATGAAGATGCTGGTGATAGGACATGTGACATAACACACAAAAAATTTTGCTTTCAAATTTGAATTTGGAAATAAGCATAAGCCTCTTTACCTATAT
Organism: Panthera onca; assembly: GCF_046562875.1. Taxonomy (NCBI): domain Eukaryota; kingdom Metazoa; phylum Chordata; class Mammalia; order Carnivora; family Felidae; genus Panthera; species Panthera onca. The sequence continues at coordinate 201,879,884 of NC_138346.1, read as the reverse complement.
CAAAATAAAATCTTATTTTAACAAATATCTCTTCCGAATTGATGTGTGGAGTGAGCAGATAGAAAAGTGGTACCCATAAAGAATGGAAGGTTAGTAGTAGAAACAAGAAGTGATTTCCAGTAAGAGGCCAGGAAGATGGTAATAGAGGCTCTTAATCAGTTTTCCTTATTTCAAAGGGTCTGGCAAATTGTAAGCTAACTAGGGAGAGAACGCCATATAGACTCATCAAGAAGTCAGATTACTTTCTTTCTAGTACTTAGTACAGATAGTAACACCAGCTAATCTTAGGCTGATCAGAAGCTCTGATTGTTGGGTATATCTTCTATGAAAGATTATTACTGATTACTGCATGTATATAAATTCTTTCAAATCAGGCAGTCCACTGTGACCCAAAGAATAAAAAGGTGTCCTTGGAGAAAGTTAGGGTGCCTTCAGTAGAAAGCAGAAGTGTAGCAAAATTAGAAGAAAGTGGGTGAAAAAGATGGGAGAAGCACTAAAACTGGAACAAGAGAGAGGGTGGTTTGTGTTGAGATATCATTTGCTTCCCACTAAATCAAAGAGTCTGTAGAACTTTATTTTCTGATTTCAACTCAAACTCTGACACTTTAAATGGATAAGTAGACACCATTTCCTCTTTGTTTACACTGATCATCAGATACAGTTTAGAAAATTAGTGGTTTTTTAACAATAAATACTAGCAAATTATTTATTGAATATTTTCTACTTACTGGCCTTTAAATAGCAAGCTAACAGAATTAAAAATATCTCATCAGTCTTGCTTTGTCTTACCCACTCGGAAATTTTAGTGGTTTCTTTGCATTACACTCAAAGTCTTAAACTCTTCAGATTGACTTTCAAGACTTACCTTGATCTGGATTCACCCTGCCCACAGGGTATCCTTGTTCAGTCAAGCAATGATTTTCAACAACAGACTGGACTACCTATTAACCTAGGGAACATTTGGAAGCATATGGGGTATTTTTAGGTTTCACAGTGATGGTGGGATGGGGTTAGGGCTGCTACTGGCTTTTAATAGTGACCAGGGATGCTAAGCCATCCTGCCACATATAGACTACACATTGAAGAATTGTCATGCGCAGAATGCCAAAAGAAACCCTGTAAGGGGAAAGAATGTGGATATTGGAATCTAAACAACCTGGGTTCAAATCTCAGCTCTATCCATTGTAAAATAGGGGTGATGATACTGTTCAGTAAGGAAGATGAGATCATGTTGATAAAGTGTTATGGCTTCTAGGTTTCAAAACATGGTAGTAGCTACTATTAAATAGTATTGTTTTCCATCCCAGTACTCCTGGGTTCTTGGTAAGTCTTATTTCTGTCTGTGAACATTCTCAACTCTCATGCTATTTCCATTTAAAATTAACTAACTCAGGGGCACCTGGGTGGCTCAGTTGGTTAAGCGTCTGACTCTTGATTTAGGCTCAGGTCATGATCTCAGGGTCGTGACATTGAGCCCAGCACTGGGCTTCATGCTCAGCATGGAGATTCTCTCTCCCTCTCTCTCTGCTCCTCCCTTACTTGTACTCTCTCTCAAAAATAAAAAAATAAAATTAACTAACTCAGAGTAACTGAAATAGGTACAGGAGAGAGAAGGGTAGGGTGCTATTTTTTCATAGGTTTAAGTGATTTATTTAAACAGTCTTGTGGGGGTTATATCAGCTGGTTCACACTAAAGGTGGGAAATGACACTTGTTTCAGGTTCCGGTGTAATTCAAAAGGGCAGTTCCCTGGGGACTGAATGGCAGACCCCAGTTATCTCAGAGGCTTTTCGGAGTCGCTTCAGCCGCTGTTCAAGTGTAGCTGACAGTGGGGACACAGCCATTGGCACATCATGCTCAGACATTGCAGAGGGTAAGTGTGAATTAATGTTTTGATTACCAATATGTGTTGTCATTTTCACATTGTGTTCCAGGTATATTGTCATTTCCAGAGTATTCATAACTCAGTCCCTTCAGCCAGGGAGTTTGCTTGATTTTTCTTACTCCCATGTTTCTTACAACTGGTCCTTTCCTCTCAATTTTTACTGTTTGTCCTATCTTAAACAACTTTCTAGTAGGTTTCTTGGCTTCAAGTGTTTCCCTCTACTGCCAGACTAATTTTAAAAGCCTGATTTCATAGTTTTCCTTTCCTGTAAATTCTCAACTGCTTCTATTACTTGGAGGATAAAGTTCAGGAGCCTTGCTGAGTTCTGTGATCTGGCCTTATTCCACCCATTCAGACATATTTCTTAACTGTCACCGAGTATGGTGTTTTATTATGTTATGAAAAAGCACAGAACTTTTGTTGTTGTTATTTTTGGCTATCTGAACTCTTTCCTTTTTTTTTTTTTTTTTTTTTTAAGATTTTATTTTTTACGTTATCTTCACACCCAGCATGGGCCTTGACCTCACAACACCAACTGAGATCAAGAGTTGCACACTCTACCTACTGAGCCAGCCACATGTCCCTGAGCGCTTTCCTTCTTTAATCTGGGCCCATTCGTGCTGTTTCCACCTCCTCTTGCCCTTCCCAGCTATGCTGATCTTATATTTCAAAATCTAGTAAAGTGTATGATAAGACTTTTCTCATCCCTTCCACCCATTACTGATCTCCCTCTCTGCAATCTTGTATCTTTATTGTGCCTGCCATTTTGGGGGCACATAAATTAAGTAATAACTGCTAGACAGTACTTTACAAGAGTTTTTTCTTTTTAGTTTGTTTGTTTGTTTGTTTATTTAATCTGTATACCCTGTGTAGGGCTCAGACTCAAAACCCCTAGCTCAAGAGTCACATGCTCTAGCAACTGAGCCAGCCAGGTGCCCCGAGAGTATTTTATTTTTGCATTTAGATAGTGAGTTCTTAGAGGGCAGAGACCTCATAATTAATAATAACTAAAAACTATTTATTAAATACTTTGTGATGGATACTATACTAAATTTTTTCTACATTTTTCATTAATGTCTTTAAGAACTCTATGAAATATTTTATTATTTCCATTTTACGGATGAGAAAGCTGAATTTCAAAGTGTTTAGATGACTTGATTAAAGTCACAAAACTAGTCACTAGTATTTTATCAGATGTCACAGCCACTAGGATGGCTATAATCAAAAACATAATAACAAGTGTTGGTGAGAATCTAAAGACATTGGAACCTCTATACAGTACTGGTGGGAATGTAAAATGTTATAGCTGCTTTGGAAAGCAGTTTGGCAGATCTTCAAAAAGGTAAACATGGAGTCACCCTATGACTCAACAGTTCTACTCCACCTACCCAAAAGAAATGAAAACACATTTCCACACATAATCTTGTTATAGGAATGTTCATAGCATTATACATAGTAGCCAAAAAATGGAAACAACCCCAAATGTTTATTAACTGATGAATGGATGAGTAGAATGTAGTATATCCATATAATAGTACATTTTTCTGCAATAAAAAGAAATTAAGTACTAATACATGCTACAAAATGGATGAACTTTTAAAACATTTATGCTAAATAAAGCCAGACACAAAAGGCCACATATTGTATGATTCCATTTATGTGAAATGTCTAGAATAGGCCAATCTATAGAGACAGAAAATAATTTAGTGATTGCCCAAGGCTAGGGAAGTTAGGGGAAATGGAATGTGACTGCTAAAGGATAAGACGTTTCTTTTTGTGGTGATAAAATGTTCAATAATTGATTTTTGTGATGGTTATACACCACTGAATATAGTAAAAACCATTGACTTGTACACTTCAAGTGGATGAATTAAATGGATGTGAGTTATATTTCTGTTTTTTAAATTTTTAAAGTTTATTTTGAGAAAGAGAGCGTGTGTGCCTATACGAGCAGGACAGAGAGAGAGGGAGAGAATCCCAAACAGACTGCACTCTGTCAGCATGGAATCCGATGCGGGCTCGATCCCAGGAACCATGAGATCATGACCTGAGCCAAAATCAAGAGTCGGACACTTAACTGATTTAGCCATCCACGCGCCCCTGGGTTTTGTCTACATGTGCAGTCATGAAACCTTTTTTCATTTTGACTAAATAATCTTTTAAAAATCAAACAGTGGTCTAGATACTCTGCCTACTGAATTGACTGACTGTATTTAATTCAGTCACATCGTTACACAGATTGTATGCTTTTTATTCCTTTGGGGGAAAAATATACATATTTCCTCTTGTGCATTCTTTAAAAAAAATTTTTTTTAATGTTTTAATTTATTTTTGAGACAGAGAGAGACAGAGAGAGAGAGAGCGTGAGCTGGGGAGGGGCAGAGAGAGAGCAAGACAGAATCCGAAGCGGGCTCCAGGCTCTGAGCTGTCAGCACAGAGCCCGACACGGGGCTCGAACTCACGAACCGCGAGATCATGGCCTGAGCCGAAGTCAGACCCTTAACTGACTGAGCCACCCAGGCACCCCAAAATTATAGTAGCCTTGATGTAGTGACCAAAGCCATTGGTCTAGAAGTTTGTTTGTTTTTTGTTTTTTTTTTAAAGGATCCAAGGTGTCTTCTCTGCCAAAACAGTTTTGTACAATGGTCTTTATCTTAATTCTTGTTCATTTTGTTTATGAATCTAGCTTGGTTTTGTTTGGAGCCCAGTTGACAAGAACCCTTTTGACTGGTATAAAATATAGTTCATTGTTGCATCTTTTTTTTTTTTTTTTTTAATTGTTGCATCTTTTTTTTTTTTTTTTTTTTTTTTTTTTTTTAATTTTTTTTTTCAACGTTTTTTTATTTATTTGTGGGACAGAGAGAGACAGAGCATGAACGGGGGAGGGACAGAGAGAGAGGGAGACACAGAATCGGAAACAGGCTCCAGGCTCTGAGCCATCAGCCCAGAGCCTGACGCGGGGCTCGAGCTCACGGACCGTGAGATCGTGACCTGGCTGAAGTCGGACGCTTAACCGACTGCGCCACCCAGGCGCCCCAATTGTTGCATCTTTAAACTAAACAGGCTTGGTTTTGTTTCCACCCCTCATTAAGATGTTTTACCTTTAAGATTCTCAAAGGACTGGTAGAGATATATACTTGAGAACTCAGAGGCTTTCAGCTCTTTGCTAAAGACTGAAATTGTCTCTGGCTTAGTTCAGACTACATTACTTCATAAACCAGTATGAGATATAGACAGAAATGATCAAGATTTGGCAATAGCTGAGGCATCTGGGTGGCTCAGTCCATTAAGTGTCTGACTCTTGATCTCACCTCAGATCTTGATCTCTGGGTGGTGAGTTTAAGCCCCACATTGGGCTCTGCACTGGGCATGAAGCCTACTTTAAAAAAAAAAAAAAAAAAAAAAAAAAAGATTTAGTTATAGGGAAATCTACCCCTTACCAAGAAAGCAGAGTTGTTAGAATTGGGGGAGAGAGGGTGGAGCAGGGCAGTGGGTATTGTTGAGAGGAGAGATTTAGAAATATGAATACCCTTAAAGTGGCCAAAACCCAATGATTCCGAGAACTGTAGACTTTTCTCTCCAAAAAATCACATATCCTATACTTTAAATTTTGAAAGCCTTTGAAAATTGTAGAAGGTAAGTGGCCCTTTTGAAAATAAGTGTTGCTGTTTGTTTCAAAATACAAACCAGACTTGAGGTATAACTTGACATTTAATACCAGTTTATCAGAATCACAGCAGATTCCTTACTATAAGTAGATAAACCTAATAGATAAGTGACAAATGATGAAGATTTTACTTTATTCTTTTTATTTTTTTATTTTTTAAAAGTTTGTGTGTTTGTGTGCGTGTGTAAGAGAGAGAGAGAGCGCATATAAGTTGGGGAGGGGCAGAGAGGTTGAGAGAGAGAATCCCAAGCAGGCTCCACATCATCGGTGCAGAACCCAGCATGGGGCTTGATCTCACCATTGTAAGATCATGATCTGAGACGAACTCAAGAGTCAAACACTTAACCAACTGAGTGCCCCAAGATTTTCCTTTGTTCTTTTGTCTGTAGATGAAACACATTCCTAGAAAATTAGGAAAACCATATTCTCCTGGGTCATTTGGTACCTTTTTTCTCGGCTTTGGTTTTGGCATTACTACTTTGGGAGTTGTGGGCTCTAAACTGAATTTGGTGAGTCTTAAGAGTGAGTGGTGCTGTAGATGAAGAATGGAAGGAGGTGGCACAAAGTTCAGTGTAATAGCAGCCCCTCATATGCTGCAACCTCACTGTCTTTTGTTCCATAATTATACTTTGAGAGCAGAGACCCTTGGTGAGAGTGGATGTTATGATGTTGTTAACAGAGGATTTCAAGTTGGGAGCTTACTATCCTTGGAAGTTTTCATCACCACCAATCTACCTTATCCTTGTTGACTATTCCTATGTTTATGTTATGGGACATCAAAAACTGTATCCTTTGCCTCTGAAATGTTCTTCTGTCTTGGTCCTGAGAGGCAGACACATTTATCAGAAATAACTGTTGTTGTTTTGATTTGGTTTTTGTTTTGTTTTAGTATGGCTTTTTATATCCCCAAGATCATCTGAGTATAGGAGATTAGATACTTTGGCTTATCCCATACATGATAAGGGATAATTTGGCATGTCCATGTTTTTAAAGAGCTGCTTACAAACGCGTATCAGAAGATGGTAGCCAATCTATAGTAAGGTTATAGTATCTGTCCTCATTAGTTGAGTGTGTTCTGTGTTGGTTGATGGAAAGGAAAAAGAGAAATGAATTAAATTGGTAGTCCATTCTTCTCCATGGTAGATGTGCTTGGTTTGGAAATGAGTACTGGACATAGTTGAAAAAGGAAGACATTTCTATTCCTTGTCCCCTTACTCAGTTTTTTCCTGGTGAAAGTAACAGGTATGTTCCTTAATATTACTGTCTTGTTGTTTGCTTGCAGTCCACTTCCTTGGCACATTAGTTCTGTGACCCTGTAGTCTTTTTCAGAGTAGTACTTGAAAGTTGGAAATAATGTAGAAATGTGAACCTTTTGCAGTGGAGCTAATCAGAGACTTGTCTCCCAAGACCAATCAAGAGCTAAAGGAAACATAAATCGAATCTAAAGGAAAAGTGAAAAGTCACAGTTAGATATAAACAAGGGGGAAGTGAAAGGCAAAATATAAAATAGAGGATTTCAGTGTGTACCCACTTGAGAGTGCTTACTGTGCTGGAGTGAAACCTGAGAGTTACTAAGAATAACTTCACATATCCAGGCAGTCAGGTCTGGTGCGTGGGAGAGAGAATAGAATCCTGATTCAGATGCTGTACTCCCTGTCCTGGATACAGAGCAGCACTATCCACTGTACCTTTTTCTTTGGATAGTTTAGATTCATTGCTTACCTTTGCTGGGAAGCTTTCGGAGGCCACAGAGGATTCTGGCAGCCCTCCCTTGGAAAGAATATTTTTATTGGATCGGATTATAGCTTGAGAGTTCCCCAACTCCCAGAAGAGTAAGACCTAATCCATTTCCCTTAAGTAAGTGATTTTTTTTTTTTTAAGTTCAGTTTTAAGCTTTGTTTGTTGACTGGCAAGATTTTTTATTCATATACAAAGGACAGAGTGTAAGTTAAAAGTAAAGCTAATGTTGCCTTTGGTTGGTTTACCTTGTGAATGGCATTTGAGATCCTAGAATACATACTTCTAAGTTAGGCTGCCTTGTCTTTCTGCCTGATACTTGTGATAATAGTGTCCACTCTGCCTGGTCTCAGGACAGAGAATGTCTGGTGTGGCAGCCATACTCAAAAAAGTATGCTCCTTCAGTTTTGACTTACGGAAAACTATTCTCTTTGCAGATTTTTGTAGCTCAAGTAGCAGCCCTCCTTTCCAGCCCATCAAAAGCCACATAACCATTCCAACAGCCCATGTGATACCTTCTACTTTGGGGACCTCTCCTGCCAAGCCAAATTCTATACCTTCTGGACCCTCTTCCTCCAAACTCCCTTTATCAGGGCTGGCTGAAGGTGTGGGGATGACAAGAAATGGAGACCTTGGTGCAATGAAACGTTCTCCAGGCCTATCTAGAGATTTCATGTATCTCTGTGGTGCTACCGGAGAAAATGGAATTGAGCAGTCCTGGTTTCCAGCAGTGGGCCATGAAAGAGAAGAAGAGGTGAGGAAGTTTGATATTCCCAGTATGGAGTCTACCCTTAATCAGTCGGCAGTGATGGAGACATTTTATTCAGATCCCCACTACCAAGTCCACTTCCACAACCCAAGAGCCGACACAAACAAGGAGTTATACAAAGTGTTGCCTGAGACCAAGAAGGCACCGGGCAGTGGGGTGGTATGTGAGCGGAATGGACCTCACCCTAACAGCAGTGGAGTACTCCCTTTGGGACTCCAGCCTGCTCCTGGCTTCTCCAAGCCTATACCTTCTCAGGTATGGCAGCCGAACCCTGACCCTTGGCATCCCCGTGAGCGATCTTGTGAGCTCAGCACGTGTCGACAGCAGCTGGAGTTGATCCGTTTACAGATGGAGCAAATGCAGGTAGAGACCCCTTTCCTTGGATTTCACAGGTTCTGTGCAGATCTTAGAACTATATAGGTTTTGTCCTATAAATTTCGATTCTAAAGAAAACATTTGTAAGAAAAAGAGAAGATATTTGTAGATAGGAAGTGAAGGCTTGTGAATGCCATGTTGGTGGTCTAATTAAACACCAGATAGGTCCTCCAGAGTAGAGGGTTACAGCAGAAGACCCCAAAAAGTATAACATTAACAATGATCATGTACTACATTCTGTGTACCAGTCACTAGGGCAGGGCCTTTCACATACAGAATCTTATTTAAATCTTGTAGCACTTTGATGAGGTAAATGTAAAAATTTTACCAAGTTCTTAGAATAAGTAATCTGTCCAGAGTCACAAAGCTGGTGACAGAGCTAGGGTTTAAAACCCATCTCTAAACTCCTGCTTTCCTTCTATTATACCAATTTTGTGTTTAAAAAGATAAAAAAAAGGCCTTGTACTGCTTAAGAGTGGAAAGGAAAGGAAAGAAGCAGGATACATTCTCCTTTCCTGGTTGGTGAGGACATCTTAGCCCCTGGTTTGCCTCTCTTGCCAGATAATGAAAGATAAGTGACCTTTTCTTAGAACCTAGAGCCGTTCTAAGCAGGGAGTGTCCAGTTGGCAGAAGTCTCCCTGGCAGGTTCTTTCCAGTCATGCATCAGAGCTAAAATTATTTCATAAACACTGGGCCTTCTCAGGCTGAGCCAAAGTGAACCTTGACTAGAGACCCAGCTGGGTACTCCTCAGGTGTTTTCAGGTGCTTGTGGGTCAAGGTCAAGCCTCTCTGGGCCTGCTTGTCTTCCAGCTTCAGAATGGAACCGTCTGCCACCATCCCGCTGCTTTTGCTCCTCCACTGCCCACATTAGAACCAGCACAATGGATCAGCATCTTGAACAGTAATGAACACCTTCTGAAGGAAAAGGAGCTCCTCATTGACAAGTAAGAGGGCAAGGGGTGCCCTAAGATCAGCCTCTGCTCTCCCAGCCCCCATTGATGGCACCTAATGAGGTCTTCCCAAGGATAGCACATCCCCCTCTGTTTGGGTCTACACCTTGCCTCTTGGTAGAGCTAGGTTGATAAGCACCGAGTCCTTTATCTGACTAATGTGATAGGCCAATTGTGTGTCCTCTGCAGGGGCTCTGGAAATGCCTGTAGGGGGCAGCCAGTTCTTTGCAGCTGATCTTTCCTTATTTCCCAAGTCAGTTTTCTTATTTTCTCTTCTTCCTTCAGTAGAACAATACTGCCCAGAATGCAAGGCCTTTGTTTTATATACTATGAATCGTACTCAACTAAGGAAGGTGGGGGCTCATGTTGCAAGTAGGTTAGTGTCAGGACCCTGGACCTCATTCTGCTGGCTTTTGCAGGCAAAGGAAGCACATTTCTCAGCTGGAGCAGAAAGTACGAGAGAGTGAACTACAAGTCCACAGTGCCCTTTTGGGCCGCCCTGCCCCCTTCGGGGATGTCTGCTTGCTGAGGCTGCAGGTAAGCATTGGCAGCCAGAATGGTATTCTGATTGTCATAACTCAGTATCTTCCCTTTGCTTCTTACTGTTAGGTATCCAGGAAATAGAAAAGGGATCAAGTGATGTAAAATGTCCTTGCCCTCAAAGCAAGGACAAAGCAAAGCCCTCAAAGAGTAGACATCCTAATTATAAAGCATCCCCTGTTCTGCCTTTGTGGGGGCAGAAAAGACTTAAGGGTAAAATCAGGTATGCCTTGGTGTCAGGACATACTTGGGAGAAGAGGAAGGCAGAGCAAGGTACATAGTAAGGTTCTAGAGTTGGGTGATGTTCTAAGTCTTAATCTCCCAGCCTTTAGCCAAATGGAGGGGGAGGCAGAGGTAACGGGATTTACAGCCATTCTCATTTTTATTCTTCCATGTCTAGAAGCAGCTAAAGGAAGCCATGTTTTCACTAATGGCAATGGCTCCTAAAAAAAAAATCTTGCTTTGTTGACCAAGCTTCTTCTGCAATATGAGCTTTTGAGTGATGGGTATTAGAGTATAGTACTGGCTTTGCCACCTAGTGGACCTATTAAGATTGTGTTCTATGTTATGGCATCAGAATGTTAGAGTGAGAAGGGCCCTTATATAAAATCTAGTTCAGTCCTCTAATTTGCTGATGAAAATATTGAGGCTCAAGAAGGAGGAAGAATTTTTGCCTAAGGTCATGTAGAAAATAGAGGAGGACCAGGCCTTGAGCACAGGTCTTCTGAGATCTTATCCTGTGTTCCTTCCATTTTACTACTAGCACCTCAGGCGTTGCTTTAAGGCAGTGATTCTGAAATTTGAGTGTGCATCAGAATCACCTGGAGGGCTTGTTAAGACACAGATTATTGGGCCCTATCCCCAGAGTTTCTGATTTGGTGGGCTGGGAGTTGGGCTCAAGAATTTGTATCTCTGACAAATTCCCAGGTGATGCTGAAGATGTTAGTCCTAGAACCACACTGTGAGAAGCACTACTTAAAGAAATTCTTAGAGAAAGATGATATTTGACCACAAAGAATACTGAGGATAAGTAAAGTACGTGGGGCTGTAAGGGTAAGGAATGGTCACATATCAAGAATCTTTATGCAGGAATTGCAGCGAGAGAACACTTTCTTACGTGCACAGTTTGCACAGAAGACAGAAGCCCTAAGCAAAGAAAAGATGGAGCTTGAAAAGAAACTCTCTGCTTCAGAAGTTGAAATCCAGCTCATCAGAGAATCACTCAAAGTGGCATTGCAGAAGCACTCAGAGGAGGGGAAGAAACAGGAAGAAAGGGTGAGCTAAGGAGCTGGTAGCTCTCTAATTCACAAAGGAGTTGGCAGTCAGCCCTCTCCTGTCAAACCCTAAGCTGTTTCTGGCCCCCATTCTTGGAACTAGGAGGAGCCAACTGGGTGAGATCTTACACTGACTTTTCATGCAGGACTGGTCTACTGGAAATGGCACCTCTCCTTTTTGCTTATCTCCACAAAAGTACCACAAAGTCCCTCACTACCCCAGGTCGTGATAGGCCCCCAGCTGGCTTGGGTAGAAAACCAGCCTGGGCAGTCATACCAGATGGTACTGTTGCAAGTGTTTAAACACCTGTAGTAAATTTATATCATTCAGCCTGGTTTTTCCTTATTCTGCCTAAAAAGTAGAGAAGAATTCCATGTGTGCAGCCAGTTTGGGAATTTTTACATTTGTGCTAGTGCTCTTAGAATTGCCTTAGAGTGGGGCGCCTGGGTGCCTGGCTCAGTTCGTTAAGCATCCAGCTCTTGATTTCAGCTCAGGTCATGATCTCATGGTTCATGAGATCAAGCCCTGTGTTGTTGGACTCTGTGCTGACAGCACAGAGCCTACTTGGGATTCATTCTCCCTCCCCCTCCCCCTCCCCCCTCCCCCTCCCCCCTCCCCCCTCCCCCTCCCCCCTCCCCCTCCCCCCTCCCCCTCCCCCCTCCCCCTCCCCCTTCCCTCCCCCCTCCCCCCTCCCC